>NC_069117.1:4029058-4705130 GCF_025612915.1 Magallana angulata
CCCCTTTTTGTGTTATAACAAAATGCTCTCACGACTTGTTTACATTTTTAGCATTACTAAAACATATGGATCCATTTACATGTACTATTATCTTATCCAAATTTAAAAATTTAAAAAAAGAAAACCTTTCTGATTAATTAGAAGCTGTGGCAAAATATCATGTACTGTATGTAACAATGTATATAAAACCTTCAATAGTCTATGATAAAGAAAGATAACTCTTGCTAATTGAAGCAATTTTTGTTACTGTATATAACTATACATTATTGTCATATACAGTTAATATTTTTTTTTTATTTTTTGGGGCCGGCTAGAGGAGACTTTGAGGCGAACTGCCCTGAAAGACCTAAAAAGCAGAGGCTTGACCATGTAGACGCCTCGAGCACCTGACGGCGTAGAGAGGAAGGAGAGAGATGTATATTTCTTGTTTGATATTAGTGTTGTTTATGCTAATATCAATGGTAATGCTGATGCAAAGTATTGTTTATGAAATTGCTATTGGTTCTGTTTATATCTTTATCCATGGTACAATTGATACTTTTGTTATTGCATAGTGCAGTTTTTGCCAATAGCTTATAAAATTGTTATACAAATCCTGTATAACTCCACCATTTGTGCTATTTCAGGCAAATGTTAATGGAGCTGTTTATGCTTATGTTGTTGCACGGTTTTAGTTTTGAGCAGATTCTCATGGTTCTTTACGCAAATGGTGTAAGTGCTGTTTGATAGTGTTATACATTAAGATTATAAAAACGTTCGTGGAGAGCTTTTTAAAAGAATGAATTTGATGTATCTTATACCATTACTGTAGGTGATGATGGCTTTGCTTGAGCTGTTTATGCCATTTTAAACATGTTGTTTGTGCTATTACGTATTGTTGGAAGTGCTCGAGTTTGTGATTTTTTTCGTTGAAAAACTAAATTCCGGATACTTGGAATTTGCCATGATAGTATATCTGTGGTCATATCCGATAGATCTCTGACATTATACAGTGCTGATAAAGATTAAAACTTGGATCACATCCTAACAAAAAAAAGGCATAATGTAGATAAATAAGTCCTACATTTCAACCTAGGTCTATATATTTTATATTATGTTGTAAATTGTTTACGTTTGTTGATAGAATATAGTTACGTTGATACAATATTTTCGTTAACACTGTCCACCAAAGTCCGCTTAAGTGACGCTGAACCTTGTCACGTGTACTGATCCACAACTTTGATTTCAAGGCACTAAACATACTAATAAATCAAAGAAAAGGAAATCTCATTAAGTGTACATTGTTATTTTACAATACTACTGTAACATTCAACTGAGTAATGCTTGGACGGTAACCGCTGGGAAATGACCGTAAATGTCGTGATGATTCCAATGGACGATAACTATGACAACGTACTTTTACCCACTTATTAGTTGAATGAATGATTCAGAGATAGTTGTCAACATTAACAAGACAATGTTTTAATTGGTGACTCATAAGTGTTATAAAGAAAGCAAGCATTAAAAAATATTACCAAAAATAAAAACTAGGGTTAAATAGAGGGAGTAACGTCTCAGATAGGGTCGATGCATGATTATTTAGCTTGACCACTTCTAGCATTTATTCTGATAAAATGGGTAATTGCAAGTTAGGGAAGGAAAGACTTTTTTGTCAAATCCATATACTTTCTTACTCAAGTACCATAAGGAAACCATACTCTTAACGGCTGACTACTCCGAGTAGTTCCTGATTATATAGCTATCTCATTGTTATAAATTATTTTGATAGGCTGAAAACTAATTTTTTCTATTTCATAAACGAGTTCTCATTTTTCAACTCTAACCATTACGGTACATGTTGTAGAGTGTTGATAAACTAATTGTGATAAATAATCTTTTTAATTCAATGTATACATGTAAAATTATATTGATCAAATGTTGTGAAAAAGGACTTTTTAAACAAGAGGTCTAAATATGCGGGTAGGATAAGGCAAGTCCGAGTTTAATGACCGTCGATATTATGATCAATTTAAAAATTGTTTATTTCTATAAAAACCGTGCTGAATATCAATATCAAGTGAATATGTTCACCAAGATATTATTTTTCTACTTCGGAATCGAGTCAGTCTTTAAAGCTGCCGTGCCATGGTATCACGTGACAGTTAAAAATAAATCACATTTTTACCTTAACAAAAAAATCAAGAAGTGTAACACTACCTAAAAGATCATTTGTATGTATGATACAATAATTTGATCGGCAATTAGTTCATGTTTATTAGTATTACTGCTAGAATCCTATCGTTAATCGCATGAAATAAATATTGTCATTACTTATCGGAAACCCACTCAACTTTTTTGATTTCATTGAAAATACTATGAATTTTTATTTACAACAACGCACAGGATTCTTGCAGCACTTTTCAAGTAGTTTTGGTTATGTGCTTTTGATATTTGCCAAATTCAACTTTCATAATATTCAGAGTAATGTTACACTTTTGCCTTTTTTGTACACATTGATAGAGGAAAGACCAATCAAACCATATAAATATTGATCTGCTTACCATATAACACTCGCTGATAAAACAAAATATCTTTGCCTGTATTATCCTGTTTATATCCTAACTAATACGCATCTAAATTTTGGATATCTCTATTGAATTAGTCTTATTTCGGCATTGTTTACGCTGCATTCCGATTATGTCTCCTGACATTGATCTTCTCTATTTAACATGCCTGTGACGTCATCAACAATTATTATACGTGATAAGAGACATCGAAGGTATATTCAGTTAGAAGAGTTTCTAATGACATTTTAAACCTGCAGTTTTTATTATTTAAACCAGAGATAAAGTTAAAATTGACATGTTTCTGATTAAAATATGACATCCTGCTGCTTATTGTGACGTCATATCGATCAGTGGAATTTTTACTCAATCGATCGCTGAGAGTTGCCTTATCATACCCACGTATATTTCTATGTTGAACTTTTAACCCATCTTGGGCCCCCAGTATTTGTCCGGTGGTCACACCTTTGATCAATTTAGAATCTACATTATTTAAGAATGCTTGCATAGTAATCTCACAAGTTGAAACGTTGTAATTTTACAGAAGAAGATTTTTAATTTTGTTTGCGATATATTTCTGTGTTAAACTTTGAAACCCGTCTTTGGCCCCAGTTTTAGATCGGGGTCAAAGCTTTGATAATTTAGGTTGTACACTATTAAAGGATGTTTACGTAGTAATCTGACAAATTGAAGATTTGTAGTTCTCTAGAGAAAGATAATGAAACCTGTTTTTTTAATATTCCTATGTTAAACGTTGAACCCCTCTTCCTGTCCCTGTAATTTAGAAACTACACTAGCAAAGGATGAATGCACAGTAATATCCCAAACTGTTGCACTGTCAATCTTGAGAAGTAGATTTTTAAACATTTTATTAAACTTTAAACCCCGCTAGGGGCCCCACAGATGGTCTGGGGTCACAATTTTTACAATTTAGATACAATCTTTTGTGTAAAGAATGTCCACTATATATACAAGCTTTTGTGTGAATATTTGCATTTTTGGTGCCGTGGTTCTTGAGAATAAGATTTTTAAAATTTTTTACTAAGTATGTCTATGTTAAACCTTGATTTAATTTCCCTCTGGAGCCCGAACTTTGGTTCGGGTATCAATGATATTTACAATTTCCACTATACATACAAGCTTTTGTATGAATATTGGCATTTTCTCTTTGGTTCAGGTAAGCTAAAATAACGAATAAGGAACCTTATGGATTATTATCCTTCTGATTTTAAATTTTTAGACACGCCTTATTAGAATATTTATGTCTCTGATCGCGATTTGGAAAAATATAACAAAACATCAAATAAAATAGTTTTGCAATGGAATCAATTTTATTTTTTATTATAATAAATTGAAACGTGAAACATGACGGGATGCTTTAAACATGCATTTACATTTTATACAATTTCTTCACAAAGATACTATATACACAAATGTGGCTTAGAAGTGGGAACAGAAAAAGCTCATTTCATTTCACTTCCGTAATATTCATCTCGAATTTTGTAAAATAATACAAGCGTTAAATATTTATAATAACACAAGGGTTTATTTTATTCTTAATCATAACAAAAAGAAATAAAAAACAAAAGAAACAAATAAAGAAACAAATTTAAAACAAAACACACACACAAAAATACCCCCTCCCCCCAATACATTGGAATTCATGTAAACGTTGGCGAATATCTAATTTTTTTTTTAATTTACCTTCCAATTATTGGGACAAATGTTCGTTTACAGAGTAGCTTTTGTTCTACTATAGGATTTATCAGCTTTAATCTAGGGTTCCTAAGACGTTTACTGAGACAAAGAAGGAAGTTAAAACATTGTGCAGTTTCAAGTAATGGAATGATATGATATAAAATATAATATACCTCAAAATAAAGTCATCAAAGTAAATATGCGGAAGTACTTAAATTTTTTTTGTATTCTTTCGCTTTTTCCTTAATTTCCGCCATTTTGTTGTAGAATTCCATAGATTTCAAAATTGTGCCAAACACACTAAACTAGTATACGAACAGGAAGATTGATGAAAAAAAGTAATAATGAATATGATGTCTACCTACTGATCCCCGAGAATCAATCTTTACACGAACTCGTAACTTTTTTTTATTAGTTTGTATATTGATCAAGATCTAGTAAATGATTCTATACTGTCTTTTTGGTGTTAGAACCATTATGACGTCATAATTGATTTGATGATCTTTTCCTGTATTTTACGGCTTTAAAGGAATTATGTAGAAAATAAAACAATATTTTGACATTCTATAGCCTATTTAATCGCGGGAAAAGTAATCCCGGTTCCTATATTTAATTTGACATCATTTTAAAAAGGAGGTCAAGAGCTTGTTTAATGCCGTTTTTTGAGAGACTGCAGGTTTTCTAGATATATTTCGTTAGTCAAAATGGACCAAACTCCGAGATTTGTTACATTTATCCTTCATACTTCATAGAAAATGGTTGTTTAACATTGAATTTTTATTGTGTTTACCAAATATTTAACCCCGGTACATCCTAAGAAACAAAGATATTGTTATGAGGCATCATTTATAGAATTTATATCTTGAATTTCATAAACCTGTAGGCACCTTTCATTTACTATATCTTGACCTTGTTTTACAGAACAAATTTCTTTATTTTTCTATCACGATAAAACCCTCGCTGTTGCTTCCACCTCAATCATACGTAAGAATGCTTATACAAATGTTTGGCTTTACTGAACTTGTAAAACACCCAAGTAATTAGAATTGATTTTATTTACCTATGGTTTTAGTTGTGAGATTTAGTTTTTTATACAGTTCATTTTCATAAGTAAAATGTGTTCTATATACATTTTGTATTAAAAAGAAGATTGGATTATTTTTTCTGATTCTGTGTTTACTGAAAAAATTTGACTGTGTGTTATAATAAAAGTTAAGTGTTGATATTTTAGTTTACATAATTTTGCAGATTGAAAGATTTGTTGGTTTGTTGTTTTGTTGGTTTTATCTTATTTTTTCAATCAGATAGATGCACGATATGCAATAAAAAAAATATAAAAAGTTCCAAAGCACTGAAAATAGCATATCTTAAACTTTGATCATTGACTAAATTAAAAGTTTATTCCGGCAAGATGTAGAAAATTCAAATAGGAAACCGGACTAAATTTCTGAAAACCTATTCCTTTCATAAAACCTATTCTTTTTAATTTATATTAAGCTACACTAGCCTTTTATAACTGTACTTTCTTTTTTGAAAACGTTTATTTATTGATTCATTTTTTCATTGTTAAGAAAACAATTATTTACAAAATACTCAATGGTCATTCACTTAAAAAGTAGGCCTTTAGCCTAAAGAGAAAATAACATTACTTTTTATCATACAATCTAGATGTTTTTTTCCCTTAACATCAGTGAAATCTTTTCGCATTCTAATGGTCCAAAAATTAAATAATTTGTTAACAGTCTGATGAAATCATCTCCCTTCTTCTTACACTTGTTGGGGTAAACCATCACGAGTGTAAGAAGAAAACAGACTTGGATTTAGGCTCAGAAATTCTTCCACTTAACCAATCCTTTGAGTGATTTTAGGTATGTGAGATGGTGTTATCTATCTGCGGGTTTGACGTAATCCTTATTCCAATAACAACGTTACATGGTATGTAACAGTGTTACGATCAAAAGACACATTCCACTGATAAAAGGAAGACTTGAACCGGAACCTGAAAAGAGAGGATCACGTAAATAGTTCTGGTTAATTCTGGTGTTCAAAAAATACAACGTCACGTCAGATCAAACAAAATAATCATTAACAATGAAGATTTAGACAGAGAGCAGCACTGAGAATAAATAAGTTACATGCAGTTAGTTAACAGGTTATTAATGAATAAGTTATTTGCTTCAAGCAAGAAATCATACAGCTTGTAAAGTAGGCTAAATGTTCAGACATTTTGAAATAATAATGAGCTTTGCAGATTTACTATATTTCAAAACATCAGAAATGGTGTCGTTATTAAATACACAATATTGTTTCTCACAGCCTTCGTCGTCGAGCTCCTTATTTGCTTTTGACCTATCGTCGTCATTTGCTACACAGTCAGTAAGTTCTTCCTTGACACATCTCTGCATCTCTCTAAAAGAGTATCAAGGTATCATTTTCTCGCAATATCACCGGTGTGAGATCGGTTTGTCCAATGTGAGACAGCAGTGTGAGATTTTTCTGTCTTACACTGTGTATTACTACGCCGTTTTAAAACGTAAACAAACGTTGTCTGCTGTAGGGAAATGCAAAATGGTGCATTGAGATTATCCATTTAGTAATTGTGTTGCTTAATTAATTACAATTTATCATATTTTTAATTTAAAAACTGTCCTATGCACTCATTTTGACTTGCACCATTTGAAGCACGCGGAGGGATAAACAGAAAGTAATCTTTTGAACGTCATAACAGAACGTTGTCAAACATCATTTTTTAAGGTAATATAATGCGAAAAAAATAACCATTCATTATATACTCGTGTGGGATAGTGAAATTCCACCTCGGAGCCAAGATTCATGGTCTAGGACTCGGCAAAGCCTCGTCCTAGACCGTGAATCTTGTCCCCGAGGTGGAATTTCACTATCCCACACTCGTAATAATGAATGATTCTATTAATCTTGAGATAAAGCATGGTAAAACTAGCCTATTAAAATAAACAAATACTGTTTCTGTTATTCCTACTAGTTATAAATTCCATTACTTCTTACCTGCAGTTTTTTATTCCAAGGTAACTTATCGCTAGCAATTTGCATGAGCTGGTACTACAATAACCTGTACACAAAAATTGTAATCTTTAACTCAAACTCAATAGTTATGTTATATTTTTATATGAAAGAATAACATCTGTTTCTCGTTCAATTGAATTCAATTCACACTAACGAGCATTCGCAATTTTGCATTGTGCATGTCAACGAATTTTACTATTCAAAGCTTTAACTTTTTCCATTTAAGTATTTTAGATCTAGAAAACGTTTTTAGATAACAGTACACTATTTCAAGGTATATTTCACTGATGTAATACATTTATCTCTAATATGAGATACTAAATTGTACTAAATAAGATCGCAATAATGTTGTACTAAGGATTAAGTTGAAAAACAAACTAAAATCAAATTGAAAACTTCAATAGCACAGCATTTCATATCGTTTGTGCAGTGTGTGTGTGTGTGTGTGTGTGTGTGTGTGTGTGTATATATATATATATATATATATATATATATATATATATATATATATATATATATATATATATATATATATATATATAAAGTACAAGCACTTTAAAAATCCAACAACACGCGATATCTATAGATATTAAGTCTAAAAGATTCACGGTTATAGCACGAGATATCAAAAAGCACTTATTTACTTAAAAATAGATGTAGATGTAGATGATTTTTCCCCCTTCCTTGTGTAGTTTGTATTTTTTGTCCTAAAGAAGAGACTTGTAGTTTGGAAAATTTGACAATATTGTATTTTATTGTTCGTGTCGTTTGTTATTTTTAGTGGGCATATATATATATATATATATATATATATATATATATATATATATATATATATATATATATATATATATATATATATATATATATAAAAGTAAAATTAATTAAATTACTGTTAATGTACATCAGTACTTTATCTAAAAGAAATAGCCAATCGTCTCCTATAAGAGTTTGAGTATGACATCATCATGATTATTTTGTGCAGTCCGTGATCTTTCTTAGGTCGCGATAGGTTTCGACCAATCGATAAACGGGGCGTGTAGATTTCAGTTTGGTTGTTTCTATACAGCTATCCATTTACTACACATACAAAGAGAGGGAATCATGATCGGTAGATGTAAATATAATCTAAAGACCCGTATCTTACATCTTTGCTTGTCCAGTATCTGTTTTCCAACCTTCCTATCCTGAGTTGTATTGCAGTCGGTTAAGGCTTTGGCAACACATTTCTTATGGTCGCTTAAAGACAAAGTGATAATGAGTTATTTTCATGAAGGAAATTATTTAACGAATGAAATCGATCATCACAATGTATATATTCTGTGTAAACGATTTGTTTTGACTGTTTACCTGCAGCCTTTAATCACTAATCCAAACAAATTTGTCTTGCAATCATCTAACTTTGACCCACACTGTGAACCTTGAGCGGAAACACCTGATAGGAAAAATATGATATATTTAATCCAGAAAATGTTTCTTTTATGCATTATTGCTGGTCTTGTGAGATTCCGAAATGTTAATTTTAAAACAGGCACGTTTGATATAGGAATGGTAATCGTTGTCATATTTTTTATAAGAAAGAAATATCTAAAGACAAATAAGAAGATCGGTGAATAAAAGAAAAAAGGGAGTATAAGGTAACGTAAAAGGCTTATTCATTGGGGCTTATTTGGTCACTCCGACAAATACGCTTTCGATGATAACAGAATGTGGATAAAACGGGCTCTTTTTCACTGTACTTTAACCCCCCCCCCCCAATTTTTTGCTCATTTGACAATACTACATTATAGCATTTTATAATCCAATGTCAGGTACTTTAAAATTAAAGTTTATTGTTCAGGTTTGTTTGATAATTCAAAGAAGTTATAAAACAGTTTTTATCATCAAGTAGGTATTTTTTTTTCATTAATATTGACAACGTTTATTAATATTCATACAATCCGCGCGTAGGCTCTATATTCCGACACAATCCCCTTCATACAATAAACGTGTTTCAATGCATCGATATTCGCTCCGTCAGTTACATTACATGGATTTCAAAGCCCTTATTATTTTCAAACCAGTGGCAATGTTCATAAAAGTAGTTTAAAATCCATTTTAAGTCATGTCTTAGAATCTTTGTTAAGGAGGTTGGCACCTGAAATACTCGTAATGTCAATCATCCGAATACCACTTGGATATAAAGATATGGACCTTAAATGTTCATTTGTTTTATTTGTGACTCATGTCACCTGTCATTTTTTGAAAATATAGGGCCCCAAACAGAAATGAAAATTTTCCTGAAATTTTTGCTAAAATTTAGCATGGAAATTGATTAATTGAAAAAATCAATCAAATATTTATAGTTTGAACAATTATTTAATTAAGATTTTAATACAGTATGAAATTGAACACATGTAGTGACAATAAAATCGCCGTGTATCTCCAAGCGCTATACCTACTTGGTCATTTAAATTGCTCCAGGCATTAGACACGGGACCCGTGTCACGGGTTGTTTATTCAGGCAACACTTGTGCTGTAAGATGATAATTGTTTAATGATTGCCCATACCGATACCTAATCTATAATCAATACCTACCGTTTTACGATAATTTGGAGACGCAATGAATGAGAAATTAATTGAGATGAATTTTGAGCCATGGTCAAATTTTAAAATTATAAAACGGTAAACATTATGCTTATCAGCATCATTGTCATTATAATGATTATTGCTGAATAAGTTCTTACAGCTGGTGAAGGACCGGTTCAGTGGGAACACTGGGTGATACTCGGTTATCACATTTTTGACATGTCGATCGTCTCACAGTACAGTAGTACTGAGCAATCTCGTCTTAATATGATACATAAAATAAATAATTATTATGAATTTATTCAATAGTTGTTTGTATTTAGTTTTAAAAAACATCAAGTTCTGCATATTTTACTGAAAAGAAAACGTTGTTTAAGCACGTGCGTAAGGTTAGCACTAAATAATTGGCTGAATCATAACATCCGGTAAGACTAATTTTAAAACCCGTCGGTCAACTCGGAATATTCCAAACTCTTGAAAACTCGAACTCTTGAAACCTCGAACTTTTTCCTCGGTCCCATGGACTTCGAGCTATCGAAAGTTACCTTATCTAAGTCAAAGTTTAAAAAAATCTTGCTTATTGGTGGCCTAGAATGCCAGTACATAATGAACACAACAACAGATGTTACAAAATTTTTGAATAATAAAATTATAACGCAAATAAAAAAAATATTAGTAATGTCATCTTCCAAAACTTTGATTGCAAATTAACATACGTTTGATTTATCATTTAAAAATAAAAAAAAGTAGGGGTCACATCTCAAAAATTTGAGATATAGCATGAAATAAGCTAATTTTAGACCAAGATTTGAGTTTCTTTTTTCTAAACTTCTATGAAATATAAGCTAAATTTACCAAAATATATCGATAGGAATATAAAAATATTGTTCAAATATGTTTTTTTAGATTATCATGAATATATCGTAATACACAAACTATGTAGAAGTTTGCTCTTCTCTGCAAATAAGGAAGCTTAACTAACAGTACTCTAAAAGTACTGAGTTATGAAAATTGATCATTTCCTTCTTGAAGACCTTCCGCCACAAAATATTGTCCCTTACTAAACTCTGTAAAAAATGTAATTTTGTTTAAACCATTCTATTCAATAAAGTTTATCTGGCATTGTAAAATATAAATATACTATTAGAATTAATATGTGAAGCAGAATTTTCAGACTAAAATTGACCCAAAATGGCTACCTAAATTCTAAGGAGCGAACCTGATATATCTTATGACAATTCTTAAACATATCTTAGAAAATAAACCACTTTTTTCTTCCAACCAGCATTAGCTAAATATTATTGTAGGTGATTTTTTTTTAAATCGTTAAGAAATCCTCAAAGTTCACAGCGACGTCACATTTCGATTGACAGCTTTAAAAAAAGTCTTAAACAAGAGATGATATTTAACTGGCGCATAACTTTTGATGAATCAATGAAAATGTGGGTTATGTTCTAAGTGAAATAAATCATACTAAAGTTAAGCAAAAATCACCAAATAATAAAATTTTTAAAATGTCGACCAAAAGATTTAATGATTTTATCAACGTTATTTTTTCTCAGTCACATATCCATTATTTTTCGCAAATTGTATTTTTATTTTTTTAAGAAATGAAAATACGAAAAGTGCTTTAGATATGTCTTTTCTGGAGTACAAGAAAATCTTTATTAAAACAACATACCACCTCCTTCAAAATGCAAGCGAGTGGCACTTTTTTCTTCGGTTTCAAGTTTACTACACTGGCAATCAATACTGACTTTTAAAAGCTATTTTAGCATATTATCCGATTAATGTCTTAAAATTACAATTTTAATACACATTTAAACGTTATGTATATCGTTAACTTTTTTTAACCGCAACGCCAAGAAAGTTATAACTTCACCTACGGCAGTAGGAAAAATAAAATTCTGCGCACGTGCAAAGTCAGGTTCATTCGAATTGTGCTTGACTTTAATGCAGATCATAGGATGTAAACCGAAGCCATCTTAGACGTATAAAAAGATATCTTAAATTGACTAAATTTACTTTCTAAAAAAAGAATTTCAAGAGATAATCTAAAATAAATATCTTTGAGCAAAACCTAATTATACAGATATAAAACTTAGAATTGTGGTTGTCTATCATGAACAATTACATTTTCAATTCCTGTTGCTAATACAGAATTTGATCCGCCAATGACGATTCGCGCCAATTTCGCATCCCCCTTATAGGTACGTTTAGTAATACTCGGTGGCTAAATATATATATTTTTCTAATTTTAAAGTTTTTAATTTCATCATACATTTTTAGCTAAGAGCGAGCCCTTGTCAACTTCTTAAGAAACGAAATGAAAACGTTGCTATATATTACGGCCAATAAAACTTAACCTTATTTTCACACAAATTCTGTAAAAATACTTAGTACCAATTATTAGGTCGGACAATTTACTAATGCGGTCGTTGCTTTACTTTCCTCAGACTCAGAATAAACAAACCACATAACTTCACTTTACAGGACTGGAAATAGTGTTTACAAGATGCAAATAAGTCACATAAATCAACAAAAATTGTTTCCATTATTTTTCAAAACCAAAAAAATCTAATGCAAAATTTAAGACAACTTCGAGAAATTCTCTTGTGACTAAGATGTGTCCTAAGATAAGTCTGAGACATATCTTAGTCTTAAGATAGCTTCAAGAACAAGCCTATTAGATTATTTAAACCTCTTCAACTGCTCCAGTACCAAAATTGATATTGACAAAAAGCTATAACAAAATTTAAATGCATTAACAAATCGTCCGCTACGATAACTAATCTAGCGACTACTCCTACCTCTGTGGCTGATGGATGCAAGAGCCATGAAAAGGAAGACAGCGACGTACATCTTTTAAAGTCTACAAGGAAGTGCTGTTATGTACTTAATCTAATGCTGCCTTTATATACACTACAGAACTTACATAATCTGTACTGACTGTAGACAATTTTAAATATCTTACAGAATCTCGATTAAATGGATAATGGAAACAAAACAAGAAGATTGGCTAACGTTTTACTGTAAGTGGTTATATTTTCAGTGATATGTAAAAGTAGTCTAATCCCCCCCAAAAATCACAGTGCCTGGTCTTTACATAAAGAAAATAAAAAAGAATAAGATAACTCAGAGTAATACACTTTTTCTGTGTTGTCTTTAATTTTAAACAATATAAATATATGATACCTCATGATTTGAGATGGTATATGATAATTATTCAACGAGTTGTGTGAGGATAGAAAACACACACCAAGATGGATAAAACTCTTCTGATAGAATCACCGTGTTATTCTTCATTTTTCTTATTTTTAACCTTGTTACGAAAGCAACAAGTGTCAATTTTTTATCCAACGTGTATTTTTGAAAAACAGCTATTTATCTATGAGTTTGGGTCGATGATAACTTCTCTGATATTTAAAAAATATATCAAAAAATCATATTTTGAAAAGAATTATCGGTTTCAATGGTGATATTCTCTAGATTTTCATTTTCAAGATTAATTCATCATCATTTTAATTCATTTTAAACTGGAGATTAGGAGAAACTGTATAAAGTTTTTTGCTAATGTACTATCATCTTCTGACAATTAATGTCAGAAGATTTTTTGATCTGATGCGAGTCAACGTTTACAAATTTCATTTTTGATAGAAATCAACTTTTGTTGCCAAATTTCCTTTTTCTCAGAATAGGATGCACAGTTATCATTATTTATCTTAAGATCTTAAGATCAATTCTAAGTAAAAATCAAAAATAGAATTTAGAGATTCCGGCACACATAGTCACCAGTTTTCTTTATATTGCCTACAATGATACATATTGATGTAATAAGTAGAAAGATGCCATAAATTTGTTGCTACGGACTATCGCTGCCATGGTAATGGAGACCAAAGATAGAAAAATCTTAGCAACTTCAAAACAAAATAGAAAGTAATTGCAGCTTATCTAAGTTATGAAATATTGAATTGACTATATGGTGAATTTTAAAATTATAGAAAAACATTGGTGGGTAAATGATCATACTACAAAGAACGAATTCGTTTTCATAGGTAGGGGTCACTACATTATATTGAATCTTCATAAGATAATGAGGATGCATACCTTTTTAAAGACTTAATACGTAGTCAGCGCATGTTTGTCTATTGTTCTCCTTTTAATGGTAGTTGTATATTCATACATTTAAGCTTATGTTAAAAGGAGATCAATAGACAAACCTACACTCATGATAAAACAGACAATACACAATTTCTTCTTGCATCCGCGTCCTCTTTTGTTAATAGGTATACTTTGACCTGTTTGAATATTATAATTTACCACGTGATTTCTAACCCCAGGTAACTGTGTGAGTACAGGACATCGTCACGTGATGTGTTAGGTAGCATGCATACTGTTAGATGACATGATTTGTCCATACATATTTCAATTCATTCCAATCGAGTAATGGTTTTTTAAGTTTTCCGAGATATCTTTAAGGGATTATCGCTTCTGTGCGTCACTGGAACCTATTTGTTATTTCGTTTAGAACACATATTTTGTTGACATCAGCCTGGTTAACGATCATCAATAATTAAAGGGGCATGGTCTCGATTTTCGTCAATTTTTTTTTCTGTTTTTATTATTTGCAATGCTTTAGGAATGCATTTCTAATGATCAAATGGAATTTGGGTGCCAGTCGTTGAGTTTTAAGAAAGATACAGGGCTTACAATTCTTCATCATGTAAAAAAGGCTCGTGCCCTGTTTTTGTTTACATAGGTTCAATATACCAGTAAAACTCTTTTTAAGGATGGTTTGTCTATCTTATTATTCATTTTAAGCATAAATAAACAGTTCTTAACGATTAACACATTCATTTTAGGTCTAAAACTGGAATTTTCACTTCAACATTCAAAATGTAAACATACGAGTTGTTTACATAGCGAAGAATTGTAAGCTCTGTAACTCGCTTATAACTCATCAAATGACACTCAAATTATGGTTGCCTATTAAAAATGCCTTACTGAAGCATTGTAAACATTTAAATCGAAAAAATAATTTTTGACCAAAATCGTGACCATGTCCCTTTAAATGGCAACATGCAGAGAGAGAGAGAGAGAGAGAGAGAGAGAGAGAGAGAGAGAGAGAGAGGTCTCAATGGTTTAACGAAACTTTCATGAACATGTAATTTCATAATAACGTAGAATTTATCATTAGTTGACATCATAAGTTTACATATTGTATGAGTGTTTTTAACACACAAAAAATATTTACAAATTTGATTTTTTTTACCTACGCATTGAGTCACGAAATAAAAATATGTTGGTATATGGAACATTCAGAACAAAGTATGACGGCATATATTAGGCTTTTGCCAATCATTGTAATTGTGTGTGTGCCAATAATATATTTGTATTTGTATTTATCCAAAATGCTATATTTTTTTAAAATTATAACTTCAATAAATAGTTATTCTTTTTTATCATTAAAAAATCATACTCCATTCAACACGAGAAACAAACAACATTACGTGTTCTACTTGACGTCATGCATTTTTCTGTCATATATCAACCTAAGAAAAAAAATCAGTTGGCGGATCTTAAAAGGTGTTTTGTGCACTGCAATACCACCGTAATGTTTATTGCGATGTTCTCATAAGTTAACTCATACGATTTTATCTGATATTATTTCAGGATTTTACAGAAGCAGCTCACAATATAAAAAAGAAACTCCTAGTTCTTTGACGAATAATTATTTAAACGGTAATTTCAACAGTAATTCGTTTTTTAGTTAACCACCCTTTACAATTCCATACATATACACGTGCCAGTCAAATGACATAGTATTGAGCATGTACCTAAACTTTAAACTGACATCACTATGTCCGTCTGTCTTTGAATGTAATTGTATTGTAATACAACTGTTCATCATTCACGTATTTTAAACAGTATTTGGCTATCAGCTGTTCTTTTGACACGAGTCAAACGTGTTTATTGTCAACTTTGATTCAACTTCCATTTAAAAAGCTGAAATATTACAGCCTATTGGTTTACACAGTAGAAAAAAATCATATTTTTAAAGTTTGTTAATCAAGTTCAACAGGCGGCAAAATATACAAAATAATTTGTCAAACTCGATTGTATTAATCATACATCGAGCACTTCTGTGTGGAAGAACTTTTACCGAGCTTAAAAGAGCTACAATATGCACCATTTCGCACAAGACCAGGCATTCCTTTCATATCAACATAGCCATTTCCATGTGGTCCAACTGGATTGACTTCATCATTGAAACAGGCTCCCTTTCCGGTTATTTCTGAATACGGGTTCTCCTCTTCCGGTAAGATTTTCACACGGGTTGAGTTCCCGGGAGATGAGGCCGGAACACATTGATACTCTGTGTTTTTAAAAAACGTTTTCCCTTTCTTCAACTTTGATTTACTTTTTACTTCTGAGGGATGCACATTCTTGGTTTCCATATTCCATTTTGATGTTACTCTGAATTTAAGAACAAAGTTTTCTTTACAATTATTTTGCTGAAACCATAAACCATCTACTTGTATTTCTGGTTGATTTCCATTTATACTACTTTCATGACTGAAACTTTATATTCGGTATGACACTAGTATATGAACAAACCTTTTCCAAAGAACCAGCATGAAACCCATCAACACCATGAATAAGATCAGATTGAAGCCGCTGAATGCAAATGGCACTACAGCAATGAAATCAGATTAAAAGAATATTGAATGTAATGATAGCTCACATATCAACTGATAGAACGACACACAAAATGAAATTAGACTGAATCCACTGAATGCTAAATAAACTACAAAAATTTAAAACAGGTTGAAATCCTTGATACAAGATATTTCAATAATAACATAAGAATATATGTGATATAAAAATCAGATTGATTCTCTAGGTTACATGCTTTAATTCAACAGACGCTAAAAGTTTAATTTGAAGTAACTACAGAACTTTGGTATTATATTATTTTTAAAGTGTATATTAGAATTTCATTTTCATGAGTGTGCTATATCGAAATTGAATTAAAGCAATAATCAATATTCATTTTAGTAAACGTACGTTAACTGCTTATATAAAACGATTACGAACTATAATTCATACTTTGATACTTGGCTATATATATTTTGATTTATATATTCTCTAATATCACTTTATCAAATATGACTCAATGGAGTCAAATAAATGACATTTCTATCAGCTGTACAAAAAAACCCAACCTCCAGCTGGGTAATATAAATTCAAAAGTAAAGCTAAGAGTAAACAATTAATTTGGAATGAATGGAATCTGGTTTTCTTTTTTCCCTTTAACTATAACGACCACCTTAATCATTGCGTTTTGATTTCCGTTACCAGTCTATAGTTTGTGATGGTGATAAATAAGTACAATATTTCACAATTTTCAGCATGAACAAATTTGAAAGCAATCGTGCTCAAAGTTTTAGAAACTCTTAGATACCTAAAAGTACTTAAAATCATAACGATTGTTGAAAACTATTCAATTGACTTGAGATGTTTACCCTACAATAAATAAATGTCCATTGACAAGGAGACTCTATTAAGGAGACTTGGTCGTATATAATGAGGAAGTGATCGAATAGCCATTATGAGCAGGAAGAAATGAACGCCCTTTTAACAATTGTTTAATTGGCGTCGTGTTAACTAAACCCTTACACAGAGTCTTCAAATCCCAGACATGCCAATCTCCATTTTCTGTGGTCCGAGTACCAACTAGCTGTAGGGAAGACGCTTCGCTCAGATCTTCTTGCATGTAGGCTTGAACTATTTCATGTAAAACAATACATCTAAATATCAGGCTTGTGCTCGGTCATCAGATATAATTTAGATATGTTTTAAAATGCACTTTATAAGAAAAAAACATATAAACAACGAAACAAAATCAATTTCAAAGTAAATAAACAAAAGTACTATATATATGTGTGTGTGTGTGTGTGTGTGTGTGTGCATGTATGTGTGTGTTTGTTTGTTTTTTTTAACGATGGTTAAGAATCAATGCATGATAAAATAGGTTTCCTACCGCCCAGAGCCTCTTCTCTGTATGGTAGTGGAGTTATTTCCAAAAATGTTGACATTTGATGATCTGGTATATCTGAGAAAATTAGTGAAGTGTGTATCATCAATTGAAAAAAAATTGTTATTTTTTCTTTAATCAATATTGACTCTTAGATTGTTTATTCTGTAATAACTATTTGTATTGGAGACGGTCTTTAAGGTGGTACGTGACATCTATCAATATAATCGTGGATTTAAGTACTTTATGATTAAAATACTTTCAGCGGTTTAGAATTTTCCAGTTTTTCAATATCTATCCAAAGAATATGTTTTAAAATGTTTTGGAAAACTTTTAAAATCCCCATCCGGACTCGATCTCATGACTTACATTTTCGTATTGAACCTTTTAACCTACTGTGCTACGCTGTTAGATGAAAATTTTGGGAAAGAAACCATTAAATTGTTATAAAATAACATTTTGGTTAAATATCACTTTTCATTTTGGAATGTTTAAAGCCTATATAGCTAGGCACAAGTGACAAGATATTCACGCTATTGGTGTGTCAATAAGGAGAGTAATTGAACCAATTAGCTTTTTAACTTTTGATTTCAATTCGTTAAGTACATGTACTTTGTATTGTTTGTGTTGAACAATGTCAGTAATCCAATGATTAACATAAGATATTAAATCTAGAGATTAAAATTAAGAAATTTACAAAAAAGCTTCAAATTCTTTCAATTATCTCATTGGTTCCAGGATTTCAACCTCGTCCCTTTTAAAGAAGTAAGAAGTATTTTCGATTTTAAAAACGATCAGGTAAATTTACACTTACGAGAACCTTCAATGAACTTTTATACTCACAAGAAGTGTTGATACAGACACCCATTTTTGGAATTGAGCAGTCATCCTGTCTTGATTCCAACGTTTCATTGTCACGGGAAACCACGTATGTACATTGCTCTGAAACAACGGCCATTGTATTGTGTAACAAGAATCATTATGTTCAGCATCGGGTTAATTGGGTACGGAAAACTTTGCCTTGTATTTATTGTCTATTATCGTTCAAGATATCAACAATTCATATTTTAACAGGTTTTTCAATTTTAAAAATTCTATAGCTTTATTGCTTTGTTTTATCCACCCTTTAGTAATACAGCGCATTGAAACTATCATTGTTGTCAAAAACGTTCTTTTTAAATTAAATATTCTATCAAATAACATCCATTGATTTAGTATGTTAGTTAAACAAACTTTACTAAGACTAATACCTCGGGTACTATCTATAATGACCTCTGGGACCCAGAAAGCTGTTGGCTTCTTGAAATCATTCTGAAGCCTGGTGACATCAATTATGACGTCTTCCATTTTGTGTTGAGCACTTCCACATATACCCTTCGCCTTTTGGTATGTCACTTCGGTCCAACGTATTTCAAAGCTGCCAAGGTGTACTGTTGAAAACACAATGCTAATGTACCTTAATTCTACATACCTTTAGGAAGGAGAAGTAAGAGAGCAAAGTGCATTTTCATAGTTGGTTAAAATTTCGATACGTCATGGATACGGCTAAACATTTTAGATACATGTATAATGGTTACCACAAATGAACGGATTTCTCATATCTCCCCGTGTGTGTTGCTGTTTCATGCGGTAACAGGCATCTGAAAGTTAAGATGGATTAGTCAATGAAATATCCTCACATCAGTAAAGAGTCAACTCTCTCTTGATATTCTCACCTTCTGTGCATCCTAACTCTTTAACTTTCCCGTCAATCCACGCTTCGACATTTATTCCAAGTTCTTTGATGATTTCTGCTGTAAGGTTCTTTTCCCCTATGTATTGATAGGTTATCAGTTCGGATTCGTACTTGGTCTTGCATTCTCTCGACGCCTCTTCCCAGTGAATTTTATACTCAGGTGTACACAAAATTCCTGTGTATAATGGAACAACAATACATAGCAATTGTTGTCAATACTGGTTTTTCTAAATCTGAAGGTTCTAAACTTAAAGTAAGCGTCAAATTGCCACACAGCGACAGATGCAGAACCTGTCTCTTCTGTATGAACCTGTAGACCTAGACCCACACTATCTAAGTAAAACAGACACTAATTATCGGTGCTTGGCTGACTCTAACATGTCTGATATCATATGATATAAGAAACAAGTACAAAAACCATGTTTAAATTTTTTTTTTAAAATTATTTGCTAGTGTTTTTTGTGCAAAACAATGTTAGATTGAACAGTTTTCAAATCTTTAAAAAGTTATAAGTTTTTCATCAGTTGTGTCTTATGTGCTAATTAAAGTCATAACTTATAAATGAAGAAAGAATATAGACATCACTAAATTAAAAGGAATTGGTACCTGTAACTAAGCACACAAGAGGGATGAGACCTCTGAACGTTCCACTGAATCGCCGCAGCATCATTGATTGCCCTAATCAAATCTCATGTTGTCAACTTATGCGCATTCTCTCATTTCCCCATTATCCTGAAATAGAGTGAAAAAGAGTTTTGAATTTTATACTTTAGTTTTGGGCATGCGCATACTAAAAAAATTTGCAGTTGCTGACAAGTGGCTTTCAGTTTGAAGTAAATGTTTTGTTATGTGATTAACACAATACAAATAAACAGTTATATTGCTTAAGAGTTATAATAAATAATCTATATTAAAGGTGGACAACATATTTACCGAAAGAAATACAAACCATTTTTTACAAGTTCCAATGTAATGCAAAAAATTGCTATTTGTAAAAATTTTGAATAAAACTGAAACCAATGTGATTAACCATTTAACGAATCGTTTATCTTAACAAATATGTATTAAAGATTATATAGCGAACCAGTTATTTCACAGTACGAATTTTTTAGCATTGTTTGCCAGTGGGTCATTGAAGAAAACTAAGAAGTCCAATGAAATTGCAGTGAACAGATTTTAAGTTATGTGTCATGTCTACGCTATTTTGGGACAACCCTCGTATATCGGCTATGTAAATTTTCTTTAATTGATGTTAGCTAACATTTTAACAAATCATGACAAAGATTTGTGAATTGTTATGTGATTTTTATTTCATTTTAATAGTCAATATTATAATTACAATACAGTTCGGATATGAAATACAACTTATTATCACTTGCAATTAATTTTGATTAAAATAATGTCATTTTTTAAAATGATAAAACTGTTCTCTCCATGCGTTCTTTTTTGAATTTTATATTTTGATTCTGTTATACCAATAGTGATGATTTTACTAGTTTTGTCATATGGTTTTATACACTTGTGGATTGTTCTATTTATGCAAATGGAGTTGGTCTTATCTATGCTATGTTGATGACAATATGTTGCTTCAAATTAGGCTAATGCTGTTGATGGGCGATCACAAATCCTGTTGGTGGTTTCTTTGTCACTTTTGGAGCTGTGCAAGCAAACTTTGGCGGTGCTGTTTATGCTTATGTTGTTTCGTTGTGTAGTTGTAATAAATGGTCACGGTTCAGTACTGCTGGTGAGATTTAATAACATGGTTTGTTAAGATTATATCGATGTTGGCTGTGCTGTTTTTCTGGGGTTTATGCCATTACTGATAATGATATATTGTTGGTATCCATTGATGTCGTTAGGTTTTTGATTTGACCAAAACAAAATAGTTGTGTTTTTTTTCATTCCGGTCGCTAGAAACATTTTTTTAGTCAAGTTATGTTTGTTTGATGTATTTATTAAATCCTATAGTAGATTATCAAAAAAAAATTAAAATCCCGGATGCTAAGGGACTATCATGGTTTTATCTTTGTTCACATCCGATAGATCTCTGACATTATAACATATACCGGTAGAGAAAAGCACAATGCAGATAAATAAGTCCTAATTTTGAACCCAGGCCTAAATATTTTGAATAAATCGGTTTTAATTTCTATATTGTACCTTTCAATCATATATATCAAAAGGAACTGTTATCTAGGAAAAACAACATTTTTTTCCTTTTTGTATCATAATACTGTACCTGATACAACACGGTAAAACACGATGCATTTAACCGAATAATGATTAATAAGGTAATCACCGGGAATTGGTTGTAAACATCGTTATGATGACCTTGATGATAAATCTATACTACACATAATCATAATTTTAATCAAATTATTATAAAGTAAAAATTGAATTAGATTGCATAAGATAGATTATTTTCATTTTGCTATAAAATTATTCGTTTCATTCTGTAATACATGATCAAAAGAATGTTTGATGCGATGAAATAGACCTTTTTTGTCATATTGAACCCTATGAACATGCGTCAATATACTTGGCAAATATTTTATTCAATCCAAAAGTCTTGAAACTTTAAGTGAACTTATACATAGTATCAAATCAAACATAGAGAGTGTTTTAGTGTGTTCAATATGTGTACGAGAAGGTCAATTAAGGGAAGTACAAGTGCCAAACAAGAACTCGTAATTGAGTTAAGGGTCACCTAGAATCCTCATGGAAGAATTTGAAACACACAAGGAAGTTTATAGAGGATAGCTATGGTGGCATATTGCTGACCCCTATATCAAGATCAATTATGTCGACATGCAAGAAAATTATGTCAACATGCAAAAAAATTATGTCAACATGCAAGATAATTGTCTGTACATGCAAGTTACAAATCTTTTAAGAGAACCTAATTTTTTATGTGGGTAAAATCACTTACTTACACCAGTATCTGATATTTTAGATGCAAGATGCAACATAATTATGACAACATGCGGCTTATTAATGTTGACATGCTATTAATATATGTGAACATGCAAGTTATCTATGTTAACATGTAAGAAATTTATGTCAACATGCGAAGTAATTATGTTATTTATGCATATTGACTAAATATCTTGCATGTTAAAATAATTAACTCGCATGTTAATGTTGATAAGTCACATGTCAACATAATTTACTCACATGTCAACATAATTAACCCACATGTCAACATATGTATATTGCATGTTTACATAATTAACTTGCATGTTGACATAGATAAGTCACATGTCGACTTAATATGTTGCATGTCTACATAATCATTTTGCATGTCAACATAACTAAGTCGCATGTTGTCATAATTATGTTGCATCTTGCATCTATGATGTCAAATTACGGCATTAGTATGTCATATTTTACCAATATAAAAATCAAATTCTCTAAAAGGATGAAAACAACATGGTCAAATAATTTAGCAGATATTTGAAGAAGAAAAAAATGTCGGAGTCATCCATTTGAATAAACATGGAGATAAATATGTCACAGTGTAAAAAGAAAATGAACTTTTTCAGACATTTTGTTGTTACCAAAAAATTCTTCTTAGCGACGGTCTAAAAGGGGCATAAAGGGGGCTCATGTTTATTAATGTCTATTTAACATTAATTTTATAAAAATTGCCTTTCTCTTGAACTCGCTCTTTTTTGCGATAGAAGCACGACTGTGAGTTTCCCGCTCTCATACAGAGTGTGCTGGGATGCGCCAGGAATTAAAATTCGGACTTTAAAAAAAAAGGAAATGGTTTTACTACTTCAGTTCAAAAAATAAATCTAAAGCATCTCCCTTTTTGCAAAATAACCATGTATTTGGATTTGATTCGTACCAGTTGTAATATATATCATTCAATAATGTCTACCACTTAAACTGGTATGGCTCGTGAAATTCAAATATTCTTAATTCAGGATAGAATACATTTATTTGTCCTGTCTTTTCATTCTAAGCGTAGCACGTGATTATTATTCAGTCTGAATGGGTCTCCAAGAAACATATTGAATAAATATAACCAATTTTAAATTTCTTTTCATTCATATAGAACACCACATCTGTCTTATGTAGATAATCTTCATAATATGATGGTACTTTAGCAATACATGCTGATACTTTGACAGCATTACATGGTGGTACTTAAACATTACGTGCTGGTATTTCAACATTACATGATGGTACTTTAACATTACGTGCTGATACTTTAATATTACATGCTGATACATTAACATAACATGCTGTTATACCATAAAATGATGGTATTTCAATATGCAGTGGTTCCAAAGTAGCTATAAGCACCGGGATCGTGATTCCGTATTACGAAGATGGACACTTTTCAAACCCAGTTGGTTATCATTAAAATCTATATTGCCAAAACTAGAGCTTGTCCCACTCAGGTGAAACTGGATTCTGGAGGGAATCGGTGCACGGTCACTTTAATCAATTTGTAAAAACCTGCGCCGAAACCTCTGAGTCAAACGACTCCTGAGTCGTCCTTGTTTAGGCGCCTTCAAATTCAATGCCAATTTTACAAGTTCGTTTTCTGTCGTAGATTGACTGTATTAATCCTGCAAGCGGGCCCATTCAATTGGCGCTTGTTTTACCATTGTTTAGCCAGGCCTATGGGTTCGGGCGCTTCTACGCCATTAAGCAGGGACTTTACTGTTCAAGGGACTTTTAATGAAATCAGATTACGAGCAATCATCCAGCAGATCCCAGTACATGCACATAGCATCATTTATAGGGAAAGGGTGCAAACCTACCACTCAATCTCGACATGTAAATAAAAAAAGGGGGCGGTCAAACACCGGTTTTTGATATATTAATCTACATATGATCGAATTTCTATACATTTGCATATGCGTTTTCACCTTGTAAAAAATGAAATGTCAGTTTTTAAAAAACTTTTTTTATATTATGATTTATGTAAGTTTCCACAAAAAGCGCGTTGGTTAAAAAGAGAGTAATTAACAAGAGTTTGGCTTCATGAAGCATTTACAGTGCTTATATTGCTTAATTTCAGTAACGTAGCGCATCTGCCAAAATACATATAAAAAAAACTGCTGGCACTGAAGAAGAACAAAGTACAGCTCATAAGAGAGGATCTCTATACTGAATAAAATAATGTCGGAACATACGATTTGTTTGGGTATAATATATCAAGACATATTACAACCACACATGCAGTTTATAAGATCACGGTCCTATCATGCAAAGGATAAAGCATTGCATTACTGTTGAAATTTTTTCAGTAACTGTACTGTTGAACAAATCAGTGCTTACATTGCCCACTCCTACACGTGGATCTCCAGGGAGAGCCCATCAATCCCCATAAGTCCAATTTCTAACATGAATGACAGAAGTCTTTGTTTAGGTGCTATTAATATTTTTAGAAGTCCGCTCTGACCGAGCGCCAAAAGATTTGGTTCTGTATGCAAATTTTTAGACCAAAACCCTCTTGGGGACTTTTCGTTCCCCCTGATTTTTATGCGCTGAGCCCCAATGGTCTTACCATGCAGCCATTCTTTAAAATTTGAAATGACCTTTTTTATAAGACAACACTTAATCAAATAGTAGCATTTGTTGAGTATCTTGATCTAAACTAGTCTAAGTGGACCTTAGTCCTATCTGAAACAGAGATACAGCCTAGTGTTAAAAACTTTACAGGCATCCACGTAAACAGAGATACAGCCCAGTGTTAAAAACTTTACAGGCATCCACGTATTCTGAGTTTTAGCGTATTTCGATCCCGAGGCGACGCTTCCCTATTTTTAGAACCCCCGCATAGTGAAGTACCATCATGTAATGAAGAAGTATCAGCATAAAACGTTAAAGTATCAGCACGTAATATTAAAGTATCATCATGTAATGTTGAAGTATCAGCACATAATGTTAGAGTACCATTATATAAATAGTGCCTGTTTGGGAAGGTAACAGTTGAAATTGACACCCCGAGAAAACCATTGTCAACCGACGCGAAGCGTGTTACCCGTTGCTAAGTGCGTTGCTAACGCTGAGGGTAAAAGAACGGATTATCAACTGCGTCTAAACCAATCAGATTTCAGTATTTAACATGAAAGTATAATAACATGTAATGTTGAAGTATCAGCATATTATGTTGAAGTATCATGATATTATGAAGATTATCTACATAAGGTAGTTAAGGCGTTCCATCGTTCACATTCACTGTAGATTCCTTATTTTACGCTAGTACTTACTTCCGCGATTTAACGATTTTGCATCAAACCGCGAGAATACAAAATAGCGATCGTCGAAATTTAAATCATTGTTTCTTTTAGTTTACATCTGCTCAAAACGAGATGTGATTCTCGTGATTTTACGCAGATAATAATTCCTCGTGTTAAATTAAGAATCTACAGTACTAACTTACACTCATTCAACCCAGAATATTCCTTTTTGCCTGTCTGCTGACATATGCTGTACCATGCCCCAAGTCCATCCCTGATCTTTCATCTCCTTCTCCACTGACCTCTGCCATGTCTCCTTTGGTCGCCCTCTGCTTCTTTTTCCAGGTGGAGTCCATCTTTAGGCTACCCTTGGTATTTATGTTGTTTCCTTTCTCGGGACATGGACAATCCACTTCCATTGTTTATCTTTTATCTGGTCAGATATGGCAGCTGTTTGAGTTGTCCTGTACAGCTCTTCGTGGCTGATCTTGTTTGGCCAGAATATCTCGATGATCCTACGGAGGAATCTTGTTTCGAAGGTGTCTAGTTTTTGTATGATGGTATTTGACACCTTTCAGGACTCAGAACCATAAAGAAAGACTCCAATTAAGTTTGTTTTGAATATCCTGATGTTGGATGACTTCCAGATGTTCTTTAGGTTTGCTTTTGTTATCCTGCATTGAACGTCTATGGTAGAGTCTCCATTGGAGTGATCTTGTTGCAAGGTATACGAAATCATTGAATCATTGACCTCTTCTATTTTGTTGTTGTAAGCTGTAACTTCAATATCTTTCTTTGAGTAAATCTTCATTAATTTTGTTTTCTTTACATTTATATTCTAGATACTTTTTCACAGTTAATGAAGACATTCTGAATTGTCTCAACTTCATTTTTACAACAAAAGGAACCAAAACGCACACAAACACACACCCCAAAAAACACAACATTAAGAGGACATCACTTTAATTCATTTCAAGTAATAATTCAGAGGAAGAACTCCATGGCCTTATCTTTATTGTAACCATTGTAACTGAGCATCTTTAATCGTTTTAAAACATACACTACAAACATCATTAACACATATTTCGGATCCACATTAAACCAACTCCGAGTCCCACTTGGAAATAGAGGTAGGAATTACATTGCTAGAATTTAACTGCCTGTACACTACCTAAATATATTTATTTTGCAACAGTAGATATTTATAATATATTGGAAAAATGGAGTGATATACCTATTGTTTCAGTTCAGAGAAAAAAATTTCTCTTTTTATTTCTAAGTAAAAACATGTGGCCCTTACCAAGGAGATCATGATTTGAACGATCTGGAATCTACAGTACCTGAGAATGCTTTTATTATAACTTGCATTCCAATCATCCAAGAATGCTTTACGCCAACTTTGGTTTAAATAAGCCCAGTGGTTCTGGAAAGAGTTAAATTAAATTTTGGGTTAATGCTTAATCATAGAGAATGATACAAATGGGAACAGCTAGACATTGTGAAAGGTATACACACACACGCCTAATGACTAGGTTCTTGTTTCACAGAAAAAAGAAGGCCAAAAAAAATCTGTGCAAGATGCAATTGAGGCTGGTATATCTCATGATCTGGGCTCAGAAAGCAATGTGGATGTGTGTGTCATCACTAAAAACAGGATGGATTATATTACACCGTTTGATGAGGCAAATCTCAATGGACAAAAGTTTAAAGTTTAAATGGAAATACTAGTTATTATTTGATTTATGAGGAACTAGTTACATCATTGCATATTTTAAGGAAAACTTTTGAAGTTAAATAAGTATTCAACATTTAAATTCGGGAAAACCTAGTATTGAAAACACGATGGAAGAAGAGTTTGTTTACAAATTAGAATCACGTTTTTCATGTCTTAAATTAGATAACTCTTATATCAGATGATACCCGAAGCATTATTATTCCGTTATTCATTAATGTAGAACGATAAATTGCTAATTACGTGTAATAAAGATGAAACACGCTTTTAGCATCAACGACACGGTAAAACCCCTACAACTTCATGATAAAAACAGTCTGTCTCTTTTTTCATTCTTTGCCAAATCTGTCAAACTTAACAGCTGCTTAACGGTATACTTATCTTTCTCGTCGTCGCCATTGTTGTTGTGATAGACTGAGCGTGGTGTCATGTGACCGATTTCAGGCGGGATTATTTATTGTGGACTCCACAATAATTATAAAATTTATTAATTTTTATATCTTTTTAACCCGATTGATATAAACTGCGTAATTTATTGTGAAGATACGTGTTTATATAACATATTTAAATAAATCAATCAATATTTCAATATTTCTTAGCATGAAAAAAATACGCCACATTTACCTTTAATAGCCCCCCCCCCCCCGGGAACATCAAGAAAAGCTCACTAGAGCTTATTTCTTCGGTAAGCTTTCTTTGGAGAGCTTAAACGTCAAAATAAAATAACATTTCACACGTTTAAGAACTGGCGCTTGAAAAATAATCCCATGTAATCCATATAGCATGGTGAAAGTTTTGTGTTAGTTAATATATAACACATGAAAACCTTAAACAGTTAAAGTCTCAATCGAAAAGTCACACATTTTTACAGTTATCTAAATAAAACTATACAATGAAAACACAGCAACAACAGTTATAACGTTCTCCTCAGTCTGTGTTGTTCTGGTTGATGCGGGAGTAAGGATTCTCGTCGGGCATACTGGGGACTTTGACTCGGGTAGAGAGCTCGGGGCTGAACACCGGAAGTCTCTCGTAGGCCACACTCCTGTTTCCCCTGGTTTTCTTCCTGGGCTTTCTCACCTCGTACACATACTTTGTCAGGGTGTTCAGCTTTGACGACACTCTTTTTAAAATGAAAACAACAAAATGGTGATGAGAAAATCGAATTTGATTATGTCTCGATGCAAATGAAAGGACTTTTAGGGATATATATAGTTATACATAAATCGTAAAAAGCAAAAATGGTATTATTTTACAATGTACGTTTAATCTCCAATTTGGCCTTGCTCGGTACTCAAAAGCATCTTTGTTTACAGACATTGTATTCGCAAGGTGTATATATTTGCTCATTTGCATGCAAATATATATCTACAATTAATCAATGTTTGATAATAAGTATTGTACTAGCTTTAAATAAAATATATTTAACTCTTAGAATTGTATTTCACTATTAATCAATATGCATTTGCTTTGTCATTATTGTGGACACAACAAAAAATTATGATTGTAAAAGAATCACAGTTTGAGTTGCGTACGCACCTTTTCCAGAGTAGAATACTGATACACATGGTAACAAGAACCAGGACCAAGCTAAACCCAGCCACGCCGAAGGATACTTAAAAATAT
This sequence comes from Magallana angulata, assembly GCF_025612915.1. NCBI lineage: Eukaryota > Metazoa > Mollusca > Bivalvia > Ostreida > Ostreidae > Magallana > Magallana angulata. The sequence goes on from NC_069117.1 coordinate 4,058,242, forward strand.
AAAAACACTGGGAACATAATTTCAAGAGATGTATGACTAAAGAAACATAAAAATGTTAGTCAGGGTTACTTAACAAAGAGGTTTTACAATTAGGAAAATCATCATTGCATCCAAATATCTTGAGAAATCCAAATATATGCCAAACTTCTATTAACGTAATTGTTTTATTAGAAGAGCTAGATCACGCAAACACCGACACCAATTGATAGTAAATCGTCGGCAACACTCACTGTACTCCTGAATCTCTAGTAGGTTTCTCTCATTAGACCTGTCTGTCGGCAGATAGTCCGTGTCGTTTCCCGCGCTTTGTTGGAGCTCCCCCCAGTGACCGTTTAACGTTAGGCCCCCGTCTAATGTCGATACTTCCTCTTCATTACGAACAGAAGTACCTTGATCGTTCACTTTGAATTCCAAAACATTGTAAAACCAACAATGAGTCACGATATCTAATATGTGTTAGAACAAAAAAAAAATCCTCAAGAGTTTTTGTAAATCCGAAAAAGTATATGCAATTGAATTTAAATATCCCGAACAGTGATATCTTGATTACAATGGATATGTCAAAGTAATTTGTAAGTCCCAACCACTTATTTTTGAACTATTTTACTCTCGACATCTCGAATACTAGGATATCTCGAAGTTTAAACAGTACCATCTACTTGGAGATAACAAGGTTTGACTGTAACTTTATGCTCATATTTTTTATCTATTGGTGAATTCATCTTTGTGATGCGTGTGTCAAAGAACTTAATGTGTCCAAATGAATTGAAATCATCTTTGATTTAACATTAAATAACTGGATAAATGCACCTGCTAGAAGGAATCTTTTATAATTGTACTAACTGACTTCAGTTAACAGAAATAAATAACATTTACTAACAACAATACTTAAACACATGCACTATTTGAGATATAAGTTAAAAGTATAAAAAAAATCATTAATTACAGTTTCATTTTTATTAAAAAATTGACTCTGGGTTATTTTCAAAGAATAACATTTTGTAAGAAGAAAGCTCAGCTTGTGTCCTTTAGATTTACATCTTAGTAAAGATGTCTAAAACAGACGTTTTTTATTTAACAAAAGCAATCTGACCCTTATAAATGAACATTTTTAAAAAAGTGCATTGAGCATCAGATTTATCTTTCAAACCTTTTGATGATAAAGCTGAAACTGCTGGCGCTGTAGGCCGGTTTACTTCCAGCATAACAGTCAGTTGGAAGTCAGATACATCTAAAAAAAAAAACAAAGATATCTTAAATAACAAATATATCTAAAATAACAAAAGATGATATCTAAGATAACAAAAGATATCAAAATAACAAAAATGACTTTTAAAATAATAAAAGATATCTTATATAACAAAAGATGATACCTAAGATAACATTATATCTCTAAAATCACTAAAGATGATCTGAAATTGACCTTGAAAACATATTGAAATATTGAGTAGTTGGAGTAACAGGTATACTAGCCCCCCCCCCCCCCCCCCCCCCCGGAATAGGAATGTCATGATTTTGGGGGGAAAAATTTGGTAGGTAATTTTTTTTGAAACTATAGGTATACTCGACCCCCCCCCCCCCCCACCCCCCACGAATTAGGATTTTCATAATTATGAGAATGGAGTTTCGTCAAGATTTCTGAGGATTAGTCTAGCCCACCCCCCCCCCCCCCCCATTTTTCAATTTGCTTCCGACGCCACTGCGTTGATCGTGATAATATGACACTCCACTAACATGTGTTGTTGATACAGATGCCCAGTTGTTGAACGCTACAGTCCCCAGTCAAAGTCTCCAGCGATTTCTGGCCCGTAGTGATAAAACTGCAGCGGCTGTCTGAAACATTTACAAGAAGGTGGTGTTTGGAAGCATGGCGGAGCCAAATAATTTCAGGTTATGCAACAGTTCTTAAAAAAAGATGGCTTCAATAGAAATTCTATGAAGGACATCGAATTGAGGCATTAATTTAACAATACCTAGGTTTAGCTTCGCATGTGGAAGCCAGAATGTTGATAGAGAAGAACGCAGAGGACGGTCAGCTAAACTCGATCTTAGTGCGTACGCATACTTGTCCAATTCAAAGCTCGTTACATTGCACAGGTCCCTAGATTCCTGGTATAGAACCTCCGTCAGGTGAGTGTTAATACCCATAGGCCTCACTATGTATAATAAATTTGGATGGTGAAATCATTGACAGCAATACCGGTAAATTGATTTGCGAAACTATTGTTAACGCTTCTTGACAGTATGTTTGAAATTATGAAAGAAGATGGGGGAACAAGATAGCGCAAATGCCCATTTGGTTTTGTCGTAAAAAACAATTTCAAATTAATTTTTTTTAAACAAAATATACTAGATGATGGTATATTACAAGTTTACAAAAGCACAATTTCTAACTATATTCAGTTCTGAATATTTTAACAAAACGATAAGAAGAAAAATAAATTCTAAAATTTTGGTGGTATCGAACCCACAACCTAAAAATCCTAGCTTTATAATGTTACTAATGTGCTCTAACCACTGAGCCATTTCAGTTACAACAAACTTCATTGTTAAAAGCTAAATGCAACTTCAACCATGAATTTACGGACTTGACGAATTTCTCTAAAACGTTCAATTGTTGGGATACAAAATGACATTTTTAAAGTATAGTGGGTCATCTCTCCACGTTTTTGTTGATTGAAATCGGTTTGATTTCCTTTAAACCTTATATAGACTATGACAAAAATATGGAGCCAAGACCCACTCTATAAAAGAAAAGGCATTGTAGTTCTAAAAATGACACTATTTGGATGTTTTGACACGCATACGCCAGTTTAAATCAACCTATTCTAAATATTTAACCAATTTAAAGGTTATCAATCGATGTTATAGTAAATATACATTGTTTTCAAAAATTTAGAAAGAAATTATGAGATTTGTTCATATTTTAATTTTATAGTATCTTATCTATCCCCATATTGGCAGTTTACACGCCTTATGCATCCATCTTCTTTTGTTATGTTCAGAACTAATTACACTTGGTAAGAAAAAAAAATGGTAATCCTTTGGTCTTAAGACGTAATTTTGTTCAAAATCTGTTCTTTTTAAAACTTAACGTAAACTCTATTGACAATTTTATCTGAAAACAAACCAACACTGTTGTTAAAGATGGATAAAGTTGTGGTATTGAAGCAAGGAAAACAGGGCAAGACATCAAACGGCAAACTTCACACATTATCATTTATAACTACCTGGAGATTTTTGAAAACAGAAATGAAATAAATCAAAATACCACAGACATATGGTAATTTTCTGTTTTCTTTTTGATGTAACATTTTAATCGTTAGACACGTTTCTGAAATAAAAAAAATCATAAATTTAAGTTTTATTCTTACGTTTTGTAATGGTATCAGATTGTAATGGTATCAGATTTCTTATATTTTTGGATCCTCGGAAACACGCTTTTAAATAAGGGAAAACAGATAAACTCTGTGATAGTGCTTAAGGATTCTCTTTGGTTAAATACCTTGGAAACAACCGATGTGTTGCGTTTTCCCGTCGATCCAGGCCGAGACACCAACCCCCAGCTCCTTGATGATGTCCCCTGTCAGATTGCGGTCATCTATGTAGCTCCGGGGGATGAGCCGAGAGTCGTATTTCGCTACACAGTGAGAGGAAGATGTGGTCCAATTCACTGGACCAGTGGCTAGCACTTAAAGAATATCGGAGTGCACTATATATGTATTCCATATTGTTTCCACGATTTAGTAATTTCTTCACAATCAGGTTTATATATATATCTAATAACATATTGTAGAGTTTTGGACAATTTAATTTACTAAAATTGTTAAATCAGAATCTACATTTTCAGTGGGGGTTTTTTGTATGTGAACACTGCGAATCGAATGTTGTAATGTATAGTCCAATACATGTCATGTAATATATAGTCCAATACATGTCATCGATGCACATGGCTATTTTAATATTCAATCTTACAATTGCCGAAAATTATTTAATATAAGTAATAAGAATTATTCTTTGAATATTATGAGGTGATCAAATACGGCCGTGGAATCTATCATAAAGCTCTTCGGGCTTTATTGGATTTGATCACCCCGATGTATTTGATGACCTCATAATACCCAAAGAATGATTCCTTATTCCTTTATTGTAGCTTGTTTTACAAACATAACGAATAATAAAGATCAAGCCATCTCTCCTCCTTAATTGAAAAACAATGTTAAGAAAAACAAATCAAACATTCGATCGAACATAACATAAACACACAAAATAAACTCTGTATGACATTTCAATTATTATTTCATCTTCTTCAATGCAATCTTTTTCTTAGAAAATCATTGTTAGATAATATGTTGTATACCTTCATTTAGCGGCAAGAAAAACAACATAAAATAGCACAGGTAAGACATATTTCCTTGCCGTGATTGGCAGAATGTGTCAAGCTCCCACAATGAAAACAAATAGCATGAGTACAGCTATGGTTTGGCTCGTACGTCATATTAAATATAATATATGCATAGTAATTTTTGAGAAAAGTGCATGTATGGTTTTTCCAATAAAATTACGTTGTGTGATCGTGTCAATTATCTGTTTCCTCGTCTTTTTTTATCCCAATTCTTGTGACGTTAAATCAACCATTTCATTGTCCCTTTCCTGCAAAGAACGTCAACGTACACAAAGAAGGGTGTAGTTAAGATAAATATGCGACCAGTTCTAGGAATGATATCGAACTGTTACGGCAAACAGCTGAGGAGGGAATGTCGGTCCATTCTGGTTCATTCCGAAGCAATGTGATATAAGAGCAAATGTTGCCTTTGGTTCTGGTATGGAATGAAAACTTCAGCAAATCTCTTTATCCGTTAATTGTAGCATCTCAATGACTTGGTTTGAATGTTTGATATGAACAAAAGATACTAGAGTGAAAGAAATTAACTTTTTATAATAATGTTGTTTTTATTTGTTATTTTGATTTCCGAGTAAAAATTCGGGAATAATTGGTACTAACCAACAATAAAAGATTTATATCTGCTCTTGTAACCACTGACAATTGTCTTTTATAATAAAAGTTTAGGAGGCTGGATGGTCAACAAACTAACCATCAGATCTACCGTAAAATTTCGGACACGATTGATCATGCCATAAACTTTTCTTTTGTAAAAGAAATCGAAACAATATGTCTATATAAAATTTGGGTATATGTAATTCCTATATGTATATATCTTTATACAGATCAAGCTCTTTTTCTAAAGAAGATTGGTATAGATTAAAAATGGCCATGCACCATTGAGCCCTCTTAACGTAAATAAAAATCCTGGCACACAAGGAACTACAGTCAAACTTCGTTATCTCGATATAGAGGGGACTGTTTAAAAAAGTTCGAGATATCCAAGTATTCGAGGGTATAAAAGTTAAAAAGTCGTTGAAACTTACAAATCTCTTCGACATATCGACTGTATTCGAGATATCATCGAAGTTCAACTGAATAGTAAATAATTTTAACATTGTTCATTAACGTCTTCTTTGTACTTTTAGTAACTTGGTATTACAGTTAAAGTCAATGCCCCTGTCACACCCCACAGATTAAGCTAATGCCTGTCACACCTCTATGACATAGTGATAATGAGCTCAGTTATAAAGTCACTATCTTCTTGGTGTGACATTCTCAAAGTATAATAAACAGTCAAAAAAGATCAAATGTTCAGTGTTTATTTTTTTACAAAATGTCTGCATTAAATGCAGTGTACATTTTAAATGGAGGACTATTACCTCCATAAAGTAATGTAACAACACATAAATAACAAGCAGGTATTGTACAACATGTCATAATCAAGTGTTCATCACATGCAATAAACTAATCACAGACCAACTGTGTTTATAATGTATACATCAAATGTACATAAAACTCTACATTTGCTTGGGTGTCCTTCAACTCTGTTTTCTAGAAAGCAAGAAATAAACAGATATAGGAATGATTTGTGTACAACAGCAAATACTTAACAAAATTCAAGGGGGTCAATGTTTTGTCATTGAATTATTATTAAGATATATTAAAAGATTTTTTCCGGCAACAAAACCAAATGATATGTTACAATTGTATGTCAATTATCCTAAAATAACAACCCTTGATAATTTCAATAAATTTCAAATCCCAAGTACAGCTATAACGTTTAGAGCTAAGTGAATTGGTCAAGGTTAGGTCAAGTACAGGAAGTAAATGGCCAATCCAATAATGTTGACACTTAATAAATACTTGTACCTTGTAAACAAAAATTTCATTGAACAATGCAATCTTAAAAGCTTGCTAATATACTATAACTAATATGTAGAAAAAGCTAAAATGGTCATAGTTTGCATCTCTAAACCAAATGGTCACTTCAATCTTATCAAAGTACGCAATATATTTCTCCCAGCAAACCAGTTCTTTAATGTATCTTAATTGTATTTGTTCAAATCTATCTTAACCGGCTTAGTAAAAAAGTTTAGTTCATAACATATTTCTATAAATTTAGTTTTTATGAATAAGACAGGGTTTAGTAAACCATACAGGACAAACTTTACAATTTTTAATCAACAATTTGTATAACAGGGTGAATCCTATGATCTTGAGTACCGGTAATGAAATGTAATATGCAACCAAATGATTTCCCTGAAAATTTAGGCCTATGGAAATAAAACATAACATAACATCTACAGCTTATACTGATGCAAATACACATGCAAACGAATCTTTGGACTGGTCAATAGGGAACAGGTTGATCAGTTCTAATGCCAAGGTCAAAGTAAAAAGAATCACAGTGCAGGGCTACATGTACATTACTAAAGATTTATGGAAGATTCTGATTAGATTTGAAACTGTCGATTATAAGCTGATGATTACATTGCAGGTAGTTTGTTGTCTATTGAAAACTGAGGCATGTGTTAAGTTTGAAGGAAATCAAATGCACAAAATTAAGTATATATATGGCCTACAAACATGCATGTGCTGAATGTTATAATGTCTGTTCCTCCAAAAAATATGGTTATTAAAATGCCGTCCTATAGTGTACAAAATATGGGTAAAAGCCAACAATACGGTACTGAGATTTCTTATTTCATTAGAGTACTTAATTCTGCAATTTCACTGTTTTGTATCAATTTGCGAGACAATAAAATCGTGTGTATCAAACTTTTGCTATACTTGCATGTAGTTCACAACTATCAGAAATTGAAATTAAAGCCAGATTTCAAAATCTGCGAGGGATGTTTCTCGCAATTTCACTCGGATACTGTAAATTCCTAATTAAACATGAGGAATTAATATCCGCGTAAAATCGCGAGAAGCCAGCCTCATGAATTTTAAAATCTCGCTTTTAATTTTCAAACATATGTAAACTACATGAAACTATGATAACATTTCGACATTCGCGATTTTATGTTCTCGCGATTTGATGGAAAACCGTTGAATCGCGGAAATAAGTACTCGCGTAAAATAGGGAATCTACAGTATTAATTCTTCATGTTTAATTAAAAATCTACAGTAACTACTGTTTAATCTAAGCAAATCTCAAGCTAAATCTCATCTAATTTTGGCAAACTCATGAGAAACTACCAAAAAAGATATCCTAGCAGGTGTTTTTTGAACGGCCATAAGTGGTATCCTTCTCCATTTATAGAAATATTCTCTTTCAATTTATCAAAAGTGCATGATGTAACTCCAATATGATGCATTTAAAATATTCTCAATAGCTTTTTATTCGAAAAATAAAACTAAATATATATTCATGTATGGTGTGAAAAACATACACTATCAGAATGTTTGGTTAGATTAGATTTGGATCATTAATCCTCTTAATATGAGGAAGTACTTATGAGTTGATAATTTGAGATAAAATCAGTCAGCATTGATTATTTCATTGAATTGAACATTGATCCAATCCTGCATAATATGATAAAACAATGGATTGTTTTTGTACATTTATTTTGATAATGTATTTGTTTTTTTCATTTTGAGGGGTAGTGTAATATTAATTCAACTAATGTGGGGAAAAAATATGAATCCATTTATATTTCCGGCATTTTTACAACTGTTACAAGAGAACAGGAGAATGTTTATTGAAAATGGTGTATCTAATTATCATTTTACAAGGATCTTGAACAGGGGAAGAAAATATCTATAATAAAAAATGAAATACATATACAATGTATACAATGTACATGCAATTGAAAAAAATACATACCTAGTATTTATTTTTAAATGATAAAGAAGGAAAAAGAAATCTAACCAAAACATTACAAATTATTGGCAGTGTGTGTGTGTGTGTGTTTGGGAGATGAAGGTGGGAGATAGTACATGTACTACATGAATTAATCTGTCCATAAATAAGTACTTCCATGAATATTCACTTGTATTTAGCATCCATTTATCATAAAACAATGAAGAGTAAAATGATAATCAAAATAATCCCTAATAAAACACCAATGGCACACCACTGTCTTTTGTCTGAAATAAAGAAAAAATATATATAAATAGCATTCCACATAAGATACTATACACAGGGAAATATATAACACAAAAAGAGTAGGCTCTTTGAAATGTGTATCATTAAGCATCAATTACATGTAATTACTGTAATACACACAAATGTGTTCATGATATTTATCATCCAGCCTATGTTATATACACAAGAACAGGTTTTTTTTTGGTTCCTACTATGGAGAAATACATGTATATGGGAGTTAACAAAGCATTAATATGAAAGCTTCTGACTTGTGTATCATGATAGGAACAGGATGCGACTGTTTCAATGACTAGAATGTATAGAGCATTGTTTATGTCAGTTCTTTGACCACCCACCATTGGACATGTGCATCACTTTGGCCATTTTCTTCATGGTGGTGTCCATTCTGGATTCTGTATTGTCCATTTCATGTCCAAATTCATCTAATATGCTAAACAAATTAAAACAAGTATACATCACATATAACAACATTTATGACCAGGAACAATGTGTATTTTTATTTGTTATATCATTTATACCAAGAAATAAAATGACTGCCTGACTTCCCCTTGGATGTTGTTGAAACAAAGTACACTGATTGAGTTTTAACCAAATCCAATTTGAAGGAAGAACACAATTCACTGCGTCCTTGATATTTGTTGATAAAACTTCCCTACTTCCCTAATGATAATCATATAGTGAGTGATGAAAATATGTACCAGTGTATGTTAAGATCTTGCATGCAATAAAAATTGATTCTTAGTGCATTCATAGAATTAAGACAAAGATTCTCAATAAATAAATGACAACATGCATGCCTATCTGATTGGATATAAAATATCAGATTACCAGAAATGAATTATATAATAGGCTTAGAAAATATTAATCCTTTGTTATCCTTTCCTTTGCTTATACATACATAATAAAAAGATTTTCTTTATATAGTTATAATGTAACTAAGTATGTGTAATAAAAAATACATTTATAGTACATGTATTTTAAAGGTTATTGGTTTCATGCATGCAACATTGTTATCATGGCATTTGAAGAAAAAGAAAATAAACAGTACCCAGTATTCAAATAGCCATCTTTGAAAACTTTGAGAATTCAAAGAAGTTTTAGCAATGCAAGTCATCTTAAGAACAATAGAGCTAGCGTAAGACCCACATTTAGCTGTGGTTAGGTAAAGCTTTCAATAACTGCTGAAAGAAGCATATATGCTAGCTAACAGTAGTCTCACAAAAGAGCCACCCAAAATAGAAAGAGATGGTATACTTTTTAAACCTGAAATTATTACATGATTATTGTATACAAACTGAACAGAGTGGTTTTAAAGTTGTAAAATTGTTGAAAACGTAAATTTTAGAAGCAAAGCCTCTCTCGATGAATAAATAAAAAAGAACATTTTGATTTGTGACAAAACATGACCTAACAATGTGATACCATTGGCAAAAGGTATGACTTATAGCATTTCTTTGGTCGATCATACAGCCAGGCTGATACATGACTGAATATTACTTCTGTCGTCTCAACTCTAATATCAGAAGTTTAATTCCAGGAAACCATAAAGAGCCATGGGCCTTTGTACTTTATATAACTGGTATATAAAACATCTTTATTTTTTTTTTACAGAAAGACAAAACAGTTAAGTATCATACATGCATAAGATGAAAATGATTGTAAAACGACAGTTATTAAGTGGGTTATTTACCAATAATATAGTATTAATATGACTTTCCCCCTTGATAAGTGTAAGCCTTTGTAATTTTTTCCCTTAATTAAGAGGCCCATGGGCCACATCACTAACATGAGCAAAATAGCCATAACTTATCAAATCAGCATTACAGTATCAAATTCAAATTAATCTTGACAACAAAGTAAGTAGATCTTGCTCAAATATAAAAAAAAATGCTGATTTTTTTCACACATTTTTATGGTAAATACCAAGCCCCTTCTGTTGTTTCAGTATATGTAAGAAGGTTTTCCTCTATTCCTATATAGAAATCACCCTCACCCCTCATTTTTCTGTAGGGAATCATTGTTTGATCAAGCTTTATTCTGCACAACCTGTGCTTTCACAAAAGTTTCTGCTTTTTGGACTGAATGCTTTTCCAGAAGATTTTTAAAGATTTTTCTCTTTATCTTCCTATGTAAAAAATTCACTCATTCCCTCTCCCCTCCTCAAATGTGGCCCCATCATACCCATGATTTGAACAGACTTGAATCAACACTATCTGAGGATGCTTCCACACAATTTTAAGCTTTTCTGGCCAAATGAGTTTGAGAAGATTTCTAAAAGATTTTCTCAATATCTTTCTACGTACAACATGATCCCCAAGTCCCTTCCTTTGGGACTATGAACAAACTTAAATCTACACTACCTGAGGATGCTTCCCCACAATTTTTAGCTTAGCTGGCCTAAAAGTTTTAGGAAGATTTTTAAAGATTTTCTCTATATATTCTTAGGTAAAAATTCATTCCCCACTTTGGCCCCACCCTACCCCCATGGACCATGATTTCAATAAAGTTTAAACCACACTACCTGGGGATGCTTCCATACAAATTTAAGCTTTTATGGTCTTATAGTGTTTGAGAAGAAGGTTATTGAAAAACTTTTTTGATAATTATAAATCATCTCCACTTTAAAGGGGGTGTGGCCTTTCATTGGAACAAACATGAATCCCCTTTACCCAGTGATGTTTTGTTTTAAGTTTGGTTGAAATCGGCCAAGTGGTTCTAGAGAAAAGGATGAGAATGTGAAAAGTTTACTACAATGAAAATGGTGACGAGAACAGACAACAGACAAATCTTGATCAGAAAAGCTCACTTGAGCCTTTGGCTCAGGTGAGCTATTAAAAATGTAATTAGTTAACTGCCTATTTTTATGCAAAATAAATTAATCTTTTATCATACATGTAGGTGGTTTCACAACATATCTTGTGTTTTTGCAATGTGCCACTTTTAATAATTTTAATAATTATACAAAAGTTACATAATGTATCATAAGTGTTATGCATGTAATATGTGCAATTGTTTTGCTTTTAGTCTCAAATATTTAATTATTTTTCACCTAAGTAAATATGATCAAATGGGCTTTTGTATCATATGATAATCAAAGAAAGATTTATTTTGATTAACAAGTGCTGATGCACAAAAAAACCAAAAACAACATTTTAAAGAAGTGTAGAAACAAAAACCATCCATTATTGTGCTACATGTATAATGCAGGTAAACACATTATTTTTCTTGTATTGGTCGATCAGATTTATGAGAATGAGGACACTCACAGATTCTGTTCCTCAAGCTCGTTGCCGATTTGGTGGCTCATGTTTTTGAGGACTCCTACACTGGACCCTATCATATCCAGCTGGTCATCCTGGGATCTGATAATCATCTACAAATCAGACAACATGCAGTCTTAAGAGCCCATCTCTTCTGAATAAATTGATATTGTCAGTAAACGCAATTCAAAATTAAAAAATCATTTTATTTCATGGATAAAGTTTTTTGATTGTGAGAAAAAATATTTACTATTCTAAACTTTAATGTTATTAAACACATCCTAATTTGGAGGAAAGTGAATAATATTCAAAATGGCATACAAATTCATTGTTATTACTCTTAAGTCTTTAGAAATTAAATAACAATATACAAATTATGTTAGCATGTAACATTGATGAGCTTTGACTGTCAGATATGTGTAGATTTTTATTACATGTACTACCAAAACTGACACAAGAATCATGAGAACCATATGCTGTAATTATCTGTGCTTAGATTGTTACATTATTGTAAATATAACCTTCATTATCTTGTAACCATATAGTTACACTACAGTTACCATATTAGTTATCTTGTAACCACATAGTTACACTACAGTAACCATATTAGTTATCTTGTAAACACATAGTTACACTACAGTAACCATATCATTGCTTATCTAGTAACCACATAGGTACATTATGACAATTTTACTGTGCCATATCTTTTCTTGTAACCACAAGTACTAGTGAATGGAACCAATTTCACTACTGATAATCACATTTAATTGACAGCACAGATTCAATTATAAAATCGAGAATGTAAACTTTCAAACTCCAAAACTTCGTCCTGAGTAAAAGATACATATATATAGGCATATATATATAGGCATAAATAAAAACATCTTTTTTATTTAGAATTCATAGTTCACAAGATTTAATGAATGAACTTTTCTTTAAACAAATTTAATACATATATAATACAGTCATATTCTAGATACTGGGACATAAAAAATTATCTGTCAAGTGACTGGATAATTTTTTTATTTTAATCAGAAACATCAGTGCTGCAAATAGACAATGTATAAAGTGGTTCCCACACGAGCGTGTTGCGTCCACTTCATGTCACGAGAAACTGATTTAAGCAATCCTGAACTCATTGAAACAATTAAAGATGCAAATTCTTGGCTTGTAGCCAGAAACTTATTGATCATGTCAGATTTTTGGATTGAATACATGGGAATCTTGTCTTAAATTAAATCTAGACTTATATTTTAATCAAGTCAGGAAAACTGAATGAAGAGGAAAACATAAAAAAAAAATAAATGACAATAAAATTTGGACAAAAAGTCTAGAGTTACCATTAAGATTTTGAACAATTACCGACAGATAGTTTTAATGAAAACACAACGCAAATATTGTGTGGGATCCGCCTGATCAACTGTTGTTTCGTTCATCATTATTTTCACATGGAGAAGAAAAAAGTTTAAACCATTTGACTAAACAAAATATTTCCAGAATTTTAGTGACTATTGATTAAATTTTCTATTGATTGTTGCCAAACTGCTGCCTTCAGCAATAATTTTTTCGATAGTCAGTGACTATTGTAACAACACTACACATTACTGTAACTACATATCTTATCTTGTAACCACATTGTTACATTTCATTATTGTAGCCTCACTGGTATATCACAGTAACTCTATCATTACTTATCTTGTTACCACACTGTACATTACGGTAACTGTCATTTCTAATCAGACAGGTAAGTTTGGTACATAATGGTAATTATATCATTACTTATAAAACCCATGTTACCTGCTGCTGTTGGCTGGTATCGTCCAGGTATCTCTGGTTGGATCGTTCCATCTCTTGGTCTAGTCTTGTATATTTATCATACTGTTTATTTTGTCCATGCAGGAGAGCCTATGGAAGAGAGATAAACCTGACTGTTTACTGTTCTTTCTATTGTGCAGGACCTCATAGATTGAGACATGAGGATGAGAGTGTTGATTCTTATAGATTACTCTGGTACTTCCATAACTCATCAAGTTCTAAATAGAATTGATTTCATGATGGAAGAATGATAAATAATGGTGTACCTGGCGCACATCCCCGTCATCCTTTCCTTTGGCTTGTGGACTGGCTAAATCATCTTTCATTCTCTGTAATATTCAATTATATAAATTAAAACTCCTTTTAAGGCTTAAAGAATTCAAGATCATACCTATGTGTTGCATGAATGGACATTTTGTATTAATGAATAATCATAAAGTTGAAAAATATACATATCAAAGAGGTTATTTATTTTACTGTACATTTTGTTTTATCAATGATTAACGTAAAATTTGTGTTCAGTACATGTATTTGTAAAAAAGTTAAAAAATCTCAGCTGCAAATGAACATTCAATGAAATACACAAATTTTGCAGAATACAGTAGGTTGTGTGTACATAAAAGTAAGAATGCAACTAACCCTGACAGTGGCTTTACTTCTGTCAATAAATGCTCTCCTCTCTTGAAGCTCATTCTGATCGATTTTGAACTTTCTTGGATTTTTTTCTACAATTCGTAAGTTAGTCAAGGCAAAATAACAGTCAGCAAATGTACCCATCAATGGGGTCATTTTACTCAAATCAGTAATTTATAATTCTATCTTACATGCAAACAGCTATGTATACCCGCTTCTCTGTTTTTATGACAAATGCTCAGAGAATCATTTTCATTAATGAAAAGTTGTTGGTTTAAGTCTATATAAATTATTTAACATATTTACTTGGTACCCCCCCCCCCCAAAAAAAAAAAATTACTCATTCCACTTATTAAGAATTATTTCCGCTCAACTTCTCTGCAAAATGAATTAAAATATATGAAAGGAAATCAATTCGACAGGTCAATGGAAAAGATCAAGTAAAATGGTGTTTTTCAGTAGTTCTCAGAAAATTTTCAGCAGTTTTCTACATTAAACAAGGACCACATATATGAATTATGATTGGGTGACTGTTTGACAGCCTTGTTGTGAGAGGATATCAACTGTCTCCTCCAGGTCCTCGAGGTCCCACTCAATGCTCCTCAGACTGTTCCTCAGTTCACTGGTTGTCCACTCCAGTTCCTCCTTGGACACCGACTTGGGATTACTAACCAACTCTGACCATCTGTCATGTAGGTTTTGAGAGGTCTGGATGGCCTTTTGTACTTCTCTGAGATTTAAAAAGAGAAAATTATCAAATATTGTGTGTACATAACTAGCTTTGCATGTCATACACATATTTTCTTAAGGAAAAATTGTAGTACTTGAACAACATTTAAAAAACAAGATTGTATGAGTTAGCCATTTGCATTTAATAATATAGAGTAGCCTGAATTTGATTATTATTTTGTGTCATAGTAATTAAATCAGTGTTAATGTTTTTCGCAACTCAAAATCTTCCTAAACTACATACTTTTAGTTTTCTCCCTCTACTTATTATTCTAGGTTTCAGATATTGTTCAAAAGTGTAATATCAAATTATCAAGCAAATGATACCTCAAAATCATTGAGACTATTAAGGTGTAACCAAGGTTTCTGCCATATGTTTGAATTTAACCAAAATAAAATGATAAGACATGATGACCAATGACAGCTTTAACATAAAAACAAACTGGTGGCAACCAAATGCTCTCAGACCCGGCAGAGGTATTTATAAAGACCAAGAGTAAAAGCTGCTAAGCACAACACTCAATGATTTTGCCAACAATTTTGATCAAAACATGAGGTAAAATATCATCAATGTAAGGATATAATTAAGAACACTTACTCTTTTACAACGAAAAAGGGATCTTCTATCGACATTTTTCTCTATAATTGAGAATATTCTCTAAAACATTCCAATGCTGTAAAATTAATCGATCAGCTCAAACCGGATTATTAGCTCGGTATATATAGGGTTTCAAACGAAGCGTAATGAAGGTCATAATTTTCCGGAATAGTATTATTTAAAAATATATATATAAAAACATTATTGCAATTAACTAATGTATGATCAACATTTATTGAATAAATTAATAATCTTTTAAGATATTATATACATTTTTTTCCAAAATAATTCTGGAGTGATATATTTTGATGGACCGAAGCATTTGTTGAGCAAGCTATCAAAATCATTAAAAGGCCACGTAAACATTTGGCGACCTTCACCTTTCCGAAAAATGGCTGCTCCCGGTACACGTTCTCAGTTGGGACTGTTTAGACTTGTGATTGTGTCCTTATGGGTGTTTTGTTTGTATTTTGCCATCGTGTCTGCTCATGGACATGGCCATAGTCACGATCACGAACCAAAGGAACCAGCTTCCTTCAGATATAGCAGGGAAGCCAACGAGGCAGATGGGAAAGAGGGCCAGGGACATGGTCACGCCCACGGGGGCCACGGGCACGCCCATGGGGGCCATGGACACGCTCATGGAGGTCACGAACATGCTCATGGAGGTCACGGACATGCTCACGGGGGTCATGGTCACTCACATGAAGGACATGGTCATGGCCATTCTCATGAACACGCTCACAGCCACGGACAGCCTTCTGGCAAGTCGGAGTTCTCCGTTGATAATATGGATTCAGTGTGGACAAAAGGGGATACTAAAAGTCCAGTTAAAGAAGTAAATGTTTGGCTGTGTGTTCAGGCCTTGGTTGCCACTCTTTTTATTAGTGTATCTCCTATTGTTATCTTGTTATTTGTTCCTATTGAAAACGCAAATGACCCAAAACACAAGGACTTGTTGAAAATCTTGTTGAGTTTTGCATCAGGTGGTCTGCTCGGTGATGCATTCCTTCACCTTATTCCACATGCTGTTTCTCCCCACAGTCACGGAGGGGATGATCATGGCCACTCTCATTCCCACGGTCACAGTCACGGGGACCATGATCATTCTCATGACATGTCCGTTGGCCTTTGGGTTCTGGCAGGAATCATTGCTTTCTTGTGTGTGGAGAAATTTGTTCGCATTGTGAAGGGAGGGCATGGACATTCACATGGTCACAGTCACAGTGATGCATCAAAGAAGGAAGGGAAAAAGTCTGACCAGAAATCAGAGGACACCAAAGACAGCAAAAAGGAAAACGAGGAGGAAAAAAAGAAAACTGATAAAGAGAAGGAAGAAAAGAAGGAGGAAAAGAAAGAGTCATCAGACAAAGAAGACTCTTCTAAGGAAGATAAAACAAAGAAAGACACAGAAAAAGAGGAAAAGAAAGAAAAAGACACAGAAAAGAAAGATGATAAGAAATCAGATAAAAAGGAAGAGAAAGAAGAAGAAACAGAAGGTAAATCATAAAATGAAAGTTGCATTATGAAGCTAACAATTCCTTTCATGTATCAAAAATCCAAACATGAATGTACATGTATGATACTTCACATGATTGAATACCCTGAGAATTTCATATGCATATTTATGTGTCCAAATTTTAACTTTACTATAATTTGGAAATGCAACCTGAATGTGAACTTAGAATTACTGGTATCAAGTAATAGAGAATATATATAAACAGTATAGCATGGTCTTAAAGGTACCTCACTACACCTACATTTATACTTTTTAAGACACTATGTTGCAAGATGGCGATTTAAATGTTTTGTTAAACTGTTTATAGTATTCGATTGGATTGTATATCGTCATAACTCAGTGGTTAAAGTATTGGGCTCCTGAACTGCAGCTAGATCATGAGTTCGAATCCACCTGGAGCTTTTGTTCATGTTAATTGAACTAAATTTTTGAAAATGTAATTTTTCATCCAAAATGAAAATGTAATTTTTCATCCAAAATTGCACATTTTTTGCCTATTTGACATAAATAATTCTTATGCATTATGATATATATCACAATCAAGTAATTTTCTGCTGATTTGAGAAAATATTTCAAGGTGTAGTGAGCCACTTTAAAGACAAGGGAATTGTTCACTTTCAAAACAATAAACTTTAATGATTATCATTTTACACTGAATTTTCTATTGGCAATTCAATGTGAATTTTAACAATTTTCAATATATATATGAATTGCAGAGGATATAAAAGTGGCAGGCTACCTGAATTTAGCAGCTGACTTTGCCCACAACTTCACAGATGGTCTTGCGATAGGAGCCTCCTTCCTGGTGGGTCAGGGGCTGGGTATCATCACCACGGCAACTGTGTTCCTACACGAGATTCCACATGAGATTGGAGACTTTGCCATCTTAGTGCAGTCAGGATGCTCAAAGAAAAAGGTAAGAATGCAGGCTACCCATGGTGAAAGGACTCAGTGGAATAGAGTTCTCAGCATTGAGAACCTGTATCTAAAGAAGTGTCTGTTTTATTTATCATGAATATAAGATACAAACTTGAACTTTTAATGCTAGGAGAGGAAAATCATATACTGCTAGCTGACAAATTTCTTGTTACACATGTACTTTTTAAAGTTTAAATTAATTATTATTACAGAATTTTTTTATCAATCAGTATATTAGGGTTTATATTCAAGTGTTTACACTCTATTTATTTTCATAATCCATGTGTAATATTTCAGGCCATGAAGCTACAGTTTACCACTGCCATTGGAGCCATGATGGGCACTGTCTGCAGTCTAATGGCCCAGGGAATTGGAGATGCTGCCACGGCCTGGATCCTTCCCTTCACCGCCGGGGGATTTATCTACATCGCCACCGTCTCCGTCATTCCAGAACTTCTGGAGGATACTAAACTAGGCCAGTCCGTGAAGGAAATAGCCGCCCTCTTAGTGGGGGTGTATATGATGGTTTTGATTGGTCAGTTTGAATGATCTGCCAAAAACTTATCGAAGAGTACCTGTTATAGATTTAACATATTTTCCATGAGAATTTGTTACTATTTATTTTGCTGAACATGTTGAAGGCTGATGATCATCTTGTGTTCAGGGAACACATTTCTTACAAATTTTACTTTTTGTGCTTGAGAAGCAGAGCAATCGACTGGTAGAACTATTTATGGACCAATTTGACACACTTGTAGATGAAGGTTATACAATGTTTGTATAAAAATGCCAATTGAGGTAGCAAGTTTTAAATCATGTCCATTTTCTTAATCATATCAAATAATGCTTGTTGATTTTCTTCAAGCAGATTTCAAAGTGTTGTTGTATTCAAAAAGGTCAATTGGTACTGAACTTAACATGCATTTTTTATTGACAAAAATGCATGTCAATGAACATTTCAATTAAATGGCAAGGGTGCTCAAATTCTTACAAATAAAACCCAATCAGGTTTTTAAGAAACCTTTTTTTTAAAAAAAAACGTTTTTCTTGTTGTGAAATAGATTTTCTTATTGTATCATTTAATATGTTGTTGGGAAAGACTGGGTATGAGTATTGTTAAGTGTGGTTGCATGAGAGATTTGCGATTGATGTTTGTGGATATCTAGTCATGTATAAAAATTCTACTGTTTTTCTTTAATTGTACACATGAAAATTAACATAAAATTAAAGAATTATCAGTTTGCACAGATTTGAGAACCTGCCCCAAAGTGTTGAGAAGTTGAGAACACATAATAGATTAAATATATGGTATATACAAGTATAAAATAGCATTGGTTTGCTCTTTAATTTCATCTTTTTTGTTGAATGCATTAGTGTTTTATTAAGTAATTGATCAATAAACAAAATGGGTGGAATAAGCATTGTTGTAATAGAACCATGCTAATGCTGTGCAAGACTTCAGAACTAGATACATTAATGTCCTTATTTATTCATTCCATGTCATTCTTGTGTGAATTTGTGAGAAAAAGTGTACATTGAATTACAATGGGTTGAATGAATGTGTGATAATTTTGTAGTTTATGGGTCCTGAAGGAGAGGAAGTACTTGAATAATATTTTTTGAATGGAAATAGAAATTTGGATGCTTTAATTGTATTGTTTAAGATGTCATTACTTTGAAATATATCTGGTGCCAGGATATTGAGTTTCTCATCTATTTCAACTGTAGAAGCTTGTGGCATACAGTGCTTGTCTGCAGTACTTATATCAATAACAACTGCTCCTTCATCAGAAGCTTTGCATTAACGTTTAAAGTTGTGGGTCTTAAAGAATGTAAGGACTGTGATGCAGTAATCGCTAGCACAATATAGATCCCTCAACCAAAGAATATGGTAGTTTCAAGACCTGGCGATTCTGAACACCTTGATTTGAGTAAAATATTCTTAATATATGTAAAAGCAATGAAAAAACCCCAACTAAATTAAATTGAGCTGAGACCCTTAAGGATTTCTGCTGCATTTTTAATTAACTTTTTAATCAATATCTGACTATTTGTTAACTTATTACAACAGTGTATCTAATGAACACTACTATGACAGATAGTACATGTAAATTAAGTTATTCAGAAGGACGATTAAAAAAGCTTTAATTTTATTTTTTTCTAAATTCACAAATATAGAAAAGCAAACACTATTCTTCCTCTTCACATTTTTCAATACAAAACTTGGCTCTTTTGACAGCTTCAGAATGCCCCATCTCAGTTCCAATTTTTTCTCCAGTTTTGCACATTTCTAAAGCTTTGTCCACTTTCGCCTGTCTGAGGTACAAAGCCCCCAGATTGGAGTATAAGACAGGCAATGTCTCATCTTTACAAGCATGTCCAATAGCCAAAGCTTTTTTCAACACTTTCTCTGCTTTGTCATAATCTTCCTTTAAAATGTGAACAGAGCCAATGTCATTTAGAGCCACGATTCTCTGGGGGTGCTCCTCACCCAGATATCTCACCACCACCTCCTCCGCGCGCTGCAGGTACTCCAAGGCTTTGTCATACTGCTTTGCATTCACGAGGAATTTGGCGTAGTTTTCCAAGCACATCCCCAGCAGACCGTAAGTATAGGAACTCTCATCTGGATTCTCTTTTATTTTGTCCTCTTGGGTCTTGATGCAGAACTGGAAGCCAGAGTGGGTTTCTTCTTCTTTTCCCATCATGGCATAAATGGCTGCTAAGCGCATACTTATCTCAACCGTTGCATTATCTGTTAGTGTAAAAAATTCATTCTGGACTGCTACCTTTAATGTCCTTTTGTAAAGTTCCTCAGCTTTTTTTAGATCACCCATCTTCAGGGCGAGATTTCCTAAGGAATCAAACACATATATTCTGATTGTGATTAGCTGCCGCTTGTCAATCTTCTTCTCGTTAAACTGTTGTTGTCCAGCATGAAGGGCAAGGTGGTAGCAATTCTCCGCCTCCTTAAAATCTTCTCGTGCAACTGCAATGTGTCCCATTCGTATGTGCTCTTTCACTGGATCCTTTGAATCATCAGTCCCAAAAAATCCCAAAAATGCTCGAGTAAATGTCACAGTTCCAAGGAATTTGTATGTGCCTTTTCTCTGTTGTGTCCCACTGAAATAAAGAATGAGAGATTTTATTTAAAGAATCTGATAGAATTTTACAAAATAATTATTAAGGTCTCTTTTTTGCATTGCAAGCAAATTTTACTATATGTTTCAGTATATGAATGTAAAGCATACATCAAACTACATGCACACCAGTCCAAATGACAAACACGAGGCAAACTGGCCTTAACGGTCACCTATGTAGCATATAACCCATACACAAACTTGTCGAGGAGTCTCATATAATATTCATTTTAAAATTAGGTTTCATTCTGGAGTAGAACAATTTTAAATTTGTAATGACGACCACCTCCCTTCCTGAAATCTTTCAAAAAGATCTATGAAACCTATAATTTAGGTGAAAAACTTAAAGATTTGGTCTACAAAATCATGAATTAAATTTTCCTTTCAGGTGTGTGGGAGTAAAGAAGATAATTTTTTAAAAACATTTTATGCATTAACACCTATACATCCATTTTGGCCCTGCGCTAGAGTCAAAACCCATACTCCAGGGGACACGAAATTTAAAACTTAGTAGAGGACTTCCTGGTAAACATAATTATGAAGTCAGTTTTTCATAAAGATGTGTGAGAATAGAGAAGAAGATTTTTAAACATTATACGCATTGACACTGTATCCCCCCCCCCCCCTCCCCATGTCCTAAACCCCTGACCAAGGGGCTATGAATTTCACAATTTTGGTAGAGGAGTTAGTGGACATCATAAACATGTATTCAGAATTTTTTGCCCACATGTGTTGGAGTAAAGAAGAAGATTTTCTAAGATTTAATACATTTTTCCTATATGGCCATATTGGCCCCACCCTAGAGCTTGAACCCCTGACCCAGGGGTCATGAATTTTGATTGAGGGCTTCATGGACATCATAATCATGCATTTAGTTTTTAACAAATATATATGGGAGTAGAGAAGAAGATTTTCTAAGATTCAATACATTTTAACTATATGGCCATATTGGCCCCACCCTAGAGCCTGAACCCCTGACACAGGGGTCATGAATTTCACAATTTTGGTAGAGGGCTTCATGGACATCATAATCATGCATTTAGTTTTTAACAAATATACATGTATATATATGGGAGTAGAGAAGAAATGTTTCTAAGATTCAATACATTTTTACTATATGGCCATATTGGCCCCACCCCAGAGCCAGATCCCCTGACACAGGGGCCATGAATTTCACAATTTTGGTAGAGGGCTTCATGGACATCATAACCATGCAACCAGTTTTTTCCTCACATGTGTGGGAGTAGAGAAGAAGATTTTTGAAATGTTTGCTTTTTTTTGCATATTTGGTACCACCTGTGGTGCCCCGGGGGTGGTAGAGCCATGCATTTTACAATTTAGATTCCTCTGAACATAGAGATGCCTCTCATAAAAAATGGTACCAATTGGACTTGTAGTTTTTAAGAAGAAGTTAAAAATGTAAAAATTGTTAACGTGTGACGGACAACAACTGACGAAAACAGATATCAGTAGGTCACCTGAGTTTACCTAAAAACACAGGATATACATGTACTAGTGTTTTTTCAAGAAATATTATAACCTGTATTTTTATTAACATTTTCTGGGGGGGGGGGGGATTATACCAATTTTCTTCATATACTAAAGTACCGGTATATCAAATGTCTATCATTTATATAATAATTATTTTGCATTTGATATCCCAGTCATTAAAGAGCTTGTGTTAGCAGTAAGAAAGAACCAGAAATAACTTTCCATTATGACACAATACATGTATAACTGATCTGTAAGCATTGAGACATAACTCAAACTCATTATGTAAAACACATTTGTATTTTATCACTGAGGAAATAACGCCATGTTGGGATTTATTTATTTTAATCTTCTCATCTATTCATTTTCATAAAGTTGTCTATCAACTTCAATTACATTGAATCTATGAGCTTTTATGGTCACACAAAAATCTTAAATTAAAAAATCAAAAGGTTTTGTTATCTTTTTATTCGAATAAAAATTTTGGCAAAACCTTTAGAGCATGAGTAATGACAAAACAATGCTTGCACGTACATTATTGATCATAATCAGGAATGCATGGATCAACACTAGTTGTATATACTTACAGTTCTGTAAAGCTAAACTAAGGAAGAGCAACAGTGATCTCTTACACTACTAGTCAGTGTTTCTATTTAAAATACAACAGAATCATGGATGAGTCGTGACAGATTATCATGTTTATAAGAGCCCCCTTTCAAAGTAGTCTGGAAAAGGAATTTTAAGAACAAAACATCCTGTGATTTGATAGGCTAGTGTACACAAAATAATCCAGTCTTCCTGTGTTTAATACAAAGTATTGGAGCAATTGAACACAGAAATCGACGGTGTTTGATGAAAGCCTAAGCCAACCTGAAGATCTGCTAAAGCTGCTGTTAGTTCACCCAAGGAACAATAACGTAAATCGTTACGGTTTGTCAGATTAATGCGCCATTTTCTATTAAGGATATTAGCCATAAGCATATTTAACTTTGAAATATTGAATACATTTAAATTAATATTTTGAAAAATAAAATTTAAAAAAAATTGAGAGAAAATTCGAGATATTGTATAACAGAGGAAATTCGAGAAATTTGTTGTTACCTCTTGTATAACTTCTCAAACGCATCCTTGAAACGTTGTTGGGTGAACGTTGTATTAAACACAGCATGGTTAAACTGTTTTGGAAATTTCCATTTGAAAGTGCGAGGCAATTTTAACATCAAACCCAAAGTCGATTTCCATGTCGAATATGACATTATGAAGTTCGGAAATTTTTCAAGTTGGTTTTAATTTTATGTAATGTGATATCGTACAAAACGTTTCGCATCTTATCTAGGCTTCAAATTGATTGACATTTGTTACCGAGTTGTATATTCAATAATTTAAAAAATCGCACAGAGACCTATAAAAAATATTAAAACTGAGGATAGAGATATTTTTCGATGGAATGATGAAATTAGTTTCGAACTCCATATTGAGAAGCACATGCAACGACAAACAGCGGGAAATGCAGAGAATTTTAGAATTTCATATGCTTACACAAGAGCATCAATGTGATCCTTGATTGAGCACATATGCCAACCTTTAATTCTGATTGAATTGTTTTAATTGACAGGAAACAAATCTCTTTGCAATAATGAGTAGTAAAGCACAGAAGAAAGAAGAAGTGAAGAAGAACCTCAGATCTCTTCTTCTGTCGGCCCCCGCGGCGCTGACCATCGATGAACTGAAGCGTGACTACCATGACTTCATCATGGAACCTATTCCCTTCAGGGCACTTGGCTATGTCACCATAGAGGATCTCCTCAAGGATATGTCAGATGCTCTGTATGTTACATGGAAAAAGGGAGTGATGTGTGTTGCAGGTATTGCAGACTCCAACACTGCTCACATTCAGAAACTGGTCTCGAAGCAGAAAGTAGCAAACAAAAACAAATGGGCCACCCTCAGAAAAGGGGGTCCACCCCCACAGAGACACAGAACTCAGCAACCCCGGCCTCTTCCAACTGTTCCACCATTCATCAGAAATTATCTTACTCAGCTTTTTAAATCCTACCCTGATGGGTTGCCTTTCACACACTTTGATGCAGCGTTCTCTAAAAGATTTAACATTCAAATTGATCCAATAAGGCTAGGGTTTACATCACTACGAGAACTCCTGAAGTCTGTGCCATACATTTTAGAAGTGAAAGAATTGCAGAATGGAGAAGTTCGTGTGTGTCCTGTCAGCAAATCTTGTAAGTTTATAAAGGCAAGAAATGAAGATGATAAGATGTATTTTGATAATTTGATAGATCTATAGCATGGAATTGTATCTCTCAATAATCTTGAGTTTGAATTCTACTCTTTTTTTTTTGGCAGATGATCAGCCATCACAATCAAGAGAACAGCATCCTTTTTACAAACCCTACACACAAAATCTACCTCCTAGACTGGAGAGACAGAGATCTTTGGAAAGTAAAGACCCCTCCGAACATCCAGTCAATTCAGCATTTTCATGGAGAAATCAAAGCAACAATGAGCAACAGCTTATGCAGTCATCCAATCCACCCCAGTCTGTAGGACGAGGTATACATTGCAGACTCGTAAACATTGACTGTCAACTGAGCAGACATATATATGCATATGCGTAGATCTTAAATTTTCAGTGATACACACTTAATTTTTTGTTGCTTGTCATAGTCCCTATTATGTAGCATTTCAACTCCATATTGCTTCATTAATGTAACAAGACAAAAGATACCTTTAATTTTCAGTGATTTCAGACAGATGAGACACATTGTACAGACCCAAACTAAGTGTTTTCATGCTTTGGTCATTAAAAGAATAACAATGATAAGTTGTAAACAAAATGAGGCTTATTTTAGGTAGAAAGAAGAGTTGTTCGTACCGTCAGAACGGGCCCCGCCCTAGACAGCGGTACCAGAGTGAGGACAGCTCAGGAACGTTCTCTTCCTCGGAACTCAGCGTGGACTTTGAGAGCAGCGTTAGTCACCAACTCCACTTTGAACTTCAGCAGGTATTGGGTGCTATGGAAAATTGGTGTCTAATGTCATATGTGCTGAAAATTTTTATTGAAAATGCTCACAAAAACAAGTTATTTCTTTTTCCTTCATCTACACCATCTGTTAGACATCAAAAATTCATTTTTTAGTTGTCAGATAACATAAAATCAGAATAAATGCTGCTGCAACAATTAACATATTGCCTTATTAAAAACGGGAATACATTTTTTGATTCCAAGTAATGAAGTTAAAAAAGAAAGAAGATATACTCTCTTTTCAAATCTTGAAATCAAAATAAAATATCTGTATTATATTTTGAATGTTTTTGATACAAATAATTGAATCTCTTGACCGTATAATGAAACCTGCTATTTTAATTCATTTTTATGATTATTTCTTTAAATTCATTGCTTAGATAATTTTTTCATTAATATTATGTTTATCATTATTTTATTTTCTAGCTATTAAGTACAAGACCTGAGGGATTGTGGGCTACAAAACTGCTAGCAGCATACAAAGTATGTCATCTCTGATAAAATATTGCTAGGTTTGCAAAATATGTCCTTCAAGGCTTCTTCCATGTTTTACAAAAAGAAAATTGAACAGATTGGAAGTCGATGCTTTTATTTTGTCAGGAGACATTCCAAAAGGAGTTGAAGCCCATGGATCATGGATACACTAGCATCATTGAGTTGTGTTCAGCCCTGCCAGAAGTCATCAGAATGGAGCGACCTCATTCCAAGGGAGACTGGAGACTGTTTGACAAGAGACTGCCCTCCCCCGCAAAACCAGGTACTGATAAAAGGAATGGATGCTATGTGGCTTGTGTTGTATAGAACATCTTAGATTCATTCCAATTGTTCAGTTATTTAGTTACTGCATTCAAGTAAAAGTTTGTGTTAGGAATTAAACATGTGGATAGTTGCAAGTAGCTAAAATGGAAATTGTAGTGTATCTTGAATGTCTCCTGTTAGTATGTTGTCTAACATCTTGGTTTCACACCATGGACTTGAGTGTTGAGATAAAGCAGTGAGCGTGAACACACCAAATCTGAATTTACTGCACAGATACTAGTAACTCAGAATTGGGAGGACTAGTTGGGCGTCAGAGACATCCCAGTGAGCTGTGTGCAGACAGTGTTCTGAAGGAAACCATACGACAGGTGCTACAGGCTCATCCAGAGGGAGTAAGACTGCAGGATCTAGCAGCAGTGTTCCAGGTATCTCCCTCAAGATGTCAATTATCAGAATTTTTTGTCTCTATATTGTTGATTATTGGAATAAGATATGTGCTCCATGTACATGTATATGTATATATAGTCAGTGTTTTCCCCAGAAAATTTTCCATGCATGGGGGAAGTGTGGCAGAGTTGGTGCACGATGCGATGTAACAGCTGAGTACATTTGCTCAAGTTTCCAATATTTTTATGGCAAATACACAGTTTAATCATATCACAACCAAGCTAATACCATCGAGTGAACATTGTGCTATTTTTATACCCTTGCTCCGAAGGAGAAGGGGGTATACTTTTTTTACCCTTGTGTGTCCGTTTGTCCTTCAGTCTGTCTGTCCGTGACAAAAATTTCTGTCGCATTTTTCTCGCAACTATTTATTGCTGGTACTTGAAATTTTAAAACACTATTTGTTTAGGCATACCATATTGTGGAATATATTTTTATACCAATTGTAAGTCAACTTCCTGTTAAATGACAACTTTGTTTATTTTTAACCTAAATTTTCAAACAAATTTTCGTCAAAGATTTCTCAGCAACGATTTATCACTGGTGCTTAAAATTAACCATGAAAATATTTAAGTAATGAATATCTCATGTCGATTAAATTGACTACATCATTTTGTATGTGTAGGAGGAAACAGGCAAGTCTTTGGATTGGGAGAGTCTGGGTTTTAGCAGAGTGGAAACATTTGCTCTCTCCTTGGCTGACACAGTTTTACGCTTTGAATACAAAGGCAGCAGTGAGTACCTCTACTATTTCCAGTAGTTACTTTATTTTACCTCTGTGAATATTGTCTCTTTAAAGATATGTCAGATTTAACTAATAATTTTTCAGTTTATATCTCATTTAAACAGCCAGCATTGTGTGGTAGCTTTTGTATTATTTCTCGTATTACCGTAATGTATCGTGTATAATACGCACTCGTGTATAATACGCACCCCCCAAAGTTGACCAAAAATGGTGAAAAAACAGCAGGTCCTTTGTATAACACGCACCTAAAAAATGGGGAAATCAACGGCCGCCATTTCCCCTAAAACTATCGATGTTTCATAATAATTTTATAATCCTTGCGCAATTTCTTTAATTTTGTGATCCGAACATAGCACAGCGATGAAAATCGAGGGCCGCCATTTTTCCAAATAGCTATTGATGTTCAATGATAATTTTATAACCCAAGCACAATTATTGTAATTTCGTGATCGTAACATGGCCCGAGCAATATTAGAGTCAAAGTTCTCACAATTTTTCTTAAAAGGGACGGCATGATTTACGTGGGCAGTATCAAATATCATTTGACACTTCGTAAAGAGTTTCTTATATACAACAGCGGAGACGTTGAAGATCATCATACGTAGAGAAGAATGGCAACCGAGCTTAGTGCTTAAAAGTAATAATGTTTGCAGATATAAACCAAAACAACATAAAAAAATTTTTTTATTTGATAAATAATATTATAGTCACACTCTTTGATTGTTGTTAAATAAACATTGTGAAGAAACGTATGTATGTCGTATATCGTCATTATCAAGTCGTACAAATGATTGATGTATTTTTAGCAGTGTCTATGTAAAGCAATAACGTATAACTGCATAACTGGACATGAAGTAAGGTAATCAAATTTAATAAAATCAGAATAATCGCTAATCTTCATGCATTTGAAAACACCCTGTGAAGTCCGAAACAAGACAGGTGCATGCCTCTGACACTGGAAATTGTTAAACAAACACTGACCACGCGCCAAGTCAACAGGTGGCTGCTTACGTAATGGCAAATACACTGGCGATATTTAATCTTGTTTGATGCAAGAAATAGTGTTGAGAGAGGATAAATATTTCAATACATGGAAATAAAACTAAGAATAAGGTATTTCTGATGCAGTTAATTTAGTATACACTCACACAACTTGCATAACAGGCTATATCGGCAGTCACTACTCCATTGGTATCAAGAATCACGGCTTGAAAAAATGGGGTAAATTTTTTGTCCTATGTACAACACGCACTCCCACTTTTGATCAAATTTTGGCTGAAAAAAGTGCGTGTTATACACGCGACATTACGGTAATTGGGAAAAAAAATGGAAAAAGGGTGTTACATACATGCAGGTCTGTTTACACACTGCTTGTGATCTCAATAGATTCCATTTACCTGTATGCCATTGATGATGAAACTCCGCCCAAAACAGATCTTATGAAACCCAGAGAATCCAAAAGCCAGCCACCTGCCATAGCAGTCAGTATAACACTAGCACTTGTAATCTACATGTATAAGCATATGATGAAGTAATTAAACTGATGTAAGTCATACATTGTTAGTCACAAAATTATTATATCCTTCATGTTTATATTATATAATCAAAAGGAATTTATTTCAGAGATTTGGTTGAATGAATTGAGAATTTATCATTAAAAAAATCAATCGTTTTAAGAGTTTTAGAGTTTTCCAGAATGTTCATGCTTTGTTTCACTGTTCGGATTGTACTGTAGTATTGCACTATCGGTTTTTGGTTGTAAATTGTAAAATGGACATTTTTAAGCAAAATTTTATTTTCAATATATGAATTTTTGAAGCATGTCAGTATTTTTAGTAAATTTCCTAGTCCACACTCTCAATTTCTTGACAATTTTCTGTATTATAGCCCCCTATAGAGCCCCTTGTTGAGATGAATGCAGACAGCAGCATTCCCTCTGACGCCATTGGTCCCGGCAGTTTTTATACCCCAGTAGACCTTCCTCCCTGTAACAGCTGGATAGAGGTCTACATCGCCAATGTCGATTCCCCAGGGCAATTCTGGTTCCAAATTCGTGGAACAAAGACTTCGTTGGCTCTGGAAAAACTAATGAACCAGTTAGAGTAAGTCCAAACTTTTTTAGGCGTGGACCTTATTAACCAATAACATAAGGTCAAAGTCCAAGCATCTTTCCCTGGGTCAAAAATAATTATTTTTGAATTCTTTGATGTAAAAATATATGAAACATGTCTCTTGTCATTCTTCTCTCAAAATCAAACTAGAGAGTGTTGTTTTAAATTGTATTTACAGTGACTCCTACACTGGAGAAATTGGGATGTTATACCGCATTCCCAGTGAAATCGTTGCAGTGGGTTTGTTAGTGGCTGCCATCTTCCCTGAGGATGATAACTGGCACCGCTGTGTCATCACAGGAATGGGGCCAGGAAACTATGTAGAGGTGGGACACATCACAACATATAGGGGAAACTACGTAGAGATAAAATGGCCAGTGATTTTTTTAAGGCATAAGTACAGCTGATATTTGACAGTTTCATTAAGGATTTTTTCCCAATTGAAAGATACTTTTTCCCAATTGAAATCAAGAATTTTATAAACAAAAAGTTTTTATGTACGAGTTAACAAATTACAAATAGAAACTGAAAGTTAAAAAAAAATAATGTGGTTTTGACATCAGCATGTCACACAATGCTAAATATTTATTTAAATTTTCAAAAGTAGTCATAATTTTTTCCCAATTTGAGGAAAATGTCGGGGGTGGTTGTACAAAAAACCCACTGGATAGGATTCAAAAGATATATTTTAATTTTGTTGTCTAATTATTTTTTATCCTGGCTCTTTTACATAAATATCTGGGTGAATGTACATATACACATGCATTAAATGTCATTCCCATGAAGGCAGGGAAAAGTTTTGAAGGATGCAGTAAAACAATGTTTAATTATATCAAGATATGAGACAAAAGGCTTTGAAATGTGAACACAGTATTAAAGCTGTGAATTCATGGTTTAATCTTTGCCTAACATTGCAATTTTTTTTGGCTTTTATTTCAGGTTTACTTTGTGGATTATGGGAATACATGTGATGTTCATCGTAATAACATACGTTTCCTAAGGTTTGTTAGAAAAGTTTAATAACAATAATGCATGTATTGCAGTTTTATTAAAGCATAAGATATGTATGGCCATGAAAAATTAATCTCTTTGTTCTCAAGCCAATATTTTCAAAAACAGTGTGGTTGGTGATTTTTTTTTCTTATTTCATAAAAAAAAAGATGCAGCATTTTTTCTTATATTTCAATAATGTGCAATTCTAAAAATTCAGAAAAAGCAGTGGTTTAATGCAAATATATAGTTACATCGCAATAAATGTATGGTCTTAGATTTATTAGTTCAAACCAAATGAAATAAACAAGTCATCATGTTCTTCAGGAAATACCACAGCTACAAGGCTTGAGGAAGCCCTGTGTTTAAGCATTATGAGATATTTAGTACAGTGCAAGCTGCAGGAACTCTCCTCCTACATGCATTTGAAGTTAAACAATGCTTTTCTTCATATCAAAACTAAAATCATTGCTGTCACAATCATAACCTGAACACAGCATCTTGTAACTATAGATTTGGTGGCCATTTGCATTTTGTTATAATTTAGTCTGGATCATCATGATGTTTGCATTAATGTTCTATATTTAAGTCGAGTGTTTTAGTGACTGAGTATCTAAAATGCAGTCCTTAATCAGGAATTTTTTTTCCATGATTCACAAGTGCACTAGAGAAATTTAATTTTATTCACTTAGTGTTAAAAATGGGCAATGCACGATGTTATGTCAGATAGGGTGAGTCGGAGAACCAAGCAATTCATTTTTGATTGTCTAATAAGAAAACTTTAGTATTTAACCATTTTTCTGATCATTAATATTTATGTCTTTAATTTACCTACATGTAGATGATTTTGAGATGAATTTCAGATCCAGATTTCTAAAACTACCAGCACAGGCTATATCAGGCCGCCTGTCCAATATAAGACCAATCGGCACTGTAAGTACTTTTGATGTCTCAGAAAATACTACACTTATCTCATGATTTTCAATGCATGATATGTAGAACAGCAATTGCATAGTTTATAGGGTTTGTGATTTGTACAGGAATATGACTACACATCAAACTAAGAGTAATGCTGTATTGATAGGTTAATTGTTTGTATTACATGTATTGTTTTATGTCTGTCCTTTATAGGAATGGAGTGTGGAATCTCAGTCTTGTATGCTCAGAATGGTGAAATGTCGACCTCTGGTGGCCATAGCAACTTCTGAAAAGGTCAGGCTTATATATTTACTCACATGTATTATCAACATTTTTGTGTCGATAGAAACTTAATTCATAGATGATAAAAATAGCAATATTTAAGTAACAATAAATCTCATCTCAAGTTTTGCTGGGCGTTGTGCAGCAGTTTATGTGTATTACTGAATTTCCTGATCTGTAGAATCGTGTGATGTCGCTCTGTCTAAGTGACACCTCTGGTAAAGACGATATCCACATCAATGACGTTCTGATAGAGGAGGGCCATGCTCAGTTTGTCGCGGATAACCCAGACCTGGTCTACGCTGAAGATCCACAAGTGGTAGGTGTGATTGTTCAGATTAGAGTTATGCCCCTTTCCATATTACCCCATTCACATCAATGTTGCTCATTGAATTTACATACCATTGAAACTCCCAGTTTGGTGCTGATAAATTACAGTATCCACTTCATGGTATCTTTACATTTGTTTGCCATGGAAAATTTGTGTACAGATTTTAATAATGATATTACATTATAATACCTTCTTGTATTTTTTTTTATGGTGAGGCATAATGGCATTATTGATACATCTGTTAAAATGTCAGTTTGCTATAGTCTGGTTCAGAGAAGAAGTGAAAGGATGCATGTGCCATTTCAGAAAGGACTACTGATGGTAGCCCTTGTTTGGTTTTGTGTTTGTAGCTGCATTTTTCAATACAAAGATTTTTAACATAACTCTGGTTAATAATAAGTTAACCCTATCAATTATTTAATTAGTCCCTACAGGAGAAAACAGGGAAATATAGGCTCAATTACTACAATTTTTCTTTCCATATGTAAGTCTTTCCACATTTGTTTACCTGCATTTATTATAACTTTTATTTTTTCTCATCGAAATTTTTCCTTGTCTGTTGTTTGTATTGTTGTCATAGTAAACTTTTCACATTTTTATCATCTTCTCCAAAATTACCGGGCCAATTTCAACCAAACTTAAACCAAGCATTATTGGGTGAAGGGGATTCAAGTTTGATGAAATGAAAAGCCACACCCTCTTCAAAGGAAAAATAATTTAAAATTATTGAAAATCTTCAGTATTTTTCTAAAATCTTTTCTCAAGAACCTATTGGCCAAAAAGACTGAAACATGTGTAGAAGCATCTGCTTCAGGTAGTGTAGATTCAAGTTTATTCAAATCATCCCTGGTGGTAGGGTGGGGCCACAAAAGCAGGCTATTATTTTATGTCATCGTTGGATACCCACGGGTGATCACGTCTTTTACTTATCAGACGCAATCACCCGTGGGTATCCAAGGATGATTTTACATTTGAATAAATAAAGAACATTCTTAAAAGATCTCAAAAAATGAAACAACAAAAGAACCTCAATGTTTGAATTAAGAATATGTGGAGAAAAATTTTTAAAATCTTATCAAACAAGATATTCTCTGTTAACTTTTCTACATATTTTGCATTTGATACTCTAAAAATGGTCTAAAGCTTTTCTGATCAGTTATGACTGAGTTGCTCAGGTGAGTGATGTGGGCTCTGGGCCTCTTGTTTTTTTTTTTTACAACTTATTTTCAGTTTCTAATCTTCAATAAGCTCAGAATTGTTGATTGCAAGTTTGTAATAAAAACTTCATTCTAAATTCTTCATAAAATATTTATTGAAAACAAAGCTCAATACAACTATCACAGAATATTTAACATTAACAAAACAAGATTGTGTAACACAGGATCAATGATTCATAGGAAATGTCTGTGACTAAACTACTACTGGAACAGTCTTCAACTCTGACTTTAAATGCAGCTCTAACTACAATAAAAACTTCACTGTCAGTCTTGCATTTTATGTTCATAAAAAAAGTGTTAGAATTGCTGCATGATATGGATCACCATATCTAGATGGACGGGGAAGCATATATGATACAAAATATGGACTAGGAAACGTACTATACAAATGGACTGGTAACACAATATCAATAACATCAGCTGTTGTTGGACTGTCGGATACAATCCAATGAGTCTGCACACAGACTAATCCTGTAGAATGACTGGGTTTGTGCATTAGGTTATTGTATTAAAGAAAGACAAAAGGGCATTGTTTTATTAATCAGTCTGTGATCTGCCGTTTAAAACCTTGAACAAAATACTGGCGATGTCTCACATTTTTTAAAAACTGGAACAAAAAATCTGCTGTGAATGTCTCAAGTTTTGTTAAAACCCCAAACAAAATTATCAATAACGTCTAAGGTTTCATAAGAACCCTGATCAAAATAATGCCTGAAGTATTGTTAAAATTAATAACTACTAACGGTGTGGAGTTTACACGGAGACAATTAATGGAGAGTTAAAAACAGTTTTCCTCCTGCAGGGGGATAAGCCTCTTATATATGTTTATACAACTAGACACACTTGTGAAATGTAAAATTAATCTCTAGACACAGACCCTGTTCACATTGGTCAATAATCACACTGACCATTGTTCCCCACTAAGGACGAAGTGACCACTCAAGATGAAAGTACAAACAGTTGGTAGCTGCAGTAAAGCACTAATGTACTATAGCATGATTTAGCTGCTCAGTGTCAAATTATCATTTTATCCTACATACTAGTCTTTTTTTTTAACAAAAAAGTTAGCTCAGGTACTCATAAAACTTCATGTTTCCATCGGGCATGGCCGTGACCAAAAGTTTGTCTGGGGTGGCACCAACAAACCTAGGAATGTCATCAGTGTAGAAGGATTTCTTCAGGTTCCCTTTGTGTCCCAGAATGTCTATCCTCCCCTCCCGTTTGTCTGTTACGATGACATTTCCGTATT
Organism: Magallana angulata; assembly: GCF_025612915.1. Taxonomy (NCBI): domain Eukaryota; kingdom Metazoa; phylum Mollusca; class Bivalvia; order Ostreida; family Ostreidae; genus Magallana; species Magallana angulata. The sequence goes on from NC_069117.1 coordinate 4,092,932, forward strand.
TATCGATGGAGATGAGGTCTGGGCCCTGATAGATCTCCTCTTGTCCCTCTATGTTCCCATACTCAAAGGCAAGTCCACCTTCGGAATTCAGAGCTATGACTTTGTGGCTTCCTGGATCGGCCACGTAGGTTCTGCTGCGCTTTTCATCCACTACCACCATCTGGGGTTTTTCCAAGAGATTGGCATGGAAATCTTCATTTGTAATTCTGCGAAGGAGGTATCCATCCGAGCCATAAAAGGCAATGTTTCCACCTGATTTTGCTGCTTTGCCATGACTCTTATGGATCTGAGCATAGCGGTTTGAAGTGATAATGAGTGTCCCAGACTTGTCAGCTGTTACAAAATTAAGTCCAAAACTCTCAACGTTGAAATCTGAGAGAATGTGTCCTGTCCCATCATTTCTCAAAACTCGCACTTTAAATCTGTTATCTCCTCTTGGCACAGTCATGGAGACTTTGCCATCACTGGCCACAGAGTGAATGTTCCAACCGTTCTCTAGAGGGATCTGCCCCCGGACTATTCCACGTTTTTCAAGGACGTGGATAGTTGTTGTTGTTCCCACAATGATGTCTCCTTTCTCATTGATCCCAATGCCTTTGATACACTCCTTCTGAATAGGTGCTGGGAGAACAACTTCCCTTTTTGGATTCTCCAAGTTAAACACATTTTCATTCTGGAACTCGTTTTGTTCAACTTGCTCTCTGAATTTGACATTCTTGATCTTGTCGCTGGAGTTACTGGAACTGAGCATGTCTGAGTCGGATCCACTCTGTTTGCTGTCTTGTCTGTGAAGGTCACCATGAGTTTTACCAAAGATTTCCACCAGCTCTGGCTCAGTTTCCACGTTTTCTGCATTCTCCATGGAATCGCTGCCATGGCCCGAGTCTCCAAAGCTGTGGTAGCGCTGGAAGTGTTGAGAGGTAGGGGTGTTCTCCTCGGGGTCGCCTGCATTAGTACCTACTGACTGCTCCTCTGTACTGATGGTCCCAAACATATCACAGATAGTGTCCACTGTCACATTGGGCTCCATCAGCCTCACAGAGTGGATCTGGATGGGATCAGTTCCCAGGGATTCCTCACAGAGCTCACGGATCCTGTATCCAACTTTCTTCCTCAGGTGCACTTTCTCCTCATAGGAACCATAGGTGATCAGATTGTTTGTAAAGTCCTTCACTCCTCGGATGGCTTCTAAATGCATTTCTAGGTCTAGTCTCCTGGTCTTGATTTCCTCCAGTTGGTCATCGAATCTTCTCTCAATATCATCTAGCAGAAGCTTTTGATAATCCTTGATCAGACTACATAGCTGCTTGGTACGGTCTCTCACATTCTGCTTCAGTGAATCTTTCTGCTCCAGAATGGTTTGCTCTGTGGAGTCCAGATTCACAAGAAATTCACTAATTTCCTCCGAATCATTGTCAAGTTCCTTCAAGGGTTCTTTAATTTTAGTTTCGAAATGTTGTGCTATGGTCATGAGTTCTGCACATCTATGTTCAGCATGTTTGTTCACATGACAATCGGCACACACAGAAATATCACACTCCACACAGAACATGGCACCAATGTCTAGAGGATCGTAAGCCTCGCAGCACACTGTAAGAACCTGTCCCTGGGTGGTGGTGCTGGAAGATTTCTCCAGGCTAGCGTTGTAGTCCTCTTCACTCTGTAGCTGATGATCAGCAAACTCTTCTTGGGCGGTGTGGGAATTGGTGCAGGAAGTGCACAGAAACTCGTCACAATTGACACAGTGCGTTTTACCCTCGACAAAATTCCCAGCATTCTTGCAGTAAAAACAAAGTGTCTCTCTTTTGATTGGATCAATGGTGGGAACTGACAGACGGCGAGCCAGGATGTTCTCGGGGAGGTTTCCTTGTCCTCCATGCTCCTCTTCCAGACCAACCTCTGTCATACATGTTGGACACGGGAAATATCCGTCATCGTCTGTGCTGTTGATGCGATGCTCGTCTATGCACTTCTGGCAGAAGGTGTGGAGACAAGGAAGGTAACATGGTTTGGTGAACTCCTCATCACAGAGCTTGCAGCAGAGGAGTTGTCTGGGAATGACCAGCTCTGACTGTTCCATGTCCATACTGGTGCATCTCTGCAACAGAAAGTAAATCATAAACATTATCTCTCTATTTATACAACTCTGGAACAAATTAAGGTTACATCTCTATTTATACATCTCTGACACAAAATATGAAGGCAAACCATAAAAAATTCCTGGTCAGGATTAAAAAATGAATATAAGACTTTAGAATTGTCTACTGGTAAATATCTTTTCCTGTGTTAGTCTGGTACAGAAAGTAACATTGTATGACTATCTCTCCCCTGGCAAATCCCATTAAATGATGTGTTTGTAAATTGCATGACCATGATGATAATGGTAACTATTAACTCCTTGCAATCTCTCTTTCCTGTTTTACTTTAAAATGATTGCATGGTATATGACAGTAATGCCAATAATAACACTGTATTGTTGGGGAAATGACAGCAAAAAGTGATAATGGAACAAAGTAACAGTCATAACAGTTCCATTTATGTCTGGTCCAAGGCTACCAGAATCAATCCAGATCAGCCTGACATATCATTTATGTCTTACCCTTCTTTTCCGGATAAATCCCATTTCCTCATCAAGATGTATGAATTTGACAGTAGTTGTTACAAGTCAATGTACTGACTGTTGTCTGAAGGTTTCAGGGTCTTTTTGTGGTTTATTGCATTAGGATACATATGCTTTTAATCTTATAATCTTATTTGATTGAGAATTACATAATGGGATAGGAATTGGAGAGCGACCTTTAAATTCAAGTCAGGTGACATAATGCTGTCTATTTAAAAAAGAAAGTGGTATGAACTAATTGTACCCCCACAGAAGTTTCACCTTTCTAATGAAGATAATCCTTCTTTCCCAGTGGGTTGTCTACCTTGATTCTATCATAGGATTTTTTTTATACTTCATTTTAAGATGCAATAAGAATACTTTCATTTTCTTGAAAAAGCCTGTATGATATCATGCTTAAAGACTACAAACAACATCAACAAGTTAACACACTGTTCAGCTGATTGAGGTAACTACTTACTGTTTTAACTTTCAGAGCCCACAAACGAGCATATTTTCCAGCAAACTCCATTGCAAGAATTTAATCAAATTTTAACAAAGTAAGGTGTTTGGTCTTAAAAAAGCCTCCTTATTGTTTGTCAAGTTAATTAGAATGGTCTTAAAAAAGCCTCCTTATTGTTTGTCAAGTTAATTAGAATTTGTAATCCATTAAAGCTTGACTTGGTATTCCTCCTCCCTCCGGAATAAGATTGGTACAGATGAACAGACTATACAGTACAATAATAACAATATTGTTCCTAGAAATGGGATGCACCCTGTGATAATGAGAAGTGATCAGGAGTCCATTATAGAATCTGTTGTCCGTACTCTGCTCCCAGAGTTCTTGCCTGTTTGCCGAGCTTTAACATTGGCCTATATTGAAGTTCCATTCCACTGAATAATCAATGTAGATTACTTTTTGAGATTTCACTGGTTTCAACTTTTGTTCAAATTATCATGTCAACTTTATGACTCTTAGACTTTTAACTTTGAACTGAGAAAAATTTAAAGGACTCCATTTCACAGCTCTCCATTTGTTCAAATCTTTCTGATCTTAAACTCCAAAATAAATAGTCTTCAAGGTTAGTAAGTTAAGTCAAGCAACAGAGTTAGTTTGGTGTGGTGAACTTCTTGATCAGTCATCACAGAATATAGACACAAATGAGGAGAGATTGTTATGTGTCCTTATTTTGCCTCTGTCTTTTCAGATGGTGATGTATGGAAATTCGATTCAAACATATTGATTTTCACATCCATTGAACTGAAAGCTTGTAATACCTGTAATATTCCTGTTTGCCAACCAGCGTGGCACTAATATATATTGGATGCGACATGTCAATCAATTGCGCTTTGAAAAATAGAGATGATTAAAAATGCTTCTGAAACTGCTCACAGGCTGAACATTAAAAGGGGGGATTGTGTGGAGGAGGATTGAGATTTACTCCTGGAACCCTAATTCTGTTGTTCTCACTAGCTGTTTGAATCTCCAGGTTCTTTAAATATGGATCAATAGTAAATTAATTATTTTCATTTGAGAATTTAGAGAAAAGTTGATTGCAGAATTCATCTTTTCTAATAGTAGGGTGCTTCAAAATTTGTAAAAAGAGGTTTGCAAAAAGTTGAATTCAAGTTTTCTTTAAATTGACATCCTTTTTTAGCTCACCTGAGCTGAAAGCTCAAGTGAGCTATTCTGATCACATTTTGTCTGTCGTCCGTCTGTCCGTCCGTCTGTCCGTAAACTTTTCATATTTTCAACATCTTGTCAAGAACTACTGGGCCAATTTCAACCAAACTTGGCACAAATCATCCTTAGGCAAAGGGGATTCAAAGTTGTGAAAATTAAGGGCCACACCTGTTTTCAAGGGGAGATAATTAGAAATTAATGAAAAATTTCGAGAAATTTTCAAAAATCTTCTTCTTAAGAACCATACAGCCAGGAAAGCTGAAACTTGTGTGGAAGCATCCTCAGGTAGTGTAGATTCAAAGTTGTGAAATTCATGACCCCCGGGGGTAGGGTGGGGCCACAATGGGGGTTCGAAGTTTTACATAGGAGTATATAGAGTAAATATTTAAAAATCTTCTTCTCAGAAACTAATCAGCCAGGAAAGCTGAAACTTGTGTGGAAGCATCCTCAGGTAGTGTAGATTCAAAGTTGTGAAATTCATGAACCCCAGGGGTAGGTTGGGGCCACAATGGGGGGGTCAAAGTTTTACATAGGAATATATAGAGATAATCTTTAAAAATCTTGTTCTCAGAAACTGATCAGCCAGGAAAGCTGAAACTTGTGTAGAAGCATCCTCTGGGAGTGTAGATTCAAAGTTGTGAAAATCATGACCCCCGGGGATAGGTTGGGGCCACAAAGGGGGGGTCAACGTTTTACTTAGGAATATAAAGAGTAAATCTTTAAAAATCTTCTTTTCAGAAACTAATCAGCCAGGAAAGCTAAAACTTGTGTTGAAGCATTCTCAGATAGTGTAGATTCAAAGTTGGGAAATTCATGACCCCCGGGGGTAGGGTGGGGCCACAATCCGGGGTCAAAGTTTTACATAGGAGTATATAGAGTAAATCTTTAAAAATCTTCTCAAACACTAATCAGCCAGGAAAGCTGAAACTTGTGTGGAAGTATCCTCAGGTAGTGTAGATTCAAAGTAGTGAAAATCATGAACCCCGGGGGGTAGGTCGGGGCCACAATGGGGGGTCAAAGTTTTACATAGGAATATATTGAGTAAATATTTAAAAATCTTGTTCTCAGAAACTAATCAGCCAGCAAAGCTGAAACTTGTGTGGAAGCATCCTCAGGTAGTGTAGATTCAAAGTTGTGGAAATCATGACCCCCGGGGGTAGGGTGGGGCCACAATAGGGGCTCGAAGTTTTACATAGGAATATATAGAGTAAATATTTAAAAATCTTCTTCTCAGAAACTAATCAGCCAGGAAAGCTAAAACTTGTGTTGAAGCATTCTCAGGTAGTGTAGATTCAAAGTTGTGAAATTCATGACCCCCGGGGGTAGGGTGGGGCCACAATCCGGGGTCAAAGTTTTACATAGGAGTATATATAGAGTAAATCTTTAAAAATCTTCTCAAAAACTAATCAGCCAGGAAAGCTGAAACTTGTGTGGAAGTATCCTCAGGTAGTGTAGATTCAAAGTTGTGAAAATCATGAACCCCGGGGGTAGGTCGGGGCCACAATGGGGGGTCAAAGTTTTACATAGGAATATATAGAGTAAATATTTAAAAATCTTGTTCTCAGAAACTAATCAGCCAGCAAAGCTGAAACTTGTGTGGAAGCATCCTCAGGTAGTGTAGTTTTAAAGTTGTGAAAATCATGACCCCCGGGGGTAGGGTGGGGCCACAATAGGGGCTCGAAGTTTTACATAGGAATATATAGAGTAAATATTTAAAAATCTTCTTCTCAGAAACTAATCAGCCAGGAAAGCTGAAACTTGTGTGGAAGCATCCTCTGGGAGTGGAAATTCAAAATTGTGAAAATCATGACCCCCGGGGGTAGGGTGGGGCCACAATGGGGGTCAAAGTTTTACATAGGAATATATAGAGTAAATCTTTAAAAATCTTCTTCTCAGAAACTAATCAGCCAGGAAAGCTGAAACTTGTGTTGAAGTATCCTCAGGTAGTGTAGATTCAAAGTTGTGAAAATCATGAGCCTCGGGGGTAGGGTGGGGCCACATTGGGGGGATGTTAAAGTTTTACATAGGAGTATATAGAGTAAATCTTTAAAAATCTTCTCAGAAACTAATCAGCCAGATCATTCTTAAGACTTTGGCTCCAGGACAATTCTTCGGCCTCACAAGAAGGTTCAGAGTTTGATATAAAACTGCAATACTCATTATGTGATATGACTATAAAATCAGCCTGTTAGAAAAGGGACGAATGATTATAAATTTAAGAATATCCAGGGGGAAAAATGGATTTTATTTATACAGGATCTACATGTATTATTGTACATTGTCCAGATAGTTTGTATTATGACTCCATTAAGCTGATTTTATCATACCTATTGTTCCTCAGGTGAGCGATGTGGCCCATGGGCCTCTTGTTATTGATAGTAATTAGATTACAATCTATTGTCATCTAAATTAGAATCCAAAAAATGTAACTTTTCCTTGTTTCATAGATATATATTCTTTTCACTTGGTATTTGTTTGATGGATTAAAAAAGAGTGCCTTTTTGAGCCTTTTGGAGAAGGGGGATGGGTGTATGATAATGGCAAAGACGGGACAGGCACTTAACATTTGGGAGAATATATGAAAATTGCAAAGTACCGGTAGTCAGAAACTTTGTTCTGCATGGCCAAGCAGTAGACTGGAAACTGTTTTATTGGTCATAGAAGATGATACCAAACAATTTGCAGTGCTGAAATAGCAGATCTGCTTAATGCCTTATATGTCATAGTATATTTAATAGATGATAAATAATTGACAGTTTGGAATAGATAACACTGTATCAGAGCATTGGTAGGGTCTGTTAACAAAAGATTCATAAAAATGTTAAAATAAAAAGCTGTTGGAAGATAGCCAAGATTGGAACTTTATATGGACCAAGACTTGCATATATAATGCATTTACTGGTACATGTACATGAATGAATGTACGGTAGGCCTAGTATGATCTGTCAATTTTCTGTTAATAGGAAAAATGTAACATTTAATTAAACATTAGCCAAGTAGAAAACTTGATATGGGAATATGTTACTACAGTGTAATGGTTATACGATATTGAACAAACACTGACTGACATACTGAAATACCGTTAGACTGATTAAAATAGTTCAATGCCATTGTAACACAGCTGTCCTGAGTTAGCAGAATGATGCATCCACACTTACAAAGTAGAAAGAGGAGGTCAAGCTTGTTCAAACAGACCCCCCCCCCCAAAAAAAAGCATAAACCCCAAAAACGAAACAGAGCTAACTGTCGTGAGTAATTCTCTAAGTATTTATATATGATCTCTCTAAAACATTTATCCGTGACCCAATTATTGGATGTGGACTGTTTACATTCCTACCCAAGCTCCAACACCGGCCACCGAGTACAAGCTAAGAGATCGAATACCTATCCTCTCTACAATCAATACAAGTCTATCAGTGTCCTCCAGATTATTTCGTTCTCTCTGGAATGCTAAACCTGAATAATTGCTCCTTAATGAGGAATAAAGTGGTATTTCATACCTTACCTGGCCCAGTCGATACAGACTTAAGGAATCTGCTGCTTAAAATCCCCCAGACCTGCTTGACAAAACATTGCTAGATGTCATAGAAGTTGTCAATAGCCAAGTTCAATAAATTGATCGGTTACCAAGTTGAGATGAGAACTTTAAATGCAATGACTGCAGTTATCTATTCATTCTTTTTAATAACAGTAATGAGATTTCTGTGTAAATTCCAGCATACAAAATGAAGCTGTTCCAAAACTTCCAGTATGCATGGGTACATATATTAATATGTAGATGCAATAAGTGATAGATGAGGGAATTTTGTAATGATTTCATTTAAGTACCAGGGTTAAATGGGTATTAACATTCTGTTTATTGCTTTTTTGCACTTTGATGGCTTACATGCCTAAATGCAGAAGTAGTTACCTGTGTATAAGAATCTTACCTGTTAGACAATCAATTATATGGTGATGTTATGTAATAAAGCTTCCATTATCGCATAGCCCCCTAACTCCGTCACTACCCTAACTCCGTCACTTTCGGGAAACTCTTTGCCGTTTGAAATCAAGTACGATTATGACGTCATTTTTTACATGTCAAAAATCTTTAATCAAATGTCAACAATTTGCAACGGTTAAATTTAAGAATATGTCAAAAAATAACAGAACTAAACCTTGTTCATTTTATGCACCATTAATTGTGTGAAATCAGCTAAAACTTTTTCACGGGTGCACTAAATTATCGATATTTCTGACATGCAGGCCCATTCGATCATTTACGGTGGTCAGCCATTTTAAGAGAGGTTAAGATGAAACATTTCACATGTAATACATTTTTGAGTAAGGTAATTAATACATTTTTTTCAGACCGCAATAGCCTTTATGCACTACTCTTGATGATAACGTCAAATCGCTCATGCCGATACTTTTGCCTTATACAGGGTACATAGACATATCCAGTATATCGCTATTTAGAATATGCTACATTTCTAAAAATGTAATAAATAAATAATTTAATAAGTAATATATTAATTAATGATATAAAATATTTGAAATATATAAGGACATAAATCAAACGGCATCCATAAATTCTGAAAATGACATTGTGATTGTTGTTACATGGACCCATTTTTTATTCTGGCGATCATTTCATTTCGATGAAATTAAATACAATTTAAATTGTATGCACCATTTTTACTTATTATAACTTGGCCTAGATACAAATTGAGTTTTAACTAAATTGTTAATGTGTCTTCATTCCCTGCCATATCATAGAGCATGTGGGTGACGGAGTTAGGTTCATAAGTTATGATAGCACGTGTGATAAACGTTGTATTCAGAGGGCTTATTTAAATAAAAATAAAAATATTTTTGTTAATAATTTTATAAATTATATTGTTTCAGATTATGTTTAGTGATTGCAAATGATAAAAACCACAAAAAATAATTTACAGAGAAACGCGGGAGGTTTTTTGCTTATGGTGACGGAGTTTGGGTACTCGGGGATATATATATGGTCGTTTTTTTTGCATAATTAAGCTTAACTTTCATATTTGATGTTTGACTTTAATATACCCGGTAATTAAAGGTTGCGTTAATCATGTATTGAAGGGTATTATCCTCTAACTCATGTGAGAACACAATGCTACAGGCCAGCTTGGTCATTTGACATTTACTCATTCAGTTAACCATAAAACTTTCTTACACACTATTCACCAGATTTACTAAATATCCATTGGCTTATTTTGAAGGTATGCAGATCTATATATGAGCTGTTTTGGCTTTATTTTGTAAGGTACCGGGTATGCAGATCTATGTATGAGACCAAAACATGCAATGGAAGGTGAATGTATGAGATTGCAAAAAACTGAAAACTTAGATATTTATTATGCAAGACAACACCTGCATTTTCTTTAAAAGCTGCAATTTTAATTTCCTCCTATTTACTACCTGGAGGACTTTCGTAACATGGGAATCATAAGTCCAATCTACAGTCATTATGCCTGAATATTAAAAGATTTTGTCTGATTAATTTGATCGGGACAACAAAGAAGCCTGAAGGCCAGATTTTTTAATTCCCATATTAACCTCTTAAGGGCACCCACACATAAATGACTGGTGACTGACTGGGGTTAATTCTGGGGGCTTATATATTATGGAGATGACTTATAAAGCCCTTGTTTGATCTTTTCAAAATAAACTGGACAAGATCGTTTGTAATTCTCCATCCAGGAATGAAATACGAAAAACTCACGGATACAAAGATTGAAGTTAATGAAAGATTAATGGGACCTATCAGTCCTATGGTAAAACCAATTCCCAGGCTTGTTTAGAGATCCTATAAGTAAACTTTGTGTCAACGCCCCTTTCGCCCTCGTTAAGACAGGGCGAATTCCAATGTCTAAAATAATCTCTCTTTAAACACAACTGTGTCTGGGCGAATTCAAAACGGGGCGCAACTATATACAAGTGTAGAAGGGCAAAAATTACGTGGAGAGAAAATAACGCAGTATAAAGTATTAGACAAATATACTGCTGAAATACAGTCACACTACGGAACAACAATATTTTGAATACCATGGATCATGGATATGTTGAACTCTTTATATAAAATCTCACTTAGTCACCAGTAATTTCTATCTTAAATGTGTAAATCTCATTTAGCCACCAGTAATTTCTGTCTTAAATGTAATTAAGATATACAAGTTGATTAAATATAGATGTCCAATGATAATGATAAATGACCACGTTTAATTCTTCTTTTCTAATAAACGTTTTTGGTCCAGAATTTGTGAGTAGTTATCTGGTGTAAATGATACGAACATGATCAATGAATTCTTCTCATGAAATGATTCCCGCGAAGGTTGGACCCAGTGCATGCCTACTGAACACACATTTTACAGGATGAACCGAGTAGATCATCACAAGTAGCAGGTTAAGAGAGTGCTGAGTGATTACCTTCTTGGTCCACACCATGCTGATAACAGGGTGCTAGTAAATATACCACTAGTATTGGAGGAGTGTGTGTGTCCCTCTACATCACAAGTCGGTGTTTATTCCTCAAACAGCCATATATTACATACCTAACACCACTGCAGTGTTTCCTTGGAAGTACCCTAACCAGGCAACAGTCCCTACTCTGTTGTCTTACTCCTGACCGAGTGTTTAGTTGTTTGTAAATATTTACGCTCAATCTCTCCTTAGCAAACTTCGGTAATTCCAAATGTGTACATATCATCCGATTTGCACATAGTAGGATAAGGGTGAGTGAGAGCAGAGGTAATCACTACGAATTTTCTTTACATGGGCATTTTACGGGGTCACGACCTAATGTGTACGTGGAATTCTGTGCCAGAGTATGCTCCATGCTATTTCAATAAGTTTAAATCTATCAATGAGCTCATATTGATCGGGGGTTTAAATTTTATTGTAAACACTGCTCCCCAGTTTTGGAGGGATTTAAATAACAGTACAAGCATAAACAAACTTCAGCATACATTTTTGGAGTAAATACCAAAGATGCTATTTGCATATATCTTATCTGAAGGATTGTAAATTGAAATATTCAATGTTTTCATTTTTATGTGCGTGTATTTAGCTTTTAAGAAAGTGTAAAGTTTTCAAAATCACTCTGAAAAGAATGCTTAGCCACCAATCCCTTAAGATATTGTTGTATATCTAAAGAAAATGTACATAGCACAGAATGACCCATATGTCAGAAAAGAATTCATTTTGACAAAAATATGAAAATGATAAAGTACGATGTTTTCCTATGCTGCTATTTTTTTGCATTGGCACAAGTTTTCAAAAAATTTACTACAATAAAGAATTGAATAATTCTTGTTTATTTCAGTCCATATTGAAGTTTTTTCGAGTCACTAGAATGTATCATGCTAATGAGTATAAGTGGAATTGGAGAGGGTTGATATCATAACTGTTACGTGTGATGTACGAAAGAAAAGCCTTCAGTGCATCACTAATGGGAGATGATCACATTAATATTTGATGGTGATTCCCGAGTATAATCTAGGACACACACAGTACTATAAAGGGTTCAGACTCTATGTACTGGTACCGGGGGTTCGTGTCCTGTATATGGACAGAATCGGTGAATTTAAGTCGGATGTATTTGAGGAATCAATATTCTGTCATCATTATCTGTATCCTGTGTATCATTTTCCTCTGTAAGGTCAGTGTTCCCATATCATTTTCAGCCATCATTACACGCATCTAACCAACCAGAGATCCCTATTATCAAGGAATAACCCCATAAATAATGAATATCCCTCCTGAACAGAAATGTTGGTCATCATATTGCCTTCTCCACTTTGATCTGCTATATTTAGAAAAACAAATCTTTTGAAAATTACTTCTAATTGAATAAAGTCATTTTGTTGTCATTGATTTTAGTCGGTAGTTTTAGTACCAGTAATTGTGTAGTATATTTTAGAATTCCTGAACAAATTCTTATTTGGCATTAATGATGACTGTCTTACAGAAATTGTCTTAATATTGGATAGCCATACAGATTTGAATTAATGATATATGGAGACTGGACTTTCTATGATATTAACAAAGCAAATTTTATGAAAGATACACATATCACCCTATTAGACTTCAGATTTCTTATCTTTAAAAAGAAAAAAAATCCAAATGGCCAATACGGTAGTAGCTTAAAACAAGACCAGCTTAATTTATATTCCAAGAGCAAACATCCACTATATTTTTGTCATACACATTAGGAAAATAAAATGTGAATGGTTTGAAAGTTGGCTAGTAGTAATTGAATGTGCACAGTAGAAATACCTAGTTCAATGATAGGTAGCGTGATATGATACCAGAACGATTAATTAAAGGTGCTGTATCATGCCCACTATGACTACAAGATCATTGCATGTTTTACAAACGAGCCATTAATTGGCAAACAGACTTTTGTTTTCACTTACCAATGCAGAATTTCTCCTAAACCGAAATTCTACTTTGAGCTGTTGAACTGCCCAATTTGGATCGTCTAAAGAATCCGTTGACATTTTTGAAAATAAAATATTCCTCAACTGATATTTTCTCTGTTGCTCATCACATGGTGTTGGTTAATAAGAGTTCGCTGTCCAAATATGAAAACGTGGGTGTGTTGAATGGGCCGTACACTTTAAATGTAATTTGGGGGAAAGCTTTCAGAGGACGGGCTGTTAAATTTCTCTACTTTACCTATAAATGTTCAAATTTTGAACAGATGCCAGATTCATTTTTCAGAGTGTAGATTTAGAAAGAAAACACAGTAATTTTATCTTGCATTACCAGACAATTGAGCCCTCTGATAGTAGGAGTTGTTTAAATATTGACTCGCCTATTTTTCCGCACAACTTGATACCATAATATTTAGCGACAGGAATGAATGGAGGGTATTTTATGCATACAGTAATTTGCATTACAAACAATAGGTTTTAATAGTCCTTGCTGTTTTTTTGCCCTTGACAAAACTAGCTGGTTGAAAAGCTTGCCAGTATTTGTGAACAGGAATAAATCAGAAGAAATATAGCTCAAAGAAATACAAAATTGATTTTTGATAATGTATTCTTTAAAGTAAGTTAATCCAAAGAAACTTGATGTTTGACGAAGGTTACAACTTGTCTTTGGAAGTTTTATCTCTATAATGACCAGTATATTTGAAGTGCCAATCTTTTTGGCAGTGCTATTTTATTATCAATGCCACATTGATAGTTACATTTTGATTGAAACGTGTTGTTGAGTCTTTGAAAAAGAACAAAGATTTCATATTCTTGTATTTGTCTTTGGTAAACTGTTCAGTTGCCTTTAAAGGGGAAACGGTCTAAATTGGCTGAACTACTTATTTTACACAGATATGCTCCACTGAATACATGAATAGAATTACATTTATTATATTTAAAGACAGAAGAGAGCTTTTATGATTGACATGATATGTAATTACCTGTATATGTCATATGCCAAATGAGTTGCTCTACCCATGAAACAAAGATGTTAATAGAATTGAATACCTGTATAATTGATTTTTGTTTTTATTAAATTTTGAAGAGGCACTTTTTTTCTAAGGCCTTCCATTATTTAGATTATTAGAAAATAAGAACATGTTGTATTTTGGGAATAAAATTGATAGCCTAATCCATTTCATTGGATGAAGAGTTGAGAACATTTTAGACCTTAAACTATTGAGGGGTCTATAAAATGTATAAATGACCACAGCTAGCTCCAATAAAGCAGGCTTAGCATGTAATTAAATTTTACCTTTGAGTGCAGAAAAAAGAGGACTTGTCTTTTGAATCACCACAAATGACACATGTTTTTATTGTGACATAGGTAAATGATGCTGTTTATAAATCAGATAATCAAATGGCATGATGCTGTCAATATCAAACTGTATGTGTTGTCTTGTACAATTGTATATTTGTATATAGATGATGTCTTGTACATGTAGAATTGTACGCTGATGTTGTGTTGTAGATTTGTAATTGTACACTGATGTTGTGTTGTAGATTTGTAATTGTACGCTGATGTTGTCTTGTAGATTTGTGTATAGATGATGTCTTGTACATGTAGAATTGTACACTGATGTTGTGTTGTAGATTTGTAATTGTACGCTGATGTTGTGTTGTAGATTTGTAATTGTACGCTGATGTTGTGTTGTAGATTGCTGACTTCTCGTTTGACTGCCAGTCAGAGACAGGAAGCACCCCCTCCAGTGCTGCATATTTTGAAGGTTTGGTGGGACAGGACACATCAGAGACCAGACACTATGTACTACAGTCAGTATACCCTGTTATACTAATGCAACTAAACTTTTAATCAAAGAATATACAATTGTTTCAAAAAAACAAATGCAACATCTTTTGGAAAATAACTTCGTAGCAGATTTTTTGAGGTAAAAAGTAATGATTATTGAAGAGTTTATATAATTGCTGTTATTGCAGGATGTGTTTGACCTCTGATTCCAAGGTCGTCACGCATCTGATCAACCTAGAGGGTGTGGCTTATCTTCTGTCTTCAGAAATATCATCGTTTTTCTGGGATGAAGATGTCCTCACTTCAATGGTAATTGGAAATCTATCTGATAAAGAGGCTAGACCATACAGTTTATGTAATTGATAGATTTTAAAAGCATATAATTGAGAACATGCATGTCATGTAGAATTGCTTTTAAAAGAAATGTAAATAAGAACATATAGGATTGCCTAGCTGAAGTGTTATTGATCAATTAAGTTTATTCTCTGATGTCATTTGCTTCTAAAAATAAGGTTTTCAATTAAAAATCCTATGAAGCTGTTTTTCAATCTGAGAAATAACTGCTCAACAAAGACCAAAGATAGAATCTGTTCCAAGTAAATTGGTCCTAAATGTACTGGTGCAGATAATGGGAGTGATCAGGAGATATCTTTGTAGCTGTTTCAGATGAGAGCACACATAAACAAGGTCAAGGTCACTGTGGAGGAATATCCAGCTTTGTTCAATGAACTTTACCAGTAAGGAAAATGCAAAATATTGGGAAAAAATGAACTTTACCAGTAGGGAAGATACACAATATTAAATGTAAAATAATATGAACAATATCAATTGAGCTAACTACAGTTTTCCTCTGAAGGGGTTGAAACTTCTAATAGCATCTGCTAGTGTAAAAAATAACTATTACACTGTAAGATAGTGCAGTAAAAGGGGAGTTTCTGTAATATTTTGCATTGTAAGTTTTGGTGAAATTGCACACATTACTTTTCTTTAGAAAATCATTTTTAAAAACAAAAATTTAATTGACTTCAAAGACGGATAATGATAAAGTTGTCAAGCTACATTATGTACATAGTGCATCCATCTTAAACTTTGCAGCTTCTAATAACATGATCCATAATGTTGTGACAGATTTAGTGATTATAATTGTACAAAAAGTTTGTGAATTTAGTTGCCCTACTAAAATTAAAGAGTTGTTGAGATGAGGATTGTGTTGTACATATCTCAGGTATGGAGTAAAAAGTGTGAAGCAGAAGACATTGACCCTGTATGAACTGAACAGGGTTCCAGAAATCCTGAAACTCTTCCATTGTCCCTCCCCAGAACTAGAACAGGGTGTGTCCCAGCTGATAGAGAACTTTGACCCAGAGGATCCCTACTGGAGGGTGAGTAGTCTACCACTAGATCATTATCTATCACATTGTACATATATTTGTTATCACCCTGTGAAATAACACCACACACCTTCCATAGACCAAGCTGACAGTGTAGACTTGCCTGTAGTGTGTGTGTGTTGTATCCATTGACAGGGTGAGGACTTTGAGGTCTCCAGCAATGAGATAGAGCAGCTCAGTATGGAGGAGATCCAGGAAACCCTGCAGATTCAACAGTTCAAGAGGTCAGTGCTCCTATACAGGTCAAGGACTCTCCTACTGCTGTTGTTATGGGGATCAGGCTCCAGGATCATGAAGCAGTCTTAGACTAATGTCTAAACTTGTACACTGTCTTATTGTCTTGTAGTTGAATACATTAAAAAATGCTTTAAAGGGTGTCTCTATATTATGATGAAAGTGATTAATTCCAAACATAATCTTATGACAAATATTCATTTTAAGAATGATTGAAATTAGGACTTGAGTCTTGAAAATATTTCATGATCCTGGGGCCAGGCCCTTGTAACAGCTGCTCTTCTGGCTCAGAAGTAGAGCTAGTCTGCCTATAACCTATCAAAGTAAAGTTTGTTCACACATAGGGCTTTCATTGGGGGAGGGGTGGGCAAGAGGCAATTTTCCGCTGTTTCAATCATCAAAATGAGCTGCATAGAGTTTCATAATTGACAAAACAAACTATTGGAAAAACTATAAATTGTAATTAAGCTTCTTCAAAATTTCATGTGTTATTCCCCTATAATTGAAATCCCTGCACACATCCATGTGGGAGTCAATCATCTTGTTACAGGGCTATCATCTAATATCTTATTCATACCCTATGTTTTTTTGTGTAGAAAAAGAGTACTTCAGACGATGTTGAACAACCCTGAAAATACAGAAGAAATAGTTAATGAACTCAATGAAGTAGAAATAAAGATCAAGAACCTCAAAACCTTGTTAAAGAACAAAGAAGGTAGGTTCTGCATATCTGAAGACTGGGGGCAGTTATACAATCCTCGATTGTTGATATGATTCAAATACTCACCAAGTTTATTCCAATCAAGGAATATGGTTTTGAATAACAATACCCCAGCCTTGAATTAAATTTTACTTGATTTAAAAAAAAAATGTTCTTTTAACCAGTAACTAAGAAATTAAAATACAATTTTTGATAAGTTGGTGTACACTTTTAAATATCAATATATAATGCTCTCTTGTAACTTATTTGTCAAATTTACTTTTAAATAAATAAATATTGTATGCATTATATACACATTTTAAAGCCATATACAAGATCTTTGTGAATTGGCAAAGCTGGAACATGTCACCATATGAGATGTGGTGTTACTGGGGATTTTGGTAGTGAAATAGACACTAAGTCACTGTACAACTAAATTTAAGAGTTCATAGTCATATACCATTGTACTGTAATGCCGGACAAGTGACAGATCCATGGACGGCTGTTCTATATATATGGTGCTCTTTTTCTCCTACAGAGACCTCCGGCAGAGAATCGCAAGCTTCGTTCAGTGAGACTGCGGCGAGAGGAGTGGCAGATTCCAGGCAGTTTGAGGATGTGATGTTGGAGGAAAAGAAGTCACTACCAGTGTCACCACAGAAAATTGTGTTCAATACGGATCTATCCTCCAAGGTAAGGTGTTCTACACAGCTTTGTTAAAAAATATTTGCTTTGGTCAGGTTTTTTAGCTCACCGAGACGAAGTCAGGGGGAGCTTATGCTATACCCTCGGCGTCGGCGTCCGGACCTGGTTAAAGTTTTTGTTGCAGGTCCTGTATCTAAGCTATTACTTGTTCTATCTTCACCAAACTTGCATGGATGATGCATCTATCTGGACCTACTTATGGACTTGAAAGACTTGGATGCTGAATCTGAGTCCTAAATTTCAGATGCTGGAGGAGGTTAAGGTTGTTGGACCAGGTTAAAGTTTTTAGCTCACCTGAGCCAAAGGCTCAAGTGAGCTTTTCTGATCACAATTTGTCCGTTGTCTGTCGTTGTCGTCGTTGTCGTTGTCGTCATTGTTGTTGTTAACTTTTCACATTTTCATCTTCTTCTCAAGAACCACTGGACAGATTTCAACCAAATTTGGCACAAAGCACCACTAGGTGAAGGGGATTCAAGTTTGTTCAAATGAAGTGCCACACCCTTTTTAAAGGGGAGATAATTGAGAATTATTAAAAATTTGTTGGTATTTTTCAAAAATCTTCTTCTCAAAAACTATTCAGCCGGAAAAGCTTAAACTTGTGTGGAGGCATCCTCAGGTAGTGTAGATTCAAGTTTGTTCAAATCATGGTCCCCGGGGGTAGGGAGGGGCCACAAGAGGGGGATCAAGTTTGACATAGGAATATATTGAGAAAATCTTTAAAAATCTTCTTCTCAAAAACTATTAGGCCAGAAAAGCTCAAATTAAAATGGGAGCATCCTCAGGTAGTGTAGATTCAAGTTTGTTCAAATCATGGTTCCCGGGGGTAGGGTGGGGCCACAATAGGGGGATCAAGTTTTACATAGGAATATATAAAGAAAATCTTTAAAAATCTTCTTCTCAAAAACTATTAGGCCAGAAAAACTCAAATTTAAATGGAAGCATCCTCAGGAAGTGTAGATTCAAAATTGTTCAAATCATGGTCCCCGGGGGTAGGGTGGGGCCACAATTGGGGGATCAAGTTTTACATAGGAATATATAGAGAAAATCATTAAGAATCTTCTTCTCAAAAACTATTAGGCCAGAAAAGCTCAAATTAAATTGGAAGCATGCTCAGGAAGTGTAGGTTTAAGTTTGTTCAAATCATGGTCCCCGGGGGTAGGATGGGGCCACAATTGGGGGATCAAGTTTTACATAGGAATATATAGAGAAAATCTTTAAAAATCTTCTTCTCAAAAACTATTAGGCCAGGAAAGCTCAACTTTGAGTGTAAGCATCCTCAGGTAGTGTATATTTAAGTTTGTTAAAATCATTGTCCCCAGGGGTAGGGTGGGGCCACAATAGGGGGATCATGTTTTAAATAGGAATATATAGAGAAAATCTTTAAAAATCCTCTTCTCAAAAACTATTTGGCCAGAAAAGCTCAAATTAAAATGAAAGCATCCTCAGGTAGTGTAGATTTAAGTCTGTTCAAATCATGATCCCCAGGGGTAGGGTGGGGCCACAATTGGGGGATCAAGTTTTACATAGGAATATATATAGAGAAAATCTTTAAAAATCTTCTTCTCAAAATCTTTTAGGCCAGATAAGCTCAAATTAAAATGGAAGCATCCTCAGGTAGTGTAGATTCACGTTTCTTCAAATCATAGTCCCCGGGGGTAGGGTGGGGCCACAATTGGGGGATCAATTTTTACATAAGAGTATATAGAGATAATCTTTAAAAAAATTTCTTTTATTATCTATTTGGCCAAGAAATCTCAAATTGGCTTGTAACCATCCTCAAATAATGTAGATTCAAGTTTGTTCAAATCATAGTCCCCGGGGGTAGGGTGGGGCCACAATTGGGGGATCAATTTTTACATAAGAGTATATAGAGAAAATCTTTTAAAAAATTTCTTTTATTATCTATTTGGCCAAGAAATCTCAAATTGGCTTGTAACCATCCCCAGATCATATAGATTCAAGTTTGTTTAAATAATAGTCCAGGGGTAGGGTGAGGCCACAATGGTGGATGAAATTTTATTTAGGAATATATAGAGAAAATCTTTCAAAATCTTCTTTTTAAAGACTATTTGGCCAGAAAAGCTTAAACTTGTGTAGAGGCATCCTCGGGTAGTGTAAATTCAAGTTTGCAAAATCACAGTCCCTAGTGGTAGGACGGGACCGTGATGGCGGTTTGAATTTTTACATAGGAATATATAGAGAAAATCTTTAAAAATATTCTGGGAAAGTATTTTTTCCAAAACTCAGTACTTAGTGTGAAAGCACAGGTTATGAGATTAAAGGTAGATTTAAGTTTGATGAAACCATGATTCCCTAGAGAATAGTGGGGCCACGAAATGGGGGGGGGGGGGGGGTTATAGGAATAGAGAAAAATCTTAGAGGTACAACAACAAAAGGGGCTTGGTATTTACCAAAAAATAAGAGGTGGACAAAAATTGGCAGATTTTCAATTTTTTTTAGCAAGATCTACTGTACTCAGTTGTCAAGATATTTTGATACTGTAATGCTAATTTGATCAGAATTAAGGCTATTGTTGCTCAGGTGAGCGATGTGGCCCCTGGGCCTCTTGTTGTTGCAGGTGCCCTTTGATAGCAATATCTAAGTTACTGCAGGTCCGTACTTCACCAAACTTGCATGGATGGTGTGTCTTATGATACTGATGCACCAGACAGGCTTGAGTGCTGAATCTGAGCTATAGGTTTCGGATGCTGGAGGAGGTTAAGGTTTTTGGAGCAGGTTAAAGTTTTTGTTGCAGGTGCCCTTTGATAGCAATATCTAAGTTACTGCTGGTCTGTACTTCACCAAACTTGCATGGATGGTGTGTCTTATGATACTGATGCACCGGGCAGGCTTGGTTGCTGAATCTGAGCTTTAGGTTACAGATGCTGGAGGAGGTTAAGGTTTTTAGAGCTGGTTAAAGTTTTTATTGCAGGTGCCCTCTGATGATTATATCTTAGTTACTATTTGTCGTAACTTCACCAGACTTCCATGGATGGTGCGTCTTATGATACTGATGCACCAGACAGGCTTGAATGCTGAATCTGAGCCATGGGTTTCGGATGCTGGAGAAGGTTAAGGTTTTTAGAGCTGGTTAAGGTTTTTGAAACAGGTGCCCTCTGATGATTATATCTTAGTTATTACTTGTCCTAACTTCACCAGACTTCCATGGATGGTGCGTCTTATGATACTGATGCGCCTGACAAGCTTGAATGCTGAGCCTGAGCCATAGGTTTCAGATGCTGGATATGGTTAAGTTTTTTGGAACAGGTCACATGTTTAATAGATAATAGTACTATTTCAAACTTGCATAGTTAATTAAACTGTAATATGAATGAATCACAGAGGAAGCTTCAGATGCAGAGCTTGATCTCCATTATCAAGGATGCTAAAAAATATATCTTAGTTATTACAGGTCCTAACTTCACCAAACTTGAATGGATGGTGTGTCTTATGATACAGATGCACCAGACAGGCACGGATGATGAATCTGAGCCAAAGGTTGCGGATGCTGGAGCAGGTTAAGGTTTTTATTGCTAGTGCCCTCTGATGATGATATCTTAGTTATTACTGGTCTGAACTTTACCAAACTTGCATGGAGGTGCGTCTTATATATACTGTACACATGACAGGCTTGAATGCTAAATCTGAGACATAGGTTTCGGATGCTGGATGAGGTTTAGTTTTTAGCTCACCTGAGCTGAAAGCTCAAGTGAGCTATTCTGATCACATTTTGTCTGTCGTCCGTCTGTCCGTCTGTCTGTCTGTCCGTCTGTCCGTAAACTTTTCACATTTTCAACATCTTCTCAAGAACTACTGGGCCAATTTCAACCAAACTTGGCACAAATCATCCTTAGGCAAAGGGGATTCAAAGTTGTGAAAATTAAGGGCCACACTCGTTTTCAAGGGGAGATAATTAGAAATTAATGAAAAATTTCGAGAAATTTTCAAAAATCTTCTTCTCAAGAACCAGAAAGCCAGGAAAGCTGAAACTTGTGTGGAAGCATCCTCAGGTAGTGTAGATTCAAAGTTGTGAAATTCATGACCCCCAGGGGTAGGGTGGGGCCACAATGGGGGGTCGAAGTTTTACATAGGAATATATAGAGTAAATCTTTAAAAATCTTCTTCTCAGAAACTAATCAGCCAGGAAAGCTGAAACTCGTGTGGAAGCATCCTCAGGTAGTGTAGATTCAAAGTTGTGAAACTCATGACCCCCCAGGGGTAGGGCGGGGCACAATGGGGGGTCGAAGTTTTACATAGGAATATATAGAGTAAATCTTTAAAAATCTTCTTCTCAGAAAATAATCAGCCGGGAAAGCTGAAACTTGTGTGGAAGCATCCTCAGGTAGTGTAGATTCAAAGTTGTGAAATTCATGATCCCTGGATGTAGGGTGGGGCCACAATGGGGGGTCGTAGTTTTACATAGGAATATATAGAGTAAATCTTTAAAAATCTTCTTCTCAGAAACTAATCAGCCCGGAAAGCTGAAACTTGTGTGGAAGCATCCTCAGGTAGTGTAGATTCAAAGTTGTGAAAATCATGACCCCCAGGGGTAGGGTGAGGCCACATTGGGGGGGATGTTAAAGTTTTACATAGGAATATATAGAGTAAATCTTTGAAAATCCTCTTCTCAAAAACTAATCAGCCAGGAAAGCTGAAACTTGTGTGGAAGTATCCTCAGGTAGTGTAGATTCAAAGTTGTGAAAATCATGACCCCTGGGGTAGGGTGGGGCCACAATGGGGTGGTCGAAGTTTTACATAGGAATATATAGAGTAAATCTTTAAAAATCTTCTTCTCAGAAACTTATGCCAGGAAAGCTGAAACTTATGTGGAAGCATCCTCAGGTAGTGCAGATTCAAAGTTGTGAAAATCATGATCCCTGGGGGTAGGGTGGGGCACAATGGAGGGTCGAAGTTTTACATAGGAATATATAGAGTAAATCTTTAAAATTCTTCTTCTCAGAAACTAATCAGCCAGGAAAGCTGAAACTTGTGTGGAAGCATCCTCAGGCAGTGTAGATTCAAAGTTGTGAAAATCATGATCCCTGGGGGTAGGGTGAGACCACATTTGGGGGGGGGGGGTGTTAAAGTTTTACATAGAAATATAGAGTAAATCTTTGAAAATCTTTTTCTCAGAAACTAATCAGCCAGATGATTCTTTATAATTGTTAAGACTTTGGCTCCAGGACAATTCTTCGGCCTCACAAGAAGGTTAAGAGTTTGATGTAGCTTAATATCCCATATATAAACAATTGTAAAGGATCTTTTTGAGGACTGCAATACTCAACATGTGATATGACTATAAAATCATCCTGTTAGAAAAGGGACGAATGATTATAAACATAAGAATATCCAGGGGGGAAATTGGATTTTATTTTTACAGGATCTACATGTATTATTGTACATTGTCCAGATTGTTTGTATTCTGACTTCATTAAGCTGATTTTATCATACCCATTGTTCCTCAGGTGAGCGATGTGGCCCATGGGCCTCTTGTTTTGGAACAGGTCGCATGTTTTATAGATGATAGCTTGCATAGTTGATTTAACTATATTATAAATGAAACGCAGAGGTTGCTTCAGATGCAGAGCCTGATCTCCATTATCAAGAATGCTAAAGAAATCTCCTACCTCACTCAAACCTGCTCGATAGATATATGTGTTTGTTGATAAATGATATAATATGATTCCTGTGATATAGTATTGTATGGTATGAAACAATATTGTTTAATATGATACAATATAATATATTATGTAATATTATAAAAAGTTATATAATACGATATGATATTGTATCATTTTTTTTTTTTATGTTATGATATTGTATCATGATATTGTTATGTATAGTATTGTATATAATGATACAATATTGTATAATATTATATTGTATTATTAATTTATTATTTTATCACATGATACTATTACATAAGATATTGCAAAATATAATATTGTATCCTATGATACAATATTGTATATTCTATAAAATTGAATCATACGGTATTGTATAATATAAGTTTCTGTAATATAGAAGTATATCATATGAAATTATTTAATATGATACTGTAATATTATACAATATCGTATCATATGATATTGTATAATATGATATTGGTTTACAATATGATATGTTATCACATCACATGAAATTGAATTGTATGATATTGTAAAATTTATTATCGATCATATGATACAATATGTATAATATAATATTGTTTTATATAAAATTTTACTTTATCATTGATATGATACAATGTTGTATCAAATTATATTGCATCATATGATACAATATCATATTATGTATCAAAAATGATACAGTATCATACAATATCATACTATATTATACAATATAATATCATATGTTTCAATGTTATGATGTATTATGTAATATGAAATTGTAATATAATACTATATTGTTTTATATATTA
Organism: Magallana angulata; assembly: GCF_025612915.1. Classification (NCBI taxonomy): domain Eukaryota; kingdom Metazoa; phylum Mollusca; class Bivalvia; order Ostreida; family Ostreidae; genus Magallana; species Magallana angulata. The sequence goes on from NC_069117.1 coordinate 4,116,908, forward strand.
TGATATTGTATTAAGAGATCAAATACAATAACGTATAACAAAATACAAAGTCATATCATACGTTACAATATCATATCTCATCATTGTTTATTATGGTATTTTATTGTATTATATGATATATGTTGTAAATATGATAGGATGCAATATTTAATTTATCGTATTGATTAACATATGAACATATGATTATAATACAATTTTTTAACAGATGATATACGATATTGTGTCAAAACAGAATCCATGAATATCCAAGATCATAAAGTATGATTTTCATTTAATATGATAAAGGTGGTCTCATAAAGGTGAAGTCTCATAAGGGTGATGTCTCGTCTCGGTGAGCTTTGTAATCTGTGATTACCTATGTTTATTATAAGGAGGTGGCTTTAATATTTACTTGCTGCCTAACTTTATGTTGAATTTACTTAGCAAAAGTTATTTCATATGTTAAATCACATTTTATACATAAATAAGAGATACATGGTTCTTGTTTTATCATATAAATATTGAGTCATTCATTGTTAATCCTGTTAACCTTTGTTTGCATTGACAGCCTGTAGCAACTGTTGCTAGCATGCCCCAGCCGAAACCTGTTGTATCCGAGGCAGCCACGGTGAGTGAGGGTCAGTCTGTCCCCCCTCTGAACACAGCCAGCATCCTTCAGCAGATCACACAGCAACAGCAGCAGCTCAACCTGTTCCAAACCTTGCTACTCAACCAGTACTCCGCCCCCACTCTACCCCCAGGGACAGACCCCTTGCTGCAGGCCCTTCCTGGAAATACCCCAGAGGTGAATCCAACACCCGCAGGAAATTTGATGGGCCTGGGGAGAGGAATGCCTGCTATCAATAACCCACTGGGAAACTATCTTTTACCAGGACTTTTGCCCTTGTTGGAAAATTTCAATCTCAAACAGGATGGGCCCAAATTACCAACACATCCTGGACTGGGGCGTGGGGGACCAAATCACACCCCTGACAGTTAGAATAATTGAGTTTTGAACCGTAGAAGCATTCGTCGAAAATCTAGAAGGGACATTATAAATGTTTGATGTGAATATTTTATGCTTTTACTTATGTATTAATATGTACAAATGTCCCAGTATCAGAGCATATATTATGCCTGTTACTACCATATTTTTATTGACAATCATGTTACCAAAAACTGACTTTATTGAAACAGTGCTGTTTATATCATAATTACTCAATTTTATGTTACCCGGTATTTTATAGTGGTGCTTCATTTATGTGTGTCCCAAAAAGGGTTAAGATTTTACTGATCCTTGTTTATTATGTTTATTGTAAATTCTGAGTGTTTGATAATAAATTTGTTTAAGTTATATTTTCTAAGACTTGTTGGGGGTTAAGTGAACAGAGAATGGCCATATGCGTATTCTTTAGGAGAAGGACATTGACAAGGCAAGAAAACCGAAAGAGAAAAAAGTCTATTCCACTTACATATCATACATATAATAATACAGTCATTTACATTGCAGTGTAACCTGCTATGGTATAATGGTACTTTTTGACAGTTGTGCGAGACATTCAAGGAGTTCTGATAGGACTGAACGAAGCAGAGAAAATTGGCATGCAGATAAAACATCTAACAGAAATCTATAAGAGAAACTAAAAAAAACATATACTAGAAAACTAAAAAGAAACTTTATAAATAATATACCAAATCTGAACAAATACATTGTGTATTTCTTTTCCATCCATGGTTCATGGAAAGGAATTAGAAAGTTACCTGGTACTTTTTTTAACACAATTAGAAATACGGGAGTCGGAAAGAAAAGAATACTGTGGAATAAAATAAAATAAAATGGTCTTTCCTTGGAAAAGGTAGACCCAAATTATGCAAACAATCAGTAGAATGTCTTCAATGGAGACCTTAATAAGAATCACATGATTTTTCAGATGAAAGTGTTCACCTTGTGAATGGCCATTGGTCTTACGATACTGCTGTTCAGTGAGGATTTGATTGTGGAAGACTAAAAATTTACTAAGGGAAGAAACTCTTAAATAGACAAGAATGCAACATGTCTTCTATCTAGTATAGTGGTATGTTCTACCAAATTACTTGGATGGCAGCTGAAATGAAAATACAGTGATGATTATGATAAACTTTGTAAAAGTTATTAAAAAACGATCTTGAAAGTAAAGCTGGTTTGATAAGTTAAATGTGCAAGAATATAACACGCTGTGCATGTACTATTGATACACTTTCACAGATATTTTCCAAATTTTCTATGTAAATTCCAAGGACCTTGCCAATGCCTCGGTGTTTATAACACTTAGTTACCCATACAAAGTTGATGGAAGTTAGAAGAATAAATTCCATTGGAAAAATCATTTTTTAAGACAGTAGTTTGTCATACTTATTAGAATGGAGGATATATAGCATCAGAAGATTACAGCAGGGACTTATTTTTTAAAATAATTTGCAAAATACTTTTGATGTAAATTTTTTTTTTAGAGTTGAAAAAAAGTTGTATAAGTTTATGCTTCGTTGAACATCTTACCCCAAAGGTGTGAAGAATCCTTAAGAATTTAGGATATTAAGTGAACAGAGGGATGAAGTCTGTTGTCTCCCTTTACACTTGATAAAATAAATTTCCTGAAATTTTCAATGGGTATGATAGATTTATTTTCATCTATCTGTTTGTATGCTATAATGCTAAACAGAGACAACCATGCATTTATGACCAGTAAATATATAAATCAAATGTTATTTTTTATTGCTTAAAATTCGGTAGTTAAAAAGAAATTGAAACAAACATGAAAATAAGTACATGATATCACTATTCATTAGCACTTTGTTATCAGCAAGAGCAAGAAATGCATATATACATATATTTTTAAGAATACACATAATGAGGTATAATGGTTAAATAAATTAAATATCCCCAGCTTTACACTAGATTATAAAATGATTGTTAACTTTAAGAATAGTTATTTGGGTCGGGGCTGTTTGTGGATGTCATCAGCTTGGTCTGGGGTGTGGTTTGGAGTGGGTGATGGAAGGTTCCCCCCACTACTTGTCTTCATTTTTCTCATACTTTTGATTCTAGCTGTAAGGCCAGCCTGTTGGTTCAGAAAAAACTGGTCCTCATCCTCCAACAGCATCAGAGCTCCAATCTGATGCACACTCTGTGTTTTACAGCCTTTGTTTACGCAATTTTGTTGTGAACTGACTGCTTCAGAACACTCTTTGTTAATAGGGACTAAATTGTTAGAGTTTTGAACATCTTGTTCTGTGGTAGATCTATTGTTATTGCTGTCTTTTTCTGACTTTCCATGTGGGTCAGCCAAATGGTATGAAGAATTTGAAATTGAAATGGTGTCTTTTGAATTCTTTTTGTTCACATCATATATTTTCTTGAGTCGTTTCTGTGGGGTAGAGCTCGTCTTTTCGTCCAATGACTTCCTGGACCTGTTACCGTTGCTTGTGTCTGATTTCTCACTTCTCCTTGTTTCCACTGGTCTCTTACGAGAACTGTGTCTTGATTTCTTTTTCTCAAGCTGTTTCTTTGCCTCTTCTATGCGAAGTCTTCTAGCTAACACTTTCCTCTCAACACAGGCCACTTGGAGGGACACATGCATAGAACTTGGGCTGCATTGGTAGGATTTTAGTGATGAGACAAATGTTGTGAGAGGGTGATCTTGATTCAATAGTAACTTATCTGTCTTACTTGATGGATTAGCATCATCCTTATACTCTGTCGTCTTCTTGTGGTTGACACTACTTATTGTTTGAGACTGTTCCAATCTTTTGCTTTTGTTCTCTGGTTTATCTAGAATTTCAGATGGTGACTTGGAATATCTTTTCCTTTCTGGATTTTTGTTGTGTATAATGGTGTTTCCTCTAGGAGCTGCAGTGGAACTTGTCTGAAGGGCACTCAGTTTGGAAGGTGTTTGTGTTCCTCTATCATTACACGGAGTTGGCAGATTCCCCATTGGTAGACTCTGTAGTGTTGGCTTCTTTGTTGCTGTTTTGTTTGGACTTTTGCTCCATGGTTTCCTCTTGTGTTTTCCAGTTTTAGATCTGTTCTCCGAATTTGCCAATAAACTTTTTGAAATTCTTATTTTTTCTGGTTTGGTGAGTGAAGTTCTTTTGTCTGCATTCTGAAGACTCTGCTCTGTAACATTTCTCTTTTGCAGTAATTCATGGTCTTGAATTTCGGCAGAACCACCGTCCCAGATATGATTAAGCATGGTTCCTTGCTGTATTTTGGGTATGTGTCTATGTTTTTCCAATGTCACAGAACATTTCTCCAGAGCAAATGTAGGTTGAGTGTTGAAGCAATTGCCTTTTCTTGGCGTAGTTTCTGTGTTTTCCCCATTTTGTGGTGGTTGAAGGTTTTGAGGTCCTAATCTTTCTACATGTACCGGACTAAGTCCACTGGTGTCACTTGTCACATTGCTGGAAGGCTCTGCATCTTCTGTATACAAATTCATCTTCATTACACTTTCAGGTTCTTTTGTAAATGTTTCTTCATTAAATAGCTCTTTTTTTATATATTTATTTGGAGAAACATTGTCTGTCTCATTCAGATTATATGTCATGGTATCATTTTGTTCTAATTCAGTTGCACCTTCACTAGATAGATTTTGTGGCCATGCATGGTCAGCTGGAAACTCATCAATCTGGCAGTTAGTTGATTGTAGAAAAGTGAGCCATGCTGTGTCGACTGCTCTGATGGACTGCTTTATCAAAACCTTCATGGTCTGTATAAGTTCCTCTGGGTATAAGGCAACACCACTGTTATGCTTCGAGTACTGAAGGCTACTACAGCATTGTATAAACGCCTTCGTGCTTAGCAACAAACTCTCAATATTCAACTGAAGAATTTTCAGCATATGTTCATTGAAGTTTGTCTGATTAAATCTGTCCATTTTCTCCACTATATCTGACATCTTGGACAGACTCTTCTGACAGAAGCTGGTCTCTCGCATTGTCCAGCTGTCATTAAAAAAATCCTGAAATTCAATTAAATGCTTCTTGAATAATGTGACAGTGCTTTCCAAGGAACAAATGCTAGCATCTGATGAAGCTGATGGATCTGTGTGAGAATTCCCTTGCAATGGAGAATTTGAGCCATCCACATTCGAATAGATGTTGCTGATGCAAGAAGTGAACATTGTGTCCTCCTCGCTATCATCAGACAAGTAGTCAATGTCGCTTACACTGTCACTTTTTACAGGCAGGCCCTGTCTCTTCCATAGGCTCCCTTTATCTGATGGATCACCCATCCCAATGATTTGCAACCTGAATTAAAAATACAAAAATTTAGGCATATTTCATGCAACATTTGAATTAATTTTAGTTGTTAGATATACTTACACAGGACTTAATTAATATAATCCAAATGCATCCTTATAATTATTCAGCAAGACTGAACAAAGAAACTTAAAATAATGAAAATGTGAAACATAACCTAGCTGCACCACACTCGCAATACATTGCAACTACTTAATATATGCCAGTGGATTATAAGTCAAGAAGTTGCTCTGGTTGCAAGGAAATGTAGGCTATTTAATTTTGAGGGGATCAAGTATACGGTAAAAATAACTTACCAAATCAACTAAGTAATTGTTCTTAATGTTCTGCTATAAAAAGGCATGTTAAAGAGTTGATATATAATGTTTAAAGCTGAGACACCTGAGCTTTGGATGTCTTGGGGACAGTCAGGTGTAATACATTTATTTAGTTACACTATCCCTGGTGGTAATTAAGGATCCTCGACACCCTCTGACTTCTACTTTTTATGATAGTACATCACAACATGGTGATTTTAGGGTATTGTAAATCAGTTTATATTGCCAAACTTTGTTGGTTATCTCGTTATCTCTGTGGCGCATTGGGTGTTGCTTTGGTTTACCTACCCGCAGGTCCTGAGTTTGAATGCTGCAGGAACTTCAGGCACGTAGCATCCCCCCCCCCCCCCACACACACACTTTTTAAAGATTTTTCTTAAATTTACATACTAGTACAAAAAATTGAATTAAGAATGGCGTCGCCCCCCCCCCCCCCCCACACTTTTATGGGGGCCATGTAAGAATTGAATTGAAAATACGGAAATAAAGAGCGAAATTGAAGTTATCGCATAGCCCCCTAACTCCGTCACTACCCCAACTCCGTCACTTTCGGGAAACTCCTCGCCGTTTGAAATCAAGTTTGATTATGACGTCATTTTTTGCATGTCAAAAATCTTTAATCAAATGTCAACAATTTGCTACGGTTAAATTTAAGAATGTGTCAAAAAATAACAGAATTAAACCTTGTTTATTTTATGCACCATTAATAGCGTGAAATCAGCTAAAACTTTTTCACGGGTGCACTAAAATATCGATATTTCTGACATGCGGGCCCATTCGATCATTTACAGTGGTCAGTCATTTCAAGAGATGTCAAGATGAAACATTCTACTTGTAATACATCTTGGATTAACGTAATAATACATTTTTTTCAGTCCGCAATAGCCTTTATGCACTACTCTTGATGATAACGTCAAATCGCTCATGCCGTAACTTTTGCCTTATAGAGGGTTACAGATATATCCGGTATATCGCTATTTAGAATCTGCTACATTATTAAAAATGTAATAAATGAATAATGTGATAAGTAATATATTAGTTAATGATATAAAATATTTGAAATATGTAAGGACATAAATCAAACGGCATCCATACATTCTGAAAAGACCATTGTGATTGTTTTTACATGGACCCATTTTTTATTCTTGCGATCATTTCATTTCGATTAAATTAAATACAATTTATATTGTAAGTACCATTTTTACTTATTATAACTTGGCCTAGATACAAATGGAGTTTTAGCTAAATTGTTAATGTGTCTTCATTCCCTGCCATATCATAGAGCATGTGGGTGACGGAGTTAGGTTCATAAGATATGATAAGCACGCGTGATAAACGTCGTATTCAGAGGGCTTATTTGAATAAAAATAAAAATATTTTTGTTAATTATCTTATAAATTATATTGTTTCAGATTATATTAAGTGATTGCAAATGATAAAAACCACAAAAATTAATTTACAGAGAAACGCGGGAGGTTTTCTGCTTATGGTGACGGAGTTTGGGTACTCGGGGATAAAGGTACATATATACATGCCAGTGTAGTGAACATTATATGCATTATCTTCTGCTTGATAAAATGAAAGAAAATAGTTCGTAACAGTGTTACAATGTGAGCACTAATTTTTGCAATTTTGCAAACTAGCAAATTAAAAACAGATTTTCATAAACGTATAAAGTGATGCCATAGAGTATGGTACTTACGAAAATGAAAAAAAAACGTAGGTTGTTTTTGAATTTTCGCGCGTGGGTGTCTTCGAATTTGAAACATTCGTTCTTGTATTTTTCGTTCATTTACATAAGCACTCACCTTTAATGAAGGGTTACAATTTTAAAAAATACAACATATTTAAATCAAACCTCAAATTTTAGACAATATTTTTTTTCAAAATGAAAGTTTCTAAAATTTGATAACTTTACTCGAGTTTTTTTTCCCTCAAATTATCAAGTATCGGCCACGACTAAAATGTCTGCTCCCATAGAAAATCATGACAGTCGTCTGAGTCGAGGACTCATTTATCGTGTGTTTATGATTTAGCACTACATTGCCATATATATATATATGTCACAGTAAAAGATATATGCGAAGTCGCTAATATTTCGAACTATATTGTATTCGTAGATTGTTAAAAGAAATAATGGCAACTGCACTATCATACTCAAGAGTTAGGTATCAAAAATTGAGGAATTTGTCCAGATTTTCAAAGATTTTGCGATTGCAGTCTTCAAGATGTTGTCAAGAAAGAGGTACGTTTGATATCAATTCCACAAAGTTTTTTTTTTCAATTATTCTCTTAAGGTTTTATCACGTACCAACCAAGTTGATATTCGGATTCATATGAAATTTTTGGAAAGAAAGTCAGATCATTTATTGTAATGTCATAGTCACTCATAAATATCAACGTTTGATACATCTTGATTGACAGACAACTTGCCTGAGTTTGGGAGCAGTGTCTTGTCAGAGCTGTCCATGATTGACCCAGATCTCGATGTTGGGAAAAAACTCGCAAACCCTATTGAACTTCAGAAAAACATTGAGGCTAGAGGACTAGAAAATATAAACATACAGAAACTGGTACTATTCAAATTTTAAAATGCATGTGTTGTTTATAAATGGGTAGATTGTGTTTAACTTTAATAACCATTGGTGGCTTTTTAAAAATAAGAAAAGAAATGTCTAATGACCTGTAAACTATAATATTACATATGCATGTAATAAAATGTTACAGGCAATAAAGTATGGTAGAATGATGAAGATTAAACAGGAAAAGGATGCTTTGGATCAAGAAAGAAAAATGTTAAACAATCAGATTCAAACAATGATTAAAGAAAAGGTAGGATCAGAGCAACAATGTTGAAGCTAGCCAAAACATGGTTGACATGGTTTTTTTAATGGATTTCAATAAAACAATGCTGTCTATTGGTAATTTTTGCAGATTCAAAATGAGGAAATTGAAAATGTCAAAGTTAAAGCTAGGGGTTTGCGAGAACAACATGATACAGTAGTGGTAAGTTGCATTCTTGATTACTAATATTATTAGTCTTCTGAAAACTATCAAGAGGATGACCTCTCTCTCTCTCTTTTTTTTTAGAAATCCCTACAGGATGTGCATCATGAAGTGAATTTGATGGCATTTGGTCTCCCTAATACACTCAGCCTCCAGACTGTGAGTGCATTTTAGGGACTTTGACACGATTTTAGATCAAAATTTTATTTTCTATTTTTTATGTATAAAATGGTTTACTTGGGCATTTGAATTTTTGAATTCATGCTATTTTTTTTAGCCAGTGGATAATGAAGAGGTTCTGGAGGTCTTTGGATCTACTGGTAAGAGGTAGAAAAAAAGGTCGTAATTTTCATGATTTCTTTTCGTTTGATCTTTATATGAATATACTTAAGCATATACATTAATGTTATTTAAAAGGAACATAACTGATCTAACATACCAGTACATATACTATAATTCTGATTTGAAAACAGTCTGATTTATTGCTGTAATATTTGTACCATTTTACATTTCTACAGAGATCAAACAGAAAAAAGATAATTTCTCTCATATTGAAGTTGCTGAGAAGACTGATTTGATCAAGTTCAGGTAAAAGATTGAAGATCCTATTGGGACATAAACTTGTCTCACTAAATGTTTCACAGGTCAACAACACTCAATGGAATCTTGTTTTAAAAAGTCTTGGTGAAAATGCATGTACCGTAAACCTGTAGGACAGCTGTTATGTTCAGCATAGTACTGGTGATAATCAACACATATTTGTAATTTTTGGTTTCAAAGCCCAACTCTTATTTACCAACTCTAGAGTATTGTACTTCTTTACTAGGGATTGGTTTAACTGAAACATACAAATCGGAACTTAATACATGTACTATTGATTTTAAATCTTCCAGTTCAGTTGGAGATCAAGCTTTTTATTTCACCGGTGAAGCAGCAGAGTTACAACAGCATCTTCTGTCGTATTTCTCTACACGGGTTGTGGACCAGGGATTCATTCCAATGAAGACACCTGATTTTTTCAAAGATTTTGTCATTGTAAGAATGAAATTGTCACTCATAGACAGTCCTTAAAGGCTACAATTTATATAAACATAGATCTTTGTATGAGATCTTTTCTAATGATGCAACTCTGTCTTTTTCAGGAAGGCTGTGGAATCCACAAAGAAATGGTAAAATATGCAGATATTTTATAGAAAATATGTACTTATAGTTGTTGCAGGAATGAATTTCAATACATTGTGAATTTCAGAAAGAAATATTGTAATTGTATTGGTGTACAGAATTTGAATTGATTAACTTTTGCATTTTGATCCCTTATTATTAAAAATCTGATACCTTTACATTATGATTGTTTATAATATGTTTGAGAAAATTGGAATGATTCTTTCATATTATTTTCCTGTGATGTCATATGTTACAGACATACCTGATGCATCAGCCCTATGTGGATCAAGGAATACAGTATTGTGTGTTAGGAACCTCTGAAGCATCTTTTGCAGGTTTACAATTCATGATTAACAATAACCTGAACAAAAGACTTTCAGAAATCAATGGTTTTAAGCCTCTATTCAAATTTGACTAATTTTGATTTGTTGGCATTTCTTAGTCATGTTATGTTTTTACTTATTGTTCATAGCATATCTTACAAAGATGAATATTTCCCAGAAATCTCTGCCCCTTCAGCTCATGTCAATGGGTCCCAGCTATAGTCCAAGTAAGTGTCTTAATCATGATATTTGAGAATGATTCTAGTTTCAGCAGAGCTTTTCTGATACATGTTGGTATACTGGCATGTGCAAATGTCTAATTAAGGAAAATGTCAAAAGAAATTTGGAATAGAAATTAACCTAATCTGATCTGAGGCTTTGAATTATCTGGATACTTTGGATTTAGCAAAATCAAATTACGAAAGTGCTCAATGAAAATTAATTATATGTTATGGACATTTACATGCATGCTTATTTTTTTACAGTGAGAAAGTTGTTGTACCCAGGGCTATTTTCTGCAGCCCAAACTTCAAAAGTAAGTGCCATTGATATAAACTATTAGAAGTAAAATCATTGATTTTTAACATGAACTCTCTATTTAGTCTTTATTAAACCAATTGAATATTTTTAGAGGGAAATAATAAGTTAAATACAAAGTAGGTATCTTTTTCTGAAGTGATTTATAACGTTGGATTCAAGTAACACTGTACCATATATTTTTATATATTTGTGTGTCATATTAGTTTCCTGTTATTTAAGGTAAACCTGTTAGGAGTTAATTCCACTTCTGAGGAGAGCTATTCAACTTTTACAGAACTACAACAACTAATACTGGAAATGTACAAACAACTGGAAATACCACTAAGGTCCGTTTCTTTTAAAATCTTTTCTGTAGTAGCTTTTATTTTAAAGAAACAAGTGTGTGCCTTAATTGAGAAAATTTGATACTGCATCTGATATATCCGAGTTGTAAAATTTGTTTTACTTTTTCAGACTGATATTAGTTCCAGCTCATAAGCTGAAATTGTCAGAAGAGATTCGTGCAGAATTACAGATATGGACCCCAAGTTTACAAGAATATTTATCGGTATTTATGTTAACAATATGTGATTGATATAGGTACAAAAGAGTGATATAGGTACCAAATTTATTTTCATAGAAAATTGTTTTGGACAGCATGAAGCTCTTCCTATTCAAGGTTTAAAAAAAAAAGAAAGAAAGTGGGGGGGGGGGGGGTGAGGGGGTGTAAATTAAACTGCCTTTTATTAGTATAAATTTGGTAGCAATTTAATTTCATTCCTTTTAAAGAATTCAATTTTTTATCATTTATTTCATTCATTTATTTCCATAAATACATATATGTGTCTTGATTATCAGAGAAAAGAATGTAGGCAATTTTGACATCCAATTTAATGCTTAATTAATAGTACATGTACTAGTAGGATATTGATATCAGAACTTATGTTTATGTCTATTGAGATAAATGATAATGTTTAAATCACTAGATATATTACCTGTAAGTTGATTTTCTAAAAACTTATCATCTCATCTTTATTGTCTTAAGTTAATGTATCTGTTGTGTTAAGTTAATATATCTGTTGTGTTAAGTTAATATATCTGTTGTGTTAAGTTAATGTATCTGTTGTGTTAAGTAAATGAATCTGTCGTGTTAAGTTAATGTATCTGTTGTGTTAAGTAAATGTATCTGTTGTGTTAAGTTAATGTATCTGTTGTGTTAAGTAAATGTATCTGTTGTGTTAGGTAAATGTATCTGATGTGTTAAGTTAATGTATCTGTTGTGTTAAATTAATGTATCCGTTGTGTTAAGTTAATGTATCTGTTGTGTTAAGTTGATGTACCTGTTGTGTTAAGTTAATGTATCTGTTGTGTTAAGTTAATGAACCTGTTGTGTTAAGTTAATGAACCTGTTGTGTTAAGTTAATGAACCTGTTGTGTTAAGTTAATGTATCTGTTGTGTTAAGTTAATGTATCTGTGATACATGTATTTGTATACTAGGTGGCATCCATATCAGTTCTGGGAGACTACATCAGTAGACGATTGGCTGTCCGACCAGTGGGCATACCAGAATTCCAGGCTTCTACTCTTCACATGGTGAGTAGAAAAAACTGTCTTCAACAACTCTAGTTATTTTGTTTTGAAGTTTTGTAAAAAGATATAGATATTTTAGTAGGTCAGTGTTGTAAAATACTTTTAGCCTCTTTATCAGTACTTTTTGTTATATTTACTTTTTGTTTTAATGACTGAATTTGACTTCTACAATAAGAATTAAACTTCTTAATTATGAATACAATATAAAAACAACTTTACCCAAGATATAAATGAACCAGATATATAAAACTTAACTTACAGGAAATGAAAACTAAGATTAGCTTTGTGAATTCATTACAACAAAAAACCCTAAAACCTAGCTTAACAGGAACCTCCCACACACAAATAAAAGGGGAGTCGGGAGAAAAGTAGTTAGTGAAACCAGCTGTTTTTCTTCTCAAATAAGAAGAGACACGAGTTAATACATGTAGATAGAAAAGAGAACAATAGAAACTGTTATGAAAGATAATGTCTATGGAATAAAAGTGGGCATAACCAAACGAAAAAAATGAATGACAAATTGGCTGGAATACAAATAAATAGGATTGGAAGCAAAATCCTGATCTACTGCAATATGTACATTGAGGTTGGGAGACGTATATATGATCATGTAATGATTTTGCAGGTGTATGGCGAAGTGCTCGATACGGCCAGGCTGATAGCAGTGCTGCTGGAACATGGATCTCTAGACAAGAAAGCTGTGAGCCAAACTAATAACCCTCAGAAATATATCAGTGTTTAACAAATTGATTTAGTCATACGTATATCAAGAAAACTTATTTTATGTTTTTTATTTGAAGATTAAATGTTCATAGAGTTTATTAATTGTTTAAGTTAATTTGATTTTTAGCGAATTACAGAATACCGGTAGAATTTTCAATAGCTTGCTTGATTGAATTTAAAATTTGGTCAGCCAGGTATCACATCAGGTCTAAATCTAGGCTGGTGATTACTTGGGTATGACTTCAAGAAAGTTGGTTATATTTGGAAAATATTTGCACTTTTTATGCTTTTGGGGGGTTTATTACATGTTTTATCCAACAGTATTTCTTTAGTTTGATCGAATAAATCAGCTTTAGCACAAAATACTATTAGTTCTGTATGTTGTACCACGAATTGAGGAACCATTATGTACAGTAAGGAAAATTCATTCTTTTTCAGTTTTTACTTGAATAAGTCTCCCTTTTTTTCTTCAGAAATATCTTTTGAATAACAAAAAATATTTTCCAAATTATTCTGAGCACAGCAGTTAGTACTCTAGAATCTAGTGCTGACCAGGCGAAGATTCTTTTCAAAAGAATATGAATGTAATAACTAACAATAGGTGAGAGTGTTTTAGAGCCTTTCTTTGTGCAAGATACATTGTAAATGGGTTGAATGAAAAATAACAATCTACACTGTCTAGATTAATTAGTGCAAATGTTTGTTAGATATAATTCACTTTCATGAAGTCATACATGAGTTACCACAAGAGCTAGATTCAGACCTGATATGATACCTAATAACCAAATTTTTTACCCATTAAGCAATCCAGCAAGCTATCGAAATAAAAAGTTAAATCCTTCACCGTGCCATGAAGGTGCATAGGGGCAGTGCTAATCTCCGGTTTCCCTGGTGAGAAGCTGATGAGAGTCATTGAGTCCCTCTGGATGGAACACCAGTCCATCTCAGTTTAACCCCCAGCTTAAGCCAGTACCCAATTTCAGCTGGATGGACTGAGACAATGTAGATAAAGTGCCTTGTGAGTTTGAACCAGCGACCTTTTGACCACTGGCCTAACGCCCATGACCACTGAGCCATATTGTGCTCCACTATTGAGATTAGACTATTGAAAACTCTACCAATATTCTGTAATTTGCTGTACTGACCTTGTTCACTGCTGATGTTGAGTGTTATTGAGTGATGTTTGAGTGTTAAATTGTTTCTGTATATTAAAACTCCATATTCTCTCTGTTGTAGGGTACCTACCAGATGATGAAATCAAACATCTTTAACCAGTTCAACAATGATGTTTAGATAAAACTGAAATAAATTAATATACATTGTATATGAAATATGCTTGGTTTAAGTGTGGTTTATATTGGAAGAAAATAACATGAATTATTTTTTAAAGAAAAACATAGTAATTTGTATATACATATATATACAGGTTAAAGATAAGAGAAAGTCATTGTAATGTTCAGAAAGCAACAGACTGGAAACTTCAGGGAAAAAAAGTATAAAAGAATTGTCCAGGTCGTTGAATGTTCCTGATAAATACATCAAACAGAATTATTTATCCAAAAGATATGCTATCTTATTTGAAAATGAAGATTAATCGTTTTATTGATAAATTATAACCATTTTAACAACATTAAAATATGATAAATAAAATTTAAACACTGTAGTATTGGCTACAAAAAAGTGAATAACTCGGAAAGAGATGAGATTATAAGACTAAAGCGTGTTTTGTTATGAAACGCAACATAATGTAGGCGTGATTACTCTGTCAGGATATAGCAAATTTGCACTGTAAGGTTTTAGGTTTTATATTATGCGAAACTATTTCCGGTTGTTCTCGCCAATCAATCATACATGATACGAAAAAACATTTGCTTATTTAGAATGAATTTAATGATTTTTACGAATATATAGATTACTTCTGGTGCTCAGCAGAAAGGTGAAGGAACTTTTAAAGAATTATATGTATGCTTTTGATACAGTACATTCACAATAGAATGAATCGAGTGGTGATAATCGTGTTAATGCTGTTACATTATGTTGGTAATGTTTAACAGTTTATATTTATATTTTTTTATTGCAAATACAACCAAAGTGGTCTGCATTGTCTATTCACTCGTGGTAAACACTCAATAACTGTGTTACTTTTAACAAGTTAGCTCATCGCACCTAGTGATATAAAGTACCGATCAGACCCAACCCAACACCAGAGTAAACCCCAACTAAACCCCGGGTTTACTTTTTGGGTTTACTTGGGGTTTACTTTGGGTTTATTTTTTGAAAATTTGGGTCCACTCGGGGTTTACTTTGGGTTTACTTGGGGTTTACTTTGGGTTTACTTTGAAATTGCTTTTGAGGCCAACTTTATGCACTGGAATGTGAAGCAGACTAGTATTTTATCTTACCATCCTATTGCCTGTAATTCCTACCCTTTGTATATTCCGAATACACAGTTAGCGTCTGCTTTCAGGGGTATACTTTTGACTGGGTTTACTCTCTGTGTCCTCTCTGGGTTTACTCTGGGTCCACTCTAGTAAACCCAGAAAGTAAACCCAGGGTTTAGTTGGGGTTTACTCTGGTGTTAGGTTGGGTCTGATCGGTACTGTATTACTGTAGGCACTGCTACTGCCGGGGTCAAGCTGCTCACTATAGTCTGTCCCAAGTATTGTTTCTGTCACATTTGGATGATTTTAATAAAAATGTACATACCTGTGAAAGAAGTACAAATAGAATGGATGAAAGGCAAACTATCCAAAAAAAAATTTATTGACACATTATCATTTTCCACTCTAATAAAATTCAATCACAGGAATGAAAACTGATTTCTTACAGAGATTTATAATGAGAAATGTTGACATCTTTTCTCCAATCAGAAGTCACTCAAAATACCTAGCAAACACTTTCAACATTTAATATCATCTGGGTAATTTCATGTATAATGTGATGCAATGACCCCATATACTTTTTATTTTTAGCTGTGTATTGTAACATGAGAAGCTAGGGATTCAAAGGAGAAATCTTGTATTTTTTTTCATACTGTTTAATGAACATCAATTGAACCCAGAGGTTTATATAAATATTGAGTTATTAAGTAAAATGTGACCGTAAGATATCTTGGAACATAGTATAGATATTGCTGCATACAAAAAAAGAATTACAAATTTTCAACTGATTTAATTCATGAACCAAACATAAATGTTAAGAGGGCTAGGGCATAACTGTTAAACAATTATTGGTGAATTGTAGAGTTTATTAATTGCAGCTTTAAATATTCTAAGCTATCATTTAATGTAAACCCAATTGCAGTGTTATTCCCTTTTTCCTGGCATGGAGATACAGAGCACTACCCCACCTCCAGCAGACAGGCAAAGGGAGAGAGTGACCAGTTTTCATCCACAAGATGACATTCGTCGACTAATGCCAGAACCTCAGAGAGTGGAGGTAAATAGATAAAACATGTAGTTTCTTCATTTAGCAGGACCTTTCTGCATTAAAAATAGATTAATTAGAGTTTAGTGCTAACTGAACTGAAAAAAATGTAGAATAACACATTGGTTCTTTTTAAAAAGATTTTAAAATTCTGTTATTAAATATTTATTCTGGTAAGTGCCAGACAACTGTGATAAATTCTGACAATCTGTAAACATGCTTGTTTGACTATGAATAGAAATATCAGCATAAGTAAAAACACCTATTATAAGTGTGATATGTTTTCAACTTCAGGGGGATGGATCTCCAATGCCAGGAAATCTAGAAGAGAGGGTCAGAAACCTGCAAGAGAATGACAGAATACTGCAAGCTGAAAAGTCCAAACCTTTTTCTGTACAGTTTGAAGTGGATGTTGTTCAGTTTCTGTTGACTCTGGCTGCACTTGGATCCAGGCTGTGGATGTTGGGTCACCCTAGGGCTGTAGTGTATGTAAACAACAACTTATACAGTATACTACATTTGTATTGACATATAACTTTAGCTCCACGGGAAATTTGACCATGGAGCTCCACAGTCTGTCAACCCAAATTATCTGTGGAGCTACAGTTCTGCAGCTAATATAACTTAAGCTGAGTAAATTTCATTATACATATTTGTTTGATCATTGCTGTCTATTTTCAGATTTGATGAACTTCATTTCGCAAAATTTGCATTACTGTACACGAAGAAAATATTTTTCTTTGATGTTCACCCTCCTCTTGGAAAACTCTTGTTAGCCGTGGCAGGTAATGCTGTTATGGATAGAACATACATATGCTGTCTAAATGATGCTTTGGCAAAATTGCATCCCAACATAGGCATAATCAAAATTGTTTCACTGTGGGAGAATTTTTAGAAAACTGTTACATTGCCATTGTTCCTTACTTTCAGGAGGTTTTAGTGGTCTAGAGGACAATGCAGATTTTGACCATATTGGTGCAGGTAAGATGATGTACGTTAATGATGGCAAGGCCTGTCAGAGTGTACCAGTAAGTACCGGGTAACATAAAATCGTTTTTATCATATTCTTGTCCTCATCAACTTGAACATTTTGTTGTTAAATTGTTTCATATTGAAAAGATTAATTGTTTTTTCTTGTAAAGAAGTGATGTTATTTTGTATGTAATCTATATTTGAAACACAATAGGTTTAAATTTTTATGCATTATTCATTTTGATATAATATCATATGCTTATGGTCATAATGTGATTTGTAGGTTACTCGCCTACATTCCCGGTGTACACAATGCGGCTTCTTCCTGCAGTGCTGGGCAGTCTAGTGGTTCCGTTAGTGTATCAGATTGTGGTGGAGCTCCGCCTGTCTCGATGGGCAGCCCTTTTGGCGGGACTCTGTGTCATCTTTGGTATCATTTAATCTAAAGCAATTGCTCTATTAAATTATTGACCAAAATAATGATCCTGTTGCTTAATATATCATTCAAGGATGTTTACATTTAAACATAGTTTAGATGAATAAGTTGAAATGATTTATGAATTATATCAATATTTGCTGTGATATTATTCTATGACATTTGATTTACAATGCCTTGACTGTTATGATCAGATAACGCCTTGCTGGTGCAGTCACGGTTTATGTTGATGGAGGGCATGCTGCTGTTCTTCATGTGTCTCTCACTATACAGTTACCTCAAGTTCAGAAATCTAGCTCACAGGTATTGCTTATCTAACAAATAAATCTGAAATAATTCTGTAGAGAAATAACAGATTAAATAAACATGTAGTATGATTAAAATAAAATAATATAAAAACATTTTTTAAGTTTAGTTTTGTCTCAATTATCTTTTTGGGGGAAAGGGGGATACTGTATCATTTTTTTTAACTCTCATTTTGACATATAAAGATTTTTTTCTTCCAGACAATTTTCTGTGCAGTGGTTTTTCTGGCTCAGTCTAACAGGTGTCTCTTTCACCTGTAATCTTAGGTAAGATGTTGATTATTAGGCAAGGATTATATAACAATCATTTAGAAGATGAATTTTTGAAGAAACAGAAATGGTTCATTGAAGCTCATATATTTATTAACATGTATATCACTGTTTTTTGTTTTCAGTATAAAGTATGTGGGATTTTTCACAGCTGCTCTGATAATGATTCAAGTTGCTAAAGATTACTGGAACTTATTGGGAGATGTCACCAAATCTGATGTTAGTTTGCAATTTAAACTGTTCTATCGAAAGTGATTTAATTATTATTGGTAATTTTTCTCAAGGGGTAAAAAATGCGATATTGAATTTCATTAATGGAAGATTTACATAATACATTTACGATAATTGTTAAACGTGACTTAGTATTTGTGTATGTCCCTATTTCCAGCTGTGCCTGGTGAAGCACCTGTTTGTCCGTGCCTTTCTCCTTCTGACTGTCCCAGTCCTTGGCTATGTATTCATCTTCTACATCCATCTGTCACTCCTGACCAAGGCTGGTCCCCATGACAACATCATGACTAGTGCCTTCCAAGCTAGTCTAGAGGTATGCTTATGTTTGCTTCTAAAATAAAACAATTATATGATAAAAATAAAAATACCCTTACCATGGACACTTCTTAGGATAGCATCATGTAAATGTTGAACATTTCCTCTTTTTTTTTGTCAGGGAGGTTTAGCTGCCCTCACCAAAGGACAGCCCCTCAATGTGGCCTATGGCTCCCAGATCACCCTGAGACACACCCACTCTCTGTCACCTGGAAAACCCTGCTGGCTCCACTCCCATGCTCATGTTTATCCAATCAGATATCCTGATGGGAGGGGCAGCAGTCATCAACAGCAAGTCACATGTTATGTGTTTAAGGATATCAACAACTGGTGGATTGTTAAGCATCCCGATAGGTAACAATACTACGTACTTATCAAGAGCCAGGTTCATTTATACTCTCTTTCAGACCTCACAGCTGTACTGAAGACTCTTGGCAGTTTTTATCAATTTGTCATCCGTATAAGTGAAATATAATAGATGTTATGTTTATCATTCTGGTTTTTTTTTAAGAGTAGGAGTTGTTTAGTTTGTTCATGTATGTACATGATGATGTACATGCTTTCCTGTACATATTAGTTACAATGGATTGTTTGATTTTTTTCTTAGAAATCTGCTAGTGGTAGATGAGCCTCCTAAGCCAGTCAAGCATGGAGATGTGGTACAACTGGTCCATGGAATCACCAGCCGCGCCCTCAACAGGTCAGGCTGCTGAGGTGTTAACAATGCCTGGACAATTATTGTTTATATACTTGTTGTTCAGAATTCAGAAATAGAAGGTCATTTAACCCGTTTATTTGACATTATTTGCCCACATCCATAATTCATAAAATAAATTGTTAATCAAGATGATGCAGTGCCTCTAATTTGTTTGTTTGTTTGTGTGTTGTCAGTCATGATGTGGCGGCCCCTTTGACCCCTCAGAACCAGGAGGTGACCTGTTACATTGACTACAACATCTCCATGGCATCCCAGAACCTGTGGAAAGTGGTGAGTCTCCTACACTAAAATTAATCATTACAGTACTGCCCTAGTATAAATGCAAGTGATGTAAGAACTAAGATATACACATGTAAATTCTTAATTAATCTAAAGTCTTAATTAAGAAGCTAATGTTTCCTGACTATTATATTCTCATGTTGAAGTATTAAAAGTGGAATCTTAACTTTATTTTATTGTGATATAACAGGAGATTGTCAACAGGAAGTCAGACGATGAGGCATGGCAGATCATCAACAGTCATATCCGCCTCCACCATCTGGGGACTGGACAGGCACTCAAAGTGAGACGATACTTAAAAGACCTAAAAGTAGACCTTGATGTGCTAGGGTAGATTTACGTAATATGTGGTTATTGTTTGTGTTGCAGTCCACGGGGAAGCAGCTGCCTGACTGGGGGTTCTTCCAGCTGGAGGTGACCACAGACAGAGTCACAGACCAACCAGCCACTGTGTGGAATGTAGAGGAGCACAGGTACACCAAAAGTAAGTCCAAGGAACAACTTTTATTGCAAACTTTATTTTTGTTTTAAAATCATGTAGATACAACATAACAAAAAATCATTATGTAATCTGTGGTGTAAATCAGTTTTTGAAGTCATGATGATGGACTGTATAAGAAAGTCCTAATACTCTGATGTCTCTGTCAGTTCAGGACAAGGAGGGTCAGACTCGAGATATCGCCCACTCTGAGATGATCCCCACTGAGCCCACGCGCCTGTCCTTCTGGACCAAGTTCCTGGAACTACAGTACAAGATGTTCATGGCTAAGGGTGATGTGGAGATGGAACACAAGTACAGCTCAGAGCCCATACAGTGGCCATTCCTCTCCAAAAACGTGGCTTACTGGATGAGCCCAAATAACAATGTAAGTCGACCAGTCAGAAGGCATTATTAGTAACACATGCTGTAGTTAAAGTACTGGATGATACATGGTCAGTGAGTTAAATTGGCACATAGTCTTCAGCAAGTTTCGTTATCTTAAGAACATGCAAACTTGAGACATATTAGTATTTTGATGTATTGTAGTCTTTTTTGGTAACAGAAAGGAATTTTGCAATATTATTCTGGTCTGATTAGAATGTTGTGACATTATTTATGACTGGCGGACACAGAGACCTTGGTACCAGTTTGATGACTGGTTTTTGTACTTGCAGCAACAGATCCACCTGATCGGAAACCCTGTGGTGTGGTACTCAGCCTTCCTGTCCGTGATTCTCTATGTAGGAGTGTTCGTCTTCTATTTAATGAGGAGGCAGAGGGCCTGTTACGACCTCAGTGAGAGTAAGACATGTTCTGATGAATAAAGTTATGGATACTGTTGGCTGCAAAAGATTAACTCCATGGAAAATTTAGCCTGACAAACCAATGAGCTACATTTGCAAGCAATCAGTTCCATGCCTGAAAAAAACTTTTGGACATATTAAATGAATTTCCCAACATTTTCTGTGAATTCTTTAAACTTTTTGCTACTGATGTCATCTCTTTTCTTCTCCTTTGTACAGGTGATTGGAGCAACTTTGTGTTTGTGGGAGAAATTTTGGTTGGAGGCTATTTACTGCATTATCTCCCTTTCTTTTTGACGGATCGTACCTTGTTTCTTCACAGTTATCTACCCTGTGTAATATACAAAATACTTGTAATGGCAGCTCTCACAGATCACCTGTATTCCCTGAGTAAAAGGTGATTGTTCACTTTTTTTACATGTACAATATATGTTTGATAATACACTCCATAGGGGTTAAGAATGAATTCATATTGGATATATCACATTAAGAGCGATAAAGAATATACAGAAATAATTCAAATATTTATATAAAGATTTAATAAATACACATAAACAGAAATCTATACTATTATAACAGATACTTAGTATAGTTACTAGTAATTGCTCTTTGTAATATATATTTTACTTTAATTGATCATTATCTATGTTAAAATTTCTTTGACAGGATCTCCTACATTCCCAGCCTGCTGACAATCTTTGTACTCGGTCTGGTGACCTGTGTTGTGTGGGCATTCTATAGACTCTCTCCTTTTACCTATGGTAGCATAAGTCTGCGGACAGAGGAGATCCTGGGTCTGATGTGGAGGGACACCTGGGACTTCCTGATTCATGCCACCCCGTCACCACCCCCACAGTAGGGAGGGAGGAGGGGGAATCATAAAATTAATACCAGGGGCTAGCAAATTTAAAGAAATTGGAAAAGAAGATCATCATGTTTGAGAAATTTAAGATAATTTAAAAGAAAAAGAGAGAAATTAAGAGAAATTTAAGTAATATACCCAAAAGAAAGTGCCATCTGTAGGATATACCTGTAACAATTATTGAAGAATCTCTATTAATGCTAGTCATATCTTATACAGGATGATTATACTGAACAGGTATATATAAAGAAAGTAAGTCATTCGTCATCCATTCCTGTAAAATTCCTGTTTTTGTAATTGTCGGTTAGCCTAATGTTGGTTGATCTAGAAAGAGGAAAAAATGATAGTTTTTTAAAAGTGATTTACTTGGCGTATACGTAGTTTTTAGAACCTTTTTTTCATATCATACTTTTAATTTTGAAACCACTATGATTTTGCAAATAATGTGATATATTGTATGCGTGTAAGTATCTTTTTAGTGGTACTAATTAGCATTTTAGTTTGAATTTAATGTAAATAAAACCAAATAGTTTTAGCATTTATGGTCAATGGTTGTAAACATTTTCTAATTGAATTTATAATATTGATTGAGATAATTTATTTATTTATATTTGAAAGTCATATGTTCAATCTGCAAGTGTCATTGATAATAAATGGCAGGTGATACATTTCATAAAAAGCAACCAAATCTGATATACTAATGTGTACAGTTCAACTTTACCCTAATTATCCTAAAATATTTACATGTGTGAATTATAATTAAATTCTGTTTAACAAAATATAATAATAATTCCATTTTTTACACAAATATTTTTTTTTTGCTATGCAACGTTCACTTGTAAGTTTCTTAGAAAAAAAATAAAACTTTTAAAAAGTTCTACTTTTGTTTGTTTTGAGTATTGTGTTTGGTTGTAAGTATGCAATTTATGTACCTGGTTATTACTCTTTGGCTGTGTAAAATGAAAATATCTACAGGTGATAGATTATTTATTAGTTGGTGCAAAATTATGTAGTGAATTTTTTATAAGAGTTTTTCAATTTTGAATTAACACTATCCTCGCTATGTCTGCGTCAAATATCTGTCCTCCACCTGGAGATTAATTCTAATTTTTATTTTGTGTAATGTTTTGCAAGATATTGCATTTGATGAGCACAACACTGACATCATTTAAGCTTAGATAAGGAGACAGGGTGGTCAGTAATTAAATCATAAATCTACTTTACTAATGAAGTAGAAATCAGTTAAAATAACGACGTAATTAAAATCACATGCAGTCTGTTAGATTGTTGAAATTAAACATCACACGTGTTTAACTTTCATCAGACTTGTTAAGAAGTAGAGTATTGCTTTAAAATGAACGCGACCCCCAGTCTAGTTCATCCCATTTAAAAGATCAAAGCTCAAAGCCTGTTAATACAAAAAATGTGACATACAGCTAGGCGTTTTTCAAATTTTGTAAACTTTTAAAGTACAAGTGACAAAGCATACATGGACAAAGATCTCTGTAATTTGCTTGTACGAGGGACTTTTTGTCATGATGTATATGTGAATTTCACATTTAATGTGGCAAAGTAATTTTTTAAGTTTTGTTAAATAATGGTGTCTTATTTCATGTATATGCAGTGGCGTCGGAAGCATATTGAAGGTGGGGGGGGGACTAGACTTATAAAAAAAAAATCTTGACACGCAAAAAAATGAATTTGGATCATACAAATGCATTGCTGTTTGTCCCTTTTACAAGGAGTAGGGGGGGGGGGGGGGGTGGAGGCTGAGAAAATTTTGATATACAACTCATCTTCCACAATTACGGGTAGATTATCATTGAAATGTTTGACAATTCAGTACTTTTCAACAAAAAAAAAAACTACAACAAGAATTTCTTAATAATTGTCGGAAGAGTGGAAACTTTTTCACCTTCAGGCTTACTTTTCTCACCAAAGATGTACTTTCTCTTGCTGTTGTTTCTCATGTTGGATAATCTCCTCTCTGTTATCTTGATCTGGTCAATATTTTCTATTTTTGTGTATCATGAAAGCAAATAACCAAATAAGATATTCATAAATTGTTTGGTCAAGGAAACAGGAGGAAATGATATACACTCGTTTGGCATACAGTTCAAGACAATTCATACTTCAACAACAATCACCACAAGTTGGAACAATATCCAATTTATTATAGCACAGCCCCGCCTATCTCTCTCTGTAATGCGGACCAGACTGATCCAAAACATCCATATTTCTGTGCTTGGTCAGGGACTCGGCTGTTTTGAATTTACCGTCCTCCAAGGCAAGCAGAAGTGGCGTTTTACCCAATTTGTCTAAAGAATTGACATTTGCTCATTAAAGACCAAAGAACTGTCAAATTAAAATCTAATCAAATCATGATCAAACTAAAATATTTAAGCGTTCCTCTATCTCACATGCTTTGATGTTGTCTGTTATCCTTAGTTGTTTTCCTATTCTGATTCTTTTCGCCATAGTCTTACTCAAATATTCATTCTATCAAACGTCCTTTTTTACTCATATTTTTTTCCTGTATGACATTGTACATATATGTATGTATACCTCTGACGATTTGTATTTATGTGTATTCTATTTATATGCTTTTCTTGAACCAAATTATTTGGTTTGAGCGAATAAACTGAACTTGATAAGATGTCTGACCATTCTGATATCATCTATTTCTACGGCTAGCATAAACATCCTCATATCTTCATGATTGTATAAGTCTAAGTCACTGTTCCCAGTAATAGGCCAATATATGCTGAAAAGTCCCGAAAGTAAGCAAATCATCATTGATATAAAATTCAGTCATTTATTAACACTTACCAAGAGTCAATATGGTGTCTAACATTTCGACAATACCATCCACAATGAGAATAAACAGCAGAGAATCGCCTTTTTTGTTAACTTTAAGAAGATCTGCATATTACCATTCTTAAAAACTCTGAACAACAGGTCATTTAGTGATTCGACGTTCGTAGCCATGTCTTTGAAAACCATGGATGAGATAATCAGTAGGTGCATACCATCTTCACTATCTTGTATATGCCCCATTCATATCATCATTGTACTCTCTGACTATGGGTGAATATTTCATTTACAAGCTTAATACACACACACACACACACACACACACACACACACACACACACACACACACACACACACACACACACACACACACACACACATATATATATATATATATATATATATATATATATATATATATATATATATATATATATATATATATATATATATATATATATATATATAATATGTTATGCTATATCTACATTAGATTCTGGATTGTCCGCATTGTCAGGTTTATTTATTTCCCGACACTCGATCTCGAGTAATAAAAGGATATCATTATCAAGATGCAATTTACATTAGAAATAGATATATCAAAAATAAATAAGATGATGTTTTTATTACACCAACTATCAAAATATTTATTGTAGTCTTAAAAATAGTCTGAAGAAGGCATTATCTAAAATCCTTTTAAATATTAGAAACTGAATGAAATTTATTTTGGCGATAATCAAGTGAATTGCATACCTAACGCTGCATAATCGAACAAACTTTTTTTAAACGTATGAAACAACACTCTCCCCACATCTGCAATCACCAAGGAAAAAGTAACGAGAGAGAGAGAGAGAGAGAGAGAGAGAGAGAGAGAGAGAGAGAGAGAGAGAGAGAGAGAGAGAGAGAGAGAGAGAGAGTGAGAGAAAGAGAGAGAGAGAGAGACACCAGGTACAGGTGACATGTAAAGTATATACACTTATACTGAATAAGATGCAAATGAGATTGTAATTGTTTTAAACAGACTTTTGTATTTATGAAATGCTGGTGAAAAAAAAATGCATAATGATAGAAAGACATCAAAAGAAAGCTATTTATGACAGTTCACAATGAAGCATTGTCTTACAATCTGTACGGAGACAGGTTTTTTGATAAGTGTTATTATTTATTAGGCCAGGTTAAGTAAACCTTTCGAGTAAATTAAATTAAATCACTTTTAATATGAACTCAGTGTCAAAGCAACAATCACGTCCCAGAAAGCACAATTATTTTGACTTCGGATCACAATGGAGGGCACATTACACTTTCCTGCTTGTTTTCATACAAAAAAATATACACCTACTCCTAAATAAAAATCTCTCTCGACCGTTTAAATGTTACATTGCTAACAACGTAATATAAATTTAACATACTAATTGTACGTATTAATTGTTGATGAGCTAAACTTTTTTTTTTTTTTTTACAAAAGTTTGTTCAGTAAATACATTTTATGTGTTTTTGTATAATTATCCAGTCAGTGGTTCACGGGGTTCATTCAAATTTGTATACTAGGGCTAAAACATCTATTTAATATATCATAATTAAGATACACGTCAGGCAGAGTATCTCAACATAAGAGAAAGAAAACTAAGGTGTGTTCTTACCTGGTGCACTTTATCTAACAACACAAATAATTAAAGAATTTGTGACTCATCTTGATGTAGATAAGTTACACTAATATTAAAAGTTACAATAATATTAAAAGATTAAGATGAATGTAATTTGATAACTGTACCAAACAAAGGAGTGTTTAAAGTTGATGAAATAAAATTAATTAGAGCAAAACACGAAAATATTTACAGGAAAATTACATTGTCTATGGCGTCCGGAGCATTTTCATGTATAAAAAGTTCTGATCACACCTGACGTTCAAATATTTCTTTTTTTTATATCAAGATAATATCCTGTTCTATGATTATAATTAATATTATTATCTTTTTATCATTATAATAGGAATGATTTTATTATATTTGTAACGTCTGGTGCCTGAGGTTCTGACTCAATCCACATTTTAATCTATAGGTTTAATCATTCAGTATATAAAGGGATTTTAAAAAAGGTTATGATTATTCCCTTTTCAGTGGTATTATTACTGTACTATATATTCGTTGTTGCTATTACCAAGATTGTTACTAAATCTCTGCACTGCACATATTTTGTTAAAAACATTTCATATGCAATAAGATTTTTGTCTTACGAAATAAAGAAAGTAGATTTTCCTTTTCCCCCTCGTTTTTCCTTTCAAGAGTTTTCATCATTTCATCGTTTTTCACTTTTTTGTATTTTTTCGCCTTTTCTATCAGTATTCACTTTTCGATGCTTTATTTTTCTGCCACTTAAACTGTCCGAGGCAACTTCAACGAAAATGTAATTGTTATTCTAGTCTAATATACAAATGCTAACGGGGTCAAAGTCCTAGTGTAGAGTTAAACTCGACATTACCAACAAGGGATAGCTCCTGTATCACATGCAAGGTGGGAGATCAATTAATAAAGCTTTTAATTATTTTCTGTTTGAATCATGATTGAAATTTTAATAAGAATCTATTTGAAGCATCAGTAGATGTGATGGTATTCGAGAAATTCTGACGCAGTTTTAAAAAGACTGACATGCTTGTATAAACGACCGGAGGCTAATGTTGTCTTAACCTCCATGTATTTCTTAAGGTGTTGCATGGTAGTCATTTATAACAGATAAATATCTGTAGAAACATGAAAAAGTTTTTAAACAACCCATTTATTTCTAGTATGGAGATACTGCCGAATGTGGAGGTCATTAACGTATACTTATCTCTAATTTTAAACTCATTTGTAAATAAACATTACAATTTTCGTTAACATTGTTTAAAGCACTTATTAATAATAAAGAACGACATATGCTTGTCACATGCAAATTGAATTTTGTTGATATTTTATACTTTTATTTTTACTTTTTTTAAACTTATTATAATCTTAACTTTCTGATATATGGTAACCGGTTGCAAACTCAGTAATTGGTTGATAAAATAAAAAATAAAAAAATTGTATTTCTTTACGTATTTTCTCAGATCCAAATTTGATTTTGTAATCTTCAAGACACTGGTTTTGGAAAAGTTGGATTAATATAGGTTTTATTGCTAATATAACGAATCGGTGTTTGGGTTGAATATATATTTATTAGTTAAACAGCCACGATGCATTATATATTTACATCACATTCATCAAGTTGCTCGGAAGTAGAACAATGCTATAAAATGGCCGCCACCACCGAGTCTGCTTCTGGTTCACACCTCTGAAAATTTGAATGATCAAAGCTTAATCTAAGGCATTCGAATATAAAAATGACATACAACTACAATTTTGAGTTTAATTGTAATTTTTTAAAGGTGGGGCCTATGCGAACACATGTAGGTCACCTTGCTTCGTGCGCAGGCTATTCTATCATGATTTCATTTTTGTGAATATCTATCAACATTGGTATTTTTTTAAAAACTTTCTCTAAAGATATCGTTATTGTATAAGACTATTTTATAATAAAATGAATTTGTTTAAAAACCTTATCATTTATGACAATGTTTTATTGAGAACAAAATGAACTTTTAAGTAAATTGCAATTTATCATTGGCTAATGCTTTATGATATTTTGGCTTCATTGACTGATAATTATTCATGATACGATGATACGTTGGCTTTATCGTCTGATACTTATTCATGATATGATTATATTTTTTTTAAATAAAATAATATTTTTTTTTATTTTTTTATTTATAAGTTTGCGTTATTCAATTTGGTTGATATTTAATGATATGATATACGTTGGCTTTATTGGTCGATATTCTTCATGATATGATGATAGGTTAATTTTATTGGCAAATACTTCCTGACAATTCTTAATCATATGTTGATATTTCCCTTTTAGTGATTACTTCATTATATACAGTTTAATTGTAAATATTATGTAACTTCTACAGTTGTTAAAAGAATCTGCGGAATTGGTTTTGTTTTTACCAATGATACCCGAAACACATGAAAAAGTGCATGTGTAACCATGTCATGACATCCAGGGATACACATATTTTTGGTTATTTCTTACCTGGTTTCCATCTGACTATTCCACCCTTAAAGAAAACATTCTTAAAAGTTATAAAAATCTAAAACAAATGATAAATTTACAGCAGCAAAAGGGAATTGTTTTTGAAATCGACCTAATGATCCACGTAAACAATGTATAGTATTCAATAGACTAAGAGGGCGAAACTCCTGCCCTTTTAAAAATTGGTTGCAAATCTACAATGTAGCCCTGAATACCATTAATCTCCTCCAGAAAATCCAACAACCACTATCATCATTAGAGGCCGTGAATACTTGGTAAAGATATCCATTGTTTATAATGGCTACAGTACTAGTTACTACGGACTGTCCATCGGTCTTTGACCATGCTTTGCAATAGTCGTTGTAACAACAAGTTTTCAATTTTGTGTGTTAAATATAGCGTTGTTAAGGGAGTATGACAGCTTGAAAAAAGTATGAGAGAGAGAGAGAGAGAGAGACAAAGAGGGATAGCGAAAGAGGGACAGAGAGAAGCATTAGACAACATTTCAGATAAATGAAATGTTAAACAGATACGCTGATTGCTAATTAAGATGCAAATGAAATTGTACTTGCATTAAAAACTTGTTTTGTTTCTTTTAATGCAGGTGAAAAGTCATTCAACATTGCATATTAATAAGAAATATCATCAAAGTATTGCTTGTGACAGTTCACAATATAACTAAATGGACCATTGTCTTGAAATCTGATCTAACACAGTTTTTTTTGACGAGTGTTTTTATTTATAATGACATGTGAAGTAATCTGTTTGCATTCATTAATTCTTTTATCAATTCTTAAATGACCTTGGTGTCAAAGTAATAGCAAAGCCGCCCTTTAAACACAACTTTGGCATCACTTTCTGAACAATAAGGAGGCAAAGTTGGGTTCACAAGGTGCACACCTTTTATTGCATCGTGCAATTATTTTGAAACAGTAAAGTTTGTTTTAAAATCTGTAGGCACATTTCTTAATATTTATGACATATCATCCGGTAGATTGGCGAGAAATAATTAAAGGCCACCTCAGTGCCTTCTTTGCTATTTTTAAAAACAAAAATATACCCCCACTGATAGCGAATTGTGTCCGTGTTGTTGACAGGGTCGTTTAACTTTAGTATATGTGTTGTTTATCTAATTTTAGAATGTTCAATCTGACTGGCAGCTTAAAACAGTTTTGAGTATGTACTCTAATACTTTCATGGCTAAAAAATACCAATACTCTGAGAATAAGTTACCAATTGAAGCACAGTTTAGGAGTTTGAGCCTGATTTATGTATCTGATATGATTTATAATGTGACAACAAGCATAAACACTTATATTTGTTCAATGAATTTATTTCTTGTTTGTTGCCTTTTATAATTTCATAACAGAGTTTGTAGTTCATTGCGTGCATTTAGACTTGGACATTTGTACTTGGACATATCATCTTTTAAATTTATCATAATGGAGACACAAGTGTCACTTAATTGTACTTAAATTTGGAAAAAAGAAATAAAATGATGGTGGGATCGTACTCTCATTGCATGCACTTAACCTAACAATAATGATATTTTAAATTTGTGATTCATCTTTTTAAAGCTACGACACTGATTGATGTGAATATTAGTTAAATAAAATTTTCGTAGAAAAATACGATTTATTCTACCGAATATTTTTCGATTGAAATAAACAAGATATGGATTTTTGAAAGTTGAATAAATGAAATTATTGGATCAAAATAAAAGTTTGTTGATAGAAAATGACATTATAAGCTTCAATGAAAAAATTTAAGATATCAGTTCTGACTCAATCCGTATTTTTTCACATTTAGTATAAACGCTGATTCTTTGATGCGTTTTTTTAGTAATGTCTATAATTCTGAAATAAAAACACGAATTGCAATGATCCCTTTTTCAATCAGAGTTTACTTTTCAGCATGTGTGCCACTCTTGTAAAATGTGTAATAAAGCAAAATGTGACCTTTTTTAATCCTTTGTAATTCCAATGCAAATGCAATTGATTAAATTCTAATCGTGTGTACGGTAACCTGGTCATCTCTCTTTTGTACAACTCGGTGCTTCCACCGAGTGATAACCCCTGTAACACATGCAAGTTAAAACATCAATTTAAAAAATGCGCTTAATAATAATATTTAAACATGATTGAAATTTTAATAAGAATCTATTTGCGGATACCGCAAATGTGATAGTATTCAGGCAATGATGACACAATTTTGAGTAGATAGACAGGCTTGTATGAAGCGACCAAAGATTAATGTTCTTTTAAACTAACTGTATTTCGTAATGTTTTGAAAGTCATTTTTAAAAGATCTATGTCTGTACAAACATGGAAACAATTTTAAACAGATCATTTCATTCCATCAACCCTATTAGCATATATATCAATAACATTTGTATGTATATGTGGAGATAATGCTTAATGTGGAGGTAAACTGTATACAAAGCCAAATAGTATTAGCGTTTACTTTGCAAAGATGGCTTCTTAGAGTAAACATGCTCTGATTGAGTTTTAATTTTGTAAATCAGTTCATAATATATTTATATATTAAAGACTGAATGAATAATGTCATTATTAGTCAAGCCCAATTGGTAGTTTTGATGGATATTGCCAGAAAAAGAGTAACTGGTATATTATCTGTACATTCAACTTTATCAAACTGATTTTTTAATATTTAAATCTTTCAATATTAGAAACTACAAAATAAAATATATCGATTCGAGATATATATATATATATATATATATATATATATATATATATATATATATATATATATATATATATATATATATATATATATATAGGTTTTCCTATGCTAAGTTATAAGTTTCTACAAAAAATTTAAAACTTTCTAAAAGTTTATTTTTTGTTCCTTTAACCCAGTTAAAAAATTGTATAATGAACTCTCTATTAGTTTGAGAGCAAAAGTCTTTAATGAAATGTTGATTCGAGCATTTTTTAATTTTGATATTTTGATAGTTTTTAAATTTTATTTTTGAAATTCATCGCTGTGTCTGCGTCAGATATTTTCCTATCAGCTAGAGGCTAACTTCTGTACAATTTGTTATCTTGACGATTTTTTCATTGATAAACAGGGTAACGAGTTGACATACTTGCATCTTAAAGATAATGTGTATTCTGTAAGATTGTTCAATAATTTCCTCATTAGATTTGTTTATCTTTAATAAAAATTGCTCGATAGTAGAAAATTGCTTTTAAATGGCCGCGATTCCCAGCCTAGTTCAAATTTTTTGATACCGGTATTATGAAATTTTGGTTGAAAAGATCAAACCATTTGAATCTAAAAGTGACATGCAACTACATGCCTTTTAGGTTTTGTTATTTACTTTAAAAGTACACGGGATGAATCTCTCCTGGACAAATGTAGGTCACTTTTCTTTGATTGACACGAGGGCATTTCTTTTTGACGTCTTTGTGGATTTCCATTTGCTTTGGCATTGTTATTCTTTTATAAGCTGTTTGAGAAACATGGCCGTTTATATGTTTAAAATAAAATGACATCGTTTCAAAACATGCATGATTTTTATGCAAAATCCTACGTTAATTACTGGTAAAAAATATCAGCTTCTCCAAATTACCTTAAGGAGGACGTTAACTCAGAATGTTAAATTAAAAAAAAACCAAAAAAACTGGTGATATTGAAAACCCACATATTATGTCTTTAAAAAATTCAATTGTAGAATCATTATAAAAATAAATGTTTTAAAACTTACATTTATAGTATTAAACAACTTATATTGCTGGCTGAAATATCATTTGAGAGCATTCATCAAGTTTTCGACGTATACCGTCAATTAATGTTTTTGAGCACTTTAAAACATTTTGTTTGCTTTGGATGTCATACAATTGTCTAAATGATTATTTCAGATAAGACAGAAAATTTGCAAAATCATATTGACTAAAGGGTAAAAACTTCATTTTTGCAATCACATTTCTGCCACAAATATATTTTTAAAGAAATAAACAGCAGGATATGAACTTGGTTGGTCATGTGTTCAATCTTGTGTTTTCATTCTTAAATGACACGTCGTCATATTTGACCCACATTATGCTACGTCTTTATTTGATGATGATACTTGGACACAACGTGAAGAACACCTTTGCTGCATGCTGATGCTCCAAACTCGTTTAAAGCGCATGCTTTTAATGTCAGATCACAGATTTGTTTGATAGTAACATAAGTTTACTTTTATTCGATTCAGCAGTAGGCTATTTGAAATTCCGTAAAAACGTATACAGGTGTAAAGAGTTGGTTGGTTAAGTTGATGATTTTATTTAGAATTGGGTAGATGCCTGTTAGCTTTAAAATGATATTAAAGGTATTAACAGTTTGGCTTAAATAGGTTTAAAAGGTTTGATAATTGTTAACTTTATACAGTGAAATACGGTTATAGCGAACACGCTTATAATGAATTGACGCTTACAGCGAAGTGATTCTCATCCCCCGTGCCTTTATTACATGTTGTAAACTTGACGGATAAAACGATTTATGCTTATAATGAAGTAATGTTGCCCAATCCTGGGACTTCGTTATAAGCGTGTTTTACTGTACCTGTTATGAAAATGAAATTCTATGCAATGATTATTGGATTATGTGTTTTAAAGAAGAACTAGAAACACTAGGTTTCAACACGAATATTTGGGAGTTGATTTTTAATCAACTCTCCTATGCAGTCACTCGGACAAACCGAAAGTGAAGCAGTGTTTGGACCTCAGCACAAATCATTGCTCCTGACAAGACTTAGTTCTTGAAAATAATTGATGAATTCGATGTAATGTATGCTAAAGCATTGTTTTTCAAGGAAACTTATTTACAAATACCTTAAAAATAAATTTTAAATGGTACGAACAATTAGATATTTTTTGTAGTCGTATGTATTCCTACGCCAGAGTTCAATATAGTCTCGTTTAACTCGACTGTCTCCGTAAACCCTTGTCGGAGATTTACGGTGTCAGCCGAGCGTTTGGTTGAACGAGACTAGAGTTCAATATAAAATAATTGCTTGGATCCATACAATTTTCGAGAAATATTTCTACCACTGATACATAGTTTGATTGAATAAATTTTATCTTTAAATATTAATTAACATGATTCCTATGGAGGTTTCTCGAAATTCTAGTCGAAAAAGTTCAAAAATTCATATTATAAAAATATGCGTAATTCAAATTAGAAACTAAGTATACAGGTACTTGTCATGCAAAATAACATATCATTGATTTTAAAATAAATAAACATCGACAAAATCAACTCCCGTCAGTTCTTCAGTACTTTGATTATTCTATGTAATTACACAATTCCGATACGTTTGGAAATGAAAGTTTTGATTATAACTTAAACAAATATCAAATCTTAAAGTCAAAAATTGTTACTGTAAGTAACCCATTGGCATCTTAATCTCGTTTCTATTTTACATGCGAGCAACCATACGTGTAACCCTAATGTTATCAAATTCTACGGTCAACATCAACACCGTCCTCTCTTCAGGATTCATTATAAAGGTTGTCTAATATTCTGACATTACCATCAGCATTAGGTATAACATTAGAGGAAGGAGGTCGCCATTTCTGTCATAAATGTTTGTACAAGGGCCAAAGTAGACGAGCATTAAGAAGGTCTGCAAATCATCTTTTTTAACAATTCCATTTAACAGTTTATTTAGGGATTTGATGTTTGGGGCGCCCATATTTTGGTAATCAAGGATAAGATAATCTGTGTGTGAAAATAATATATATGCAAAACTCATATCAGCATTGAATTGTCTGCTTAGATTTTGATTTCATTGAAACGCTAAATAATATTAAAAAATGCGACACATTACACAGGTTCTGGAATATCTGCATTGTCGTAAAACACCAGATCTATTTAATTACTGACACTCACAAAAATATACTAACATTTGTTTCTTTATGTAAATCTATAGAATAGCGAAAACATTCAATTCTGGGTGAACTTTTTCATGACGTCACAATGATAATAGCACGCGCTTATCGCTTAGATTATTGTAAACATAAGATATATATAAATTATAACAATTCTAAACAATTTTACTTTTTCAAAGGTAAAAATAATTACTGTGGAATTATTTAGATTCGTGGGGGTCAATTTTCGTGGATAGTGAGGTTTTTGCTTATTCGTGGGGATGTAATTTCGTGGATGTGTCGGTTTTTAGTATCAGTAAGATAACTTATTCTTTCAAAATATGTTTTCGTCGATGATGTAAATTAGTGGGAGAGGGCTACGCACGAATACCACGAAAATTGAGCCACACGAACTTTTATGAGTCCACAGTAATTAACAGCAATGTTTAAAAGTTGAACATATGAACTTGGTTGGTATATGATAATATCTTTTGAGAAGCCCTTCAGACTTCAAGGGATCTTATCATGTGACCAACGAAGTTCATATCCCGGTGAACTTTTTAACTCCCATTATCTCTTGAATATCAATATTAAAATGCAATTTACATCACTAAGAGATCGATCAATAATAAATAAAACGCAATAGTTTTCATTAAGAGATATTGGAGAAGTACCAAGCAGGTAAATATCAAGCAAAACACAGCTTTTAAAAATTGAAATAAAATATATGTAATTTTATAACATACTTGTTTAATTTGTTCAAAATGCTAGTAAGAAATATCCTACGTTATAATAGAAGACATCAATAAAAAGCAATTTACGACAGTTCACAATGAACAATTGTCTGAAAATCTGTGCTGGGACAGTTTTTTGACGAGTGTTATTATTAATTAGGAAAGGTTATGTAAACTTTTTTTCGTATAGTTGAATATCATATCACTTTATATAGGTCCTCGGTATCAAAGCTCGTCCCAGAAAACAAAATTAATTTGATTTTGGGAGCACACTGGACGGCAAATATGCATATTCACACTCTCTTGCTTGTTTTTACAAAAAAAATTATATCTACTTATAACGAAAGGTACCTCAACCTTTGGTAGTTTACACTTGAAAGTACGAAATATAAATTAACATATTATACGTATTAATTGTAAATGAGTTTAAAGCAATTCTTTTCAGAAAAGTTTGTTCAGTAAATACATTTTCTGTTATTGTGTATGTACGGAGTCAGTGGTTCATGGGGGTGTATTCAAATTTGTGTACTACGACTTAACATCCCTTAAATATATCATAATTAAGATACACGTGTCACTACAGTGTACTTCAATTTAAGAGAGAAAAAATAAGGTGTGTTTTTACTTGGTGCACTTTATCTTTAAAAAAATATTTAAAGCATTTGTGATTCATCTTGATGTAAATTTTGAAATTGACTTTAAAATGAAAGATTGTAAAGGAATGTAATTCTATCAGTGTGTAAAACAAAGGAGTTTCTGAAGTTGATTAGATAAAATAAATTAGAGCAAACCACCTTTTTGTCGTGTAAGGAGATTTTAAAGATAATGAAGTTCTGATCACAAGCATCTGATGTTAAAATATTTGGTTTTTATAACGCAAGAGAATTTCCTGTTCTATATAATCATCGTACATATGATCATAGTTGTTCTTATTTTGGATTAATTTTACTATCTCTTATAGTATAATCTTATATGGTTATTCTTATTTAAATACTAACAGGGTCAAACCTAGTATAACGCTTGGCCCTACCAGGGAGAGATATCTGCTTTATCACATGCATGGGTTATCAATTAATAAAGCTTTTTATTAATTTTCTTTATTTGAATCATGATTGAAATTTTAAGAAGAATCTATTTCAAGCAACAACAGATATGATGGTATTTAGGGAATGCTGACACAGTTTTGAGAAGACAGACAGGCTTGTATGAAGCGATTAAAGGCTAATGTTCTCTTAACCTCCATGTATTTTGTAATGTTCTGACGGTTTTTAAGAGATATATGTTTGTACGAACATGGAAATAATTTTAAACAGGCCATTTAATTCAAGAAACCATTTAGGATATATAATGATAACATTTGTATGTATTTGTGAAGATTCTGCTAATTGTGGAGGTCATTTAACGTAGTAATATGTTTATTTCTTATTTTAAACTAATTTGTAAATAAAATAACAGATTCAGTTGACATTGCTTTTTGACATTGTATAATAAACCTATTAATAAAAAGTGAAACCCACTTGTCACATGTAAATTAAATCTAGTGGTATTTAAGCCGTCAGATATTGTCTAAAATCAAATTAAACACTATCAATGTTTTTCAAAGATTGATAAATTATACCTTTCTGTAAACTATACAATGATTTTAAATAGTTTCATATGGTTGTACCATATTAACACGTTTAAAAAGTCAAATCTTTTGAATTAAATTATAAGTACATAATATGTAATTCTTAAGTATCTTTCTGGATTTTAATATTTCATTTAATAAATACCAAACAAGTTTTTCGTACACAATTTCTACTTACTTGGAATGTTGCTACAACAGGTACATACACTTTATAAATATTGTTCTAAAACAAAAAAATATATATTTGGATAATAGGTTAAAATGAATGCTTTAAAATGTGAATCGGCTGCAAAAATCAGTTATTGGTAAATGTTTTATAGTAAAAATATTTGAACATCGTAAAATATTGTCTGATTTACAAATCTGATTTTTTAATCTCCGAGACACTGATACTTAATCAAGTTAAATTGAAATAGGTCCAGGAGATGGGGTTATGGATCAGTACATGGGTTAAAGTTATAATTTTTGTAAAACAGCATGCGCCTGCTCTGTTTGTTCCACTGTTGTTAGATTCTCAATGAATAAATTGACTAGTTTATATATTGCCACTAATGTGCAGTATGGAAGATAACTGAATTTCCTTCAATCTATACTTGTAACATAATTAACCGATGGCCTGGATGTAGAAAATGCTATTAAATGGACGCGACCACCTAGTCTTGTTCACATTCTTGAACGTTTTGAATGAAATAAGCACTAAGTAAATTGTTTAAAAAATGAAACTTAGCAATGTTTTTGAATTTTACTGTATTTTTTAAAGTGGCGTTGCCGACCGATGTAAAGGAACATAGACCAACTTGCTTTGAAGTCAGACCCTTTTGTCATGATGGCGATGCGAGTGTCTACTTTATTTTTACGTCTACTGCTACACGTATGATGGGGGGCCTTGTTTATGTGTTTACCATTTCATGCGTTTGATAATATATATATATATATATATATATATATATATATATATATATATATATATATATATATATATATATATATATATATATATATATATATATATAATGCAATTTTATAAATTGAATGTTTATGACACTTAAAATGCAAAAAGAGATTTTTATTTATGTTGATACTTCATTATATGATGATGTTCTGACATTATGCGGCAATTATTTGTTTTTGATTTCTTTTAATTGTTACACAATTTAAAACGTTATGCACCCAAAAAATTTCAACAGATGGAAAATAAATGAATCCAATAATTAAAAAGTACCCCACCTGTAACCTTTCAAAGAAAAAATCTGACAACCCCTATGATCAGTTGCTAAAGCTTTGACAGTCTAAAGCCATGTTTCCTAATATTGTGTTTGTAAGAAATTACAACATTGTTAAATTGGTAAGGGAGATTAAAAGAGAGGGAGAGAGAGAGAGAGAGAGAGAGAGAGAGAGAGAGAGAGATACTTAAAACATTTTAGAAACATATTTGAAATGTTAAATGGATTTACTGATGCTGATTAAAATGCAAATGATATCTTAATTGTTATACAGACTTGTTTTGTATCTGTTAATGCAGGTCAACATCCTTTCAGCATTGCATATTGATAAGAAATAGTAACAAAATAATGCTTGTATCAGGTCACAATAGAACTTAATGGGACATTGTCTCGATGTGTCTTCTGAGACAGTTTTTAGACAAGAATTATTATTTATTATGGCATGTGAAGTAATTTATTCAGACCGGGACTTGATGCCCAATAATACTAACGTTCTTTAAACTCAACTTATATATCACTTTCTGTACAATATGGAATCATAGTTTTGTTCACAAGGCAAATAATATGCTTTATTATCTATGGCGATGTGAAAATATTTATTTTAGAATAATCAACCGTAAAATTTGTTTTAAATCTGTAAGAATACACCGGGTATCGTAAGTCTTAATGACATATCTGATGCTTTTCAAAATTGCATCTTTGCCGAGTCCAGTATATACTCCGCTATTTTAATCACTTCCCCAGCTAAAAAAAACTTTCATATACTTGGAAAATGAGCATCTTGTTGAACACAGCACAATATAGAGGCTGAGATTTGTACCTGAAATTCAATTTTAACTTATACCATCAGACCCAAATTTATTAGTCAATGCACACATTTCCTACTTATTGCATTTTTTTTACAGTCTGTAGTTCATGAAGTGCATTTTTATGTGAAATTGGACGCATCTTTTAAAACTATCGTATTGGAGACACGCGTGTCACTGGATTGTACTTCAAATAGAAAAAAAGGTGGGTCCTTGCTCCCACCGCATGCACTTACATGTATTCTTACAATCACAATATTTTGATTTGGTGGTTCAGGTCACGATACTGATAGATGTAGATATAAGTTAAATTTATAATCAGGATAAAAATATGTTTTATCCGATATACCGCATTTTGTTATAAATAATTACAAAGAGATAAGGATTTTCCAAAGTTGAGATATTGAATATTATTAGCCGGAGCTAAACACTGAAAATTAAATTGATAGAAAAAGACGATCGTCAGTCTGATTCGATCCGCTTTCATTGATGTTCTTTTTGTATTTAGTAATGTGTCTATAATTTTGAAATTAAGTATTCCCTTATAAGACGCTGTTCACTTTTCAACATTTTATAAGTCTACTGCTGATAGACACAAAAGCAAAATGTGGCCTTTTTGTTGTTAATCAATCGCATTTTCGATGCAAAGATAATCATGTCTGCAGTAACCAAGTCATTTCCCTTGCATTGTGTAAAAATCGGATATAACCTATGTAATACTTGCAAGTTAAAACGTATGTTTAAAAAGATTTAAATATGACTTTTACTTGAGAGATGATAAAAATTTTCTGAAGTTTTGTTGTAACAGAGAGACAAAAAAATGGTCTAGTTTACTTCAGTAACACCATATGTATAAACATGTAAATAGTGAGAAGATTTGTACGTGTGTTTGAACCGTCACCGGAATGTACGTTTGGTGACTTAGTACAATGAGCAATAAAGAGAACGACACATGCATTTCGAACGTGGTTTTGAATTTTATTGATTAGATAAGCATCGAATATTGTCTCAACTTCCAATAAAAATGATTACATCATTACAGTTTGATGTAAACCTTTTTGGAAAATTTGGTTTCACAATTTAAAAAAAAATTCGTTTGAACTAGTGCTGATAGCTGCCAAATTATTGATTTGATCGGAATGAGTTTCATTGTATCATTGTAATATGAACGATAAGAATGCAATTTATTCTACCAATTAATGATTACAAATTTTACAAACTGTTTTTTTCATCATTGCAACCTTCTTTATAGCTGTATAGAGATTATTGACATACTTAAGTATTAAGTAAATGTATATGGGTTTACAACAAGCAAAATTCTAGTGTATATTAATCGATATTGTACAACATAAATTGCTCTTAATTAAAGAAACCCAATCTAATGTTTACATGGAATTTGCAGATATTTTAGTCATAGACTTCTTTATATTGTTCATGAAAATGAAATAACAATTCATTATTCGCTTTCTTTACGACGTTAAACGTACTTGGTGTACTTGTCCAAACATTCCCACCTTAAACAAAATATTGAAATGGAACATACATATATGCATGAGAAGAGTACATGAATTTGATGTAACTAATAAACACATACCTTTATCTTAGACACCTTTATTTTAAACCAGTGTATCTTGGCGCTAATTTAAGGCTGTCATATGCAGATTTTCATTAAAATGTATTGGTATTTTTAGACAAAATTATATTTACTTTTTATGAGGGTGTTTCTTACATTTTCATTAGCTACAAAAGTACACTTGATATTAGCAACGTTCTTTTTCAACAGCCATTGTAAGAGGGTTATGAGAAAGTGACCTTTTGATTGAAATGTTTTATACATAATGACTGTCAAAATCACTCACAAACATTGATAGAAAGTAACTAAAACTAACTATTATTTCAAGTACTATTAGTCAATAATGTTTCTAGACCTTTTGATAAAAGGTAAGACTGGCATAGTCATTCATAAACATCGACTGAAAGTAATGTACCTATTATTTTAACGGGTATAAGAAGTCACAAACTCTATTGTAAATCGGGTTCATTGAGCGTTACGGAAGACTGTATTTCTAACAAGCGGGAATATCGAATATCTTGATAGAGTTCCTGGGAATAGTCAACTAACATTTTTGTTGCTATGTATTTAAAGGTACATGTATTTCTAATTCTGCTAGATTTTTTTAATATCAGATCATCCCAATTTGAAAACATTTGATGATACTTTTAAAGTACAATAAATATAGAAAAGAAGGCTAATATATAACCTATATTGCGAGGAGGTATATATTCATTTATGTTTACAATACAGACACATGTTGTTGGCTTTTCAATTAAACATTCACAATTCTTGAGGAAAAATTCAGCTTTAATATCGATAGTGTTTTTTAACGTTCATGTATTTTACATGTGTTGTTCATAGATACAAATTAATAGATTTTTTTTTTCAATATTTAATGGTGATCAAACCGGTTACACTGTCAATAGATATCAATTAGATGTTTTGACTGAGAAAAAAAAACCCATTTTATTTTTTAAAACATTCTGACCAACATATTACAAGCTTTTAACTTATAAGACTGACCTTTCTAGTAAATACTTTCGACAAAGAGTATATTACGTTACATGCCTAAATGTTACATGTGACATGATGGATGCTGTTTTTCCATTTTATAGAGAACGCTCTAGAATGTATTTAACTTTAATTTCGTCAAATGTTGACATTTTGAATTCTTTATTTCATAATTTAAGATGTTCAAAACTGTACAATTTTGTATGTGAGTTCAACCTTTTTGTTGAAGTACTGACAAAAGAGAACTATTGCTCGTCAAGTAATTACGGTTGCAAAAAGAACAAGAAGATTTCTTGTCATACTATTAGTATACACAGCTCATAAAATACATGACGTGCTAAATGCTGTATCTATAACGTAGTTCTTATATTTTCTCTACGAAATCAACGTTTGCTCTCAGAGTTTTACTTTTGCCATATTATCAAAATAAGTATGGCACATATAAATCACATACAAACATTTGTACTTATAACAAATTGAAAAAGCCACCACAATTCCTAAAGTGACTCAATCTTATTTTCACTATTGTGTTCACCTTCGTGCGAGCGCCGTGCTATGCTGCCCCTTAAACATATCATAATTGATGTCTTTCCCTGCAATTATGCAAAATCCAGTAACCACCTTTAGAAGTAAAATTAGGCCTTTAGACTATAAGTGAACACTACAAAAAAGTTTGTAATATCGGTAGAAATGTGAAATGTAGGAAATTTGATTTGCCATCCACATTGTGACCATATATACCCCCACTCAGAGCCACACTTCTCTACCAACTTCAAACACAACATTTTTATATTTCATTTTCAGAATCGATATTTGTTGTTAATAAGTTTCGACCTTTAGATAATAATTAGAAAAAAATATTAATTTTTTGAATTAGTTAGTGTCATTTTTTGATTACTAAGGACCATAGGACAAAAACTTATCATATAAATAAACCCACCTGTTCTAAGCGACAGGTTTTCATTAAATATCAAACGTTGTATAATGTAAATGCATATGCAGATTGATGTATGCATGAATAACAAGTTTAATTTTTGAAAACCTGATTTTGGCCCGTGGACATTTGATTCACCGACAGGTTCATTCATTGTAAATAATAGCTGCTCTTATTTTCATGAAAGGTCGATCACGAAGCACGCTTTTAAGAGCAAAATGATAATTGAATGTGACTCACTTCTACAGCAGGTTCACAAGACAAGGAACTTTCAGATATATTTAGGAAAACCCTCCTGTCTTCTCTATTTCAGTAGATAAGCAAGATTATCCAAGATTAATTACAATCGCGAGCGTTGACACTTTTATGATTCGCATGGATTTGTTTGTGTACTTTATTGAAACAAAAAGTCTTATATGTTACAAATTGTGAGATGTATGAACGATAACAATTATTCTAATTCTCATTATATGATTTTGTAGACAAATCGTCAATACTTTAAATGTTAGTCTGTCCGGAAAAAGAAGAAAAAACGATTATTTTTAAATTCTTAAATATCAGCTTTTCTATTGCAGTACCTTAAAAGAAAGATCCATAATTCGAAGAGAAAACTTTGACACTCACATCCACAACCGTTGCTAATCAAAAACGATACGCAAATTGTCAAGACACATATTAAATGGGCGAACAATGCACATTACATATACACGCTTATATTCCATAGGGGAGGTTTGCATTAAAAGATACTATGTATGACAAAGGTGCGTAGATAATGTACTGAAGGTTTACATTGCCTCATAAATTCAACGCTGAACAGAGACCCACTGGGTCGAATAATAATTCCATTTGTTTCTCAATGTTGCTCTGACGCCAAATTATATTTGCATATTTCCATGTTAGTATTAGTTTGAGGGGGCGTACGTGTAAGAATGCATATAGTTCAACATCCTATCCATCACTTCATCTCCATTTCTTCAACCAATATATCAAATATTAATTAATTGCATTAATATCTTTTAAGAAATCAATTAGTTATAGGTTTTTACTGAAAGGAAATCATTCGTTCTTAACGTAGAACTTTGTACTTTGAACTTCGATTTATAAAAAAAGTATTCTACCATAGATTTCGAATACACATTTGTTGCTGACATGATTTGCAATGCTATTCTGAGACATTGTAAAGTTCAAATTCGCCATTAGATGTCACCTGACTTATATGGCATTAA
This sequence comes from Magallana angulata, assembly GCF_025612915.1. Taxonomy (NCBI): domain Eukaryota; kingdom Metazoa; phylum Mollusca; class Bivalvia; order Ostreida; family Ostreidae; genus Magallana; species Magallana angulata. Next base: position 4,160,839 of record NC_069117.1, read on the forward strand.
TTGCTTTTCTGCAAAGAAAGTCCGTTTATTGATTTTCAGTAATCCCTCAGGTAAATGCCAAGGGTTTTTTCCAGACATTTCAAACCACGATTTAGTTTTCTACACAAATATTTAATCATTTACTATGATTTAAAGTCCCAGTAGTTTATCAAATATACTTGACTGGCTTTTTAATCAACTTTTCCAAAGTGCAATTCGTCTTCTATAGTAGTATGTAGAAAATGTAAGCTTATTTGTTTGTTTGCATTAACGTAATACCGTTGTGAACACAAAAAACCCAAAATAATCATGCTTTGAATATTTTTTATTTAGAATACAGCCAATTCAAACAAGACAATGCTACCTTAAAAGTACAACAATTTATAATGGTATTTGCACAACACGTGCAGAGTTTGTTTTACATTATAATTCTCATATTCATCAAATGCAGTCGTTTGATGTAAATCATTTGTCACAATCGTCCATTCTTTGGTAATGTCTCTTTTTACGTACACGGACTTTCGCATTTGTAGCAGTCCTTTCGAACTATCACCGGCCCGAACTATAACGGGGCCTATGCCAAAGCAAGACCGCCTGGTGGAGATCTTTGAGGCACTTTAGTTTTCACTGCTCACCCTTGTTATCGAAAACAAAAAACAAGGTAGGCGTGTATGGACAGGTACAGGTGACCTTGAAAGGTCATTGCACAGTTTATCTCCAAACGGTACGGAGATATTTGCCTACACAAACTCCTGGAGACGCTCATGAGTACTTGGTTATCCTAATGGACTGACGAAAGCTTGGAAGACGTTTCATTTTCAAGCTAATTTTCCTCACAAGTGTGGGGATTTTCCTTTCTTGTTGTTTCTGATACGTAACAATCTCTTCTCGGGATATTTCATCTATCTTTTCTTTTATTTTATAATCTAAAATTATTAAATACAAAATTAATTCATTTTATAACATATAGCAGTATATTGGAAAAATAAGTGACAAGACTGGATGTGGATTATCTAATAGATACTTACCACATTGGAGCAGTATCCGAATAATTCTGGCACAGTCCCGCCTCTCTCCTCTAGTGATGTGAAGCAGAGCAGACTGACCTAAATCATCCACGCTGTTCACGTCACTTCCGTGCTTGATCAGGTACTCGGCAATTTCAAATTTTCCGTCCTCCAAAGCGAGCAGAAGTGGAGTTTTACCTAAGTTGTCTGTAGCATTGACATTTGCTCCTACAAGAAGTAAGTTTCAGACGTAAGTTTCTATCAACGGTATTTAATCATTCCATTATCACATAAATTCAAATGTATATAAAAACCGTTTTGCTTTCTCACCTGCTTTGATTAGATGTCTGACCATTCTGATGTCGTCCATTTCTACAGCAAGCATCAAGGCTGTCCTCTCTTCAAAATTAGACAACTCCAAATCGCAGTCGCCTAAAACATAATTATAAAATGAGAGGATTGCAATAAAGATTTTCATAGAAAGTTTGTTCTCTCAAAGATACTTGATAAGAATCAAACAGATCTGTACTTTTCCTACCATATGTAAGTAAGGTGTCAAGCATTTCTATATTTCCATTCACAATGGGAATGAACAGAAGAGGGTCCCCATTTATATCAGATGTATTGGAAGTTTTTCCGCAGTTCACCAGTTTCAAAAGTGTTTTGGTGTCACCACTTTCTACAACACGAAGCATGACTTGGTCAACCGACACTGCTGAATTTTCCATCTTAGTTTGAATGGTTGTTGTCGTTTGCATTAGGTAAACGATACTGAAATGTTAACTACTCTCCCTTATATACATGCAGAGTTAATGTATGCATCGCTTCTTACTTTTCATTGGTTGAGACAAAATCTATTAAAATATGAGCATCTGTCTGTTGCGGTTACACTGTAATAATACAAATTAATTATCTCTAATTTTTTAATCATCAATAGCTCATATTTTGACAAGTTATGGTTTTTGTGAATAATTATCTAGACATGCAGAGACAATAAGCTTTGATGATTAAAAGATAAAATGTATCTCACGTACCTTTAAAGAAATAGAAAAATGAAATGTTTTGTTCACGTCAAGAACTTTTAGGAATGTTTCTCCCCAAGACCTTGAAAAAAGTGTGCATTTAGGTCAGGCAAAGTGCATATTACGTTAGTTACATTTCCGTCTCCCGTTTCTTAGAACTACTGTTCAAAGGTAATAGATTTTTACCCTACTAGAACTTTTTTTTAATAAAGAAATGCATTTAAAAAACCGAAGTAAATAAGTACTTTTCTAATTGAATATGGTGAGTGTAGGAATATTATAATCTTTAAAAAACCATTTGATTTCAATTTGAATCGGAATACACTTTTACTTATTAAAGTATGAAATAACCATTAATTCGTTCGATTTTCATTTTCAGTTCTTTAAGTAGTAAAAGCCTGTATTTTAATAGCATTTATGAATGGTCTTAAATTTTGGAATGCACTTAAATTTGGATTTCCAAGTTTTCTTAAACCTCATGCATATTTAGATATTTTACTTAAAAAAGACATTAATAATAATAAATGTGATTCCTTTTCGTCAACATTCCCAACATCTGTAACAATATATCTTCATCACCCGCATTTAATGTTTTATCTTTCAATTATTTGATATGGAAGGGCATGCTATACGTATGATCAATTTCTTAAACGAGATAAGATACCGAAAAAAACACGTCGATAAATCAAAATCATCAACAGTCTTGATTGAAGTCATCATTTCGTAAGTTTAAAGGTCGATACAACGACCTTGTCATCAAATGCAATCCTTTGCTAGGTCAAATGCTGACATACTTTTTCATACTAATTGTGAGGCCATTATTATATATCGAATTGTCAACGGATTTTCCCGATTACGACAGAGCATAAGGCGGGTGTCACCGGTCAGCAGAGGATGCTTTCTCCTCCATGGCACCTGATCCTGCTTCTTTTTTGGGTCCGTATTTGCTCTGCTCCTTATTTGTATTTTTCTTTTCTTTCGCTACATTTCATTTTTTATATGTTTACTACTTTGGAAATCTTAGCAAAGAAATAACAAGTATTCCTTTTAAAGGAATGATCGGCAATAATGATATATTGATAGCTAGAAGCAATCAACATGATCAGTTTGATATAAAATAATTTAAAAAGTACTGTATTTTTACAAAATATAGAATATTTTGAATCTGTACACCATAATTTCATCATTATAAACCGTCAACAAATTTTATTTTGAAATAAAGTTGGGGAAAGCCGTTCGTAAACTCCTTGTCTAGTTTTATATTTTTAACGTATCTTCTTCTTCTTCTTCTTAAGAATACTGAATAGCTAGGGCTCTTCAAAGAGCATTAACACGTATACAAAGAAAGAGTTGTATTAAAATAATTTAATGCGACTAAAAAACATTGAATGCCATCATAACTTGCTATTGAGGTCGCATTATAACGTAACCTTGTTTTTAAATCAAGCCGTCTTCCTAGCTACTATTATGCAACATCAATAGATCGAGGTCAGTTCATGGAGCATCTTCTTATGATTGAGGTCAGTTCATCGAGGTCAACTGCATTACTGAATGAATCTTTCAATCGAAATTCTTACGCGTGAGACAAAATGTGCATTCTTGAATTAACAGGTCGAACTGTATTTTATTAATGTTTGCATGAATTGAAATAAAACTGAGTAAAATGTTATATAAATACTAAACCAAACTTCAAGTTTTTATAAGAACTACTTATGCAAGCGGAATGTGTTCGCACGTGGAAGCCTTTGCCGGATGCCTCATATGGACACAACAGTGATCGGCCGAAGCCGATCACAAAAATGCTATCGCAACCAGAGATAAAACAGCGATCAAAGATTTGTAGCACTTCTTGGTTTTGAACTAAAGATATGTAACAAAAAGGATTAAAAACGGGATTCGTTAAATTTCTGAAGAATGTTTTTTTATTTCACCTTAATAAATTTAATGAAAGAAGAAATAAGGGTTCAATTATAACGATTCAAGAGTTAATTAAATGAAAATGAACCTTGTATGCGCCGAAGAATCAAGATATCTTAAATACATTAACAGCTTGCGACCTTCCTGTTTATTATGGTGTTAAAGTATGTCTTTCAAATTGTAAAATTATTCAAATAATTAGGTGGATTAATTCATTACTACTTCATTGATATATACCAGGACTCGAGGTATTATTTACAGCTATAGAGGTGAAAGGTTTAGTATGCTCAGACGCCATTCAAGTTCATAGGGATTGTCTGCATTAATTTTTAATTTCTAAACAGGAATGGTATGTCAAAGAAGCGTTGTCATGTATTTCTATACAGACCATAGTGATATTGAGATTTACATACTTCATTCATGTTGTCCATTTCTCAGCCAATTGTGTACAGCGGCTGGGTTTTATTGAATGCAGAATACACCTCTGCTTACTCCAGCACGTTTCGTTTCATTTTCCTGTACCACTTAATTTAACATGATATAACCTTGTCAGCTCATCATCATGTCTCTACTTTAGGTCTTAATTTCAAAGATGTACAATTTTTTGCACCTTTAAGTTCATTCTTGCAATACAAACTTTGTTATACACCAGTTATCTTGACGCAAGTCAACTTTGTAAAGATGTCTAGATGAAACAAACTCGTAAACAAATTCTTGTCAAATTGGCACCTTTTCAAACCCTAGTTGACATAACGTAAGATCAGATCATCTGTAATAAATATATTTTTACGATTTTTCATTTTCACAATTTCTAAGCTGTTACAAAATACAGATGAAAGATCAAACTAATTTAAGACATGCTAGATTATTTTTATATTATATAAAAGAATCAGCATTTACATATTGTACCCCTAACGTGTGCATTGAAATTAAAATGCCCCTTTAGATACATCCCGAATTTCATGTTGTACTTTCATGCATCGCTGTTGTAACAGGGACAACTATTTTGAAATAGTATGGAAACATCAAAAAATTGATTATTTATTTAGAAATAAATAAAATTGTGATGAGTATATAAACGGACTATGACGCTAGATTTTCTAAAATAAAAGCCAAGCCGTTAACATTGTAGGTGTATGTTTCTTGAACTTAAATCTGAATATAATAAAGGCAATATTAAGACTATTGGTTTTTGAAGGCACTCATTTCTATTGCATTTTATTTCATGACAACTCAGGAGACAGTTGGAGACTCAGTGGGTCATGACACTCGCAACATTCCTAACATTTGTTTAGACAACCTTCCTTTTCTTCTGATCAGGTAAGCTCAAATGACAATAAGTAACACACTAAATACTCATGACAGGAATAGTATTTGTGTTATTACAGTTCTAGTAAGATCCATGCCATGTTTGATATTTTATGGCAGGTATATCGTGTGTAGCATAAAACTATCGACATAATCCGGGAACGCAGATGCGGTGGGAAGATGATTTATTTTTTGTTGACATTAACATAATTATCGAACTAATCACTTTTTTGACATTTCATAACTAAAAACAACGTATACTTTTGTTTTATAATTGACATAAAGAACAAAATATGGGGGAAGAACAAATACAAAATATATATTTGGCTGGTTTTAAATATCCATTGATTGTTAATTTTAGTCAAATGTCCTTAAATATGTCAAACAGGCATGCATCAGTTACAGAATTCTAATGAATGTTGCTGTCACTCAGGATGAAACTGGAAGGAATTTTAAAAATATCTTTCACGCAATTTCGAATGCCAGCATGACCATGGATCATATCTATGAATTAAAATTGGTTGCAACAAATTACTTCACAAAGGCAAAAATTGGCTTCACATATTAACTAATATTTTTTAAATATACAAATATGATTTTTGTTAAAGTCGTCTTAATCTCTCTGAATCTGCATTCAAATGTTGTTTAGTGACTTGCCATGTTATCTGGAGTTGATCATTAAGTGCTTAGGAAATGAGAGTTTAAAAGATATTATGATCATTATCAATGATAAGCGGGAACAGTTAAACTTAAAAAAAACATTCTAAAAATCGTGAATAATACTTAAACATGTTTTAAAATCTGTAAGAAGATAATATTTTTCTAAGTATTGGACAGTGTTTTCTTACATATTTTTCACATAGGAAGTAGTGGAAACTTTCCTTGTCAATTTACATGTATTTTTTTTATCATTACCATTAATAGAACAATAAAAGTAGTTTAAGACTAATATCAAATTAAAAAATAAAACGTGTAAAATAAGTTATGGTTAGGGTTAAAGTAAAACAAAAAGATATATTAAAAAAACCCACCGAAAATCTGCGTACATATACCTCTATATATCTTTAGTATTATAAAATTCTTAAATATGCAAACATTTATTTTTGGTAGTGTAAAATAAAATTTCCGTCGAAATGGCAACCGATTGCATTTCACGAAAGAGGTTCACCATGGAATCCTGACTAATGCCCTGAGTTGTGTTTATTCTTTATCAAGTGGACTTTCATTTCGAAAGCCTTTTCTCGTAATTCATCTTCATTTTTTAAAGAATATACTACACAAAATGTTTTCTCATTAAAGAATCGTAATAATTTTCATGAAAATTTTTAATGAATCATATTCAATGCCTCTAAATCTTAAAATAAGTCGCTTTCAAAGTCCTGTTGAAAATAAAAAAAAAGCATCAAACTGACATACATGTATCTGTACTACAATTTGTTTGGTTACCATTTTATGAGTTTTAAAACAATGAAATGAGATAAAACAGAAGCTTGGAAATAATATAAATATGTGGAGTCAATTTGATTTGACCTATTTAATTTTCCGCGTTTAGTAATAAAACAACTTTCGGGTCTTCCTTGACGGAGATTCACCAATAACTGTTAGACTAAGACATTAACGTCTATTTACTCGTTAACTACAGGAAAACGTGATAATAATTGGTTAAAAACCACATGGGGGAGTATTGCTATTAATTGCTTTTACATAGGCTTTGTCAATAGTATACATGATGTATTTCACTCAACTTCCTGGAATGAATCAACTGACAGGTGACATGAACTAAAGAAAGAAAAAAACCCCGCACGATTATTTGGGCCCGCAACCCCCTCCCCCTTTCACAAAAAATAAATAATTCATAAATAATTGAGATACTTTCATTTTATTCATTTCATATTCTGTGAGTATCATAATTGTACAATGAGAACAATGCATTTTGCTGTAGATCTTTTGTGGATGGATGTAATTGGCCCCATTCTTTCATAGAGTAATCTGCATTGTTGTAAACCCATCTGAACAGTAGAACTCACTCCGCACTTTTGTATAATTTTGCTGTACTTAAGTTTCCTGTTCAGCATATTGTAGAATACCCGGTGCAGTTGTATCTTTATGGCTATTCAAGACTGTTCTATACGATTGTTCTATACGATTTAAGACTGTTCTGCACACAATAAGACAGCCCTGCGCCCTTTTTCTGCTGTATGCATTGGGTTAACACCGTTTTAATTAGATTTGGCAGATTTTCCACACTGTTAAAGACTTTTCTACATATTCGTTGACTTTTTTTCAGTAGTTTAGCTTTCTTCAACAAAGTCAACTGCTTTGCACTGGTGTAGAACTGTCATCTAGATCACACGGATTGCTTCAGAAGGACCTTTCTGTAGAGAAATAACTTCTGGATCTAGATTCTCTTCAGCTCTTTTTCTCTCTCGTATTGTTGTTTTGAAGATCGTGAATGTATTTCACTTTCTCAGCAATCTTCTTCCAGACGCTGGTCATTGTCAGGCTTTTCGCTGTAGATCTCATTTCCGTCAACTGTTGGTACGTAGAAACTGATAAGATGAAATATCAAGAGAATATTGAGAAACCCATCGCTCTCCTTTATATACCTGTGAGACAGGTAAACAAAGCGATGATTGGTAGGAACAGTATTCAATGAAACAACAGACCAACTGCTTGTGGCAATCATTACACAACGAACGATGAGCGTTCTGCGGTGAGGTTGTCTGTTGGTGATTAATTACTAGGTATTTTATATCTTGTACAAACATTTTAAACAGTTAACTATGTCACTCGCAACCAATAGAATTCCTTGTTTAATATCATTTGAGTAGACAACAAAACCTTTCACAGGCAATAATTTTTTCTCATAACGCTTCCGCTATTCTCTAGAGCGAGTTTACAGATCTAGTAAATACATTTGGCATCACATTAAATTCAATAAACAATAAAACATATTTAACAAACAATAAATAAATTAAAGATCCCAAAGGTAAATATTATTAACCTCTGTACAAAATATCACCGAAATAACAGCAAAAATCCTATCTTATAAATCAATTACCGTTTCAAGAATATCCTTTTCATATATTTCACAATTCATCACGTTTTTGATATTTCAAATCTTTATACATGTAGTTTGTGTTAGTTTCATCTTCTTACTACACCACTGATATGCCTATAAAGTTTGCATTATAATCATTCATTACGATCATTGTCTATTAAAAGCATTCAATTCTATACATATCGTAAGTTTGAATGTGATTAAATGTGAACGTTTTTGCATGAATTTATCATCAATTTTAATTATTTCCTCGATAATTAATTAAGTTTTGATCGTGACTGGTACTTAATCATAATCCGAATTAATCTCAATATTCATTGATAAGTCAATGTGTTTTTATTTTTAAAAAATGTAAAACAACTTAATCTTGTTTTATGCATTAACATCAGTCGATATTAATGAAGATATCAGTTATTATGCTTTCACGATTTTAAAATTTTAAATTTCACAATATTTGGCCAAAAATCATGATTTTATTTTTTTAAGAAAGACACAAGTTATAAAATCCAAAGCGAAAGTTGAACTTATGACTTACTGATTCGTAATGAACGTTCTTACTTATTGTACTACGCTGTTAGGTAACAACTTAGAAAAAGATAAAAATGTTAAGTTATACCTATTGTGTTAGTTTCTTTCGAAAAGAAGTACGACACACTATGGAGGTCTCTCATACCATCTTAAGTTCTAGTTTAACTTAATTTTTTTTGGTGTGCAGTCGTTAGTCCTTACTCAGCTAAACTATGTGTTTCTTCATGCTTCTTTCCATGATTGATTTTTAAGTTTGAGAATAAAAAAATGTCTCGATCCATATACGTATATTTATTTATATTTCAATACTATCCCATAAATAGCATGCTTTAAATCTTTGCTAAAAAAACTATTTCACAATTTAAATGTCCATAACATTGATAAGACTAATTGTGTAATCATCAGTATGGGGGCAAAAAAAACTTTCAGAGACACCAAATCGACAGTACTATAGTATGCTTTGGAGTATCTGTTTGCTTTTTATTTTAAGAGTAAAATGTAATTTCTTCAGTTAACCTTGGTTATACTTGAGGGTGGTAAGAACCCATGGAAGTATATTTGAACGATATTAAGTAAAAGGTATTTTAGTGTATTTTTTTCATATAAGCTATTTGAGAATGTGTTTTTCCTCAGAGAAATCAATGATGTAATATAGACAATGAGCCTAAACACTATATATAACACTATATAACAAAAAATAAATAAGAGTCGGATTGAATCTAATACTGTTTAACAAATATAATAAACTTAGCTAATTGAATGAAATCCTGTAGAGGGGAAAAATAGCAAAACTGATTTTATTGACAACTGATTAACATATTCAAAAGTTAATAAATCCGATATCGTTAACTGCTTGAAAGAATTTCTTTCAACATCAAGCCTCTTATGGACGGTTGCTTTATAGTTTTTAAAGAAGGGTTTTTTTAATGCCTCAATGAACCACATGGTAGTTATGTTAAAACATTGTTCGCTCTACTTATTACTTCGATTTTTGGTGTGGATAAAAATGACAATAACAAACTGTTAACCATCTCAAAAATCGATAAAACGAAATACAAATTCAAAGCGGAGCAACACGGACCTAAAAAAGATAAAGGTAGGATCAGGTGCCTAGGAGGAGTAAGCATGATCTGGTGAAAAGTCCGTAGACAATTAGATGATTAGTTATGGTCTAACAATTAGTATTAAAAACGTAAGTCAGCGTGCGACCCAGTGCAGTGGAAGATTGTATTTGCTGACAAGCTCGTTGTATCAACCATAAAACTTACGAAAAGATGACTTCAGACGAGACTGTTGCTAGCCCTGTTTTATCAACCTGTTTGTCGGTAGCTTGCCTCGCCTTAGAAACTGTGCATACGAAGAATATGCCCTTATGTATCGAATTAACTGAGAGACAAAAACATCATATGTAGGTGATGAAGGTATATTGCTACGTAAGTGAGGAAAGTTGACTCTAGAAAAATTGAAGTCATCGCGTTTTTCAACAAATGACGCAGACTCTGCTGTATCTTTTATTTCAAGTTCACTGGGATATATCGAGTCAACGTAAAATTGTTAATCAATAAGACGTCGTCGATATACCTTAATGTTGAGTTGAAGGCCACAGCAAGTGATTTAATTTTTTCACCTACAAGTTTTTAAATAAATTTTGCTTCATACGAAAATAAATAGGTCTGCTAACAATGGGGCACAATTGATACCCATGGGAATTCCAAAAAGCGACAACAAATACTAGATAAATAAAGCAAAGTAAATCCACGGGTACTCTGGACTGCCTTATGACTGAGTCTTACTAATTTAGTTGTCAATATAATTTAACCTTATAAAATTAGATAGATGGAACTGTCTTTAGAAAAGGTTTCATCGAAGAGTTGTATAATTTGGACAACGCGCAGTTTAATGATAAAGTAATCAAATGTCGTAAATACAGGTTTTTGTGCTAGCACTTCTAGGGAATATTTCAATAATGCAAAAAGAAATAGTCCAACATTCAGATTAGCAACTAGTGATCATTATTTTGGAAATGAAATTCAAACCAACATATTGATTCACTGCTCTCTGGGGGTATATGGGTAAAATAATTAAGCAACAACTTCACAAAAGTTTGATTCAAAAATATTTGCTTACAAAATTTTTTGGAGCTTTTTTAATGGCTTTTTTTAATTACAGAACTGATTTAACAGACATTTATTCTTTTATTATGATCATCGGATTCATGTGCTCATGAATATTTTAAACCTTTATGAGGTTATGGAATCAAGTTTCTGTTGTTGCATTCTGTCGACAATCAATTGCACCACATGAGGTAATACTGGTTTCAAAGAAATATACCGAGTTAAATGCAAATGTCTAGTCATTGGATACTTTTTGACGAAAATATTCAGTCTGCATTTTTCTCTTATTTATTCAATTAAATTTCACCTTACAAGAAAAAAAAATAAAACAATATGGTCAATAGATTGACAATTAAACAAACAAAGTAATAAAACAAAATACAAGATAATATCTTAGCAAAAATATGTAAATAGAGAATACATATGTGTCAATCTCACGCGTACATCAATTTTAGTGCACAATGTACTATATAAAATACTATATTAAACAGTGTTCAGATTGACGATAAAATTTGCGTGATCTGTGACGCTACCGTTTTTTTTCTCTTAGTTTAAAACTTAAGAATAAAATCAGTGAATAAAAAAGATGATTATTTTTTCCATTTGATAATTTTCGCAAATCTAAGTAAAAATATTCTACCATAAGGAAGTTCTAGAATGTATTGAAATGTTTCAACAATATGATATACAAATGGATAAATGTCAAGTCAAATTCTAAACTATTTATTTACATGAAGCAAAGTTAATTCTTATTTTCTGTTTACTCTACGTACCTTTACGATAAACATGATAGTCGTAACCCCCCCCCCCCCAATAAATATAATCGATAGCCATCGGATAATAAGCCATCTTGTGATGAAAAAGATATCTAAATATATATCTGAAACTTTAAAAGCGTACATTACAAACGTCAAACATCATAATGAATGTAAGATTGAAATGTTTATCTATTTACATCGTTTTGATTTTCACTCTCGGTCCTTTAAGTTAAACTCTCATTCCGCTCAGTACTCGTGTTCTTGTTTGTAGTACCATTCCCATCATTTTTATTTCTGTTCTCTTGGTCTCCAGGGCATGTTTTGTTTTTAGTACTGAATTTGAAGCAAGCACACTCTATTGCATAAACCAGCACAAGGATTACTTCAGCTATCTATAAAACGACAGGGTTTCCCAAAATTAAAGTTGAGTCAAAATTATATTTATAAATTTTATCTTACTGTTTGTCACTAGATGCCAGAACTCTACCTTACACTTAAAAAAACTTACCTCCAAAGTCCCAATGGTGAGTAGAGAAACTTGTAGCAGGATAATTATGCATTCATCGATGTTTGTAACACTTAACGGCTTGATAGCGATCATACAGTTCTGTTAATTATTTTATTCGCACAAAATATTAGAAAGAAAAATGTATCAATATATGTTATAGGTTAACAGGTTTTCAAAAAGCTTTGTCTTTTACAATTCTTATGGTTTGTTTTATTGCAGCATATCATAATAAAGATTAATGTGTGAATTTTTTGAACTAATTATTTTACATCAATAACAAACAAATGGCGGGATAAAAATACTTATATTTACCGATTTATAGGTCCCAGGAGTGACAGAGGAATGACAGGCGGTCGGTGCACTTTCATAATCGTCCTCTGAGACACCATTGCAGCAGGTCTTTGGGATCTGGGAAGATGTTGCCTGACAGGAACCGGATGTAGTACACCACGGAGTGCTTTCAAAGTCGTTGGTCGTTCCTTCAACTTGGTTTATACCACAACAGTCGTACTGAAAGTTAAAAACAGATATTGTAGAATCTATCATTATTAGTCATCAAAATAAATCTGGATTTTGGATACAAATCCATTTCTATTTGTGTTTTGATATGGTATACATTTTATAAGAACTTTGAAGATTTGTGTTATAGAACATTTTGCTATCTTACCTTGATGAAGAACTTGTTCCAGCTATTTGAGATTGGATTACTACTACTGATGTTGTCTGAAGTGTAATTTTTCTCCAGTGATTCGATCATTGTTGACTTTAATTGACCAAAGTCCTAGACAGAAACATTAAAACAAATTAAATATTTGTCTTGTTTGTTGATCATAAACAAACACATTTTCGTCACACTTGGTCTAAATAACATTCACTTAACATTCTCTTTTTCAATTATAACTGACTTTATATCTTTTTTCAAGCAAAAGAAATGGTACATACTATATCTGATTTTTCTGCTTCGGCTTTCATAACATCATTATAGGATTTTACCATTATGTATGAAAAAAGGATTCCAACACAAGCAAGCTGTAAACATATAAACATTTAGTGACCAAATATATTGTATTTATACAAACAAATGAAAAAGTGAAAATTGTTGTTGTAGTACTTACTATAGAGAACAATGCCAGTTTCAATTTTTCAGGCATCAACCTAAAAAATGATATTATTATAAAAAGAATAAAATTCACAACTAACACTCCTATTCCCCAATCACGTAGACTTGTAGACTTCTCCTTAATATTTTTGTTAGGACAAGGAGCGGTGACGTCCAGACCAAGTAAATCAATGGCCTTCTCTAAATCACATGGTTTGACAATTGAAATCTGTGTACTTGAGGCTATCAACACAATAGCTGACACCTAAAACACAGAATAAAACAAGACCAAGAGAAAGGTGCATGAAATATGTCGAAAATATGTATAAAGAACGCATTTGGAATATGTATACCGTAAGTATTCCTTTCAAAGCCAGCAATACATAGCACGTTCTGCTATCCTCATCATGTTTTAAATCCAATAAAGGCATTTCCTGTGAAAAATTAAGACTTTTACAATCGTGATGCATTAATATGTGCTGTGGCAAGATTTATGATATCTTTGCTAGTTAGTGTAAAAAGTGAATTAATCGTCTCCGAAACTGCAAGTAATACGTAATACGTAATACTGCCTTCTAAATAAAATAAAATAATGCACTCTGCACCTTGATAACGTAATTTTATTCATAGATTTTAGGATGTATCCTTTCCGTATTAAAAATGTTATTATCAATATATACTTTTATTCATTACATTTTTAAAAAAAAATGATGGCCTGATTTTATATTTTATTATGATAAAAACTTATTTTTAAAAAAACCTATCAACTTGAATTTTATTTGTATAGGTGTGTTACGTATCCGTTATCGTATAAAATGTTTATCTCTTTTAACTTGCAAGTCATTTACCGCTTTAATTCTTTAACAAAACCTAACTAAACTAGATGCTGTCATTAGACAGTAATACCCGCACCATGTGTTTGCCCCTAAATAACACTGTTTTATACCAGTTTAATTCAAAAATGAAGGCCACATGCAAACTCCGGTAATACATTTAAAAATTATAATTTTCATAACTGAAGGATGAGATCCCTGCCCATATGATAATACACATCGTGACATGAGCAGCACTTTATGTGCAATTTGGGGTAGAACTGTTTGCAGTGAATTTTCAGTTAATCAATAATCTTAACATTTTATGTCATAGGAAGTATAATGGTCTATATAATTATTACAAACAAAATTAAAAATTAAATTATGCCCCCTCCCCGTGGCGGTTGCCGGTTTTAGATTTGCTTCTGTGTGCCTACATGAACATCATCGTGTGCACAGATTTAGAGAAGGGGTGGGAGTGAGGGGTCCAGACCCCCCTCCCCATGAAAATTCGTAAATTACCAAAAATACACCTTGGACCCCAATGCTCTTACAAACATGTAAACGCTCTAACCCATTGCGCTTCAATGTTAGGTAACATTATTTGGGGGGTAAATATTTAATCAATAGTCAACATACTTTATTAATTGTTTATCTCAATAGGAAGTATACATGTACATCACAATATGCAGGTGTCCTGCACCACCTTAAAGCTGTTATTTATCTAATAAAATAGTGCAAGTGGATTTGAAGAATAGGTCATAAAAATACATGCATGTTACAAATGAATGATCTTTGTCTGAAGTTACGTACACAACACAGGTCTGCATGTCTCATTAGCGGGTACTAGTTTTACCCAGCTCTTCGATTAGATGGGTTAACGTGTATACATACATGGGTGTTGCTAAAACGCGGAACGGAAAACGGAACGGAAGGAAAACGGAAAATCTTATACAGTGTATAATGTTATTTACCTCATAGATTTGTTAAGTATGCTAAAACGATATACTTTATGTACCTTTTTAATTTTTTTTGAAAGATTAGCAATATTAGATTATTTATTCAAGAATATTTATTTCCTCAAAATTAACAGTACATGCATTGACCACTTTATTCTGTCCCAAAATATCCTCGATTCACTTTTTGCTGTATACATGTATTTATATATACCTCAGGGTTCAAGCGATTCTCTTTTAGAAGCATTAAACATTCTCATTATTCTTTCTTTAAAACGTCCTCTCTAGCTTATCAGCTGGTATAAATACACGGCTAAAAATAAAGAAGTCTACGGGGTTTTGCATTTTAACAGACCCGGATGATGGTGTTGAAAAATTGTGCAAGGTTCTCTGAGTGACTTCCAAATGGAGAAAAGATGTCAACATTTTCCATTATAAATCGTCCAAATGTGCTGCATGAATATTTTGGGATCGACAGACTATAGTCCCAATATATAATCGGAAAATCAAACCAGGCAACGTCTAGAGCTCTCTATTCGGATCATATGTATATAGCTGCTGGAATAAACAACTGCATGCTTTGTAATGCAAACGTGAACAAAATTGCATTGCTAAAAATACTAGTTTCACAAATTACTAGTTTCACAAATTACCGGGTATTTTAATGTTTACTGTATTTTAATTTTTTAATGTCGTCAGTCCTACAGTTTTTTTCTTCCATCTCAATGATACAGTATCGTCTGTATGATAAAAGATCGTCTAGAACACCAAAATTCAATTTTGATGTAAGTATATACATGTACATCATATTTGAAAATAATATAAAAATACTCAAAACACGCATAAAACGCTTTCACTAACTGCGTACGTTACGCTAATATGCCAGCAATACCATATAAGAGAAATAAGTAAAAAGTTATAGCTAATTTGCTCGTTTAATCATGTTAATGTTTCACAATTCGTATACATTTGACTTTTCCGTTTCGTACTCAACTAAAGCCGAATGAATACAATGCTATAATTGATAGACATTCATATGAATATTAATAAGATAGCAACATGTTGATAATCATTCATTAGATATAAATAAAAGATACAAAGTAAATCGTTTCTGGCCAGTCTATACCCTTTTTAAGGGATAAACGTGATGATATTTTCCATTCCGTTCCGTTTTCCGTTCCGCGTTTTAGCAACACCCATACATACATGTCTGTGTTTTCCGTATGCAGAAAAGGATTACGGTAGTTAAGATCAGCTAAAGGAATTCATTATTGTGTTTTAATTGGATTATCATTATGATGTTGACCAATTTAGGTAAGCATAAATACATGTAGTAGCAGCAGCACAATATAATAAGATGCCAGCATGGGATTCCTGCCAGCATACATACACATGTATATAAGTTCTACTTTCACTTTCTAAATGTAATCTCCCTTTGACAGCATACTGTATCATCATCTTTTAATATTTAAATAAGCTTATCATCGTTACCTATCCTATCGCATTTGTAAAGTTTCTAGTTTAGTTTTTAGTTTCTAGTTTTTAGTTGCAAAAGTTATTTTTTTCATTTGTCAGACTGCATGCACTGTTGAGTTGACCCCATATTGACCCTGTATAAACAATTTCTTATTAAATTTGTGTATTTCATATGTAAGTAAGTGTAGACACTTATATTTTTTATATGAGTAATAATAGGAAGGAAGGAGTATTTCTTTCTTTAATGTATTATAATGCATCAAATACAATGTAGGTCATGACCTTATGGGACTGTTCTGACCCCACGAAACAGGAAAATACAAAATATCTTCTAAAGTCATTATGATGCATCAACTGGTGTAAAGTACATTAATGACCCCCAGGTGTTGTCTTTAACCCCCCCCCCCCCCCCCACCCCCCCCCCCTCCGCCTTTATGAAATAGGAAATGATATGATACACGTACTGTATATTTTGTTAACTTCTGAGATCTGAGATCCTCATCCCTAAACCGTTTAATTTATTTTTGCTCTTTGTGTCATTGCGCGTAAAATTGTATTGTAAGATTATGCCCCCTTGGAGACACCCTGACATTTCAGAACTAGAAATAATAATGTATTTTATCTTATTCATATGTTATACAGTAGTGCATGTTTGATCCATGTGGGTAATTCCTAGCCTAATGATGTCACTGCTTTGTTTAGGAGACTTTACAATTGCCCCAAATAGGTGAATACACATGGCAGTGATGCATATAACATTTTGTTTATAAATCTTAAAAATTGAATTAAGCAATTTCCAAAATGTTAATGTGAATCACGAGAGAAAAAGCAATCAAGAAATGATTTAAAATTTGCTACTGTACACATGTAAGAATGTATTAAGAAGACTGAATCTTTATATTAAGCAGGTTAGATTGGGGGGGGGGGATGAATGTGGAGTATAAACATTTATAATTTGAATCATTTATTGTTATTAATTAATTTTAACTTGTCAATGAATACTACTTATTGATCCCAAGGTAGAAATATGACCTCTGATCGTATCTCAATAGATCATTTGTCAATTATGCAAGGTGTAATGTAATTTTTTTTAAGAATAACATTTTTTACCAGTTTATAAAAGTTTTTAGACACCCAAATTATATTTTGATTTTAATAGATTATTCGACAAGGAAGGGGGGGGGGGGGAGAGAACAGTTTATATTTGAGTTTGTTTGGGAGTGGGGGTTCCAAGTCATATATTTGACAATTTTTTAATGTAATTTAAAATAAGACTAAGCCATACTACAGCCATGAACATGAATAGTATAGAACAAAACACAAACTAATACATGTACATGTATATATACATAGGAAGTATTACAAAACAGATGATTGATCTATATCTGGGTTCTTAAATTGAATCATATATCATGTACATATAATATTATTGTTTCTTTGTTCAAGGCATTTAAGATGGTATGTATGTCATGATCCCAAGTGCTCTTCCTGAAATTATCAAATATCATAAAAACCATTGAGATCCCCACCTTAATCCAAAGATATTATTCCTCCTTAGGTCATGCAGGCGCATCAGATCATTATGGCATGTAAGTCATGAACCTAAGGGGTCATCCTGACCCCCTTAGAATCAGAAATTGTCAATTATCTTTAAATTATTGATGTTTGATGATCCTATCTCTATTTAATCTTTATTAATTATTAAGTCTCCTGAATGAAGTTTGGAGACTTATTGTTTTTGTACGGTTCTTAATACATGTATATATTCTTCATTTTCTTTTTCTTCTTTCCCGCTCTGAACTTGTTTCTCAGAGATGGCTGAACATAATTGTACAAAACTCTAGGATATGATAGGCCTGCAAATCTAGTTGTGCACCCTGGTTTGATTTTTCTCATTTTGGGTTAGACAACCACTTTTCGGGGTAGGGGGGGGGGGAGGGGGGGTGTCAAAAGGGTGTGGGGTCTAACATTGAACCTTGTAGAAAGAATCATAGACTCTATTGTAAATGGTAACTTGAAAACGGACAAAGATAATAATATAGGGTTTTCATAATCATATATTGGCTGTTACTGGCAATATATAGGGTTTATTAGATCTGACCCCTGGGGTCATCCCCACCCCCCAGGAATTTGAAATTACCATATATCTCAGAAACTGTTATAATCATGACCCCTAAACCATATATATTCATGTTTCTGATGTCAAGGGGCATCAAATGTTATGTAGGTCATAGGCCCTGTGGGTGGTCCTGACGCCCTCAAACAGCAAGTCCCTTAATATCTTCAAAACAGTTGAGATCCCCACCCTTAAACCATATATATTCTTGTACCTTGTGTCAAGGGGCATCAAACGGTATGTAGGTCATGGGCCCCGGGGGTTGTCATGACCCCCCTTGAACAGGAAGTGCACGAATATCTCGAAAACGGTTGAGATCCCCACCCCTTAACCATATATATTCTTGATCCTTAAAGGGCATCAAAAGGTATGTACCGGTAGGTAATGGGCCTCAGGGTTAAATTTAATTTTTCAAAACCGTATTAATGCACATCTATGGAACAGTTCCTTTCATATCCCAAGATATGATGTGTCTATCCATTAAATCATAAAAGGAGTTCTAGGATCTATGTTTTTTTTAAAGTGATAAACGTCAATTTTCTGCTACATTTTGACTCCCCGGATGAAATTTAAATTTTGAAAACCTTACTGCACATCTATAGAACAGTCCCTATCATATCCCAAGATATGATTGTCTATCCATTAAATCATAAGAGGAGCTCTTGGATCAATGTTTGATTTTTTAGTGATAAACGTCAATTTTCTGCTACTATTTGACTCCCAGGATGAAATTTAATTTTTTAAAACCTTATTGCACATCTATAGGACAGCCCCAATTATATCCCAAGAGATGATGTAGCTACTCCAAAAGTTGTAAGAGGAGTTCTGGGAACCATATTTTTTTTGCCAAAAAACGTCATTTTTTGTTGCCCACTGATCCCCTTAATTAAAAAAAAAATTCTGGAACCTGATCATGCCTCAATATGACACCCCCAATCATATTCTAGAAGATCATTTGGCTACTGCTTAAAAAAATGACGTTTTTTAAACCAGTTTTTTTTGTAAAAAAACGTCATTTTTTAGCCATTAAATGACCCCCAGGACAAAATTGAAAATTCCGAAACCTTATTGCGCATCTATAGGATACCCTAAAACATATTCCAAAAGATGATTTGTCTACTTTTGAAAATGTAGGAGGAGTTCGAGGAAGAAGGTTTTTTGTGAAAAAACGTCATTTTTTACCAATTATTTGACCCCCAGGACTAACAGAGAATTTTTGAAACTTTTTTACAAAACAACATGATACCCCAAATCAAACTCCAAGAGTTCAGTTTGCTGGTTTATAAGATGTAAGAGCAGTTTGAGAAAGTAAAACGTGACAGACGGACGGACAGACGGACGGACGGACGGACGGACGGAACAGGGTAACAACAATATACCCGAACTTTCTTTAGAAAGTGCGGGTATAACAACAAAATAAAATCCATTGGAAAAATTAAATGTTATATGTGTTTATCTATTTACCTTCTGGTAAAATTATTTTTTCCTCCTTTTCTCTAAAGTTTTCTTGTCATGGATGGACACGTCATCTACAATAAGTATCTCAACACCATGGTAATACGGATTGACTGCCTCGAACGAAGGGTATGTTAATGTGTGTTACATAACTCAGTCTTTTATTGACTGTTTTTATTGATAATATGATGTAACACAATACAATTTTAATGGTTTTAACCTTTTTTATTCACTTAAAAATGACATCGTATCAAGTTTCTGTTTTGTTGTACAAATTGTGCATTATTGGTGCAATAAACATTGCAGATTCTATCAAATTGCAAGAGCTACTTGAGGAGATAAAATTTAAATCGATTTTATTTTAATCCGTTTGACAAAACAGCAAGTCTGTGCATTGCTGATTTTGCCAATGACAATGGATAGGCAACTCTGTCATAAAAAACCTCCATTCATTTAATTGGTACCGAGCTCAGCAAAAGACGAGCAAAGCCCGCCTCGCATATCCGCCTCGCGAAGCGAGGATTAATGGTAACACGTATATATAAGAAAATCTGTGAGAAGTGAGGAGTACTATGGACGAAATTTTTTTTTCCAGCACTGGCCGCCGCAATATTGGCCGCCATTTGTTTTAAATGTTAGTTTTATATATATGTATTGATTGACCACCATTTATCGATGTTTATTGCTCCTAAACTCGATTAAAAACGTTACAATGATTCAATTAAAGGTTATTTAAATTAAAAGAAATTAAAGCGGAAGTCAATTCAAATTTCAGTAGTGCTTCAATCAGGAACACGACTAGTTCTATATATGTCCTATCTAATTACCAGATAGAAATTTAAATCATTAACACCAAGGAACTGATCTTGCAGGTACTGAATATAGTATTAAATTTTATTACTACGGTAGTCAACATTTGAATTAACTTGATAAATAATGAAAGAAGAAATAAATAATTTACTCTCTTCGGCTATATCCGGAGATACTACTTGTACGTTCTACGTATGAAAAATGTCGTAAGAATGTAGACTGAGCTCGCGACGTTTAGTTTAACTTAGGCTGATGATTTGAGTAAGCAACTAAGCGGATCCTACTGTGTGTATTTTAATTAAATTTTGTTCTACAAAAATCAAACTGTGTTAACTCTTCGCTCGATCCAACGAGAGTTAGATTTGATAAATCAGTCGGTACAGCAATTCTTACAAAACGATAGTTTTCTCAGACAAAATGTGCAAACGTTGTTGAAAAGTATAACAAAAAGATAATAGGCCTTGACGATCGCATCAATCATCTACATCTACACGAATTGATGTTGGAATGATACGTAGTTAAAAAGGTTTGCGTGTTTTGTGATAGTGTCAGTTTGTTTATATTATATTTTGAAGAATGCGTGAGAAAATGTATGATAAAAATAACAGTACCAATTTATTAAAAAAAATTAGGCTAGGAATGTGATGGAGTTTGGAAAGCTCTTCAGATTGATTAAAAGCTATGTGTTTATTGGTCTTTACTTGTAAAACGGCTGAAATACGAACTCTAAACTAAGAAACATAAGTAGCAATAAACATTATAAAGGCATTAATCCTTGCAATGAAAACCCCACGAAAGTGATCAGGAATATTTATATATTATTAGACTGTTCTTAAGTTAAAAATTTAATCCTGTACTTCCTTTGCCCTCTAAATGTCCAGGAGTAGAAAAGATAACAATTTTGGCTCAGTTAAAAAAAAGACTGTTTGACCCCCAGGTTAATTAGATATGAAATAATGATACAAGCATACTTACTCGTTATGATTATGAAATTAGTTTGTTATCTAGATTATGAGAGGATTTTAAAAGAAATAGTATATTTTTTCTATATGATTAATTGATCCCAGCCTAAATTCAAAATACTTGACACAGAAGATTTGATAATTTTAGTACGTTTCAGTACAGGTTTTAATATTTTATTATTTTATCTTGCTCGTTATAACCTTGTTAAAATCTTCCGTTTCCAACGGAAGACCTTACAGTGATTGTAGTGTTTTTTCTTTCATTCTTATTTTTTTCTCCTCTTTTGTCGGTAGTATTTCTCAAAGATGGCTCAATAGATTTCCCTGAAATTTTCAGGGATGATAGAAAATGATAATATCTCGAGGTGATTTTTTTCATTTTTTCAAAATTCATTTCCGGTCGTCCGTTTCCTGTCCCGCGACAAAAGCTTGTGGCATCGAGATCTCAGAAACGATTAAGACTTGAACATCCAAACTTTGTGGGATGATAGAATTATTGTTGTAGATGTGTTTAAACTATTTTGTTTTGTTCGTCACAACTTCCGGTCGTCCCCGGCAGCTCTTCCAAAATTATTTTGTTTATGTATTTTATTTATTTTACATAGAATGAATTTGATAGTATAAATTCTTACATGTGTCATCTAATATGTTTTACGGTGTGACCGTTGGGGCGAGCGCAGAAAAAAACTACACATCTCTCATCATTGCTAATCTGCAAACCATGGACTTGGCCCAACCAGGAAACTTTGGCTTTAAATACAAAGCTGTTTGAGTTTTTTAAAATGTAAATACAATCATGATTTATCAATCCTTTACTCTTTGATAATGATCATATTAAATTCAGTAAACAATAAATTGCGTGTCTTTGTTAATTCTCATTTTGTTCCTTATTGTTATCTGTGTTTTAATTATTTTCCTCTGACACATCAATTTTGTTTTAATGTTTTTCATCTTTGTACGCTATGTCTTTACTTTAGACATGTGCCCTCCCATTTTTTTTAAATATGGGATATCCAATATTATTTAAAGGTTTGGCAACATATGCAGCTAACAAATACATGTAGGTATTTTAACTGTTTCTTTTTTTTCTTTTTTGTTTTCTTATTTATTACAAAATGACGTGGCTGCACGTAGTTCTAATAATAATCAAACTTTTTTTAAATACATTTTTATCACCTACCTAACGTATACATATATGATTAGATCAATATGACAGTAAATTAAGCATGGAACTCGCATGTATATTTAGTAAGCAAAAAAAAAGAAAAAAAAAAAGAAATGCGAACAAAACTAATCTGCCGAAGAGTTGCCGTTACCATTGAGTACCTACAGTCTACTGCAAGTTACACCCAGCACAGATGCTTGATCCACCTCTAAATGTATTGCGCGAGATCACTGTGACGTCATATTTACCTTTCTTTTGCACTCGTAAACTGTCGGAAAAATTCGGGGAGGAAATGACGTCATATGTCAGCAAAAGTTGATAGATACAATTTTGTTCGTAAGCATATATGTGTTGTTTACTTTAGTGGTTTTAAAGGATTTTTTTTATTGTTAAATGAAATAAATGTATTCGATTTAGAGGTAAGAATTTTCCTTAGAAACGCTTTCTGTTCGACCATGTTGCTATGTACCGCAAAGGATTATTGGGATATGTAGAACTATTTCACGCAGGTCCACAAAATTTTCTTTGAACAATGTGCTGATTTCAACTCGAATTTCCTCCGTTCGTACACGTTGTCTATGAAGCTCGCTACGCGAGCGGCGCTTCGCGCCGCCTCGCTGCGCTCGCTATTAATGTTAAATTGACAAAAACATTATACTTCAGGTGAGATATGTCAATTATCTCAGGTAGCTTTTTAAAAAGAAATATTTTTCCCACGAGATCTAAAAAAAAGTGATCAACACACGAAACTTTCAGGGATGATAGACATTTGAATGAAAATTTGTTTAACTGCTTTTAATTTGTCGACCGTCACTTCCGGTCCACACAGGAAGAGTGCACACAAATCATGTTGTTTATAAGTTAAAATGTTTTTCCTTGGCAATTTTAGATAAATTGATAGGCAATAAAGTCTTGTTTTCTAATGATTAACAAATACTAACTTTCATTTTCATTTAGCACTTCCGTTTGTCCGTTTCCTGTCCCGAGACAAAATACTTTGACTACTCTATATCTATAAAACGGTAATGACTTAAACAAATAAACTTTGTAGAATGATAGATCTATTAATGTAGATGAGTTAATATTTTTTTGTTTTGTTCGTCGTAACTTCTGGTCGTCACCGTATGCACCTCAAAAATTATTATTTTTACACATTAAATTCCTTTTCTACAGAATAAATATAAAAATATAAATCTATACAAAGGGTATCAATGCAATGTCAAATCAACCAAAAAAAAATCTACTTCCGGAGAGATATCTCAATTATCTCAGGTAGTTTTTTTAAACACATTTTGAACCCGTGAGATATCAGAAACTATAAGTGATCAAGACAGGAAACTTTCATGGATGATAGAAACTTGGTTGAAGATATGGTTAACCGATATCAGTTTATCTTACGTTACTTCTGGTCCACACAGAAAGAGTTCAAACAAATCGAGCTGTTTATCAGTTTAACTTTTTTTCATTTAATGTCTGTAGTTTGCTTGATGAACCATAATGTACAAAAGGTAAGTATACAAGAAATATTTAATACAATTTAAATTGAGCACTTCCGTTTGTCCGTTTCCTGTCCGTAATTGCTCTCCTCCTTATTTGTATTTTTCCGCTGGATTTTTGTGATCGGCTTCGGCCGATCACTATTGTGTCCATATGAGGCCGTACACATTCCGCTTGCATGAGTAGTTCTTATAAAACTTGAAGCTTTGGTTTAGTATTTATATAATATTTTACTCAGTTTTATTTCCATTCATTTACCTTAAGAGATGCAACCATACATTATATACAGTACGTTCGACCTGTTACTTCAAGAATGCACATTTTGTCTCACGCGTAAGAATTTCGATCGAGAATTCATTCAGTATTGCAGTTGACCTCGATGAACTGACCTCGATCATAAGAAGATGCTCCATGATCTGACCTCGATCTATTGATTTTGCATAATAGTATCTAGGAAGACGGCTTGATACGTTATAATGCAACCTCAAAAGCAAGTTATGATGGCATCCAATGGTTTTCAGTCGCATTAAATTATTTTTTAGATACAACTCTTTCTTTGTATACGTGTTAATGCTATTTGAAGAGCCCTACCTAGTATTCTAAATAAGAAGAAGATACATTAACATTTAAAAATTGCGTTAAAAATATAAAACAAGACAAGGAGTTTACGAATGGCTTTACCTTTTATTTCAAAATTAAATTTGTTGACGGTTTATAATGATGAAATTATGGTGTACAGATTCAGAATATTCTATATTTTGTAAACATACAGTATTTTCAAATTATTTTACATCAAACTGGTCATGTTGAATGCTTCTATCTATCTATTTATCATTATTGCCGATCAATCCTTTTAAAGGAATACTTGTTTTTATTTAGAACACTCTTCGTTTTCGTCACATTTCATTGTGTGATTGTGTGTGTGTGTGTGTGTGTGTGTGTGTGTTTGTAAGCCCTGTGAAGTTGGCCGAATACCAAGTTTACACACCAATCAACTTATCACCTGAAAATCAAATGGACACCCGAACTCAGGTGTTCAGTTAAAATAACGTCATTTTCGTGTTCCTCTCACTAAATTTCATCAGAAAAAATAAAAAAAATATGAGTGTTTCTTTGACACCAATTTCCTAATTTTTTTTACACAGTGTGTGTGAAATTTTATGCTCCATTTTCCCCCTTTACACAGAAAAATCTGCGCATGCGCAAATGTCATATCGGATGTTGTTTATAATGGCGGAAGTGAAATATGTTGTGACTTACAAGTGACCTCTTCCTTGAATATTTGATGTCACAGTGCTGTTTAAAGGTAAGTTTTTGAATTCTATGATTTAGTTTCGAATGATGGCTTTAAGAAATCAATTAATGATACACGTGTATCGCTTCTAAAGTCGTTTTAACAACAAATCACGAATGCATTTCCTTTTCTAAACTACGAGCTGGATAGATTCTATCTATTAACAAAATATTTACATTGTAAAACATTTATAATAGATAACTTTTGTACTAAAATCTTCATCATTTATTCCCACTTGCTTAAAACAACGACTTTACTTATATTGTAATATCGATAATGTGCTTTCATTATATCGTGTTTGTTTATTTAGACGATGTTAATAATTATCTACATTTAGATATATAAACATTGAAAAAAAATGGGGGTTATATAAGACCAAGGCGAAAGATAAAAATATATATATAAATACATGTATAACACTAGATCTAGACTCATTTGTTTATATTCATATGATTAACTTCTTCGGTTTCCAATGGAAACTTTCTACGGTCTGAAAGTAAGGAGAAAAAATTAAATTAGGAAAATATATACTAGATATGTTTTAACAATGAGTTACAGGATTATTCTCGTAAAACTATGCTTCAATATAAAGTGTAAGTGTACGGTGATTTTGCCTGGTCAGACTATACAGCAAAACCATTCTATTGAAGTAATGTAATAATTAGTCTATTTTGCATTTGTGTTTTCTTTTATGAACACCGCTTTACTATATGTCTAGTTCTTGAAGAAAATGAGCAATGTAGATATTTTTTTAAACAATGGATGAAAATCGATAGAGTACTTTCAAAATAGGTAACGGGTGCTTTCGTCCCTTGTGAATTTGCTACTAACTATTTTTGTTACAATACAATGTGCTTGTTTATTGGTAAAAAGAAGTTTTGGTGAACGTGTTCAAAGATCAGACAATTATAGAATATGAAAAATAAACAATGATATAAACATGAGACAGATACAAACAAGACAATGTTGTTATTTAATATAATCATTTTGAAGCAATGGATTCACTCACTCTGACTCTAAGTCTCGCTGATTATAAATCATATACAGTGGAGCCTCAGATATCCGGACGCCAGATATCCGGACGCTTCACTTTCCGGTCGATTTTTATTGGGAACGGAATTTTTACACAATAATTTGTCTCGTTTATCCGGAATTCCGCGTTCCGGATCCGGACGGTCAAATTTTACCACATAATACAGTTTTCCTTTAAATTTTATCTCATTTAACCGGACGGTCACATTTAAGTGTTCGGGGGCACAAAAGTTTTTCATGCGCAAGTGCAAATTGGTGTAAAAACATCTGACACTGGTTGTTGGTTTTAAACAATGCCTTCGTCCGGTAATCGGGGTCACTTGTGTCACGCTATGTACTCGCCCGAGGATATTACGATAACCATGGATGCGACATGTTTATTTGTCGCCATTTAACTTATGAACTGTTATTGTTTGATTAAAATGTCATGAAAATTGTTTAATTTGTGTTTAAAAAAGTCATCTATTGATTGAATTAAAATTCTATTAATCGTAATGTGATTAGATCGTTCGTACGCCTATTCATTTTAAAACGTAATTGAAATGAATATTTGATAATTTGAGTTCTGTTTACGATAGTTATTAAGACCGCTTGGGATGTTCAGGGTATCGACATTAATTTTATAGCGTGTGTTCAATTAACAGTGTAATAATAATTTATGCCAAACATGGCGTGGATGAGTGTTTACGCTACTTGTAATTAAATAAATATCGCTTGGGTGCAATTAACTCTATAGAAAGATGGATACGTAAAATTAGCTTGGGTAAGTTCTGTCAATGAAAAAATAGCTTGGACAATTATCAATAAGGGAATATATACAGATTTTCACCCATTTTCAATCATCAAATGTTGAGCAGCTTCAAACATGTCAACATGCTGTGGAAACATGTAACACCAAATTTGTACATGTATCTCCACGTCATTCATAACAATTCATCAGCTTTATCTTTGAATACTGTAGATTCCTTATTTTACGCGAGTACTTAATTCCGCGATTCAACGATTTTCCATCAAATCGCGAGAACATAAAATCGCGAATGTCGAAATTTTATCATAGTTTCATGTAGTTTACATATGTTTGAAAATTAAAAGCGAGATTTTAAAATTCGCGAGACGGGCTTCTCGCGATTTTACGCGGATATTAATTCCTCGCGTTTAATTAGGAATTTACAGTAATGTAGTTCATATAGTAAATAGTATTTTTTTTGGGAGTGGGGTGGGGCTGAAGTTGTTGTTGTTAAAACACAAATAATGATAAGAATTTAAATTTTAGCATTTCATTAATCATATTTTTGAAGAAGGCAGAAGCTGTATTGCTTTAATATAAAAACAAAATTTTAAAGAAGCTCTAGAACAAAGTTATAGTAAACACGGTCAAATTGATATGTGTAGGTTTATTCATAGAGATATATATGCTAACACATGTACATACATGCCAGATTTACATGTAATTAACTACATCTGGACATGTCATACTAAGTTTTACTTTATTGTTGTTTGACTACAAGTTTACTTTGTAAATTAAACAAAATTTAAAACGGAACAAAAAATTTAAATAGATATATATACACATATACATTGTACTTGTATATAAATTATAAACATCAAATGCAATGTTGTGTAACAATATACCAAGTTTTATCTCAACTTTACTTCTAAACAGCACTAAAATTGCAAAATATGAGAACAGAAGCTATTTTCCTCATCTAGTGTTTAATTTTATGGAATAAATATCATATTCGCTCTGAATAGAGACATAACTAACATACATGTAATATTATGCCTCTGTGTACATGTACAAATCTTCCATGCACTCTTAGAAAAAGGTAAGATGTAAAACGAAATTCTGAGCGTATATGAATAAATCACATCACGAAACTGATACCACCGCGATAATGTACAAGTAAGTATACATCAAAATAGTTAGGACAAAATGACCCGGGGCGAATCAGCCATTGGTCAAGACACCGTAAAACCTATATTTTCGAAGGAAGTCATGTGTTCGGAGATTATATATCAAATTAAGAGTCTGAGACAGTTGTTTTTCAGTGGTGAGTACATGATTCCTATTATAAGGTGGTCGTTCGTGTTTATAAATGTACAACACGTTGACAAAATTGCCTACAGCTGTTATTGTTAATTGTTCGAATTTTCTCCACAAGCTGTCACTTTGTTGTGGAACTCAAAGGATATAATTCTTTTGTAATCTTGACCATGTTGACAAGATGCTACTTTTGTATGTTTAATATACGTGTAAATCATGCTAGGCCCGATAATTCAATGTAATTTAGTCTTTAATTTATTCAGTTAATAGTTTGTTTATACACGCAGGTGTTCTTGAAAATCCAATCTGTGGAAAGATGCATCTTTTGTTGATTATTAAAACAAGCACTGTCGCAGATACTGCTCAGTATTTTTCATCCTGATCCTATAAGTTGTGATATATTTTACATGTACCTTTTAGGACATTTAGGAAATAATTTCATGCATCTTTACATATAATTGATAAATAAATAAATAAATAATACTTTTCACTATCTTTACAGAAATAACTTGTGAAATTTTTTAAAAACTCTACTGACGTGCAACCAGTTCTTGCCAGTACATTGTGATGTTATTTTTCGTATATGATTTTATATGTTGATAAAGGACATCACAATGTAATGGCAAGAAATGATACTCGATGAGAACTGGTTGCACGCCAGTATACATGTATTTGCCGATATCAGAGAAATAAATCTAAACATGCAGTGTCACTGACATACCAGTATGTCGTAGCATAACAAATATCTTCCCTCTTCCAGTCAAATAAAATCAGTCAGTACTAGTAGAATAAGGAGCACTCCAAATCAGTTATGCATTGGATTAGATAATTGTATAATCATTTTAGTATAATTAATGTATTAATCATATCAGTATATTCATCTCACATCTTCGCAAGCCAAGGATTTATGATAAACCATTGCCTTGTGAAAAGGAGTAGAGTGGATCACAAATCCTTGACTTGAGAAGATGTCATCTCAAGGCATTTGTTTTTTTAATAATTATAATCTTTGATTGGCATGGGACAATGACATAACATGAAACAGGTAACATTTGATTTGCCTAAGATGATATGGACAGACCTCAATTATGTGTAAGCATCAGATTTAGAAAAAGGTATAAAGAGCTATGACATTTGCTAATGAATATTTTCATAACAATAACTTTTCAACTTATTTGAAATCATGCATCCGATGCGAATCTGCGAATAAGCAGAGTTTTTATAATTAATGCTTTTGAGTTTATTACATGGTGTTACTGTATGTGACATATATTACGCCTCCTGTCAGTTTGTCGCTATATATATATGACATTTATTTTCGCTTAGTATACAAAAGATTTATACAGCGTCAACATACTATTCCAAATTAGAGTACGGTATTGAACGCCATCGCTGCCTTATAGCATTAAACTTTAGGTGCATTATGGCGTTCCATAGCACGACAAATGTTTTCAATGAAAAACTTTCAAGCGCGACAGCAGATTTCGAAACACAACGCTGCAATCATTCCAGCTTGAAGTCCAACGCATCACCGCCATGCTATATTAGCCGATAATGAATGGACGGTGTCTATATATATAAAACGTAGATATATACGACTGACATCAAGCAATTAAAATTGTTAATCTTTCTAAAAACACTTCATTATTGACAGTAATTTTATAGTTAAAGTTTCTGATAAACTTTTGAACAAATTGATTGAACATTTGTCAAAGAAATTCTACATGTACATAGGGATCCCAAAAACGCTTTTTTAAATGACGCTTGATAATGAATGTATAAGAAAAAAATTCAATGAGATTTCGTCTGCTAAACATTTCGAGTTTTTTTACTAAGGTCAACTGCTCTCATTTCTTGAAAAGAACATATTAACCTTTGTTGACTTTTAATTGTACAACAACTTGTTGATTAAATAAACATTAATTGTACAACAACTTGTTGATTAAATAAACAATCAAATCAATTGATTAATTTGAAAAAACAAACGCTTACTTTTCCGGTGATTATTTTTAGGGACTAGTCAACACTCAAACGTCACAGCTACTTATAGCAAAGCACGTCGGTACATTTAACAGTCGGCATAATAATAACAATATAAGTATTGTGTTGTGCATGTATATACTTTGCCTAAAGAGTAATCAGGGTTTGATAGATAGTGCACAAGCCGGAGTCTACTTATTATATAAGTAGCATTATTTGATTTGAAAAGAGCCCACACAGTTTCAAATAAATATACGAGTACTTAACCATTGCTCGACTTAATTGCTCCAATGAATCAACTAAGCCAACCGAGTAAAATGAACATCCCTAAGACATATAAATCATTTATTACCTTTACCTGCATTTTACATTTTTAGAATTCTACCCTCAAAATCTGTATAACATATACCCGGTACTACAAAATAAGACATTCTGAAAAATACTTCAATATAAGTTAATTACTTACACATTTATTTTGAAGTTAATGTTTCAAATATGTTTGAAATAGGAATTACACAAAAAATCTGTTTTAATTTAATTATTTTTTTAAAAATTTAATTAAATGGTAAGGGAAAAAGTTTCAATGTTGACATGTATCCATTTATTTATTTGAACAGATTCATCAGTATGTGATATTTGCCCAAAGATGGATCTTAATACCCACATACTTGGACAAAGAATAGAGATTTTCATGGGATTTATCTCCAGAGGTCTAATGCAGAATAAAAATTAAGAGTCTGGACAGAAGCGAATATGTGTATCAATGGACTAAACCTATCTTGAGCTGGTAAGTCAATTTCCAGAAATAGATTAAAACAAAGTTTTGATTAGAGTACCGGGTATTAATAGACATATATTATATGTAAGTACCGGTAAAGCAATATGTAGTCTTACTCTCTCAGTTTGTATGTCTGTCTGTCCATTAATGGCTCCCCCCCTCTCTCTCTCTCTCTCTCTCTCTCTCTCTCTCTCTCTCTCGTTAGCTTCCAATCAGAGAGCTTCAAAGCATTTCAATTTGTATAGCAGGTTTATGTAAACACTTTGAAAGTAATTTTCAACCAGTTACCTATACCGGTATCTAGCATTTCAATTACAAACAGACTGATTAAGGAATTTTGAATTACTCAGCATGCAACATTTTAATTAGTTTTCATATTTTTGATGTCCCCCCCCCCCCCCCCAAAAAAAAAAACTTTAATAAAGTACTTGTTAATTTTTATCAGCTAGATCAGCCTTATTTGAGTGCACCCAAGTGAACCCTGCAAGTTTTGTTTGCTATGACATGTACTTTTGTAAATTTTAAAAGAACTCTAAGATTTGGTATTTATATAAAATAATTAAAAATCAAAACTAATCTTAACTATAATTTTTTTTTCAAACTCATTTAAAATGTGGCAATCTTTTGTACACTACCTGTCCCCAACATTGATTTTTTTTTCAAAATAAACAATTTGAATTGGAAGTGAGAGGAAAAAAATAGATTGATAATAAAGTAAGATAGGGAATATGCATAAATGGATAAAATAGCTTTTCAGAGTAAAATAATAAACATGTCATTTTGTTAAATTATTCCTAAAATTAATCACATTAATGCATTAAATTTAATTACTGTAACAGTCAAACTTTGTTATCTCAAACTAGATGGGACTGTTTAGATAGTTCTAGATATCCGAGTATTTGAGATATCGAGGGTGAAATACTTCAAAAAGTGGTTGGGACTTAAAAATTACTTCGACATATCCATTGTATTTGAAATATCAGTGTTTGACATACAGAAGTTTAACTGTATTAGCAAAAAATACAAAGCTGAATTTTGATAAACACATGCACCTTTTTTATCATGTGATTATTTATTGAATGATTGATGATAAATTGATGATTTTGAGCAATCAAACTATAAGCATTGCATGTATAATATAAGTATTTGACAGAAGAAAACAACCTGTTAAAATAAAAAATTGTTATCAGCTTAAATGCTCAACCAATCACAGAACAGCTCGGTTTAACATCAGTTGTGTATGTACATGTATGTTTAATTATCAATGCTATGAAATCCACATATTGTCCAAAATTTGAAATGCTGCTTCCTAACATAATTCCCAAGAGAGAGAGAGAGAGAGAGAGAGAGAGAGAGAATGACTGACATGTACAAAATCAGATAGGGGACTATAAACGCAGGTATGTTAAGGCTTCCGGATTTAACGTAGCTCTCGGGTTTGCTGATGTCACAATAGAATTTAACGTAAAGTGTTGACCATCAATCGGTCATAGCAAACCCATACATTTTTTTTTAAATGACAAATGATCCTTAAAAACATAAAAGGAAATATCTCAAAAAGCTTTCATGTAGTTCATATAAACATTTATAATTATCACATGCTAACAATTTAAAGAGGTGACATACATTGTTACATTTTGTTTAATAAGGTATAACTCTTCTATTTAAAATCATATTTTATAGACAAGAAAATAAATTGAATCGTATGCATAAGATTCGCTTCTTTTACAAGTATAACTTCTGTATTTTCAACCACTGATCTAACTAGAGGTTCTATTAAAATTTATTTGGCTTTAGCTAATTAATGTATGCGATTACAAACTGATTATGACAAGAGTTGTATGGTAATTAATTTTGCATTTATTGACTCGGAGTATTATGAAAAGAAAAATAGCCATTGTTGATTTGTTCTTCTCTTCACAACCTTACATCATATATAATTGCATATGTGCATTCAATAAAATCATAGTAATGTCCAATTAGTATTTATATGTTCTGATGATGAGTAAATAAGCTAGTCTTGTCAATCAACTCATTTTTATTTTTTGGTTCTCGGACGTAAGAAAATGATGACTTCGGGCTTACGTTATGATGATAATATAGGGTTTTGCGAAATCTTTTCAATCTTTGAAGTTGTTTTGCAAAAAATTGGCCGAGAACACATATTGATTATTGTTTATGAATTGATTCAACATTATCTCTTCTGTTGTTGGGTTGAGAAAAATTAAGTTTGACTAAACCGTTTAAAAGTTTGAATCGTAGTTCTGAAATGTGTTTTCTGTTTAAGATATGCAATTTACTATATATTTCATTGAAATGACATTGCTTGATTTTATCACGGACACTGTGTTTGAAACATTATAACCATGCAGGCAAATCTTAGATAAATTTTAGAAATTAAAAATTATGAAACCAATGGATCATGCAGACAAATTTTTAAGGAAGGCTTTCTCACAAGCAGTAAACCTGCGAGCTACGTACCTGAAGTCACTTGTATGTACTTCATACGATATGATGTCATAGTTAACTTTTAAACGTCACGATCTGCATTCCTTTTGATAGTTCTCATGGATTTAATGTATTAATAGTTACAAACTTATAATAGAATCATACATTATTAAGTGAAATATATTGTGACAATAATAAAACCACTGATTTCCTTTACACAGACGCTGTTGTTGATACTGATGATATTATCAATATTTATTATGCATGATTTTTATTGATTTCACATGTAGAAATGCACAAAAAGTGTATCATACAATCCACAGCAGTCAACTATAGCCTCTGCATTCTTATTCATTCACAACAAAATTTATGACAACCTTATGATAAATAATATTTCACAATATTTAACCAGAAAACAATTTTTTAAAATTTTGGAAATGTTTAAAATTTAAAAGCCACAGAAAGATTTGAACTCATGACTTACAGGTTAGTAGTTAATGCTCTAACTAATTGCACTATGCTGTTAGATAACAATTTCGGGGGGGAAGAATCTTACTTAATTTATTGTTCATTTTGATCAGAAATATGCCAGATTAAAGGAGGTGTCCCATACCACCTTACGGTGTTATTGGACATCTGTCAGTATTAAAAGTATATAATTATAATACTTTCACCGGTTTAGAATTTTCAAATTTTATGATATTTAACCAAAATATATGTTTTAAAAAAGTTAACCATCTAACCGCCCACTACGCTATGCTGTTAGGTGGCAATTTGGGAAAAAACTATATAAAAAGTACATCACAACATGAAAGTGTCCCATACCACCTTAAGTCTTGATTTACATCGGATGTAGAGTAAATACTACATGTACAAGTGTACAGCTTTTTTATGAAAGAGGCTGCTTATACCTCTAGCTATTCTAAAAGTTGGCAGTTCTGTACTGATTTGTATGCAGCTTGGTATATACATATAGTCTTATATTTACTTGTATATATATAACATGTTATAAAGCAAATTTAAGTGTACTGTCTTTCATGTACATGTACCACTTAGTACATAAAAATAACATTTTAAGAACTATTAAATGCATGTAAAATAATGCAATATGTTTGTGAAATACTGATTGATTATAATATTGATTTTTGTAATTTTTTTATGTTCTAGGTACCGGTTTTCTAAGCAACAATGTTGGTAGGCGACAGTGGCCCACTGTCTCAGTTTTGCCACAGTCCAGGGTCAGCACCAAGCTTCATGTATAGGACTCCTACCTAATTACTAAAATTATCTTTATGAAGAAAATTTACAAGACTTCTTGATGACTGGGAAGACATATTAAATCTGATTGAATTTACACACTTGATTGATTAGCTTTGTCAACACAATAGCCAAATATAAACTAGTATACTATTTTAGCATTATTTAACAAGTATAAGTCAGACAGTTTAGAATTTTATGATCCTATAGTAAAGGAAAAATTACAGTGTTTAGATATATTCAATTCATCTCAGTTGTTCTTAATGCATATGCATGTACATGTATAAATACATGTATATGACTTTTTTTAATAAAGTATACATATATAGCTGATGTAATGACATTGATATAATCAGAATTGATATGTGTATAGGTATTCTGTATTGCTTTATCTAGGTTGGATCTTGAAAGCATGTGTATGGTACACTGTATCATAAAGATGATTTTTTCATTCTTTGTTTACAGTTATTGTCATAAAGGGCATATGAACAGATTTTTTTTCTTTGACTCCTTTTACTTATATATATATATATATATATATTGTAGTCTCCTGGGGCCATAATACAAACACCTAGTAACAATATTGTTTGAATTATATATACCGTAGATGGGTTTCTGTGTGCACTGATTTACTTGTACTCATCCATGTACATGTACAAATACAATTGCATTTTGTATATGTTTGTGCATTTGCTGATAATTTCAAGCACCATAAAATCTGTTGTATTAATTCATTTTGTAAACTGCAGCATATTTTGACAGGTGGGGTATCGTTACATAATTATGTACTAGAAAAATGTATACGGTATATCCCATTTCATTTTCTTGAGCGGAAGGGGGGGGGGGGGGTCAGTGCCTATATGCACATAACTATTCTACGTTAATAAGTTTGCATTTTACACTTACCCTACAGACTACCACCCCTCTGTAATTATTTTTGTTCATGATCGAATATTAATTCATATACATGTACCAATTGATTCAATAAATGTAAATGATACTTGCTATCTTTGTTATTGCTATACATGTGTATATATAGGAGGTAGTTTGCTCTGTGGTCCTGGATACAAAGCAAAGGTTGAGAGGTGTACATGGAAGCATTTGAAAAAAAGAAGGAGGCACTAATCAAATAGTTTACTAATGTTTTGCAAAAAGATACTAGTGGATTAACGATAAACTCTCTGAGTTTACATGGACTATAGTATAGGACAGATTTGATGTGAGAGACTGAGAGATGACACGAAGCAAATTTATAAAAAATTCAAGCTTCCTTTTATCGCAAAAAAACCCAGAACGGAATAGAGGGGGTGAAAATACTTAATATCGTAGACTCTTTTCGTTAAGAATTAAAAATCAAAGGGGATTCAACATTTCGCATTGAAAAATAGTTTGTATCTCCTCTCTTATAGGATATAAAAAATAGAAGGTTCTCGATATATCGCAAACATAATTTTTTCAAAAGACATTCTACAGCAGGAATTGAATCCTACATGTAAAACGGACATTTTTTTTAAATCTCAAAATTCAATATTTGATTTGATGGTTCAATATTTCAAGCGATATTACTGTTGGATTCATATGCAATGTATATGCCACTAGCATTGCGTTCCTTATGTGTAGGTCTCAAACGTACATGTACATATCCAGTGAAGGGGGCACATGTAGCGGTAAATATCACAACCTCTGAAACAAATCGGCAGTACATGTATCAAGGTTGCATATTGTTTGGAGCATTATCCTGTCTGAATATGTCCTGTTAAATATTAAGTAGGTGTATATGTTTCAGCTCTTGTATGTTGATGGAATTTCATAATGAGGACGGACTATTTTTAAAATTAAATTGAACTAGGAATTTTAATAAGCAATATTAATGGGCCCTTACATGTACATGTTTATCGGTTCCAAGAGGTATCAATTATCTTCCACATGATCTTTTTATAAAAGTAAAGATTACATGCAATTTTTTTTTTAGTTTTCTAGGTTTTCAAGGTATATCATACATACATACATACATACATACATACATACATACATACATACATACATACATACATACATACATACATACATACATACATACATACATACATACATACATACATACATACATACATACATACATACATACATACATACATACATGTACATGTATATACAATGTATCCTGGTGGTGTACTCTGTCAAATGACCAGACGAGACATCAAACACAACCGCATTAACACTGGTATGATTTCATCAAAAGACGGATTTAATTCCTCTGTATAACTTATCTGACCAAATTTGGAATGCGTATGCATCTTTGCGATTTTCTTTCGACGTGTTAATCTAGCGTTCAACAGTTATTTTACGAGTGGGGATCGCATCAGCTTTTTATTTTGCTTATGCAAATTAGTGTGTGGTTGAGAGAATGTATAGATGATCAGTTGAACGTGTGTAAAAGACTAGCATATTTGGGGTGTTTATGTAGCCGTTGAAGTCAAATTGAAAACAATAACAACATGATTTAACGGGTTTTACTCTTACGATGTTTTTTTTAAAGGCTGAGTATCACATTTAATTTAAAATAAATTAACGATACTTCATGATATTTTGAAACAAGATATCGATGATCATGATATACATGATATACATGTATCAAGTTCTTATTACACTGTGTGTTAAGTTTCCCGTAACTTTCTTTTCATTTAAAAGGAGAAAATGTTTACTATAACAATAATATCCTTTGTAACATATCTAACTGTCTAGCTCATAGGAAAGCAAAAGCGTCGGAACCGAGGGGAGCCCCCCCCCCCCCCCCCCCCACACACACACACACTTTTTTTGCCAAGTTTGACATAACTATCAGGCACGTAGCATCAGGGAGGTGCTAAAGTATCACAAATCTGCTCGCCTCCCCCACAGTTTTGGTAGCATGTAAGGAATAGAGGTGAAAATAAGGAAATTAAGAGTGATATTGAAAATGGCTGTGATAGTTGAACTACCTCCCCCCCCCCCCCCCCCCCCCCCCCCCCATCCCCACATACACGGATTAGAAATTTAATGATTTGGGGATACTTTTAAATTTAACGTGTTAAAATATTTTTGCTTCTGATGAAAAGTAAAGTCCCCCTTTCAATTTGTTTCCGACGCCACTGGAAAATTGAAGCAAATCTAATTTATTTGTGTTATTTCTTATAAACGTTGTTGTTCAATGCTTTAAAAATTCTGCTTAATCCTTATAACACTCGTGCTTAATACATACGGAAAATATCGAAGAAATCAAATAATAAATGTATCAATGTAAATAATCAACTCCGTTTGAATTACAATCCTTAAAACGCAATTACTCTCATATGTTTGATTTAGCTCACAATTCGCTCATCGTGCGAATTATTTGCCGTGCGCTCAAGCGCGTTCAACTTCCGCTTTTTGTGCTCTTTGCTTTAATTGCGCTCACATACACCTGGTGTTGAAATACATGTATATTTTAATAAGTAAAATGTCGTTAATGTACTACAAAAATAACATCGTCGTGGATTGAATAAAAAAGCTGGTAGCCCGTACAAGTCATTTCCTCATGCTTTTGTAAAGGTACCGACTGTCAACCACGCCTGTGAACACAGGTACACAGAACTGGACTATTGTATTTTTACCAAAAAAATTGGGAATTTTTTTCGTTGTTACATGTTACATTAAATTGTTTCTAATATATTTACATATACTTCATTGTTTATTCTAACCTATGAAACTTACATTGGACATAAAAAGCGATAATTGCATGCACTGGCGGAAATTGACCCCGACCAATACATGTATTACATCTGCGGCCCTATGCTCCCCAAGGAGCGAACAGGAATAAGTCAATAAGTCAAGTCAGTCAATACATGTATTTTGCATAATTAAGAATTACAATAAGGAAAATTATTTAGACCAGGAAAGCGTGTAATTTTATTAACTCTGTTTTAATTTTTATGCCTATATTTGCGGCTAATTTCCCCGACGCTATGGTATTTATTCTAATAATGATAGCACGTTTCTTAATCAATATAAAAAGGTTTGATATCTTAAGAAGGTATGGAAATAAGGCGAACACATTACCTACAGTGAATAAGATACTGTAAAACAAGAATATCAACGAACTGATAATTCTTTCAAATATTCGCATTTAAGTTTGCGCTTGCGTTTGCGCTCAGTTCGCCCTTCACCGTATTCCAACAATGTTTCAAGAGGTCTTTAACGGTATGGAAAATTATCAAATCTTTGAGTTGTTCATAAATCAGAGGTCGTTAAACGATTTGTTATTGAAGTTTTAAGTTGTGTGTGGGTTTGAGAAATTGAATTGATGATTGTGTTAATGGTGTTTAATTGAACGTGTGTAAAAGAAGGCTCATTTGAAAGTGTAACTTTATTTTCGAAATTTGCGCAGTCAGATGGATGTTCATGTACCTGACAATAGTATGACCGAAATTTTATTCATTAAATCTAAAGCTCATATTTTTGCTAAAATATGCAAATGAATGAAGACAACCCCAAAAGCTTTAACATGTATTATTGTCAATATACAAGATGGGGATAACTTCCGATTCCGAAATAGTCGGTACAAACCTGTCATCTTCAATTCAATATGCGTTCACGGTTCACTTTGCACTTGCGATTGCGCTCCATGCGCGGATCTAGAGGGGGCCGGGGGGGGGGGGTGTCTAGGTATACTACGCCTCCACCCCTCCTACAGATTAGGAATTTCATGATTTTGGGAATAAGTTTCTTTTTAGTTTTTTTTTTTTGGCTTGATGAGTAGTGTAGCTCCCAAGTTTCAATTCGGACCCCCCCTACCTGGAAAAAATTTCTGGATCCGCGCATGCGCTCAGTTCAGAGTCTGCATTCAATCGCCATTCATTATCAACGCTTTTCATATTCTGTTCAGTCATCGGTCACCGATCGCTCTGCATTCGCTCATCGATACTCACCGTTTGCTCAAAGTGCAAGTGGGAACGTGGAACATTTCACGGGATGTATACGGTACATAGGCGTCAGGACACCGAGGGAGGGGCTGGGGAGAGGGCTCCCCCCAACCATATTTTTGCAAAGTTATACCTAACCAGAACCAAAGACCATTTTGTTTGCTTGTCAAGATTTTTGTATAGGTCTATCCTCCTTTCAATTTGCTTACGACGCCACCATGGTAGATGCATTGCTCTTTGGTTCGTAACACAAAGTGGATTCAAACAATTGTTTAGGTTAATCATCGATATTGTTTTTTAGCGTGAGATATTTCAAAATATGTCTTGTACTGGAATTGTGGGTTATTAGTGTTCAGTTGAAAGTGTGTAAAAGAGGTGCTCATTTGGAAGTGGTAATTTGT
Source organism: Magallana angulata (assembly GCF_025612915.1). Lineage (NCBI taxonomy): Eukaryota > Metazoa > Mollusca > Bivalvia > Ostreida > Ostreidae > Magallana > Magallana angulata. The sequence goes on from NC_069117.1 coordinate 4,201,563, forward strand.
CTCATAATTTACCCAAAACAACTTGGAATATTTAGATTTTGCATGTACCGGTAAACAATTCACAGTCTGGTATAGACAATGAAATAGATAATCCAGATTATTACTTAAATCAAAGGCTTTTTAATAAGATTGCATGCATTTAAACGATGTTTGGCTGAACGTGTGTAAACGTGGTGCTTTTTTCATAATTTACCCAAGTCAAAGTCAAAATAGAAACATTTTGTATTTGCATTATATTCATATGTCTTAGATATGCTTTTTATAACGTGAGAAAATCTGAAAACGACTCACAGTCTAAAATGAGCAATCGATTGGATAAACCTGGATATGGCCGATTTTTTTTCATTAAAATCCAAAACCCATATTCTTGTTTAATTCCGTAAATAAAACAAAACACAACACACTGTTTTATCTCTTTTCTTGTTTTATTGCAGTCTTAGAATAATACCCGAATTATTTTGAACAATTTCGCTTATCTTGCATTCTCTGTGCAATAAAGGATTACTTTGCCGTGCGTTTGCGCTTAGTTCACGGTCTGCCTTCGTTACCGTTTACCAACCGCTCATTAAATTCAGTTAAGCGTTTAAACATTGTGTGCTCACTGTAACTTTAAAGTTTGTTCAATACTGCTTACAGCTCAAATGGGCAAGTACAAGCTCATTAAATGTTTATTTACGGAACGGCCTTCGATATTTGGTTCAAAACTGAGCATCTATCGTTTCATATTTGATTGATACATTTGTTTAATAAAATATCATCGATATTTAAAATGAAATATTATAATGGTAGGGAAATATTTTGGAACGTTAATTCGTTCAATGAAAGTAGCGAGTTTAGTTTTGCTCCCCAATATCTTCAAATCCCATGTATCTATCATCTATTAGTAATCAATAATTGCTTCATTTTTTCTTAAAGCAACAAACATCATTTGATAAAAGTAGCAAGTAGCGAAATGTTCTTATTATTTTGTTTTAAAGATATTCAATATTGGATGATACATCTATCAAATGAAAAGCAAGTGTGGCAAACAAAAATTGTCAATGATTTATTGGAGAGAATACTGACGCATTCTCATATGTAATATATGTAATGAGGCAGCGATATTTATCTGTTCACATGGTTACATGTGTTTGCATATAAAACGAATATTTTCAGGCATCTTATGAGTTTGTGTGGAGCTTAAAGCAGTGGATTATTTAGCTATATAATTTCTGTCATGCAATTTCAATGATTTCATTGATGATGAATAGGTTTGATGTTGAAGTGTTCAGTTGTGAGCGTGTACCTGAGGACTGTGTGTGAGGTGATCAGTTGAACGTGTGTAAAAGAGGTGCTCATTTGGAAGTGTAAATTTATTTTGTCATTTTCCCAAAGTTAATTGGGAACTTTGCATTATATTCACATGCAATGAGTATGGTTAAGTCGGTACACGATTCCTAGTCTAATTTGAACAATTAATCCTGATTATTATTGAAGTCAGAAGTATTTTTATTACACTGCAAATGAATGGTGTTCAGTTGAACGTGCATAAAAGTGATGCCCATTTGAAAGTGTAACTTTGTTCACAATTCACTCAAGTCTGAGTCAAAATAGACACAGTTTGTATTAAATTTTGCATTACATCAATATGCCTCGAATATCCTTTTCCAACTTAAGAAAATCAATCTGCGAACGACGCAGTCTATATGAACATTCGAATGGATAAATTTGGGTTAGCCAAATTTCATTTATTAACTCAAAAACACATTTTCTCGTTTAATTCCGTAAATAAAACAAAACGAAACTTAAGTTTTATCTATTTTCTTGATAAATAATTGTAATCTGGAAATAATTCCCGAATTATTATGAACAAATCACTCATCTTGTTTTATTCACTGTGCGTTAGAGGTTCACTTTGCGCTTACATGTACATTTGCGCTTAGTTCACAGTCTGCCTTCGGTCACCGTTTACCAACCGCTCATCAAATTCCGTTCATCGTTTAAGAATTGTGTGCTCATCGTAAGTTTAAAGTTTGTTCACTGCTGCTCACAGCTCAAATGGGCAAGTAAAATGTTTTAGGGACTGCACATGTCTACGACACGGCCATCGATGATTGGTTTTATATATCTTTAGTTTTATATTTGATTGATACAATTGTTTAGTAATATCATCGATATTTAAAATGAAATATTATAATGGTAGGGAAATGTTTTGTTACGTTAATTCGTTCAATTAAAGTAGCGAGTTTAGTATCTCTCCCCAGTATCTTTAAATTCTATCTGAATCAACTAATCAGGATTTGCTTTATCTTTTTCAAGGCAACAAACTTCATTTGATAAAAGTAGCGAAATGTTCTTAATATTTTGTTTTAAAGATATTCAATATTGGATGATACATCTATCAAATGAAAAAAAAAACATACATGACAAAAACAAACATATGTCAATAATCTTTTTGAGGAATAACTCATTCCCATATGTAATGAGGCAGCGATATTAATCTGTTCACATGGTTACATGTGTTTGCATATAGAACGAATATTTTCGGGCATCTTATGAGTTTGTGTGGAGCTTAAAGCAGTGAATTATTTAGCTATATAATATATGTCATGCAATTTCAATGATTTCATTGATGATGAATAGGTTTGATGTTGAAGTGTTCAGTTGTGAGCGTGTACCTGAGGACTGTGTGTGAGGTGATCAGTTGAACGTGTGTAAAAGAGGTGCTCATTTGGAAGTGTAAATTTATTTTGTCATTTTCCCAAAGTTAATTGGGAATTTTGCATTATATTCACATGCAATGAGTATGGTTAAGTCGGTACACGATTCCTAGTCTAATTTGAAAATCTGAATGGATTATCCTTATAATCATAATAGTCAGAAGCATTTTAATTACACTGCAAATGAATAGTGTTCAGTTGAACGTGTGTAAAAGTGATGCCCATTTGAAAGTGTAACTTTGTTCACAATTCACTCAAGTCAAAGTCAACATAGGAATATTTTGTATTTGCATTACATCAATATATCATTACTGTAATGAAAAAACCCTGAGACTATAAAAAAAACCTGAGGAAACCCTGAGTGGCACTGAGAAAACCCTGAGAGACCCTGAGGTCGGCACTGAGAATACTGCTGTAACCCTGAGAGACCCTGAGGTAGGCACTGAGGGTACTGAGGAAGAGCTGAGAGACCCTGAGGTCGGCACTGAGGGTACTGAGAAAACCCTGAGAAACCCTGAGGTCGGCACTTAATACGAAAATTTAAAAAATCCTTCATTATTCAACAATTGGCGTAATCATAGTTAAAAATAAATATAAACATTAGTAACATTGCATTCGTTTGGTATAATTTTTTTTTAAATGATGCAATTGCATATGATCAGACTTTCTCATTTAAAAAGCATCTTTAATTAATTGTAAACAGAAAGGATGAGTATGTATTCTGTACTAATTCTATGTACATTGTATACTGGTTAACATGCCAAAAGCAAGGGACCTCATGTTTTAATTAAATACTAGTAAATTTATCCTTTAAAAATTTAAAAAAGCCGCTTACATTTAAAGTATTCTTCCGAAATGAAATAGTAGTCGGCCGTAAAATGTAATGTTTTTAAAATAAAAAATCGTGTCCATTTTTATTCATTTTATTAACTATTTTAGTCGCCCTAACAGAACATAATTGACTAAAGAGCATTCATAGGTTCAATTACCGGTATTTCTAATTTGAAACAAGACAGCGTAGATGTATTTTGATATATATCATATTTAACATATTCTTGTACAGTATGGGGGAAAAATAGATCGGTAAACTATTTTAATGCTTAGACAGTAAAATGGTGTGAGGTGTTAAAAATAACTCTCTCTCTCTCTCTCTCTCTCTCGTAGGTAGGGAAAACGAAATAGAACTTCATTTACAAACCCGAATAAAATATGGAATAAACTGATTTTGATCGCTATTACAATACATATTTCCTAAATCCCGATTTTGAGCGATCACTTTATAAATGTAGTCCTTGTTCAAAATTCATATCCTTTACTATGATTTGATTTCCATGTAGACCCGGGCGAAATCACTTTTTATATTTACATAAAATCTCAAACTCCTTTGTTTTACGGTGTAATTCCGGTGAACCGTAATTCCCAGCCGTTTGCAGCTGTTTATTTTGATACTACAAGACATATACACAGGTGGCCAATATTCACACCTCGCCGCGGTCACTCTGTCGCGTGTATTGTCTAAGCCTTGTCTGTTATTTCCGAGGTTTTTCTTGATCCCAGAAAAACAAAAGAATGTGTTCTGTACTTATACACAAAGGAGACAATACATCGTATATCATACACAGTACTTTATATCATAGACTTCGTATCAGAGACAAGACAATCAATGATCAATAAAAATTGAAATACACGATTTTAAACACTGGCAATATTACCGCATGCTACATTTAGAAGTACTTAACATATATAAAGTATTTGTACAAGAGAGAGAGAGAGAGAGAGAGAGAGAGAGAGAGAGAGAGAGAGAGAGAGAGAGAGAGAGAGAGAGCGTTGTAAGGTACTTCGTATTGGGGCGGCGAATTATTTAGTCGAAGACCTGGGGGGGGGGGGCTTGGGTTAACCGGATTTGACTTGAAATGAAGAATTTTTACGATGTGTCTAATTTACTAATTCTTACAACACTCCCTTTCATTGTACAACACTTGCATATAGACGCAAGATATATCGCAAGATTCGATGCATTTATATCGCTCAACGGTCGCTCCGAATCGTTCGTATTTCATAGAGTACTTTTTCATATGCGATTAGTTTGGCTAACTATATCTATTTTTTGGGTCGCTTGAATATTTCGTCGCTTCAGCTCGTGCGCCAACTGTGAAAGGGGCTTTAATTTTGAAGGTTTAATTTTTTAGGGGCTTTACAGGTATACGGAATGGCCATCAATGTTCTATTCATTTTCTTTATTTTTCCATATTAGGTTGATACATTTGTTTAATGTTATCATTGATATTTAAATTGAGATATTAATTTGCAAATGTTTTTAAAAAGTTACATAATATAGTAAATGAAAGTGAATTCTATCATGTATCAAATTCTTTGTGAAAAGAGACAAATGTTTATATACAGATGTTGCTAATGAAAAACAAATACATTTTCTAAGACTACATGTATGTAGGGAGCATGAACGAGTACACATACATATAGTCAGCTCTTAATGTTGTTAATGCAATATTTGACTTTCCAAGAAGCGCAGTTGACAATGCACTTGCTTATCACCGCTGCGACCTGAGTTCGATCCCCATGATCGACAGTGTTTGGACGTGAAAGGGTATGGCGGTCGCCCGCTTGGACATGTGGGTTTTCTCTGGGCACTCCGGCTTCCTCCCACGTCAATTATCCACTCATGCTTACATCCGTGCCAACAGATAATGATATAAATTGTTTATCAATTGTTGTAAAATAAATAAAGTTCATTTTAATGCAATACTCTGGAATATATGTGATATAGAGATTTTGGACGAGTTTTAATGGAGTGTTCAATTGAATGGGTGTGTATGGATTTGTGGAGTTGTATTGAAAGTGTGTATAAAAGATGTTCACTTGAACGTGTGTTTAAGAGGTGTTCAATTGGATGTGTAAATCTAGTGTTTATTTAGCAGGCGCCAAGTCAAGGTAAAGAAAAGTAAAAATAGAAGAAATAGCAACCGATAATAACAATCCTGAAACAAAAATGAGTTCAATGGTGTTTTTCGTTTTTAATTTGAGTGAGTACAAATGATAGTGTCCATTTGGAGGGTGGGGAATGCAGGTGTTGGATTGGCACCGCTTACACGTATGTGTGTGTGTGTGTGTGTGTGTGTGTATAATACAAAAAGAGTGAAAGGTGATATCACACAATATTTGGTTTTGCCATTTGTTCTATGTGTGAATCCGTAACATAATCCAAAAAGAGTGAAAGGTGATATCACACAGTATTTGGTTCTGCCATTTCTTCTATGTGTGAATCCGTAACATAATCCAAAAAGAGTGAAAGATGATATCACACAGTATTAGATCATGACGTCATAGTTAACGTTTCTATGGAATACAATTTCGTAACTTATGTACGTTCACCTGAAGAAAGATGTAAATCCAGAAAGCGCTAGTGAATAGAGACTTTGGAGCTGTTCATTTTCTTTTTATATATATATATATATATATATATATATATATATATATATATATATATATATATTAATTCAATAAATCCTTTTTCTTGGTTTATATATTGTTACTTTGAAAATCTTAAATCTTAGCAAACAAATAAAATTGCTGTTATAACCTGAGATAAAACGGCGATCAAAGATTTGTAGCACTCCTTGGTTTTGAACTTAAGATCTGTAAAATTAACTTCACGATGTTGTTTTAAACAAGAAAGATTAAAAAAGGGGATTCGTTTAATTTCTGAAAAAAAATTTATTTCACCTTAATAAATTTAATGAAAGGAGAAATAAGGGTTCATTTATAACGATTCAAGAGTAACTTTAATGAAAATGAACTATTTTTGCGGCGAAGATTCAAGATATCGTAAGTACATTACCAGCTTGCGACCTTCTTTTTTTAATGGCGTTAAAGTATGTCTTGCAAATTGCAAAATTATTCAAATAATCAGGTTGGATTAATTCATTACTACTTCATTGATATATACCAGGACTTGAGGTATTATTTACAGCTATAGAGGTGAAAGGTTTAGTATGCTGAGACGCCATTCAAGTTCATAGGGATTGTCTGCATTAATTTATAATTTCTAAACAGGAATGGTATGTCAAAGAAGCGTTGTCTTGTATTTCTATACAAACCATAGTGATATTGAAATTTACATACTTCATTCATGTTGTCCATTTCTCAGCCAATTGTGTACAGCGGCTGGTTTTTTAGTGAATGCCGAATACACCTCTGCTTACTCCAGCACGTTTCGTTTCATTTTCCTTTACTGTTTTATTTAACATGATTTAACCTGGTCAGCTCATCATCATGTCTGTACTTTAAGTTTTAATTTCAAAGATGTACAATTGTTTGCACCCTTAGTAAATTCTTGCAATACGAACTTTGTTATACAACAGTTATCTTGACACAAGTCAACTATGTGAAGATGTCTAGATGAAACAAACTAGTGAACCACTTCTTGTCAAATTGGCACCTTTTTTATACCCTAGTTGACTTAACGTAAGAACAGATTATCTGTATTAAATTGATTTTTATACCCGCACTTTCTAAAGAAAGTTCGGGTATATTGTTGTTACCCTGTTCCGTCCGTCCGTCTGTCCGTCCGTCCGTCCATCCGTCTGTCACGTTTTACTTTCTCAAACAGCTCTTACATCTTATAAACCAGCAAACTGAACTCTTGGAGTTTGATTTGGGGTATCATGTTGTTTTGTAAAAACGTTTCAAAAATTCTCTGTTAGTCCTGGGGGTCAAATAATTGGTAAAAAATGACGTTTTTTCACAAAAAACCTTCTTCCTCGAACTCCTCCTACATTTTCAAAAGTAGACAAATCATCTTTTGGAATATGTTTTAGGGTATCCTATAGATGCGCAATAAGGTTTCGGAATTTTCAATTTTGTCCTGGGGGTCATTTCATGGCTAAAAAATGACGTTTTTTTTTTTACAAAAAAACTGGTTTAAAAAACGTCATTTTTTTAAGCAGTAGCCAAATGATCTTCTAGAATACGATTGGGGGTGTCATATTGAGGCATGATCAGGTTCCAGAATTTTTTTTTAATTAAGGGGATCAGTGGGCAACAAAAAATGACGTTTTTTGGCAAAAAAAATATGGTTCCCAGAACTCCTCTTACAACTTTTGGAGTAGCTCTGTCATCTCTTGGGATATAATTGGGGCTGTCCTATAGATGTGCAATAAGGTTTTAAAAATTTAAATTTCATCCTGGGAGTCAAATAGTAGCAGAAAATTGACGTTTATCACTAAAAAAACAAACATTGATCCAAGAGCTCCTCTTATGATTTAATGGATAGACAATCATATCTTGGGATATGATAGGGACTGTTCTATAGATATGCAGTAAGGTTTTCAAAATTTAAATTTCATCCAGGGAGTCAAAATGTAGCAGAAAATTGACGTTTATCACTTAAAAAAAAAGTAGATCCTAGAACTCCTTTTATGATTTAATGGATAGACACATCATATCTTGGGATATGAAAGGAACTGTTCCATAGATGTGCATTACGGTTTTGAAAAATTAAATTTAACCCTGAGGCGCATTACCTACCAGTACATACCTTTTGATGCCCTTTAAGGATCAAGAATATATATGGTTAAGGGGTGGGGATCTCAACCGTTTTCGGGTATTCGTGCACTTCCTGTTCAAGGGGGGTCATGACCACCCCCGGGGCCCATGACCTACATACCGTTTGATGCCCCTTGACACAAGGAACAAGAATATATATGGTTTAAGGGTGGGGATCTCAACTGTTTTGAAGATATTAAGGGACTTGCTGTTTGAGGGCGTCAGGACCACCCACAGGGCCCATGACCTACATAACATTTGATGCCCCTTGACATCAGAAACATGAATATATATGGTTTAGGGGTCATGATTATAACAGTTTCTGAGATATATGGTAATTTCAAATTCCTGGGGGGTGGGGATGACCCCAGGGGTCAGATCTAATAAACCCTATATATTGCCAGTCACAGCCAAAATATGATTATGAAAACCCTATATTATTATCTTTGTCCGTTTTCAAGTTACCATTTACAATAGAGTCTATGATTCATCCTACAAGGTTCAATGTTAGACCCCACACCCTTTTGACACCCCCCTCCCCTCCCCCCCCTCCCCCGAAAAGTGGTTGTCTAACCCAAAATGAGAAAAATCAAACCAGGGTGCACAACTAGATTTGCTGGCCTATCATATCCTAGAGTTTTGTACAATTATGTTCAGCCATCTCTGAGAAACAAGTTCAGAGCGGGAAAGAAGAAAAAGAAGATGAAGAATATATACATGTATTAAGAACCGTACAAAAACAATAAGTCTCCAAACTTCATTCAGGAGACTTAATAATTAATAAAGATTAAATAGAGATAGGATCATCAAACATCAATAATTTAAAGATAATTGACAATTTCTGATTCTAAGGGGGTCAGGATGACCCCTTAGGGTCATGACTTACATGCCATAATGATCTGATGCGCCTGCATGACCTAAGGAGGAATAATATCTTTGGATTAAGGTGGGGATCTCAATGGTTTTTATGATATTTGATAATTTCAGGAAGAGCACTTGGGATCATGACCTACATACCATCTTAAATGCCTTGAACAAAGAAACAATAATATAATATGTACATGATATATGATTCAATTTAAGAACCCAGATATAGATCAATCATCTGTTTTGTAATACTTCCTATGTATATATACATGTACATGTATTAGTTTGTACTTTGTTCTATACTATTCATGTTCATGACTGTAGTATGGCTTAGTCTTATTTTAAATTACATTAAAAAATTGTCAAATATATGACTTGGAACCCCCACTCCCAAACAAACTCAAATATAAACTGTTCCCCCCCCCCTTCCTTGTCGAATAATCTATTAAAATCAAAATATAATTTGGGTGTCTAAAAACTTTTATAAACTGGTAAAAAATGTTATTCTTAAAAAAAATTACATTACACCTTGCATAATTGACAAATGATCTATTGAGATACGATCAGAGGTCATATTTCTACCTTGGGATCAATAAGTAGTATTAATTGACAAGTTAAAATTAATTAATAATAATACATAGGGGGGGGATGGGGGGGGGTTTAAAGACAACACCTGGGGGTCATTAATGTACTTTACACCAGTTGATGCATCATAATGACTTTAGAAGATATTTTGTATTTTCCTGTTTCGTCGGGTCAGAACAGTCCTATAAGGTCATGACCTACATTGTATTTGATGCATTATAATACATTAAGAAAGAAATACTCCTTCCTTCCTATTATTACTCATATAAAAAATATAAGTGTCTACACTTACTTACATATGTAATACACAAATTTAATAAGAAATTGTTTATACAGGGTCAATATGGGGTCAACTCAACAGTGCATGCAGTCTGACAAATGAAAAAAATAACTTTTGCAACTAAAATGACAGAAACTTTACAAATGCGATAGGATAGGTAACGATGATAAGCTTATTTAAATATTAAAAGATGATGATACAGTATGCTGCCAAAGGGAGATTACATTTAGAAAGTGAAAGTAGAACTTATATACATGTGTATGTATGCTGGCAGGAATCCCATGCTGGCATCTTATTATATTGTGCTACTGCTACTACATGTATTATGCTTACCTAAATTGGTCAACATCATAATGATAATCCAATTAAAACACAACAATGAATTCCTTTAGCTGATCTTAACTACCGTTATCCTTTTCTGCATACGGAAAACACAGACAATGAGACATGTATGTATGGGTGTTGCTAAAACGCGGAACGGAAAACGGAACAGAATGGAAAATATCATCACGTTTATCGCTTAAAAAGGGTATAGACTGGCCAGAAACGATTTACTTTGTATCTTTTATTTATATCTAATGAATGATTATCAACATGTTGCTATCTTATTAATATTCATATGAATGTCTATCAATTATAGCATTGTATTCATTCGGCTTTAGTTGAGTACGAAACGGAAAAATCAAATGTATACGAATTGTGAAACATTAACATGATTAAACGAGCAAATTAGCTATAACTTTTTACTTATTTCTCTTATATGGTATTGCTGGCATATTAGCGTAACGTACGCAGTTAGTGAAAGCGTTTTATGCGTGTTTTGAGTATTTTTATATTATTTTCAAATATGATGTACATGTATATACTTACATCAAAATTGAATTTTCGGTGTTCTAGACGATCTTTTATCATACAGACGATACAGTATCATTGAGATGGAAGAAAAAAACTGTAGGACTGACGACATTAAAAAATTAAAATACAGTAAACATTAAAATACCCGGTAATTTGTGAAACTAGTAATTTGTGAAACTAGTATTTTTAGCAATGCAATTTTGTTTACGTTTGCATTACAAAGCATGCAGTTGTTTATTCCAGCAGCTATATACATATGATCCGAATACAGAGCTCTAGACGTTGCCTGGTTTGATTTTCCGATTATATATTGGGACTATAGTCTGTCGATCCCAAAATATTCATGCAGCACATTTGGACGATTTATAATGGAAAATGTTGACATCTTTTCTCCATTTGGAAGTCACTCAGAAGACCTTGCACAATTTTTCAACACTATCATCCGGGTCTGTTAAAATGCAAAACCCCGTAGACTTCTTTATTTTTAGCCGTGTATTTATACCAGCTGATAAGCTAGAGAGGACGTTTTAAAGAAAGAATAATGAGAATGTTTAATGCTTCTAAAAGAGAATCGCTTGAACCCTGAGGTATATATAAATGTACAGCAAAAAGTGAATCGAGGATATTTTGGGACAGAATATAGTGGTCAATGCATGTACTGTTAATTTTGAGGAAATAAATATTCTTGAATAAATAATCTAATATTGCTTATCTTTCAAAAAAAATTAAAAAGGTACATAAAGTATATCGTTTTAGCATACTTAACAAATCTATGAGGTAAATAACAGTAGATAAGATTTTCCGTTTTCCTTCCGTTCCGTTTTCCGTTCCGCGTTTTAGCAACACCCATGTATGTATACACGTGAACCCATCTAATCGAAGAGCTGGGTAAAACTAGTACCCGCTAATGAGACATGCAAACCTGTGTTGTGTACGTAACTTCAGACAAAGATCAGTCATTTGTAACATGCATGTATTTTTATGACCTATTCTTCAAATCCACTTGCACTATTTTATTAGGTAAATAACAGCTTTAAGGTGGTGCAGGACACCTGCATATTGTGATGTACATGTATACTTCCTATTGAGATAAACAATAAAGAATGTTGAATATTGATTAAATATTTACCCCCCAAATAATGTTACCTAACATTGAAGCGCAATGGGTTAGAGCGTTTACATGTCTGTAAGAGCATTGGGGTCCAAGGTGTATTTTTGGTAATTTACGAATTTTCATGGGGAGGGAGAGTCTGGACCCCTCACTCCCACCCCTTCTCTAAATCTGTGCACACGATGATGTTCATGTAGGCACACAGAAGCAAATCTAAAACCGGCAACCGCCACGGGGAGGGGGCATAATTTAATTTTTAATTTTTGTTTGTAATAATTATATAGACCATTATACTTCCTATGACATAAAATGTTAAGATTATTGATTAACTGAAAATTCACTGCAAACAGGTCTACCCCAAATTGCACATAAAGTGCTGCTCATGTCACGATGTGTATTATCATATGGGCAGGGATCTCATCCTTCAGTTATGAAAATTATAATTTTTAAATGTATTACCGGAGTTTGCATGTGGCCTTCATTTTTAATTAAACTGGTACAAAACAGTGTTATTTAGGGGCAAACACATGGTGCGGGTATTACTGTCTAATGACAGCATCTAGTTACAATTTTTCATGTTCACAATATCTAAGCTGTTACAAAATACAGACGAATGATTAAACTAATTTAAGAAATGGTAGAGTATTTTTATATTATATAAAAGAATCAACATTTACATATTGTACCTCTAACGTGTGCATTGGAATTAAAATGCCCTTTTAGATACATCCCAAATTTCATGTTGTACTATATTTCATCGCTGTTGCAACAAAGACAACTTTTTGAAATAGTATGGAAAGCATCACAAAATTGATTATTTATTTAGAAATAAATAAAATTGTAAATGTAAATCCGCCCTTCTGTGATAAATTTATCACTGCAATATGCTAAAATAAAAGCCAAGCCGTTAACTTTCTGGAACCTAAATCCTATATATAATAAAGGCAATATTAAGATTTTAGGTTTTTGAAGGCACTCATTTTTATTGCATTTTATTTCAACTCAGGAGACAGTTAGAAACTCATGGTCATGACATCCGCAAAATTTCTAACATCCATTTAGATGACCTTCCTTTTCTTCCGATCATATAAGCTCAAATGACAATAAGTATCACACTTAACAGTCATGACAGGAATAGTATTTTTGTTATTACAGTACTAGTAAGATCCATGCCATGTTTGATATTTTATGGTAGGTATATAATGTGTAGCACAAAAATATCGACATAATCCGGGAACGCAGATGTGGTTTGGAAGATGATTTATTTTTTGGTGACATTAACATAATTATCAGAATAATCACTTTTTTGACCTTTCATAACTGAAAACAACGTATACTTTTGTTTTATAATTGACATAAAGAACAAAATATGGGGGAAAAACAAATACAAAATATATATATGGCTGGTTTGAAATATCCATCGATTGTTAATTACAGTTAAATGTCCTTGAATATGTCAAACAGGCATGCATCAGTTACAGAATTCTAATGAATGTTGCTGTCACTCAGGATGAAACTGGAAGGAATTTTAAAAATATTTTTCACGCATTTTCGAATGCCAGTATGACCATGGATCATATTCATGATTTAAAATTGGTTGCAACAAATTACTTAACTAAGGCAAAAAAAAATTCGCTAATATATTTTAAATATACAAATATGATTTTCGTGAAGTTGTCTCAATCTCTCTAAATCTGCATTCAAATGTTGTTTAGTGACTTGCCAGTTGGTCATAAAGTGCTTAGGAAATGAGAAGTTTAAAAGATATTATGATCATTATCAATAATAAGCGGGAACAGTTAAACTAAAAAAGATATAAAAAAAAAAGAAAAAGAAAATCGTGAAAAATACTTAAACGTGTTTTAAAATCTGTAAGAGGATAATATTTTTCTAAGTATTATGTGTGTTTCCTTATATATTTTTCACATAAAAAGTACTCGAACTTTCCTTGTCAATTATCATGTATTTTTTATCATTACCATTAATAGAACAATAAAAGTAATTTAAGACTAATATCAAATTAAAAATTAAAACGTGTAAAGTAAGTTAGGGTTAGGGTTAAGGTAAAAAAAGGCATATTTAAAAACAAAAACACCGAAAATCTGCGTACATGTACCTCTATATATCTGCAGTATTATAAAATTCTTAAAAATGCAAACATTTATTTTTGTAGTGTAAAATAAAATTTCTGTTGAAATGGCAACCGATTGCAATTCACGAAAGGGACCATGGAATCCTGACTGATGCCCTGAGATGTATTTATTCTTTATCAGGTGGACTTTCATTCCGAAAGCCTTTTCTCGTAATTCAGGATGAATTACGAGAAAAGGCTTTCCGCATTTTGCCGGAAAACGAATCTGATATCACACCACAAAATTTTACGAGGGAAAGAGACAATTTGATTAGCTTTCATTCAAGATGTCCCTCGTTGCTGAACGAAAATTAGGGCCGGAGCTATGAACCCTGAAGTTAACATTACCGCCTATGGAAAATGCATGAGTGGACAATACCCATATGACTAATTGATCCCAACCTAAATTCAAAATCCTTTACACCGAAGATTAGATATTTTAGTACGTTTCAATACAGGTTTTACAATTTTAAGTATCTAAATATATATTGATATATGCAATGTCTTATTATTTATGTTATCAAGTGTAGCATAAAAATATCGGCAGAATTCGACTACGCAGATGTAATTAAGAAAAATATTTATAACTCGGCGACATTGTCCTAATTACAAAACTAATCATGTTGACCCTACATATCTCAAACAAATGTAAGCCCTTGTTAAAACATTGATAAAAAGAACAAAATATTGGGGATGTTCAAAATTATTTATTTTGAAGACTGGTTTGGAATAATTAGGGGTAAATATTGCTGATTTTAACCGAGCGTCATTTAATACGTCAAATAGGTATGTTAGTCACAGACCAATATTAAGTCTGTATGGAGGTAAGTTATATAATAACAATGAAAATTTGGCATTAACCATTACAACATCAAGTTAAATATATCGGGGGTTCTTTTTTTGTATCATACGATTGTATGTATCATTTTTTTTATTTGTCTTACACGAAATTTATATTGCATTTTTTCCTGTTTGGTTCATATTTTGTTTACATCTGTGTAAATATACACTATGTCAATTCTTAATATTCTTAAGAAAATATAGTAAATATAGGAATGTCACGTGGCACAGGAGAAGGTAGACGCGCTGTACCGTGCTCCGGGGTCTTCTGACAATTTTCGCAAATCTATTGAGTTGGGATCTTTCATTTTCATTGCATAGGTGTCAGGAATCGTTCCTTGTTTTGTACATATGTTATTTCGGTCTTTCCACCTTTCAGGTAAAAGACCAATTTTTTTATGTTTCTTCTTCTTCTTCTTCTTCTTCTTCTTCTTCTTCTTCTTCTTCTTACCTCGGGGTCACTTTTTTGTTAATAGGGTCATCCAAACAATTTAAACTTTATGAAATTGCTCATTAAAAGTTATGGTACCAATTGACCCTGTGTCAAAAAATTCCCAGAACTTACAGAGTTATTGCCCCTTGAGAAGGAAATGCTTGTTATCGCTACTCCTCTGAAACTAAGAGAAAATAAGAGAAAGAGACTTGGAACTTTTACCAATGTATTCAGTACACTTTGAGGGTTCTTCAATCTATTTTACCTAAAGGATCTGAGGCCCTTTATAGTAGTAATTGCCCCTGAAAGTATTTAAACTTCGATAAAATCACTTCCAACTTTCAACTTTTTTTCTATCTATCATAAAGAGTTTCAATAGCTTGCTTGATTGCGCAAGAAGGTATTCACTTGGGTCAGCAGGGTATCATATCAAGTCCTGTGGTTACTCGAGTGGAACTTGTTTTTACAGTCAACCCATTCATTTTGTACACAGACAGTAAGCCTCTAGAGCACTCTATTCTATTGTTAGGTTTACTGTTTATATGATTGTGTAAAGAATATTCACTTGGCTTAGTTTTGTTCATAGTAAGTGGAAACAAATTCAGAAAAGTTATTTAATTAATTTTTACGATATAAACGACATGGATTTCTTAAAGAAATGGCTTGAAAAAGAAGTATCTTTAAAATCATCCTTTATCATTTTATGGCTTTATGGTTTTCCCATTTTAAAATACAACATGTATCATAGATATGATAATTTTTTGTATACCTTATTGAGCAATCTAGCAATTCATTAAATAATATTAAAGTGGAAAGACCTCTAATTGTTCGAGAACAATTAACCTACTAGTTTTCGCTTGCTTTTTTGATTTTGGACTTTTGATAGACGTTTAAATTATGCTTGTTTTCTTGATTTTGTGTGAGTATCCACTCACCTGTATTACCTGTGTTATATACCTGTAAGATTATGAGTACAGTCATGGCTGAGAAGCTCTAAGAACCGACGATAAAACTGTTATATCTAAAGGATTTTAAAGGATTCAGATATTCAATGCAAAGACAAAGGTCGGATCACAGGCTTTGATCTCATGGAAAGTGTTATGGGCGTAGTGGGCAATTCCTTACATTACTTACAGCAAGATAGAAACCTGTGGTATTTTTATCTCAAAAAATCAAAGAAAGCAGGGACAAACTTCTCTCTGACGGATGCGAGATAAACAAAATCTCCCTGTCCTTTTTTGAGACTAACCCGTATTCTTCGGGAAACCATAACCCAAATGAAAAAAAACACTGAAAATCCGAATCTGTGGTTTACCGCTTTCGGTGTTCGAAATTCCTGTGCTCGAACTTCTAGAGAATCTGAATTTAGATTTGAAAAGGAAAATCTTGTATGAAAAAATCAGACACCCAGTCACAAAAAGAATGACGAGTGTGATGAATGGCAACTGCTTCGTTTACATAGCACCCCTTTCTCCAGGAACATCTCTTGCTAGAGTACATCACTGCGCTGGTCTAAAATGCCTCATTTTTCATTATGGGCAGCCAAAACATGAAAATAAACTTTTGTGCACCAACTGCTGGGACACAGATCTCACCAAAACGAACTGTAAAAACAACCCTAAATGCAAGGTGTGTTTGGAGTAAGATTATTCTCCTGGCGACCCGAAATGCAAATTCTACGAGCCCCAACAACATGTGATCGCATTCAACGGAGAAGATAATGTGCTGTCCAATTTCTTTCCGTGCGAGATCAATCTCTACGGGGTTTGTTACAAATCGGCAGAGCATGCCTTTCAATATGCTATGGCAATGCGGTGTGGTGACCTCGAAGCAGCCCAAGCAACCAAACAGCTGATGATGCTCTGTCTCCCAAACCTTGGTGGCAATGATCAACAATCAGTGGTCCACTACCTGTGAAGCCGTCATGACCGAATTGATCGAAAATAAATGCGTCCAAGTTCAGCAGTTCCGGGAAAAACTAAGATCGGTCAAACGAAACGTGGTGCTAGCTGTATCTACCTACAATGATACCTGAGGGACCGGGCTCAACAAGACAGGAACAGAAAATACCAAGCAGCAAGCATGACCAGGTAATACCCTCTTAGGTCAAATCCTAACCAAAATCGCAAAAAAGATATGGAAGCGCAAAAAGAGTGATTATGGAGCAGTCCACAACAGAAGCAGAATTCAAAGCAGAGCAGCAAGCAGCGCGACATAGCGGCTATGCTCAGTGAAATACGTGCCCGTCAGCACGATTCCCATTCCGCATCCGGAGGTGACCTCTCATCCGAGACGGATAGAGATGACGAGAAAACATAGATGCTCTCAAGGACAGACTCTTTTGAAACTCACGATTACGATGTCGGGTATGTTAATACTTGAATTTCACTTACCATATTGTATTTTATTTAC
Organism: Magallana angulata; assembly: GCF_025612915.1. NCBI lineage: Eukaryota > Metazoa > Mollusca > Bivalvia > Ostreida > Ostreidae > Magallana > Magallana angulata. The sequence continues at coordinate 4,219,338 of NC_069117.1, forward strand.
CTAGAGTATAGATATTATGGAAAAATTACAAATCATTTCAGTTAATGTAAGGGGGCTAAATTCTTATAAAAAAACGTCAAACATTATATGAATGGCTCAAATTATCTCAATGTGATGTTATTTTATTACATGAGACACATTTTATTGAAAAAAAGTGAACTTAAATATAATGCCCGATGGCAGGGGAAAATTTTTCACTCATTTATGGATTTGTCACAACGTAAAGGTGTTTCAGTACTTTTTCGAAAGAATTTAAGTGTCGAAATATTAAATGTGCACACATTTATTACGAAAAATTGTTTAAATGAAAACATAGTTTTGTGTGGTGATTTTAACTGTCGTGTCAATGATAAACAAGATAAAAGTAAGAACTATTTGATAAACTTGTTAAAACAGCTTGATATGGTGGATTTTTGGGATAGAGAGCATCCTGAATTGAAAGGTGACACATGGTGTAATGCCCAAGGTATTCCTTTCAGTAGAATAGACTATATCTATTAATTTCTGTTTTTAAGTAGGTAATAAGCAAATTACCGGGTACTCATTCCTGCGGCACAAGAATGAGCAATAATAGATATTTAAAAATGTATTTCAATATCTCTAAAAATTCCAGAGGTCCGAATTATTGGAAATTAAATATTACATATTTAGAAAATAAGGAATACAAAGATTATTTTGCAAACTTGGTTTATGAAGTAGATCATGTGCAAAATCTAATAGATAAATGGGAACTTTTTAAACGTAAAGTTAAGGAATTTTTCATACATCAAAAAGCAAACGAAAAAATATGACCCAAAAATCATCTTAATTGAAAGATAGAAACTATTGAAAATAGCCAGAATAACAATATTGATTATAATAATCTGAAAGCACTTAATACCACTTTGAATGAGTTTTATGACAAAAAAATTAAGGGGACACAAATACGTTCAAAGCAAAATGAATAGAAAGTGGCGACTTATCTAGACAATATAGAGGTACCAATGTTGAACGAGAAAGACAAATTGATGTTAGATGAATTCCCTACTTTCGAAGAATGCAAAAACGCTGTACTTGAAATGAAAGGAGAAACGTCTCCTGGACTTTTTTTTTTTTTTTTTTTTTTTTTATTGGGTTTTTCATTTCACAACATATGTACATATGTAACATAATAATGATTGTAACATTTTTATAAACATATTACATAGTCTTTATACTATTTCTACTTAATAGTACAGTTTTGTATATTTCATATGAAGTGAAGCTGATTTTGAGAGAGAGAGAGAGAGAGAGAGAGAGAGAGAGAGAGAGAGAGAGAGGGGGAGAGAGATTATGCAGGTGGATTACAATACAAGTATAGACTATGCTATACTGAAAACAAATGAAATGATATGAGGGTTCATTGATAAAAAAAAACAAAAAACAGAAAAATTAAACTTATCTCTATAACTACAATTTTTCACAGATATTCTGCCAGTGGCTTTCGTATTCCTTATAATTACATCTTTTCAACAGCAAATATTTTTCAGTTAAGATTCTTTCTGTTATGACCTTTTTCAAGGCATGTATATTTAGTGTCGGATTACTTTTATATTTACATGAAAAAATATATTGCTTCACAATAAGAGCTATCAGGTTAAAAAATTTATAACTTTCTTTATTTTTGTATTTTCCAAAAAGAACTGATTGAATATCAGATGTAATCGAGATTTCAAACTGTGTAAAAATCCACTCTTCAACATCACACCACAATTCTTTTACTATATTACATTCATAAAATAAATGACCAATACTTTCTTCATCTTTTTTACAAAAGGTGCAAACAGCAGATTCTGCTTTTTTTATATTAAAAAGATATTTATTTGTAGGGACAATCCTATGAAGTATTTGATATTGCAGCCAATGTAGTTTTGATTCCTGTGTACACTTAAAAGGGAGTTCAAAAATTCTACTCCAAGAAGTTTGTGAATAGTTATAACCCTTTTCTCTCCATTTTGATATTGATGTACATATTTCTCTTTTTTTGTCTAATAGTATGTTGTACATGGGTTTACAACCTTTACAAGTATTAATAAACAATAGAATATGATTAGGGACAATTGGTCCATATTGTAATGTGTTCTGTAGGTTTGGTAAGTGTATATCTTGTGTATGTAGTCTGGTTGTAACTGCAGTTCTTAAACTTGCATACTCTATGAAATTTGTCTTTGGATTAATGTGTTTCAATTCATCAAAGTTTCTAAATGTTCCATCTATATTAAGCAGATCACTAACAAAAATAAATCCTTTATTAACATAACTTTTGATAAATATTGATTTATTGTCTATGGTGATTTTGGGATTGTGCCATATATTATCATTTATAATTTGGGGTCTACTAAGTGGCGTTTGTTCAATTATTTTTAACCAGCTGAGGAGCACTTCTTTCCAAAAAGAATTTTCTAATTTTTTACATAGAAGGTACGAATAATCAGGACCATTTCTCCATATTTCAGAGATACTAATTTTCAAAATTGATTCTAAAAGCTTTACCCATTTTGTATCAGTTTTAATTAGTCTTCTCATCCAGGTAGCTTTGAGTGCTGTGATAAAATTTCCATAATCAACCATTTTGAGACCCTCATGATTATAATCTTGTATAATTGTACTTTTCTTTACTTTATGAACTTTACAGCCCCATAGGAAATGAAAAATATCATGTTCAAAAGTTTTTAGGTATTCAGTTTTTGGGTTGGGTAATGCTAGTATCAAATGATTTAGCTTTGGTATTATTAGTGTCTTGATTATCGTAATTCGACCAATTGGTGTTAATTTTCGTAACTTCCACTGATTTATCAATCTTCTAATTTCAGTCAATTTTGGTAAATAATTTAATTCTTCCATTTCATCTAATTTAACTGAAAATTTGATACCTAGAAGCTCAAAATTTAAATTGTTCCAACTAAGTTTCCATCGTGAATGATGAAATACATCCTTTGAAAATTTTTTGCTACCAATCCAAACCATTTTTGTTTTTGTAAAATTTATTTTTAAGCCTGATACTTGTGCGAAAAAGTCTAAAACCCTAAGAATGCCATCATATGATTGTGGTGTACCATCCATTATAATTGATGTGTCGTCTGCGTATTGAGATATTTTGTATTCTTCCCCATCAATATTTATACCTTTGATGTCTTTTTCATTTCTTATTAATATTCCTAAAATCTCAGCGCAGAGAAGAAAGAGATATGGAGATATTGGGTCACCTTGTCTAACGCCCCTTTCTGGATAAAAGTATTCTGAAATTATACCATTTTGAATCACACATGCCTTAATTCCGTTATAGAATGTTTTTATCCAATTTTTGAAGGAGGGTCCAAAATTAAAAAAGTCTAGTGTTTTTGAGATAAAACTCCATGAGATGGTGTCAAAAGCCTTTTCGAAATCAATTAACATTAAAAGGCCGGGTATGTTGTAATGCTCTGTATAATACATAAGGTCATATATAAGTCTTATATTTTCCCCAATAAATCTTCCCTTCAAAAATCCAGTCTGATCATTATTTATCAATTTATCTAGAATAGTTTTCATGCGTTCAGCTAAGCTTCTTGAAGCTAGCTTGTAAATAACATTTAGTAAAGTAATGGGACGCCAATTTTTCAGAAATTGTTTAGGTTTTCCAGATTTGGGAATGCATGTAATAACACCTAGTTTATTTATTTCTGAAAAGTTTCCTATTTGAAAAGAGTGGTTTATTGCTCTTGTGATAAATATTCCTAAGTCTCTCCAGAAGAATTTAAAGAACTCACTTGTAAAACCATCAGGGCCAGGACTTTTTTCATTTTTCATTTTCTTAAGGAAATTCAGAATTTCTGTATCAGTTAAAGGACCTTCAAGGGTATTTGACTCTTCTCTATTAAGTTTAGGACACTTAATTTTATTTAACTTTTCATGGAAACTTTCTTCATTTATAATTTCTCTTTTCTTATACAAGTGTTCATAAAAAGATTTAGTTTCTTTTAATATTTTCATTTGATCGAAAATAACCGACCCATCATCTTTTTCAATATTTGGTATTTGTTTACTTATGTAGTTCCTAGTCTCTAGGTTAATGAAATATTTGGACGGCTTTTCTCCCTCGTCAATCCATTTAGACTTTGACCTGATACATTGACCTTTTAATTTATTTTTTCTTATGTTGAGAAGCTCATCTTGTTTGTTCGATAGTAAATCTAAGGAGTTTTCCGTGAAGTTCTGCTCAAGACATGTAATCTCATTTTCTAATTCCTTTTCTCTTTCATTTGATTTTTTTTTCTTAAAAGCAGAGTATGAAATGGATTTACCCCTTATTTCAGTAAGAAGAATATCTATAAAAAGTTGATCATCAATTATAAATTGGATATCTTCATTTCTTATATTATCTAAATTATCTATATTGTATATAGGACAAACATATTGTCTTTTTACTTCCCTAATTATTTTTTTTATAGAGTTAATATATATTGTATCAACTAATAGGGAATTGTTGAATTTCCAAAAGCCTTTCCCATTCATAAATTCATTTACTTTAAATTCAAGAATTACTGGGGAATGATCTGAACGATAGCTATTTTCAAATTTAACATGTGGTACTCTATTTGTTAGAGTTTCAGATATAAGGAAAAAATCTAATCTGGCTTGTTTTATAGGACTTTTCCTTCTCCATGTGTATCTTTTTAAATTTGCATTATTTTCCCGAAATATGTCCACAAGATTAAATGTCTCCACTAATTTCAAAACTTCTATTCTTGCTTTTGGGTTATTCAGATGTTTATAATTCATAGAGTCTAAGTCTTTATTCATTACTAAATTGAAATCACCTCCAATTATAATATGCTGTGTACTAAGATAAGAGTCAATTTTATTCCTTAATTCTGAGTAAAAATTTGGTGTATCTGAATTTGGGCCATATATATTTACCAGTAAAAGGTGCATATTTTCAACAGTAGTGTCTAATATAAGATAATTACCACTATCATCTTTATCTATGTTATGTACTTTACATTCAAAATTGTTATTTAAAAGAATTGCCACCCCTCTAGAGTTTGTTCTGAATGAGTTAAAGAAAGATTTAGTTCCCCATTGAGATTGTATCAACATTTCATCTTTTTCACTAAAATGTGTATCTTTCAAGAAATAAATATTGTGGTTTTTTATTTTAAGATTTCTGAAAACATCTTTCCTCTTATGGGAGTCATTAAGCCCTTGGCAGTTTACTGATAGTATTTTTAACTTGTTTTCTTTAAGTGCTTTGTTGTCCATTAGCATTATTTAATAATATTTTACCCCTGCAGAAGACAGTTAAAAGAGATATATAGTGTATAGAAGAGAAAAAAGTGCTATGACATAGCAAAGGTGTTGATTCGGCGCATGAATTGGTTTTGTTTATCATTTGTAAACATTGGCATGCTATACAGCTGCCGATAAACCTGTATATGTTGAAGTTATGTTCAGGTAGAGTTAAAAAAAGTTTGAAAAATAATACATTTTATGGAAACGGACAGGAAGTATCAAATACATTCCCTCCTATTTTAATAAGAATATATTTAAGGGAGACAGGCTGCATTGTATAAAATATTATCCTATGCAAACGCTAGTGCAAATTTACAATCCTGCAACCTATCAATCTAGTAATAGAGTAAAAAAAAATAAAAATGCACAGTCAATAATTAACTCGGAAAAGGAGAATGTATTTTCTACCACCTAAGGACTAGTGGCTGAATATGTAAGGTTTAATAAACAAATAGAAATGGATAAAAAAAGGTAGAAATCATACCTCGTTAGAGCAAATCAAACCGGATGTTGGTATGTATGCGGTAAAAATAGAACCGATACAAATACTTCCGGAATACAAAACCGAACAAGCCCATAGACCAAAAAATTTCCGGACTGTAATTTTGTTTAAAAAAAAGAAGAAAAAAAACATCAGAAGCATGGTTAGTAAATTCGGAAATACAAAAAATGAGTATCTCTATTATAAGTTAATTAATCAATTCACGGGTAGATAAAAAGTAGCTCATTAAATTCCGGAATGTTTTGAAAAATCAAAAACATGTTTCAGAAAATTAATACATGTAGATAAATACAGAAAAAGTATATATATGAATAGATAAATACGATTTCAATCAGTTGAAGAATTAATTAATAAATCCAAAGCACGTAAAATATGATTACATCAGTGAACGGAATGTCGAAGAGAAAAACTCGCATGTAAGTACATGTATGTAGCAGTGTACGAACTTGCATTCAACGTCAACACATTTTGGCTAGGACGGATTTATGTTTTTCCCGGCGCTCAAACCCGCATCAACGATATGGGTGAAGCGACGCATACCGATTTTGTTTCCGAACCATCTGGAGACCACAATCAGCGCGTTCTGGATTCCGTTGTCGTTCATGGCGCTAAGCAGAGTTCTCCCCGCCCCATGCTCGCCGTCATCTTCAGAACCCTCATGTACCATACCATCACTGCCTGCGAACCGGTAGGCGTACACATTGTGACTTGCGCTGGATATTGTTGGCAGCCTGAGTATTTCGATCAGCGACTCTTTGACCTGTTTGTACGAATTCACTGCCGTGGCGTGCGACTCGAACCGGTCTCCTGGACTTTTAATGGGAATAAAAGCATAAATGATAAAGAAATCATTAATTTACAACATGCAGATGACTTGACACTTGCTCTTAAAGAAAAGAATTCTCTAGATTTTGAGTTTGAAAATTATAAACGAGTTTTGCGATCATGTCGGATCAAAAATCAACATAAACAAGACCGATTGTATTCTATTGGGGGGGGGGGGGGGGGACTTAAAGATATGCATGATGAAATCAATGGAGTTAAAGCAAAAAAAAAAAAGCTTTCAGGTGTTGATGTATTTTTACAGGACATGATAAAAAAGAATATAATAATAAAAACTGGATGAAAATATATCACGACATTGAAAAGTTATTTGAATCGTGAAAACGTAGAAAACTAGAGTTGTTTGGTAAATTATGTATAATCAAAACATAACCAACTTCTAAACTAGTTTATATTGCATCTATATTGTGTATTCCGGATAATGAATATATCTGTAAGGTCCGAAGACTCTTATTTAATTTCATATGGGACAAATCTGAAAGAATCAAACGAAATACCTTGATAGCCGATATAACAGATGGAGGTTTATCAATTATTGATATTGAAAGTGAGTTCAGGGCTCTAAAAGCAGTGTGGATACCACGATTGTTATCTTCTAAGTGCGCTCTATTTGAAATCTTTGAGAGTTTTTTGGAAAAGGCTAATTTAAATCTTAATTACGTCTTACAACTGAAACTAATTTAAATGCACTGGATAGAATAGGCAAACTTCCACAAACAAATTCATTTATGGAATGTAAACATAGGTGTAAACATATCACGTAATGACATATGAAAACAATCCATTTGGAATAATAACAATATCAACAATCAGTGGTCCACTACCTGTGAAGCCGTCATGACCGAATTGATCGAAAATAAATGCGTCCAAGTTCAGCAGTTCCGGGAAAAACTAAGATCGGTCAAACGAAACGTGGTGCTAGCTGTATCTACCTACAATGACACCTGAGGGACCGGGCTCAACAAGACAGGAAATACCAAGCAGCAAGCATGACCAGGTAATACCCTCTTAGGTCAAATCCTAACCAAAATCGCAAAAAAGATATGGAAGCGCAAAAAGAGTGATAATGGAGCAGTCCACAACAGAAGCAGAATTCAAAGCAGAGCAGCAAGCAGCGCGACATATCGGCTATGCTCAGTGAAATACGTGCCCGTCAGCACGATTCCCATTCCGCATCCGGAGGTGACCTCTCATCCGAGACGGATGGAGATGACGAGAAAACATAGATGCTCTCAAGGACAGACTCTTTTGAAACTCACGATTACGATGTCGGGTATGTTAATACTTGAATTTCACTTACCATATTGTATTTTATTTACCTAGAGTATAGATATTATGGAAAAATTACAAATCATTTCAGTTAATGTAAGGGGGCTAAATTCTTATAAAAAAACATCAAACATTATATGAATGGCTCAAATTATCTCAATGTGATGTTAATTTTTTACATGAGACACATTTTATTGAAAAAAAATGAACTTAAATATAATGCCCGATGGCAGGGGAAAATTTTTCACTCATTTATGGATTTGTCACAACGTAAAGGTGTTTCAGTACTTTTTCGAAAGAATTTAAGTGTCGAAATATTAAATGTGCACACATTTATTACGAAAAATTGTTTAAATGAAAACATAGTTTTGTGTGGTGATTTTAACTGTCGTGTCAATGATAAACAAGATAAAAGTAAGAACTATTTGAAAAACTTGTTAAAACAGCTAGATATGGTGGATTTTTGGGATAGAGAGCATCCTGAATTGAAAGGTGACACATGGTGTAATGCCCAAGATATTCCTTTCAGTAGAATAGACTATATCTATTAATTTCTGTTTTTAAGTAGGTAATAAGAAAATTACCGGGTACTCATTCCTGCGGCACAAGAATGAGCAATAATAGATATTTAAAAATGTATGTCAATATCTCTAAAAATTCCAGAGGTCCGAATTATTGGAAATTAAATATTACATATATAGAAAATAAGGAATACAAAGATTTTTTTGCAAACTTGGTTTATGAAGTAGATCATGTGCAAAATCTAATAGATAAATGGGAACTTTTTAAACGTAAAGTTAAGGAATTTTTCATACATCAAAAAGCAAACGAAAAATATGACCCAAAAATCATCTTAATTGAAAGATAGAAACTATTGAAAATAGCCAGAATAACAATATTGATTATGATAAACTGAAAGCACTTTTTTTTTTTTTTTTTTTTTTTTTTTTATTCAAACTTTCATGTACAAGTTATTTGCATCTTCTTATATGTTTAGTTTACAGTGCATACAAATCACATATTCACTTCATTTGAGGATATAAGTATAATATAAACACAGTCACATAAAAAAGCACACGTACAGACAGGTGTATACACCGACAGACAGACATATATATGCACAAACAATCTTGAAAACTTGCTTTTATCACCCATGAAAGTTGGAGCATTTTTAGTTATGAGGTGGGGGGGGGGGGGGTGAAAGAGGGTGGAGAAAGAGAGGGGAACACTATCTATCAAAAAATCATATATATGCAAGAGGATACATAAAAGTAGACTTAAAATTTTTTTTGGTCAATATTTGCTTACAATTTCCTTGCAGCTATTATAAACACATTTTATAACAAATCGCAAATAGTTTGCCAATACTTTTCATACTCAGCAAATTTACAATTCTTCAACAACAGTAGTTTCTCAATATGTATTCTATCAGTGACTGTTTGTTTTAACATGAGCGTCGAGAGGTTTGGGACATTCTTATACTTACTGGCAAAAATAAATTGTTTTACTGTAAGAATCAATATGTTTTGAAGTCTATACATATTTCTGTTTTTGAATTTACCAAAAAGTATAGTTTTTTTATCAAAGGTCATTAAAAAATTAAACTTCCTTCTTAACCATTCTTCAAAGTAGAGCCATATTTCTTTGACATGAAAACAGTCCACAAATAAATGTTCTATAGTTTCTATGTCTTGATTACAGAAAGAGCAGGCTGGTGAATCAATTATATTGAGTTTGAAAAGGTACTCATTTGTTGGCAAAATTCTATGTAAAATCTGGAATTGCAACCATTGAAATTTGGATTCTTTCGAGGTTTTAAATGGGAGTTCAAAAATATTATTCCATTCTATTTCTGTAAAAGCAAATCCACTTTCTGTCCACTTCTTTACTGAACGAATTGATTCTTTTTTGTTATCGATGAGTACATAATACATATCCTTACATCCTTTGCTTTGTTTGTAAAAAATACTGAGAGAATTTGGAATAAATGGTCCATATTCTACCTTATTATTATTTAAGGCTTTTAATCTTTCAAAAACTGCTCCTTTCAAACTCCTATATTCTAGAAAATTGGTCTTAACATTTGAGTTTTCAAGAGTTTCAAGGCTTACAAAATTGCCTTCTTCTGTCATCAAATCTTTATTAAATTTATAACCACAGTTGAAATAATTCTTAATAAAAATTGATGAGTTATTAATTTTAATATTAGGATTAAACCATATATGTTCATTAAGTACTTTTATGTCATTTTGTCTATAGGACATAACAATTTTTACCCAATCTAATAAAACTTCTTTCCAAAACTTGTTACTTATCTTATTGCTTATATTGGTAATAAAGTCTGAACCTTTTTCCCATAGGGTTTCTATTTTTAATCCTAATTCTGATTCAGAAAGTTTTACCCACTTTGTATTAGAGTGGATAAGTCTTCTTATCCATGTAGATTTCAATGCACAAACAAATTCCATATAGTCTATCATTTTTAATCCCCCATATCTGTAATCTTGAATTATAATGTTTTTCTTTACCTTATGGACCTTGCCTCCCCATAAAAAAATGTAAATTTCTTTCTCAAACTGTTGAAGGTATTCTTCACTAGGTTTTGGTATAGTTAGGATTAAGTGGTTAAGTTTTGGTATTATCAGAGTTTTAATCACAGTCAATCTTCCAACTGTTGTAAGATTTCTTAATTTCCATTGTTTTATCAAACGGGTTACTTCCAAAAATTTTGATTGGTAATTTAATTCTACCATTTCATTCAAATTAACAGAAAATTTAACACCGAGTAGATCGAAAGTGGGATTGTTCCAGTCAAGCTTCCATCGCGAGTGGTGAAAAACTTCTTTTGAAAATTTTTTACTTCCGATCCATACCATTTTAGTTTTGGAGAAATTAATTTTTAGACCAGATATGCATGCAAAATAATCAAGTTCTCTTAAAATACCATCCATGGACTGAGGTGATCCATCAAATATTATTGAAGTGTCGTCAGCATATTGCGAAAGTTTGTATTCTACACCATCAATTTCAATTCCACGAATTTCTTTATTATTTCGAATCAAAATCCCTAGAACCTCAGCACATAGCAGAAAAAGATATGGGGAAATTGGGTCACCCTGTCTACATCCTCTCTGAGGAAAAAAATAATCAGAGGCAATTCCATTTTGTATAACACAAGATTTAATATCACTATAAAAAGTTTGGATCCAGTTTTTGATTGAAATCCCAAAATTAAAGAAATCCAGTGTTTGGTATATAAATTTCCAAGAGATAGTATCAAAAGCTTTTTCAAAATCGATTAACATTAGAAGGCCAGGGATCTGATTTTGTTCAGTATATTGCATTATATCATATATCATTCTAATATTTTCTCCAATAAATCTACCTTTTAAAAACCCAGTTTGGTCTTCATTAATTAATTTATATAATACAGTTTTTATTCTATTAGCAATGCAACCTGAAGCAATTTTATATAATACATTAAGAAGACTAATTGGGCGCCAGTTTTTTAAGAACTGTTTTGGTTTTCCTGCCTTTGGTAAACATGTTATTACACCTAGTTTATTTGATTCTGTAAAGTGTCCTAACTCGTAAGTATTGTTTATGGCTCTTGTTATAAAGCTGCCTAAGTCGTTCCAAAAGAATTTAAAAAATTCGCTTGTAAACCCATCAGGCCCTGGGCTTTTATCGTTTTTCATATTCTTCAAAAAGTTATAGACTTCCAATTTATTTAATGGGCCTTCAAGAAGATCAGATTCTTGTTTATTTAATTTGGGAATGTCATACAACTTTAATTTTTCGTAAATGTTTTCAGAGTCTATAGTTTCCCTCTTTTGATAAAGGTTATCGTAGAACATTCTTAATTCATTTAGTATTTCAAATTGATTAAAAACAGTGGAGCCATCTTCTTTTTTAACTTTTGGTATAATTTTGCTCGAAAAATTTCTCGATTCAAGGCTAATGAAATATTTTGATGGCTTTTCACCTTCCTCTATCCACTTTACTTTTGATCTAATACATTGACCTTGCAATCTGTTTTTTCTAATAAGTTCTAATTCTGTTTGTTTATTTGATAATTCATCTTTTGTTTCTACTGTAAAATTCTGTTCAAGAAGTAAAATCTCTTGCTCTAATTGTTTTTCTCGTTCTGTTGTTTTCTTTTTCTTATAAGTTGAATAGGATATTGATTTTCCTCTAATTTCCATTAGTAATGTGTCTAGGAATGATTGGTCACTTATAATAAATTGTATATTATCATCTATTGTTTCAATATTTTCTAAATTGTAAACTGGGCAGGCGTACTGCTGTTTTACATTTTTTATTTTTTCTTTGATTAGATATACATATTCTTTGTCTTTAAGGAGAGAGTTGTTAAATTTCCAAAAACCCTTTCCTTTAAGAAATTCATTTGTTCTTACATACAAGACAACTGGGCAGTGGTCAGAGCGGTAACTGTTTTCATATTTTACATGGAGAGATAAGTTAAGTAAAGATTCTGATATAAGAAAGAAATCAAGTCTAGCCTGTTTAATTGGGTTTTTTTTCCTCCAAGTGAATTTTTTTAGAGTTGGATTATGCTCGCGATATACATCTTTCAGAGTAAGTGTTTCCATAATTTTTAAGACTTCGAGTCTTGCTTTGGTATTATTTAAGTTCTTATAGTTCATGGAGTCTAAGTCCTTATCAAAAACTAAATTAAAATCACCACCAATAACTATATGCTGGTTAGAGTAAATATCTTGAATCTTATTAAGGACATTTATGTAAAAGCCTGGTGAGTCCGAATTTGGTCCATATATATTTATTAATAAAAATGGAAGACTTTCTATGGTAACATCTAATAAAAGAAAATTACCATCACTATCTTTATGTTCATTGAGTATTGTTATATCACAGTTATTATTGATTAGTATAGCTACTCCTCTAGAATTTGATTTATATGAGTTAAAGTAGGCTTTATAACCCCATAATCCCTTTATCAAGCTTTCTTCCTTTTCAACAAAGTGAGTGTCTTGAAGAAAGTATGTATTATAATTTTTTGATTTTAAGACTTTAAAAATGTCCCTCCTTTTATTGATATCACCTAAGCCTTGGCAATTTAATGTCAATATGCTTAGATAGCTTTGATGCACTTTATCATCCATGTCTATATAAATGCTTTATAAGGTTTACGGTTCCCGAAAAGAATAGAAAGGGGGCAAATAAAAGGGAGAAAAAACAGTTAAAATGTAAAGGTTTGGAATTGCGAAAGCACATCACGCTTGCTAATTTTACCAACACTAAAAAAATAGTTGACTGCATGAAGTTGACCAAAAACAACCTTTTTTTGTCAACTTAAAAAAAAAAAAAATCATACAATAGTATAAACTGAAAGCACTTAATACCACTTTGAATGAGTTTTAAGCAAAATCTAATAGATAAATGGGAACTTTTTAAACGTAAAGTTAAGGAATTTTTCATACATCAAAAAGCAAACGAAAAAATATGACCCAAAAATCATCTTAATTGAAAGATAGAAACTATTGAAAATAGCCAGAATAACAATATTGATTATAATAATCTGAAAGCACTTAATACCACTTTGAATGAGTTTTATGACAAAAAAATTAAGGGGACACAAATACGTTCAAAGCAAAATGAATAGAAAGTGGCGACTTATCTAGACAATATAGAGGTACCAATGTTGAACGAGAAAGACAAATTGATGTTAGATGAATTCCCTACTTTCGAAGAATGCAAAAACGCCGTACTTGAAATGAAAGGAGAAACGTCTCCTGGACTTTTAATGGGAATAAAAGCATAAATGATAAAGAAATCATTAATTTACAACATGCAGATGACTTGACACTTGCTCTTAAAGAAAAGAATTCTCTAGATTTTGAGTTTGAAAATTATAAACGAGTTTTGTGATCATGTCGGATCAAAAATCAACATAAACAAGACCGATTGTATTCTAGGGGGGGGGGGGGACTTAAAGATATGCATGATAAAATCAATGGAGTTAAAGCAAAAAAAAAAAAAGCTTTCAGGTGTTGATGTATTTTTACAGGACATAATAAAAAAGAATATAATAATAAAAACTTGATGAAAATATATCACGACATTGAAAAGTTATTTGAATCGTGGAAAAGTAGAAAACTAGAGTTGTTTGGTAAATTATGTATAATCAAAACATAACCAACTTCTAAACTAGTTTATATTGCATCTATATTGTGTATTCCGGATAATGGATATATCTGTAAGGTCCGAAGACTCTTATTTAATTTCATATGGGACAAATCTGAAAGAATCAAACGAAATACCTTGATAGCCGATATAACAGATGGAGGTTTATCAATTATTGATATTGAAAGTGAGTTCAGGGCTCTAAAAGCAGTGTGGATACCACGATTGTTATCTTCTAAGTGCGCTCTATTTGAAATCTTTGAGAGTTTTTTGGAAAAGGCTAATTTAAATCTTAATTACGTCTTACAACTGAAACTAATTTAAATGCACTGGATAGAATAGGCAAACTTCCACAAACAAATTCATTTATGGAATATAAACATAGGTGTAAACATATCACGTAATGACATATGAAAACAATCCATTTGGAATAATAACAATATCAACAATCAGTGGTCCACTACCTGTGAAGCCGTCATGACCGAATTGATCGAAAATAAATGCGTCCAAGTTCAGCAGTTCCGGGAAAAACTAAGATCGGTCAAACGAAACGTGGTGCTAGCTGTATCTACCTACAATGACACCTGAGGGACCGGGCTCAACAAGACAGGAAATACCAAGCAGCAAGCATGACCAGGTAATACCCTCTTAGGTCAAATCCTAACCAAAATCGCAAAAAAGATATGGAAGCGCAAAAAGAGTGATTATGGAGCAGTCCACAACAGAAGCAGAATTCAAAGCAGAGCAGCAAGCAGCGCGACATATCGGCTATGCTCAGTGAAATACGTGCCCGTCAGCACGATTCCCATTCCGCATCCGGAGGTGACCTCTCATCCGAGACGGATGGAGATGACGAGAAAACATAGATGCTCTCAAGGACAGACTCTTTTGAAACTCACGATTACGATGTCGGGTATGTTAATACTTGAATTTCACTTACCATATTGTATTTTATTTACCTAGAGTATAGATGTTATGGAAAAATTACAAATCATTTCAGTTAATGTAAGGGGGCTAAATTCTTATAAAAAAACGTCAAACATTGTATGAATGGCTCAAATTATCTCAATGTGATGTTATTTTATTACATGAGACACATTTTATTGAAAAAAAAATGGACTTAAATATAATGCCCGATGGCAGGGGAAAATTTTTCACTCATTTATGGATTTGTCACAACGTAAAGGTGTTTCAGTACTTTTTCGAAAGAATTTAAGTGTCGAAATATTAAATGTGCACACATTTATTACGAAAAATTGTTTAAATGAAAACATAGTTTTGTGTGGTGATTTTAACTGTCGTGTCAATGATAAACAAGATAAAAGTAAGAACTATTTGAAAAACTTGTTAAAACAGCTAGATATGGTGGATTTTTGGGATAGAGAGCATCCTGAATTGAAAGGTGACACATGGTGTAATGCCCAAGATATTCCCTTCAGTAGAATAGACTATATCTATTAATTTCTGTTTTTAAGTAGGTAATAAGAAAATTACCGGGTATTCATTCCTGCGGCACAAGAATGAGCAATAATAGATATTTAAAAATGTATTTCAATATCTCTAAAAATTCCAGAGGTCCGAATTATTGGAAATTAAATATTACATATTTAGAAAATAAGGAATACAAAGATTTTTTTGCAAACTTGGTTTATGAAGTAGATCATGTGCAAAATCTAATAGATAAATGGGAACTTTTTAAACGTAAAGTTAAGGAATTTTTCATACATCAAAAAGCAAACGAAAAAATATGACCCAAAAATCATCTAAATTGAAAGATAGAAACTATTGAAAATAGTCAGAATAACAATATTGATTATAATAATCTGAAAGCACTTAATACCACTTTGAATGAGTTTTATGACAAAAAAATTAAAGAGACACAAATACGTTCAAAGCAAAATGAATAGAAAGTGGCGACTTATCTAGACAATATAGAGTTACCAATGTTGAACGAGAAAGACAAATTGATGTTAGATGAATTCCCTACTTTCAAAGAATGCAAAAACGCCGTACTTGAAATGAAAGGAGAAACGTCTCCTGGACTTTTAATGGGAACCCTTTGAATTCTACCAATGTTTTTGGAACGTTATTGGACCAGTTTTCTACGCCGCACTTAAAGAAGTTTTTTAAACAAAAAGAAATCTCTGAATCTCAAAGGCTCTCTGTGATTTCACTTATATACAAGAAAGGCGAAAAACAATTGGTTAAACAATTTATAGACCAATTAGCTTAACAAAAACAGATTTTTGAATTATAACTAAAAGATTACAAAAATATTAACATATACAATTAATAAAAATCAAACGGCTTATGTTAAGGGCAGATAACATTGGTGAAAATGGTCGTCTAATATTGGATATATTTGAATATTGCGATTCGGAGAACAAAGACTGCATATTATTATTTCTTGAAATTGAAAAGGCTTCTGACTCTGTAGAATAGAACTTTCTTTTTGAAACACTGAAAAAATTTAATATTGGCGATTAATTTCTTAAATGGGTAGAGATATTATATAAAAACTGTAAATTTAGAATAATGGATGGATGGTTATTTAAAACATGTAGTGTGACAAGAGGTATCAGACATGGATGTCAAATATCTGCTTTAATAAACTTATTTGTAGCCGAAATTTTGTCCATAAAAATTACAAACGAATCAAAAATATCGGGAATAGCATAAATGATAAAGAAATATTAATTTACAACATGCAGATGACTTGACACTTGCTCTTAAAGAAAAGAATTCTCTAGATTTTGAGTTTGAAAATTATAAACGAGTTTTGCGATCATGTCGGATTAAAAATCAACATAAACAAGACCGATTGTATTCTATTGGGGTGGGGGGGGGTGGGGGTGGGGGGACTTAAAGATATGAATGATGAAATCAATGGAGTTAAAGCAAAAAAAAAGCTTTCAGGTATCGATGTATTTTTACAGGACATTATAAAAAAGAATGTAACAATAAAAACTGGATGAAAATATATCACGACATTGAAAAGTTATTTGAATCGTGGAAACGTAGAAAACTAAAGTTGTTTGGTAAATTATGTATTCCGGATAATGAATATATCTGTAAGGTCCAAAGACTCTTATTTAATTTCATATGGGACAAATCTGAAAGAATCAAACGAAATACCTTGATAGCCGATATAACAGATGGAGGTTTATCAATTATTGATATTGAAAGTGAGTTCAGGGCTCTAAAAGCAGTGTGGATACCACGATTGTTATCTTCTAAGTGCGCTCTATTTGAAATCTTTGAGAGTTTTTTGGAAAAGGCTAATTTAAATCTTAATTACGTCTTACAACTGAAACTAATTTAAATGCACTGGATAGAATAGGCAAACTTCCACAAACAAATTCATTTATGGAATGTAAACATAGGTGTAAACATATCACGTAATGACATATGAAAACAATCCATTTGGAATAATAACAATATCAAAATAAAGGGAAAAACATTATTTTTTAACATCTAGGTTAACAGTAATATACTTGACTTAAAAGACTTAACAGATGATAACAGGAATATAAAAACACTAAAAGTGCTTTTCACTGTTAATAAGACAAAGTCTAACTGCCTTTGTGAATATAAAACTTTATTATCAGTAATAAAACCATTTTGTAAAAAAATATGACTTTACAAATGTTTATATATTTGAACATTAAAAATGAAATGAAATGTCATTTCGCAACAGGGGTGCCATGCCCAAATGGTATAAAATGCCAATTCTTTTATAAAAACTTAGTACATAAGAAATTTGTTAAACTGTGTTATCAAACTAAACTTCCTCAAGAGTTTGCAATGCCGGTGAATGTTTCAAATATATGGAAAAATATATACATTAGAATCATAAAAGATATAAATGATAATAAAATAGCTGAATTTAATTACAAAATGCTACATAATATTCTCTGCAACAATGCATATTTAAGTAAATGGATAAAGGATAAGGGTGATAACTGTAATATATGCAAAACAATTGAAACACTAAACATTTTTTATTTGATTGTAGAAATGTTGAACATATTTGGAGAAAACTAGGATTCTTTTTATTTATCGATATAAAATGGAAACATATTATTTTAGGCTTTTATTTAGAACAAAACGACAAGATTGAGTCTTGAATTTATTGATCTCTTTTAATGTTTATAAAATATATAAATACAAATTGTATTGTAGAATTGAATCTCTGCAAGAAACTGAAATAGATGTGTGTAAAAGTGTCAAAAATGCTCTTATCCAATATTCTTCTATGTTACGTCTTATGAAAAGTGTTAAACAACATAACAACATCTTTTCCCAAAATTTGCTGATGCATTGTAAATCTATAATGTAATTAGCTACTTTTAGAGAACAGTCTCAAGGAGCGTCCTCCATTGGGGAGTGTTTAGATTTTTTGTGTTGTAAGGACCCTGGTGGACAATAATTGTCAAATTATCCCAGTACTTATATTTTATACTTATACCATGCAATATTTAAGTTAAAAAATAATTTATCTAATATATGTATATTTATTGTTTGAACACAAAATATTTTCGACATATTATACAAGTTGTCTATGTATTAATCGTCAAATTTAGATTTATGTAACTCTAACTTATTCCTGTATTGTTTATGTATTATTGTTATCTATATATACAACAAAGAAACAAAAAAAAAGTCTGAAAAAAGATGCGAGTTTTAAAATCCGCGAGGATTGCTTCTCGCGATTTTACGCCAAAATTAATTCCTCATGTTTAATTAAAAATCTTCAGTGTAAGCAATGAAATACGTAGGGTTATGTATTTTTTCTGCAATGTCACCACCTTCATATCCCGCATAAATCACCTAAAAAAGCATTTTATTGTTTAAATGATATTTTTAGTTTCCTTATTGTAATTTTGTGCAAGTTTATCTACATGCAGCACATTTAACTGAATAAATTGTTGACATGTGTACACTCAAAGTCAAGACATTTATTACAATGTTACTATTTACGCTTTAACTTATGTTTCTTTTTAAGCCCTATATAAAAATATATGTTCGAATCAATAAGATCTTATGAAAAGGCTATTTGTACATCAGATTTCCTTAACTGTTGAGATGTATTTTTTCCCTTCGACATCTTTCTTTTTAATTAAATTTACACTCTTACATGTATATTTCGTCGTGCCGTTAGCAAACTGTTTTATTTTTTCTTCTCTAAACTATCATATAATGATTCCTCTCCTATCTGAAGCAAGTATACATATGTTTAACTTATACTTTGTTCTAATTGCATTGTTTTCTCAATACTCTGTGCATGTTTTTAGGTATACGCGTAAATTAAATAATATATCTTTTTTTCTGTAAAAGAGGAATATATACATCTAACAAAACAATCACCAAGTAGCTATTATTGCAATGTAAATTACTGAATATGATAACAATATAGTAAACATAGTTGCATTTAGAGTTAATCAGATTAGTACATGCACCAATGGCATATTTGGTCAACAATTTTTAAAAATTGGTCACAAATAGTTGCAATCGGTTATGAAATTTTTATTTCAAACAAGGTCACCAACTCTACCTGCACTTATACATGTATTTACATCAATATCATAAAACCCTTATCTAATTGATTTGAGTGGGATACTTCTTACATGAAACCCTTTACAGAAACTATTCCAGGACTTTGCCAGTATACGCGTATATGTATAGGATATATAATTTTTATACAGACAAATTGGGCTTCTTACTCGTAGTTGACTGTTTTACACAGTTTTCTTAAGATTTAATTCCACGATAGTGATTTCAACTGTTAAATACAAATAAAAAAGCAATATAAGATATTGGATGATTTCCATGCAAGTATGAAAAAACTCATTGTCTAAAGAGCATTAACTGACCCTCCAGAATAAACAGTCAACACGTGCCAGACAATACAAACTATTTTTGTTTTACGGTCAAAGATAGTACATTAGAATTCAACTGAATTGCACTCTACTGTTATGAATTGAAAACACTCAATAATTCGCCTAACTGAATGAACAGAAAGTTTTTTTTAATTCTTATTCTAATCTAAATTTGATGTTTCAATGCAAATTCAGTGTGTGAATCGGTACAAGACTTTAAATAATCAAAGCAAAGTAAAAAAGCAAATCATGCAAATAGTGGCAAATGTATTATCATTACATTGGCATAAAAACTAAATTTGCACTTTTTATTGCAATCTTAATAAAATGCTGTGTATTATGCATGATGTGCATTGTAATAAATATTTAATGCAAGACGATTGTATAATCTTTGTTCCATATATTTATAAAATCCTTTTATTATACCCGCACTTTCTAAAGAAAGTTCGGGTATATTGTTGTTACCCTGTTCCGTCCGTCCGTCTGTCACGTTTTACTTTCTCAAACTGCTTATTACATCTTATAAACCAGCAAACTGAACTCTTGGAGTTTGATTTGGGGTATCCTGTTGTTTTTTTAAAAAGGTTTCAAAAATTCTCTGTTAGTCCTGGGGGTCAAATAATTGGTAAAAAATGACGTTTTTTTTCCAAAAACCTTCTTCCTCGAACTCCTCCTACATTTTCAACAGTAGACAAATCATCTCTTGGAATATGTTTAAGGGTATCCTATAAATGCGCGATAAGGTTTCGGAATTTTCAAATTTGTCCTGGTGGGTCATTTAATGGCTGAAAAATAACGTTGTTTTTGTTTTTGTTTTTGTTTTTTTCAAAAAAAAAAAACTGGTTTCAAAAACTTTATTTTTTTTTATCAGTAGCCAAATGATCTTCTAGAATATGATTGGGGGTGTCATATTGAAGTGTGACCAGGTTCCAGAATTTTTTTTTATTAAGGGGATCAGTGGGCAACAGAAAAATGACTTTTTTTTGCAAAAAAGTATGGTTCCCAGAACTCCTCTTACAACTTTTGGAGTAGCTCTGTCATCTCTTGGGATATAATTGAGGCTGTCCTATAAATGTGCAATAAGGTTTTAAAAATTTAAATTTCATCCAGGGAGTCAAATAGTAGCAGAAAATTGACGTTTATCACTAAATAAACCATAGATCCTAGAACTCCTCTTATGATTAAATGGATAGACACATCATATCTTGGGATATGATAGGAACTGTCCTTAAGATGTGCAGTAAGGTTTTAAAAATTTATATTTCATCCAGGGAGTCAAAAAGTCGCAGAAAATTGATGTTTATCACTAAAAAAAAAACATAGATCCAAGGGCTCCTCTTATGATTTAATGGATAGACACATCATATCTTGGGATATGATAGGGACTGTTCTACAGATGTGCATTACGGTTTTGAAAAATCAAATTTAGCCCTGAGGCCCATTACCTACATACCCTTTGATGCCCTTTAATTAATAAAGAATATATATGGTAAAGGGGTGGGGATCTCGATCGTTTTCGAGATATTCGTGCACTTCCTGTTCGAGGGGGGTCACGACCACCCCACGGGGCCCATGACCTACATCCTGTTTGATGCCCCTTGACACAAGGAACAAGAATATATATGGTTTAAGGGTGGGGATCTCAACTGTTTTGAAGATATTAAGGGACTTGCTGTTCGAGGGGGTCAGGACCACCAACAGGGCCCATGACCTACATAACATTTGATGCTCCTTGACATCAGAACCATGAATATATATGATTTAGGGGTCATAATTATAACATTTTCTGAGATATATGGTAATTTAAAATTCCTGGGGGGTGGGGACCCTATATATTGCCAGTAACAGTCAATATATGATTATGAAAACCCTATATTATTATCTTTTTCCGTTTTCAAGTTACAATAGAGTCTACTATTCTTCTTTCAAGGTTCAATGTTAGACCCAACACCGTTTTGACGACCCCCCACCCCCGAAAAGTGGTTGTCTAACCCAAAATGAGAAAATTCAAACCAGGATGCACAACTAGATACGCAGGCCTATCATATCGTATAGAGTTTTGTACAATTCTGTTCAGCCATCTCTGAGAAACAAGTTCATAGCGGGAAAGTAATAATACATGTATTAAGAACCGTACAAAAACAATAAGTCTCAAAATTTCATTCGGGAGACTTAATAATAAAGATTAAATAGAGATATGATCATCAAACATCAATAATCTAAAGATAATCGACAATTTCTGATTCTAATGGGGTCAGGATAATCCTGACCTCCTTGGGTCATGACTTACATGCCATAATGATCTGATGCGTCATGACCCAAGGAGGAATAATATTTTTGGATTAAGGTGGGGATCTCAATGGTTTTTATGATATTTGATAATTTCAGGAAGGGCACTTGGGATCATGACCTACATACCATCTGAAATGCCTTGAACAAAGAAACAATAATATAATATGTACATGATATATGATTCAATTTAAGAACCCAGATATAGATCAATCATCTATGTTTTGTAATACTTCCTATGTATATATACATGTATTAGATTGTGTTTTTTCTATACAAATCATGTTTATGACTGTAGTATGGCTTAGTTTTATTTTAAATTACATTAAAAAATTGTCAAATATATGACTTGGAACCCCCACCCCCAAGCAAACTCAAATATAAACTGCCCCCCCCCCTTAATTGTCGAATGATCTATTAAAATCAAAATATAATTTGGGTGTCTAAAAACTGGTAAAAAATGTTATTCTTAAAAAAAATTACATTACACCTTGCATACTTGACAAATGATCTATTGAGATATGATCAGAGGTCATATTTCTACCTTGGGATCAATAACTAATATTCATTGACAAGTTGAAATTAATAACAATAAATGATTCAAAATATAAATGTATATACTCCACATTTACCCCCCCCCCAAATCTAACCTGGTTCTAAAGATTCAGTCTTCTTAATACATTCTTACATGTGTACAGTAGCAAATTTTAAATCATTTCTTGGTTGCTTTTTCTCTCCTGATGCACATTAACATTTTGGAAATTGCTTAAATCAATTTTTAAGATTTATAAACAAAATGTTAAATGCATGTGTATTCGCCTATTTTGGGCAATTGTAAAGTCTCCGAAATAAAGCAGTGTCATTATTAGGCTAGGAATTACCTACATTGATAAAACACTACATATGAATAAGATAAAATACTTTATTATTTCTAGTTCTAGAATGTCAGAGTGTCTCCAAGGGGGCATAACCTATACATGTATACAATTTGACGCGCAATGACACAAAGAGCAAGAATAAATTATATGGTTTAGGGATGAGGATCTCAGAAGTTAACAAAATATACAGTGTATCATCATTTCCTATTTCATAAAGGAGTGGTTAAAGACAACACCTGATAAGCTTATTTAAATATTAAAAGATGATGATACAGTATGCTGTCAAAGGGAAATCACATTTAGAAAGTGAAAGTAAAACTTATGTGTGCTGGCATCTCATTATATTGTGCTACTGCTACTTCATGTATTATGCTTACCTATATTGGTCAACATCATAATGATAATCCAATTAAAGCACAATAATGAATTCCTTCAGCTGATCTTAACTAATCCTTTTCTGCATATGGAAAACACATACATGTATGTAAACATGTGAAACCATCTAATCGAAGAGCTGGGTAAAACTAGTACCCGCTAATGCGACCTGCCGACCTGTGTTGTGTACGTAACTTCAGACAAAGATCAGTTCTTTGTAACATGCATGTATTTTTATGACCTATTCTTCAAAAACCCTTGCCCTATTTTATTAGCTAAATAACAGTTTTAAGGTGGTGCAGGACACCTGCATATTGTGATGTATACTTCCTATTGGGATAAACAATAAATTATAGATATTAATTAAATATTTACCCCCAAAATAATGTTACCTAACATTGAAGCGCAGTGGGTTAGAGCGTTTATAAGTCTGTAAGAGCATTGGGGTTCAAGGTGTATGTTTGGTAATATTGCTATTGATATAAATGAATTTTCATGGGGAGGAGGGTCTCGAACCCTCACTCAAACCCCTTCTCTAAATCTGTGCACACGATGATGTACATGTAGGCACACAGAAGGAAATCTAAAACCGGAAACCGTCACGGGGAGGGGGCATAATTTAATTTTTAATTTTGTTTGTAATAATTATATAGACCATTATACTTTCTATGACATGAAAGGTTAAGAGTATTGATTAACTGAAAATTCACTGCAAACAGTTCAACCCCAAATTGCACATAAAGCGCTGCTCATGTGTATTATCATATGCGAAGGGATCTCATCCTTCAGTTATGAAAATTATAATTTTTAAATGTATTACCGGAGCTTGCATGTAGCCTTCATTTTTAATTAAACTGGTACAAAACAGTGTTATTTGGGCAAACACTTGGTGCGGGTATTACTGTCTAATGACAGCATCTAGTTTCTTTTGAAAAAAGGGTGAACGTTTTAGAATAAAATACAATGACAGGTTTGATTTTACGGTATACAAGATAAATCTAACTAAAGATCAGTGATCTTGGTTTATTGGTAGACTGGTATTTATTAAATGACAAGAAAAAGTATAAATATGATGGAAATGGTCGCAAATTGATCTCTTTGAAAGCAGAGTAAAAATGAATTAAAATCTCTCTATGATTTGGTCTTAACTAAATGAAGCATATTTAAAGCAGATTGTTTAAAGGTATAGAATTAATACATTATTAATACATAATTATGTCAAACAGTAATTTTTATACTTATCAGGGGCATTGAACGGTATATAATTTTAAAAGTATATAATCAGCTTATATTCAAAGTCAATTAACGTCAAGGTACCCTGAACACTAAACCCGAACACTGGCCTGGGTCTAACAAACTTGGTCAACTTCTGAAAAAGATCGCGAAAAATGTCAGGAAAAGAAAACTTAGAGATAGCCTTAACCGCAAACAAAAAAAAAACTCGAATCGGGACCAATCAAGGCAGCTCAACATCGTCCAGATGTTAAAGCAACTGAGAACAGCTTCAGACAGTGACGTTTCCGGCTGCAACCCATACTCTGATAGCAGTTCCGATGAAGGGAAATAATCTGTTTGTGATTGTTATCGGTATGTGAATTAAGAACTCTATTATTTATGACAATTATATTACGAAATGGCGTTATTCTAATTTTTTGATTTAAATATCACTGGGGTTTTTTTTGTCTGCAAATCAATATAACTTCTGTCAATGTACGAGGTTTAAACACTTATGATAAAAGAAACAAATTTTCTACATGGGCTAATCAAAGTAAAATTTATGTTTTATTATTACAAGAAAAACATTTTATAGACAAATTTAAAGAAAAATATGATACTAACTGGAATGGTAAATCGATACACGCTTTTTCAGACTCCGCTTACAGTAGAGGTTTCTCTATACTTTTTAGAAAAGAACTAAATGTTCAAATACTTAATACACATAAATCAGAAGACGCACGTAAAGTTTTAGTAAATGTAAAATTAAATGACGAGATATTAAGTTTTGTAAGCATTTATGCACCAAATAGTGATAATGCCAGAATACCCTTTTTTTAATAGACTCAAAGCTTTCATCACATGCAATATACCACAAGAAAGTAAAGCATTTTTATGTGGAGATTTCAACTGTTGCATGGAAAAGAAAAATGATAAATCTTCGAAACGTTTGTTAGAAATTTTAAATCAGCTTGATTTTAAAGATCTTTGGCATTTTAAAAATCCGCATAAAGATGGACGCAGGTGGTGTGATTCCGAGAATACCTCCAAAAGCAGAATTGATTATATATTTGCTAAAAATATTAACCTAAACCAGATAAAAACTTTTGTTGTAAGGCACGTACCGGGAACGCATAATAATAACACAAGAATGAGTGACCATAGATATTTAAAAATATGTGCCAATTTCAATACATTAGAACGAGGCTCAGGCTTCTGGAAATTAAATATCTCTCACTTAGAAGAAAAAAATTATAAAGAAGGTATTAATTCTGTCTTTAATTAGTTAGATGATTCTCTAGACGCTTCTTCTAAATGGGAACTATTCAAAGTAAAAATTCGGGATTCTCTATAATATATTCATAATATATTCCAAACAGTCTAAAAACAACTTGAGATATAAGATTAAATCAACAGAAAAAGAAATAGATTATATTGAAAACTTACCTAGTTCAGAAATAGACATGAATTTAAAAAGACTGGAATCAGATTTAGATGCATTATATAATCAAATAGCTAAAGGGGCACAAGTTAGATCTAGATCAAAATTGATAAGTGAAGGTGAAAAAAATACAAATTTCTTTCTAGGACTAGAAAAGAAACATCAAACAAATAATACCATATACGAGTTGAATAGAGGAAATGAAACCGTTACATCTAATTCTGATATTTTAGAAGAAATGTCACAATTTTATGAAAATCTGTATCAAACTAAAGAGATTGATGACGAAAAAATATGTGATTATTAAGAAGATTTTAACTGTCCAAAATTAAAGAAGAATGAAAAAGATGTACTAAATTCTAGACGTACACTCGCAGAATGCAAAGAAGCTATAGATAACATGAAAAATAACAATTCTCCTGGGTTGGATGGATTACCAAGTGAGTTTTACAAATGTTTTTTGGAAACTTATCAGTCCTTTATTTTATGATGTGCTAATGCAAATGTTTGAAAGACGAGAACTGTCATTTTCACAACGTTTAGCATTAATCACTGTTCTTTTCAAAAAAGGAGATAATGAAATTTAAAGAATTACAGACCTCTTAGTTTGACAAACACTGACTACGAAATTATTGCGTTTATATCAGCAAGAAGTCTACAAAAAGTTATTAATAATACAATCGGTAACGAACAGACTGCATACATCAAAGGACGTTTTATTGGCGCCAGTGCCAGGACTATTTAAGATATTTACGAGTATTGCATGGAGAATGATAAAGACTGATTATTATTGTTTTTAGATTTCGAAAAAGCATTTGATTCGGTAAAATGGAACTTTTTTTTAAAAAGTGCTCTAAAAATTTGATTTTGGAGATAATTTTAACTCATGGGTAAAAATACTGTATACTTATCCAATTTTTAGAATAAAAAACAATGGCTGGATTTCAAAAACATGTGAAATGTCGCGTGGTATAAGACAGGGATGTCCTATTTCAGCTTTATTGTATTTATTTCGCAGGACAGATAAGGCAACACATCGTTTTGATATGCTAATGAAGGGATAATGAGTTATGACGTCATAATATACGCCCCGCCTCTGTATTACCATATATAGAATATATACCGAAAACAGCAGTTTAAGCATAAAATACGGCTGATTTAATACTTCATAAGCAAAATATAACTACGAAACACTCATGTGTGTTTTTATAAGTTTACAACAATCAGAATATACGAAGAATTTCCATAACGCATCTGTCGTATGGGTGTGAATCTGCGTCCCAAAAGCGCTCGTCAGACGATGTAAACACGTGTAGCTGGTATTCCCGATGATGGC
This sequence comes from Magallana angulata, assembly GCF_025612915.1. Classification (NCBI taxonomy): domain Eukaryota; kingdom Metazoa; phylum Mollusca; class Bivalvia; order Ostreida; family Ostreidae; genus Magallana; species Magallana angulata. Next base: position 4,246,819 of record NC_069117.1, read on the forward strand.
GATCTTTTGATGATTTATCAGGTATGTAGATTAGATATACAGTGTACTTGTAATATACCAGATAGCTCAATAACTATTTTATTGTGATTTTATACTGTTGATGCATTTCTGATCGACTTAATGTGTTGTTTCGTTCAAAACATGAGGAGAGACTGCATTGTTTACATTTAGGCCTATACAATGTACATGTACATGTAGCTTTATTGCCAGTCCGTTAAATTGTTGATCATTTTCACTAATCGACACGAATCAGTTCATAGTACTTGTGCTGACAATATTTAGCTTTACACAGCTGTTTGTTTTTATTTCAATTTGTAAGTAAACAATACAAAGACTGTGTGAAAACAGCTGATTTGATTTTCTGAAAATCAGTACAGTGCAGGCTAAAAGATGCTGATTTCATTTTCTGGAAATTGATGAACAGCTGATCAATAACACCTTTCTACTGTGTTCAAAATTCTTCCATGACAGTTCATTTATATTGTTTACACATTCATCCAGTTGATATATTAATTTGTTTATGCACATTAATTTTTATAGTTTGTTTTTAGAACTCAGTATATTACTACCATAACACTGTTTGAAATCTTGTCACCTGGGTTCATACTTATGATGCTGTACTATTGGTAATAAAAAAAAACCAAATAATAATAAACAAATGACTGCATGTCTCCATCTGATTTTCTCTAAATGAGGAATCTACATTCATGGTCATATATGGTATTGTTTGTGTAGAATGTGCATATGTAACTTTCAAATAAAATTTGAAGTGTTGGTCATTTTACCCATCCATTCATAATATATGTAGACCTTTCACAAAAATGTTCAAATTACTGTTGACATGTCCTTATATGCATGTAAATTTAAATTGTATGACTTCTCATAATTATATTTTGTTATTTGCAAAGTAATTGAAAAGTGTCACACTGATTTGACAAAAAAAAGGCTGGAAGAAAATGTAAGTAAATAACATACATGTATAATTTAATTCTGGTTGTAACGCGGCATTTGATTGGATAGAAAAATTTAGTTAAATTTGTATAACCTGGTTTGCACGTCACAAGACACGTCACAATGCACCAACGTACTAATTCACTTGACGTTACGTATGAATTTTGAACAGATTTATATCATTTTTAAAAGTAAAACGGACTCAATTTGTACAGCAAATTCCAGAAAATTAAATTATAAGGAATGAACTCAATATCTACCCAAGTTATACTCGTATAACCTGGGTTGGAGCAATTTACGCTTTTTTATAATCCGCTTCGCGGATTATAAAGCGTAAATTGCCCCAACCCAGGTTATACGAGTATAACTTGGGTAGACATTGAGTTCATTTCTTAAATAAGTTCAATAATTTATCATTGAAATAATGACCAATCTGATTATTCTATGAGACAATTCAATTAGAAAAAGTATTTTCAAGTACGAATGGTTTCATTTAATGTTTTAAAATGATTGATATAAACCTATGTTATTTATAAATCTACAATTTTGAATATTGCTCATCAACAAATCAACATGGTATGTTTTAATTCACACTGACTGCACCAGCAATATAATATCAATCAATCAAATCAGTTGTGAGAGAGAGAGAGAGAGAGAGAGAGAGAGAGAGAGAGAGAGAGAGAGAGAGAGAGAGAGAGAGAGGGGGGGGGGGAGGTGCATTTTTAAGGTCAGGCCGGGTAAAATAAAGGGGTGCAATTAAACTAATATCATGCACATATCAGGGGTGATGATGCGAGTAATTTCAAATCGATCAAACTGAAAAGCTGTATTTGAATTTGTGCAAAATTAAATGCACATCTAAACATAATGAAATGTTTATTAAGATAAATAAATTCCTTTGACTATCAAATTGTAGAAAATCCTCCATTTCAGTCTTTCAGCCATTTTGATAACAAGTTAAACTTACTGAAATATATATAATTTTCATTTTAGCTGGTACCTGCTTTGTCTTGAGATTTACATAAATGATGTTCTTATTGGTGATCATTTACCCGCACCCTTATCCTGGTGTCATAAACAAGATGAAATGATGGAAAGAAAAACCTGAACTTTAGAAACAGGAAGACTGTGTTTTTGAAGAGAGAAGAGGACCAGAACTAAGAAGTCATACAATAAACACATTGACATCATAAAAAGAAATTGCAATTTTGAGTTTGCATGCATATGTCAGGTTTAAATGTTGTAACAGAATTTTTTTTCAGAAAGTCCCTTTATCTTCTTGAATTAATAAAACAAATGAACCAAATATAATTGTTTCTATATATATAATTTTTTTTGAGAAGTGGAAAGGGGATGGTATGTAAATGGGCGGGAGAGAGAGTCTCTCACATAGGAGAATTCAGACTTATTTAAATTCAATATATTGATGTGAACCAAAAATGGCTTTTGATCGCCTTGTTGCAGGATTTACACATGCACTCTCTTTCCTTTCTCAGTAATGAGAAATGAGAGTTTAGAATTTATTTTGTGAATGAATAGATATGCTAACCCTCCCCCCTCTCCTTAATCTTAATCATTCTGCATGTGTTGAATAAAAATAAAAGTCAATTTTAATTAGTGTTTAAATTACAAGTGTAACATGTGTAATACAAAGGTGAATACTGTTGATTGCTTATGGGGGATGGGAAAAGGCCTCATACATGGGCAGATCTACAAGTATAGTCCCCGTGGCAAATTCTAATTTAATTCACAATTTACATAGTAAAACATCATGGTACCTGGCCCCTGGCAAACAGAATAAAGTTACCCCTTTGAACCTCCTCCCCAGAATAATATTAACAGACCCAAGCAGTGCTATAGAATATGCAGTCATTGGACAAAGGTTGCACATAATTAATGAAAAAAATACTCCATATCTTATTTTTTATAATATATATTATGAGAACAATTTAGGTGAGTTTATTAATATCAGGGGCTTCATTTGTCTCTGTTGACATCTAATCCCTCAAATAATGGTGTACAATTAGCTCTTATATATTTTTCTCCCATTACTAAAAAAATATTAAGAAACCAATAACTCCGCGAATGCGGTTAACCAAGAGAACTGATACACAACGGTTTTTTGTTTACGTCCATGATACAACAGAGGAAATGCGGACGATTCATCGTAACCATCTTGTCTCTTTTAAAATAAATAAAACAGAAGCACTATGTTTAAATAACCATTTACATAATGTACTGTTGAAACATATCCTAAAATTAATTCGGATTATGTGATAAAATGACATCGCGCCTATATCAGAAGAGTTATCGCTCAAAGAGTTACCTTCCCTTTTGGGATCACTTGTGCGTTTGAAATGTGTATTGATTAGAGAGGACTTCTAGATTGAGAAATTAAATGCAAAAGTTCAAGTGCAAGACGGCTATAGATATTATTAAACTTGGTATGATTTTCTTCCCTTTTACGAGTTCTTTATAAAAACTGATGCTCATTTGTTGAGAGATGAAGGTTTACTTTGTAATTGTAATGAAAATATACAATGCACTATTTTAGGAACAAGTAGCCAGTTTTTAAAGAAATTTACATAACTAGTAAACTTTACAACTGAATGAGCATTGATTTCTATGATGTATGGATAATTTTGAATATGTTGCCATATTACTTACTCTTAAATTTCTTTGCCTTGCCCTTGAACTTTTTGTCTCATTTTAGCATTAACGATTTTTGTCTAAAAGACGCCCACGTGACCCTAAAAAGTCACGTGACCGACAAATTTAGACATGGTCAAGTAAGGAGACCCATATCTTTACAATAACACCCAAAACAGTTTAGAACTATTCATTATGCAGAAATGAATAGACAAAAGCAAAACGACCTCCTTTTACTGCTGTTTAAAAGCAAAATGTTGCCTTAACTGTCCTGCGTTATTGCAGAAATTTTAGCTATAAAACTTAAAACTAATAATGATATAAAGGGTATAAAAATTGCTAATATGAGTACAGCAATTAAAAATCTACAACATGCAGATGATGTTACCTTAGCATTTAGAGACATGCTTTCCTTAGACAAAGCCATTGAAACAGTAAAGTCTTTTTGTGATCATGCTGGATCTAAAGTTAACTTAAACAAAACACAATGTTTACTTCTTGGAAAACTTAAAGATAAACATTCTTATATTGGCGAGATCAATGTCACAAACGATGCTGTAAGATGTCTAGGAATTTTTATTGGAAATGCTAAAGAACAATGTTTTGATTTAAACTGGAAAAAAAATTACGATGATGTGGAAAAACTTTTTGAATCATGGGATAAAAGAAAACTTACTATTTTGGAAAAACTTGTATAGTAAATTCTCTGGCTCTTTCAAAACTGATTATGTAGGGTCAATTTTACCCCTCCCTAATCAAGATTTTTTGAAAAAGATCAAATGTAGCATTTTTAATTTTATTTGGGATAAAAGAGATAGAATAAAACGGGATACAATAATTGGCAAAATGGAGGACGGAGGCGTTGGTCTAGTAGATATAGAACTGAAACTTAAGGCTATAAAAACATCATGGGTAAAAAGACTTGTAGATGAATCTTGCTCGCTTAATAATATATTTCAAGGATAAATAAAAAACACGGGATTAGATATAGATTATATACTATCAATGTCTGAAAGAAAAGTTGAAAATTTTGTATGTTTGTTAAATCTACCTACTGTGTATAAAGAAATGCTGTGTTGTTTTAATGAATGTAAAAGGTTGATTAATATATCTGAACTTTCAAATGTAACATTTGCACAACAACCACTGTGGAATAATACTCTGTTCGAACATAATGGAATATCATTATTTTTTAAAAACTGGGTAATGAGTAAAATTTTGTTTGTTAAAGATTTATTCAACAAAAATGGTGAATTCAAAACATTACACGAACTTTCTAATGATCTAAAGAAGAAAAATAATTGGCTGTGTGAATACAATATTTTAAAGGAAGTAATTAAGAGAAAAAGTGAGCGTTTTGATATGAAGTGTTGTTTTTATACAAAAGTACTGAAAAGAAATGTTTATAATTTTCATAGGGGAACATTTGATATATTCGATAAGAGATGTAAATTCTACTATGTAAACTTGCTTCATAAAAAATTCAAACCACCTTGCTACCAATATGCATTGAACAATTTATTTAATATTGGTAGAGAAAATTGGAAAGATATTTATGAAAGAAAGGTTAAGAACATGTATGACAAAAGACTTAGTGAATTTAATTATAAGTTGTTAAATAATATTTTGAATTGAAATTCCTTTCAATACAAATTTAAATCAAGGTCAAATGCAAAATGTGAATTCTGTCTGTGTGAAAAGGAGGACATTAAGCACCTTTTATTTGATTGTCTATCTGTACAAAGATTGTGGCAAAAATTGAATAGTATTTTGAATTTCGATGTATGCTGGAAACACATCATTATAGAATTCTATTTAGAAAAAAATTCAAAACTGTATTTTTAAATACAATTATATCAATGTATCATATGTGATTTATAAATATAAAATGACACGTAGAATGAAAGAAAATTTTCAATCAGGTAGCACGCTTTTGAATTTTTTCAAAAGGTCTCTCTCGAAAGAAATAGACTTGATGTTAAATTTTTCAAAAACAAAAAAGGTAAAATATAAGAACTTATTCGATTGTTATTATCTGTTTATTAGTTAAGATTTAACTGCTTGTCATGACCCGGGGCAATCAGATATTGTAATGTGTTGCATATTTCTGAATAAAATATATAATTTAAAAAAACTTTGAATATAAGTTGAATATATACTTTATTTGCTTCAATTACATTACTTCTACCCAACACAGAAAAAAGTTTGTTTAAAATGTAGAAAATTGTCAAACTGTGCAAAACAGTCATAAGCAGAAATAGGCTTTAACGTACTACAAACATCACACAGCAGCAATACCAATAATTATTCCAAAGGAACGAAAATATAAATAAATTTGTATGGTCACTTTTCTCATTTAATGTTTTTATTTTCAATTGCGATATTCATAGGACCTGAATTTTCCTACACTGTACCTTTAATGATTTATGCCTTCCCCAGGCTTGTTTTTACTCGACATAAACTTTATAAAAAGTTCCTTTTGTTTTGAATTTTGTCTTTATGGTTTTTCCTAATTTAATTTTAAAAAAAAACTCAAAAGAATTTTATTTTATATTCTATTTAAAAAGTTCGACAGCATTTAATAGTTATACTCTAACATGTGCTTACCGCTTTTAATCAGCTAGTTGTACACCTGTAATTATTAATCAGTTAGACGCTTTGCAGATTTGACATTGATATATATCACATGCAAACATAAAAATCATTATTCTTAAAAATGAATAATTTAAAATTGGGATTAACACATTACTTAGTTATTCTTAGTCATCTAGCATAATATCAACTGAAAGTTCAAATGTATTACAAGATGTCCTAATTGTAACATTGATATAAAAATTATCTTACTGAAACGTATTAGTACTTGTTCTACTATTGTCTTATCATTATATAATCACTGACAGATTGAAGAAAGGAACTGTTTTGAAAATTGAGAAAATGCACGTAAAAAAACGAAAAAAAAAAAGAAAAGAAAAGAAAACAGAAATAAAGAAAAATTCGTCGATTCTTTTTACATTGTTAATGCTAGGTTGTTCTTTTTGAAATAAACTATATTTTATTAAGAATATTAAGAATTGACATAGCGTATATTTACACAGATGTAAACACAATATGAACCAAAAAAGAAAAAATGCAAGATAAAACTCGGGAAAAAGAAATAAAAAAAGATACATGCAACCGTATAATACAAAACTAGAACCCCCTGTATCACAATATAGCAGAACTACAATACTTCAGTATTCGTATTTAAGGACAATGAAACCACCCTAAACATTAAACAGTTCAGATTTATCAACTTTGACCTGCCTAAAATGGCCGAATGTTTTGGGAGCCCACCGAGGCCGCCATTACGGACCAGCAAATAAATGACCAAAATTTGTTAATATTTTCTCTGTAAAACCTGAAACACAAGATAAATCTATTATACAGTATTAAAATGTAGTCAAATGTTCAACTGGTTATTCTTTCTGACAACAAGCACGGCCAATTTGTGATAGGGCCTTCATATTTATTAAGGATGGGGCACCGGGAACGCCCAGTCGACCCTCAAGTGGAATCGGGTTTACACGACCAGTAAGAGGCTTAGCTAGCCTGGCGAAAATTAGACATTTCATACAATGCAGTTATAATGGGATATAAGATTGAGAATGAGGCCCCGAGAATGCCCAGTCGACCTTCAAAAGGAATTGGGTTTACACGACCGGTTAGAGGATTAGCTAGCCTGGCGAAAATGGGACATTTCGGATAATGCAGTTATAATGAGATAGTTTTCAAGGGACTGGCTAACACAATGTATCCCATATTTTGGCCTTCATATTTTTTTGAAAATAAGGCCCTGGGAATGTCCAGTCAACCCACAAAAGGAATTGGGTTTACACGACCAGTAAGAGGCTTAGCTAGCCTGGCGAAAATTAGACATTTCATACAATGCAGTTATAATGGGATTTGAGATTGAGAATGAGGCCCCGAGAATGCCCAGTCGACCTTCAAAAGGAATTGGGTTTACACGACCGCTTAGAGGATTAGCTAGCCTGGCGAAAATGGGACATTCCGGATAATGCAGTTATAATGAGATAGCTTTCAAGGGACTGGCTAACACAATGTATCCCATATTTTGGCCTTCATATTTTTTTGAAAATAGGGCCCTGGGAATGGCCAGTCAACCCACAAAAGGAATTGGGTTTACACGACCAGTAAGAGGCTTAGCTAGCCTGGCAAAAATGGAACATTTCCTTTAGGTAAAAGTGAGATTTTGGTGGTTATTTGAGGGGTATAAATTCCTAGAACATTTATTTCAATTATTTTTTGGATAGAGGAGCTTATGTCTATGTCATTAACATGCCACTTCAGATGCTTAACTGTGACCTCTATTTTTACTTTCGATTTTATTAGGAAAGAGAAGGGGGGATCGGAACATGAAATCTCACTTATGAATGTGAATGTGAACGTGAGAGATTTCAAATCATTGAATATTTGCATGTCGTTGAATATTTTCATTGATAAACATTAAACTGCCAATCCAGTCGTATTTCTTTGGAATCGTCCGGGATTGGAGAGTATAATGCGACTTACGTAAATTACAAAAAAGCAAATTAGGGACAAATCTTCAAAAACTCTTGAGATCGACCTTGGCTATTTACATAAAAGTTTTATGTAAGTTTTACATTTTTTTCTGCAGTGTCTGAAATGAGTCCTGACCATGTCTCCTCTACATTTAAACCAGTTTAAACAAATTTAGAAATCCACTGAAAAATTAATCATAAATGCGTCCAGTATCTGCTTCAAATTTCTTCCACATATAAAAAAAACCTCTCCTTTTCAAATTAAAGTTTAATATCAATATTTCAGCCAAGAAAAAAGAATAATCAGACATAAATATGAAATAAAAAAATTTCAAACTACATGTACAAAACAACGTGTAAAAGAAGGTGTAAATAATTTATTTTCGATTTATAATTAATCCTTACAACAACAAAAGACAGGGCATTCCAGGGGCCCCATCCCTTCCAAATATGAAGACCAAAATTTTGGTTACAGGGTGCTAGCTAGCCCCTTGAAAAATATCCCATTATAATTGTATTATACGATATTTCCTATTTTCGCTAGGCTAGCTAAACCTGATAATGGCCGTGTAAACTCAATTCCTTTAGAGGGTCGACTGGGTACTCTAGGGGCCCCATCCCTACCAAATATTTAGGCCGAAATATGGGATACAGGGTGTTTGTCAGCCTTTTAAAAGATATACCATCATAATTGTATTTTCGCATAGCCCCCTAACTCCGTCACTATTCTAATTCCGTCACTTTCGGGAAACTCCTCGCCGTTTGAAATCAAGTGCGATTATGACGTCATTTTTTCATGTCAAAAATCTTCAATCAAATGTCAACAATTTACAACAGTTAAATTTAAGAATGTACTCAAACATAACAAACTTACACCATGTTCATCTTATGCAACAATAATTGCGTGAAATCAGCTAACCATTTTCCACGGGTGCACTAAAATAACGATATTTCTGACATGCGGGCCCATTCGATGATTTATGGTGGTCAGTCATTTAAAGAGAGGTCAAGATGAAGCATTTCACATGTAATTTATTTTTTAATAAGGTTATTAATACATTTTTTTCAGTCCGCAATAGCGTTTATGCACTACACTTGATGATAACAACGAATCGCTCATCGTGCAATTTCGCCTTCTACAGAGTTACAGATATATACGGTATGTCGGTATTTAAAATATGCTATATTTATTAAAAATGTGATAAATGAATAATATTATCATTAATATATTCCTTATTGATGTGATATATTTGAAATATGTAAGGAGAATATTCAAACGACATCGATGCATTATGAAAAGGACACTGTGATTGTTATTAAAAAGATCCATTTTTTATTCTTGCGATCATTTTATTTCGATGAAGTTCAATACAATTTAAATTGTATACACTGATTTTTTTTATTATAACTTGGCCTAGACACAAGTTGAGTTTAAACTAAATTGTTAATGTGTCTTCATTCCCTGGCGTATCATAGATCATGTGGATGACGGAGTTATGTTCATAAGTTATGATAGCACGTGTGATAAACGTCGTATTCAGAGGGCTTATTTGAATAATAAAAAAAATATTTTTGTTTATAATTTTATAAATTATAACGTTTCAGATTATATTTAGTGATTGCACATGATAAAAACCGCAAAAAATAATTTACAGAGAGACACGGAATGTTTTCTGCTTATGGTGACGAAGTTTGGGTACTTAAGGATATACAGAATTTTCTTTTTTCCCCAGGCTAGCTTAACCTGTCCATGGCCGCGTAAACCGAATTCCTTTTGAGCGTCGACTGGGCATTCTAGGAGCCCCATCCCCACCAAATATAAAGGCCCTAATATTGGATACAGGGTCTTGGCAAGCCCCTTAAAAGATATCCCATTATAATTGTATTTTACGAAATTTCCTATTTTCGCCAGGCTAGCTAAGCCTGTTAATGGCCGTTTAAACCCAATTCCTTTTGAGAGTCGAGTTGGCATTCCCATGGTCCAACCCCCACCAATTATGGGATACAAGGTGGTAGCCAGTGTTAATGGCCGTGTTAAACCAACTCTTTTTAGGGTCCTGGGGCCCCATGGCCATCTACATCTAATATGAAGGCACAAATACGGGATACACTGTGCCTGTCAGCCCCTCGAAAGATATCCCCAATGCAACAGAATATGATAAATGTCTTACCTTTTTGCCAGGCTAGCTAATCATGCCAATGTTCAGGTCAGGTCAAAAAGTAATATTATGTAACTTGTTCTTTTGATTAAAAAAGTTTATATGGACTTTTGAATATATGTTTATTAGCATTTTTACGGAATTTTGAATAGCGAACTTTTTTATATAGTAGGTTTAACATAATAGAATATTCTGGACTATTCTAAAGTGGTCAGTTATTCCTTCTAGAACATTCTTGAGTGTCTGTCCAGGTACTGCATGTAACTTCTTGTACATATAATTTATAGAGTTTGCTACATTTTAGTATAAATCACCTGTAAACAGTGCTCATTAGATAGACTCTGATTAGACTTTTGTTCGAAGACATTAAACTGAGAACAGTTTCTACTTACTGGGATATTGTGATTTGGTCCATTCGGCAGATTGTAACGGACACTCTTTAGTTAGTATTCTTAGTGTAAGTTGTATTTTTGAATTTATTTATATATAACTGTAAATAAATTAGGTTTAAAGTTTAACATTTGTGATTGATATTTGCTGGATTTTAGATTATTCTGACCCATAACAGAATGGGGGCTCGTCTGTGATATCGAATTTCGTTAATTTACAGATTGAGTTTAATTTTGTTGTTTTGTTAAATCAATAATTTAATTATCCAGCAGAAATCAACATGGTATTTTCTGTAACAGACCTTCTTGCCTCGCCAGAGGTTAAGGTTTTTGAAACTTTGAAAAAGGATGACTTGATTGCATTAGGTCTGTACTTTGGTTTCGATGAAGAATGAAGAAGCAAGAAATTAAAACTAAAGTTGCAAACAAATTAATAGAGGACAATTTTTTTTGAGACACGTGATTTTCAGAAAAAAATTAAATTAGAATCAGAAACTTATAAAGAAGAGTTAGTAAAAATCCAATTAGGACGAGAAAAATTGGCCAGAGAAGACCGACAGCGTGAAAGAAAATTTGAATTAGAAAAATTAAAGAGAAAAAGAGCGTAACTGAACTTTGAGTTAGAGAAACTGAAATTACAGCACACAATAGAACATTCATTTATTAGGGCCGAATTAGATGCAGCTAAAAATATTAGATTAGTTCCAAAATTTCAAGAAAAATCTGTAGACCAATATTTCCCTTTATTTGAAAAAGTAGCAGAAAATCTTAAATGGCCGAAGAAGGTTTGGTAAACTATGCTACGAAGTGTACTTACTGGCAAAGCATCTCAGGTATACTCTGCTCATGGGATAGCTGAGAGTTCAGACTATAAACACGTCAAGTCAGTTATTTTAATGGCATATGAATTAGTACCAGAAGCGGATAGACAGAAGTTTAGAAAGTATAAAAAGTTTGATAATCAAACATGTGTTGAATTCTCACATGTTTGATCAGTGGTTTAGGTCAAAGAAACTTAATAAAACTTTTTCTTATTTACGTCAAGTCATTCTGTTAGAAGAGTTTAAGGATTGTGTTCCTCAAGATTTAAAAACACATTTAGAAGATAAGAATGTAAAAACTCTTGAGGAGGCAGCAGTCATATCGGATACTTTCACTCTTTCTCGTAAAGAGAATTTATTTACAAGATCATAAAATAACAGTTATTCTTAAAGTCCAGACTCTTATAACAAAAGTGTTCTAGAGTCTCCGTATTCCACAAGTTCCCAGTCTATCCACAAGGTGGTTCTATATGCGGTCCAGGCCGTTTTGGAGGTTCTTCTGGAGTAGGATCGCTTCCTACTTGCAGTTATTGCTATCAGTGAATGTTTTCGAGTTCTACTGATTCTATGAAGGAATACAAGCCCTTTTTGTCCCAGGGATTTGTTTCACTTGATGACTCCAGCAAACCTCACCCTGTTAAGATTTTGAGAGATACTGGGGCTGCACATACTTTATTGCTAGATGGTGTACTGCCTTTGTCTGAGCAGACCTTTACTGGTAGGACAGTTTTAAAACAGTGTATGGAGCTCTGCGTCATTAATATTCCTCTGCACAAATCTTGTTTGAGGTCAAATTTACTTACTGGAGTTACGTACAGTGTCGCATCAGATGATGAAGATGATGATTTATATCCAGTCTGTGCACTTACTAGAGCGATGGCCAGAAGACGAGAAATGGAGGCTGACCATTCTACAGATGCAGTAACGAACGATTCTTCGACTGAAATTGATTTAAATGACACTTTTTTCCAATATAGATGATTATAAAACAAGCACCGAACCACAAAATATTAGAAAAATGGTCAAAAATACCCCATTTTCTTGATTTATCGGCAATGATGATAAGTTGAATCTACCGTCAAAACAAGAAAATGACATCCTCAGCCGAGAGCAATTACTTGCTGAACAACATACAGACCCTGATATCATTCAATTAAGTAAAAGAGCCCTTCCACCAGAAGAGGTCATCAAAGTCCGAGAATGCTTTTACCTGAAGGATGGTATTCTTATGCGAAAATGGCGACCACCTTAGGCTTCCCCTGATAAAGTGTGGTGTGTTGTTTACCAGAAAAAGTCCCAGCTGTGTATCGTAGGGACATCATGGCTAGAGTTCATAAAACTTCTTTGGCAGGTCATTTAGATGTCAGTAAGACTTGTCATACAATATTTAGTCATTATTATTGGCCTAAGTTGCGAAAGGATGTTTCTGAGTTTTGCAAGTCTTGCCATGTTTGTCAGATGGTAGGTAAACCAAATTAGAAGATTCCCTCTCCAACCAATTCCAGCATTTGAAGAGCCTTTTAGCCGGGTATTGGTGGATTGTGTAAGACCTTTATTTGCCTAAGACTAGATCCGAAAACCAGTATTTACTTACCATCATGTGTACATCGACAAGATTTCCAGAAGCCATACCACTTAGAAATATCAAGGCAAAGACCATAGTTAAGGCCCTAACCAAGTTTTGTAGTTTTGTGGGACCACCTAAGGCAATCCAGTCTGATCAAGGTTCGAATTTAATGTCAGGATTGTTCCAGCAAGTTATGCATGAGTTGGGAATTAAGCAGTATAAATCAAGTGCCTACCATTCATAGTCCCAGGGCGCGTTGGAACGTTTTCATCAGACACTTAAAACAATGCTGAAGACCTATTGTTCCCAGTATAAGGCTGTTCAAGAGTCTCTTGGGTTCAGTCCTTTTGAACTAGTGTTTGGTCATACGGTTAGAGGTCCTTTGAAGTTGCTGAAGGAAAAGTGGCTGACTGAGACTAGTGATCTTAATCTTTTAGATTATGTGTCTGATTTTAAAGAAAAACTTTACACTGCCTGTAGATTAGCACAGGAAAATCTAAAAAATCCTCAATTGAAAATGAAAGTATGGTATGACAAAAATGCTAGAAATCGTAATTTTAAGCCAGGAGATAAGGTTCATGTATTTCAACCTATTCCTGGGCATCCTTTACTGGCCAGATATTATGGCCCTTATGCAATTGAAAGTAAGATTAGTGATGTAAACTATGTAGCTAGTACATCAGATAGACAAAAACAAAAACAAGTGTGTCTCATTAACATGTTAAAAGAATACCACGAAAGGTGTGACCGAAATCTTGTCAAACCAGTTTCCACTTTAGCAAATGTTAGGAAAGTTCAAAATTGTATTGAAAGTGATATGGGTATTGATATAAATGGGAAAGATTGTAATCAGAGTGACCGTTTACAAAATTCAACAATTTTTGCTGATTTTGACACCAAAGTTAGACATTTGAGAATTCACCAAAGTTAAAAAGCTGGCGGATGAAAATCGTCAACTTTTCTCCGATGTCCCAAAAACAAAAAAACAAATGCAGCTTGTAATGACGTCATAGTGGGCGATGCTTTACCTATCAAACAATATCCTTATCGACTAAATCCCATAAAGTTGCAGTACCTAAGAAGAGAAGTACAATACATGTTGGACAATGACATAATTGAGCCAAATAAAAGTAACTGGAGCTCACCATGTATTCTTCTACAAACACAGGACGGTATGTATCGATTATGCACCGATTTTAGAAAAGTAAATTCCGTCATGAAAACTGTCTCCTACCCCATTCCTAGAATTGATGACTGTATTGACAAAATAGGAAATGCCAAGTTTGTTAGTAAATTTGACCAGTTGAAGGGTTACTGGCAAGTTCCATTAACAGAAAAAGCAAAAGAAATTTCTGCTTTTGTAATCACAGATTAACTTTACCATTATAAAGTAATGCTATTTGGCATGAAAAAAGCACCAGCAACGTTCCAAAGAATGATCCCTACCCTTCTCCAGGACCTCGAAGGATGTGAGGCGTACATTGACGATGTCATCATATACAGCAAAACATGGGAGGAACATCTTCAAACCATGTGTGTATTATTTGACAAGTTATCTAAAGCACACTTTACATTGAACCTTGTAAAAAGTGATTTTTGTCTTCCTTATGTAGAACACTTAGGTCATAAAGTAGGTCAAGGTCATGTTACTCCAATTATGGCTAAAGTGGGGGCTATTGAAAACTTTCCGATTCCTACAAACAAGAAAGAATTAATAAGATTTTTGGGCATGGCAGGATTATATTAAAAAAATTATATATATATATTTTATAGAAAACTTCTCCTCTGTAGTTAATCCACTCACTAATCTTTTTCAAAAGAGGGTTAACTTTGAATGTACAAAAGACTGCGAAAAATCGTTTTCTAAAATACAACCTGTCCTTATTAGTAGTCCAGTTCTCTTAACTCCAGATTTTTCTAAGCAATTTAAGCTTACTGTTGATGCTAGTGATGTAATAATCGTGGCAGCTTTGTGTCAAGAACATAGTGATAGTCTGGAGAAGGTTGTTTCTTATTTTTCTAAGAAACTTACCAAATGTCAAGAAAAATATTCTACCATAGAAATGAATGTTTTGCTTTGTTGTTAGCTTTACATCATTTTGAAGTATATTTAAATGTTACTGTACATCCTATACTCGTATATAGAGATCACAACCCCTAACATTTTTGCATGAATTGTCAAACAAGAATCAAAGACCAACTAGATGGAGTTTGTTTTACAAGAGTATACTATAATTATCAAACATATCAAGGAAAAGACAATGTTATTGCAGATGATTAGTATTTGTTGTACTTTTGTATATGACAAATTGGGCAATACAAGTTTTATTGGCACTCAAACTTTTCTTTAAGTAGGGAGGTGTTATATATAGTAGGTTTATATAATAAAATGTTCTGGACTATTCTTAAGTGGTCAGTTATTCTTTCTTAAACATTCTTAAGTGTCCAGGTAATTCATATAACTTCTTGTACATATTTTTTTTGTTACGTTTATATTTAAGTATAAATAACCTGTAAACAGTTCTTATAAGATAGACTCTCATTGGACTTTTGTTCGAAGACATTAGACTTAGAACAGTTTTCTACTTATTGGGATATTGATTTGATCCGTTCGGCAGATTGTAACGGACACTCTTTAGTTAGTATTCTTAGTGTAAGTTGTATTTATATATATATATATATATATATATATATATATATATATATATATATATATATATATATATATATATATATATATATATATATATATATATATATAATAAAAAACTTTTAAAACACTGTTTCAAAATATTTCGACCGTGTTACCGGTCTTCATCAGTCGGTGTTTATTGTCTATAGCAACACAACGTAGAACATATACTATGATGTCACAATGTGAATACAGTCTGGCAAGTGACGTCATACAACAATGTTGCGCCAAAAACATATGAAATATAGGTGAGAGTCTATAGAAAGCACATTGATAGCCGTAATTAGTACATAAACAAGTAATATATGAAAAATGTATAGATAACGGGACATAAAATAAAGGAAATGTCTATACAAACTAGTAATAATGTAGTCTAAAGACAATAATGTTCCCTTTTGTTGATACCAAAAGGCATATAAGTATTTAATTTTTTCTTCCACAAATTTTCTCTGAATTTTCTGTAAGTTTCATCTTAAGTAAGTTGGTAAGTTGGACAGCGAGGGAAATAGACATAAATTCGACATCCTTGATGACATCACCGAGAAACCAAAGCAACGGCGCTAACTTTTCTTACGTGTGTGTTTTGTTACATTGCGAAGATCGGGATCGGAAAACCATAAACGCTTCGGGTTCGATGTTTAATTATTTACAGTTGATACGGAAGGTGAGAGGCAGGGTGCGAGACTGCTTTTCATTTTCTTTTTCAATTTAACTCCAATATATCTGGATGCATATGGTAGTGGTAAGTGGTTGCTTACAAATTTTCCTTCGTTTGAAAATGGTTGATTTTATAAAGATTTCCACAGTTAATTGTCAGGGTTTGGCTACTTTATCAAAACGCTAAGATGTCTTAAATTTTTATAAAACCAAGGGTTAATATATCATATGTTTTCAAGATACACACTTTATTCCCGAATTTGAGCAATGTGTAGAAGCCATGTGGGGTTATAAATGTTACTTTTTGAATGTTACTTCAACTCTTACAAATCAAATGCAAGAGGTGTCTCTATATTTTTTTAATAATAACTTCGAATTTAAAGTTCATCAAGAAAGAAAGGACAAAGCAGGGAATTTAATAGCCTTGGACTTAACAATTGAGGGAAATATGGTTACTTTGATTAACATATATGGTCCAAACACAGATAATCCTGAGTTTTATGATGCTCACGAGATTTGTTTTATAGAACTGGGTAATGAATTTTTTTTATACTAGTTGGAGATTTTAATCTTGCCTTATATCCTGTTATTGATACAAAAAACTATGGTACAATTAATAACCCCAAGGCAAGAGAAAAATTACTTGAAATTATGGATGATTTAAATCAATTAGATTACTTCCCGACTTTGAATCCTTACAATATTACTTATTAGGTTTGTTACTGACTGTTTAAAGAAATTTGTGGGGTCGGTAAAGTCCATAGAAGGCGAGGCGAAGCCGAGCCTTCTATGGACTTTACCGACCCCACAAATTTCTTTAAACAGTCAGTAACAAACCTAATAAGTGTTTTGTTTTGTCGAGGACCTAAAGTTTGATATGCAAACAAATATTTGTGTAGAAAATCAGTTCAAATAATGTTACGTCCGCCATGTTGCCCTATAAATTTTGACGCTTGCCTTCTAAAGAAATTTGTAAGGCAGCCACGTGACGCGTTTCATTCAATGACGTCCCGACATTCTAGTCCGAGGCAAAACAAAAAGGTATATACATGGCGTAAGAGAAACCCTTAAAACAAGGGCGTTTAGATTATATTTTAATATCTGAAAGTTTTTCTAACTCTGTAGTGTCATGCATAATTAAACCTGGTTATAGACCAGACCACTCCATTGTCATTGTAGAATTAAAATTTAACTCTTTTAAAATGGGGACATGGGCTTTGGAAATTCAATAATAGTTTACTTCTTGATAAAAAAAAAATATGTACAGATAGTGAAAGAAACCATACAGAACTTCTCTACGCAACATATACAAGGTGACACGATGAAGTAGACGATAGTTTATTTTTAGAAGTTCTCCTTATGGAAATAAGGGGTATCACTATTTCTTACTCCTCTCATAGGAAAAAGGAAAGAAACTTGACAGTAAAGTCATTAAATGAAGAAATAGGTAAATTGGAATCTGAGGAAGAAATTAATTTACCTCTAAGTGAGAAAAAAAATGGTCATTATTAGAAAATATACATAATAAAAGATGGAAGTACATTTGATTAGGTCTAAATGGGTAGGAGAAAGGGAGAAACCCACTAAATACTTTTGTAATTTGGAAAACTGTAATTATTTAAATAACACATTTAAAAAGTTAGAACTTGATAGAAATGGTATGATCTATAAACAGGCACGAATCCTTGATGAAGTTAAAATTTTTACCAAAGTTTATATACAGAAAAAGATTAAGAACTCTTAGATTTGGATCTTGAAGATATTATTCAAAATTATGAAATTTCAAAGTTGGACAAATGTCTATCGGAGTCGCTAGACAAAGAGATAACCGAAAAAGGAAGTTTTTGTTGTTTTAAAAATATAAAAAATAATAAGTCACCTGGTAGTGATGGATATACTGTTGAGTTTTTAGTTTATTTGGGTAGACCTAAAAAATATATTGAACTCAATAAGATGTACAGACACGTGCAATAAGTATTCGGTCACAAAATGGCGGCGTGTTTACGCTTGAAAACGAAAGTAAAAAAATAAACGACCTTGTCCGACAATTTTAGCACTACAGGAAGTAGAATTTTTTAAATTTAGAAATTAGTCACGTGGTATATCACGTGACATTTTGTTTATCGTCTGCTTGTTTACAAATAAAGAAAACGTAGTTGTTATAGCCATGGGTCGGAAAGGAAAAGAAACGGGAGCGGACGCCAAAAAAGTCATTGTGGATTTAATGCACAGTGGAATTTCACGGAGAAAGATTAGTGAATTGTTGAAAATACCAAAATCAACAGTTATTGACATTTGCAAAAGGTTTTCAGAGGGTTCCCTAGAAAACAAACCGCGAAGCGGCAGGCCTCCAAAAATCAAGCCGCGGGATTATCGCAAGCTAGAACGGATTGTAAAAACAAATCGGAGGTGTTCCCTGTCAGATATAACTGCCAAATTTAACGAGGAAAGACCTGAACCAGTGAGTAGAAGGACTATTCAACATAATTTACATAAAAATAATTACAGGAGGAGTGTTGCTAAGAAGAAACTTGTTATAAAGGAAAACAATAGGAAGAAGCGGCTTGCGTGGTGTCGGGGGAAAAGACTATGGTCAGTTGAGAGTTGGAAACGTGTAATTTTTTCAGATGAAAGTAAAATCATGATTGGACATGACGAGAGGGTTCGGATTTGGAGGAAAAAAGACGAAGGATGGCGACCCGACCTCGTTGAGAAGCGGAATTCACAGGCGAAGTATGAAGTAATGATATGGGGGTGCATTTGTTGGGAAGGTGTAGGGACTATGACGCCGGTAGAAGGAAACATAAATGCTGCCAAATATCAAGACGTTTTAGAGGAAAACTTATGGCCTGTTCTTGCTAGACATTTCCCCCAAAATGGATATTTTTTCCAAGACGACAACACCCCCGTCCATCGAGCCAGATCAACACAAGAATATGTTGCAAGAAATCGAATCAACTGTTTAAGCTGGCCTGCCCAGTCACCAGACTTGAATATTATTGAAAATGTGTGGCTTTTCATTAAAAGGAAACTTCATTCACGCTGTGGCGCAATTACATCAAAGGAAAATTTGATCAAGGAAATTCGGCGAATTTGGACTCAAATTACGCCTGCTTACATTAAAAGTTTATATGGTTCTATTCCCAATCGTATCCAACATGTCATCAGACTTAAAGGACACCTAACAAAATATTAAACCGTAAGTAGTTTTTTTTTAATTATTTCATAAGTTTTAATAGAAATTAAGCTTGTTTTATTCTTGTGCATTCGTCACCAATGTAAACACGCCGCCATTTTGTGACCGAATACTTTTTGCACGTGACTGTATTTTCGCCAAGAGAGAACGTCCTATCTCTCAGCGTTTAGGAATTATTTCATTTCTACCAAAAGGGTATTAACCCAGATAATACTTAAAAAACTGGCGGCCTATTACACTATTAAATGTTATCTATAAACTTATTTCAGGTTGTCTTAGTTATAGAATAAGATCTACTTTAGATATACTTATCTCTGATACCCAGTCAGGTTTTATAAAAGGAAGATTCATTGGAGAAAATACAGGACTGTTGGTCCTAATTGATTTTGCAAAAAGCTTTTGAATCCATTTCTTGGTCATTTATTTATAAAGTCTTGAACTATTTTGGTTTTGGTAATTATATAATCCAGTGGGTTGAAATATTAAACACAAATTTTAAGGCTTTAGTGTTACAAAGTGGCTTTTTATCTAATTACCTCTCTATCCAAAGAGGTTGTAGACAGGGAAACCCTATTGCACCCTATTTATTCCTCCTTTGTGCTGAAATACTTTCAATTCTTATTAAACAAAACAATGAAATAAAGGGTATTACAATAGGCAGTAAAAAACATAAAATAAGTCAATATGCAGATGACACATCTCTTATTTTGGATGGTTCACCTACTTCACTATTTGCATTTTTAGATAATCTTGACTTTTATTCGAACATTTCTGGGTTGAAAATAAAATATATAAAATATTTAAAAAACAAAAATCATAGGAATTGGCTCTCAAATCAGGTTTTTCACCACACGAGATGGAAACTAGATTGGGGCTCAACAACTTTTTGTTTACTGGGTATTAACTTTTCTGTCGATCTTTTCTACACAAGTTCCAAAAATTAAAGTATGCTTCAACAATGGAAAAGATGACACCTTACACCAATTGGACGTGTGGCGATAGTAAAATCTCTAGTTATTCCAAAAATCAATCATTTATTTATGTCTCTACCTACTCCTAAAAGGGTAATCACCACATTGAACAAAGATATTTTTGATTTTTTTTTGGAATGCCAAATGTGATAAAATAAAACGTGCAGTAGTTATTCAATAATATCAAAAAGGAGGTTTTAAAATGTTGGATATTAACAAGTTTATTATGTCATTAAAATATTCATGAATTAAAAGATTAATTGTTGGACAAAGCTCATGGACTTCCATATTGAAGGCCCTTAATGGTGGAGACTTTGTCAACTTGTTACTTGATTTTGGTGATTCCATTTATTACTGAATGTGTTATTCCCAAAAATAATAATTTTTGGAAAAATGCGCTATGTTATAAAATCTTTTGATGACAATTATATTGAAGAAAACTTTTTATTTATGCCTATTTGGTACAATAGTCATATTAAAGTTAATATGAAAATATTGTTTATAAAAAGTTGGTATAAAAAAGGTGTAAAGGTCATTAATAATTTCCTAAATGATAATGGAAATTTTTTGTCACATGCAAGTTTTCAAAAAAAAATAATTTGCATATTTGTACAATGCAATACAACAGTATAGTTAGTGCTATATCAACATATCTAAAATCCTTTCTTCTTGGTACATATCAAATGTTTATTTAAAGGGGCATGGTCCCGATTTTGGTCAAAAATTGTTTATCCGATTTTAATATTTACAATGCTTTGGAAAGGCATTTTAAATAGACAACCGAAATTTGAGTATCATTTGTTGAGTTAAAAGCGAGTTACAGAGCTTGAAATTCTTCGCTATGTAAACAAAGCGCTTGTTTACATTTTGAACGTTGAAGTAAAAATTTCAGTTTCAAACCTAAAACGAATGTGCTAAACGTTAGGAACAGTTTATCTATGCTCAAAATAAATAAAAAGATAGACAAATAAGTAGAATTTTTTTTTACTGGTATATTGAACCTATGAAAACAAAAACAGGGCACGGGGCATGTTTACATGACAAATAATTGTGAGCCCTGTATCTTGCATATAACTCTACGAATGACTCTCAAATTTTATTTGATCATAAGAAATGCATTTTTGAAGCATTGTAAATCATAAAAACATAAAAAATAAAATTTTGACCAAAATCGTGACCATGCCCCTTTAAGAGATTCTTTATTCCATATATTCCATTATATTACAAACCTTTTCTTTTGCAAAACAAATGTACAAAACCTATGTACAAACAACAAATTGCCTGTAAAATAACCCCAACTGCAATACCAAAGTGGAATTCAGAATTGTTACAATATGAGGTAGAATTTTGTGTTTATGATGCTTTTAATGTATGTTTTAAAACAACCAATGACTCATCTATTCAATGGTTACAATACAGATTACTTCATAGAATTCTTCCTGTAAATCACTATTTGAAAAAAATCAATGTTGTATTTTCTGATTGCTGTTCCTTTTGTGAACCTGATGTTGAGACAATCTAACATGTTTTTATAAACTGTGAAAAAATAACAACAATTTAAAGCAACCTGAGCATGCATATTTACCAATATACTTCTATACAAATTGGTTTCAATGTTATTAATATTTTATTGGGTGAACTCCCATTGTCAAAAGACAATAAAAGTTTAAACTTTATAATTTTGTATACCAAACAATATTTATTTTGCTGTCTTAAAAAAGTTATACTGCCTAGTCTATCAGGGCTATTATTTTATCTATATAACAAATACAAAGTTGAAAAAAATATTTCATGTCAGAAATTTCTAATGCATAGTTTACCTACAACTGGGAAGTATGGAAACATATATTGTTACAATTCAGTAATATTTCATTTTTTGTTTCTTCTTTGTTTGTTATTAATATTAATTGTTTGCCATTATTAAACAAGCAACCACTGCCAAATCTGGGAAAATGTGAGCATGAATGTGTAGGTGGATGAATAAAAAAATGGCTTTGAATTATATTATTAAAATGTTTGTATGCATATGAAAAAATAATAAATAAAAAAAAAAAAAAAAAAAAAAGTTTTACATTTGTGACTGATCTTTGCTGGAATATAGGGTTATTCTGACCCATAACAAAACCGACCGAATTCTATTCGCTATTCGAATAGTGAATAGCGAAAAGCGAATATAAATCCAACTTCTGAATTCCGAAAGATTAAGATTTTATTCCATTTTGTATAATGCATGAAGTTATATTGTTGTAGAAAACTTCTATTCATTTTTTTAATTGATTAACCAAAATTAAAATACTCAAAATTTCCAAGACACTTGGAAAATCAGCATTCAATATCGTCCTGAACAAAATTAGTTTAAAGATATGTAAAAATTGTACCCAGTATGTATTAGGTTAAAATCAATATTGATAATGAATAGCTTAGAATTACTTGATCGCGTGTGGTAAAACTTTTTTAGTGCTGTCACTCGATGTTTCTTGCTGTTACTTTTTTGACTTTTAAAAACAAAAGTACTTTATCTACAATATCTCAGTCCACCCAACTGAAATTGGGAACGGTTTACGGTGAGAGTTAATCTGCGATAGACAGATGTCAGGGGTGAGGGGCAATGGTTGTCACTTGCACCACGGATACTGGGTATAAGTACCTATCTTTGGCGCTTTCATGGTTCGGAAAAAAACTTTAATGGACGGATGTGGTAAATCGGTGTCTTTAATCGGCGTCGACTAGAAACTTATTCATCAGAGTGTATTCTTTATTGATCGAGACATCATCAATGAAAATAAATTTACTATTACGCAAATATTAAAAACTTATCATATCTTAAATTTTTCCAAAAAAGTTAACAGATTAATCACATCTTAAATTTAACATACATGTGTTCAACGTTTTTTACTTACATTGATCAGTTTAGCCTATATATCGACAGTCATGTAATTAATACCAGAAATTCTACAAATTTTACAAATTTATAAAATAAATATGCGAATAAAACATTTCCAGCAAACATGGGTGAAAAGGAAGGAATGGGTTTAAACGGACGCGGATCCAGAAACATTTTAAAAGAGTAGGGAGGGGTTATGGGAAGTTTGGATGCATAAAGTAGATGTTCGCTCTCAGGGATTTTCAGAGGGATGGGGATTTGGGGCTCTTTGTTCAGGAGGTCTAGCAGCGAAGCATTCAGGGGTTCCTAAATTTTCAGATTTGAATAAGTATAAACGAAACCGTGAAATTAGCATCTGCATTTGTGTTCCCGTACTCCATGAAACTCGACATTACAACCAAAAGATGCATAAACATATTTATTTTGTTTATCAGGTAAAACTGACTCTAGAGGGGTGGCAATCTTATCTAATAATAATTTTGAATACAAAATCATTCAAGTAACAACTGATGAAATTGGTAATTATTTAGCAATTGATCTAAGAATAGAAAAATACAATATCCTTCTTATCAATATATATATGGCCGCCCTAATCGTGACTCACCTGTTTTTTTTTTGAAAATATTCAAAGTAAGGTTGAAGACTTTTATGGAGACTTTGTTGTTAAAGGTGGGGATTTTAACTTAGTTCAAGAAACATCTCTAGATTATTACAACTACAAACTCATAGGAAATCCAAAAAGCAAGGAAAATAGTTTTAGAATTAATAGAAAAACTTAACCTAAAAGACCCATGGAGAAGTTTGCACGGAGATCAAAAACAGTATACATGGTTTGGTCCATCCAATAAAAAAAGCAGAACAGATTTTTGGTCTCTTCACATTTGTTAAATTTTGTACATAAAGCAAAAATAGATATAGGGTATAGGTCAGACCACTATATTGTTCACATTGATATTGTTTCTCACATTTTGTCAGAGGGAAGAGATTTTGGAAATTTTAAAATAATTCTCTGTTGAAAGATAACGAATATGTAGTTGGGGTGAACAAAGTTATAGTTTCTCTAAAACATCAGTATGCAGAAAAATCAGACTCACTGGAAGCTATAGAACAAATACCTGATGCCCTGTTATCTCTAACTATTGATTACCAGTTCTTCTTTGAGCAGATCTTACTCCATATTAGAGGATATACAATTGAGTACAGCTCGAGAGAAAAAAAAAAGAAATAGAGTAACCAAGCAAAAAGAAATAGAAGAAAAGATGAAAACTATAAGAAATAATGAATATGTAACTAATTATGATGAACTTATTCTTTTGCAAAATGAGTTATAATCAATCAGAAAAGAGCACATGAAAGGTTTAATGGTAAGAGCTCGTGCTAAATGGATTGAAGAGGGCGAAAAGCCTACTAAATATTTCCTTGCACTTGAAAAACGAAATTATATAAACAAAACAATATCCAAAATTGCCAATGACAGTGGAGTTTTAATCACAAATCAACAAGAAATACTTAATGAAATTAAATACTTTTATCAAACCTTATATAGCAATAAAGATAAAGACTTGAATGATGTTGATATAGAAAAAATTATAGATAAACGCTTGGTAACATAGTTGATAGTAATATGCGTGAAAAACTTGAAGGAAAAATAACCTATACAGAAGCCTTAGAAGCTCTAACAAATATGAAAAACGATAAATCACCAGGTTCAGATGGCTTTACCACCGAATTTTTTAAATTTTTCTGGAAAGATATATGCAACTTCTGGTTAATGTCTGCTAATGAAGGCTTTGAAAAGGGACTACTATCAACAACTCAGACACTAGGAATAATATCTATCTTGCCAAAAGAAGATAAATGTAGAGAATATTTAAAAAATTGGAGACCAATATCACTTTTAAATGTATCTTATAAACTAATATCAGCATGTATCGCAAACAGACTAAAACAAGTACTAGACTACATTATAAATGAAAATCAAAAGGGTTTTTTAAAGGGTAGGTTTATCGGAGAAAACACCCGTTTTGTTTATGATATTATTAATGAAACAAAAATAAGGCAAATTCCTGGAATGATATTACTTATTGATTTTGAAAAAGCTTTCGACTCGATATCATGGTCTTTTATGTTAAAAGCACTTAATTTTTTCAATTTTGGTCCAAATATTATTAGATGGGTGAAAACACTTTATACAGATGCAAAGTTATGTGTGATTCAGCATGGAATTTTCTCAGATTTTTTCAATATTGGGCGCGGATGTCGACAAGGAGATCCTATTTCCCCATATCTTTTTAATATATGTGTAGAAATCATGGGTATTATGATAAGACAAAATAGACATATCAAAGGAATACACATACAAAGAGATTTCTGTTTGTTTCAATATGCTGTTGATACAATTATGTTTTAGATGGAACAGAAAAAAGTTTAAAATCAGCTTTAGATCTTCTCTTTCAATTTTCAAAATATTCAGGGTTAAAACCAAACTTTGGAAAAACCAAGGCCATTTGGATAGGGTCAAAGTTAGGAAACAAGGATATTTAATGCTCTAGTTTTAAAATACAATGGACAAACGAGGATTTCAATGTATTAGGAATTAAATTCAACTCAAGTCTAAATAATATTACGAAAAAAACTTTCTTTGATAATCAAGGAAATTAATAACTTGAATAAAAGGCAGTAAACTCCCTTAGGAAAGATAACTGTTATAAAGTCAATATTACTACCTAAATTGACACATCTTTTCATAGCGTTGCATACACCAAGTAAAGAGTGGTTAAAACAACTGGAAAAAAAACTTTTTCCATTTCATTTGGAATGGAAAAAATGATAAAATATCAAGAGCATTATTAATTCAGAAGTATACTGATGGGGGGCTCCAAATGGTACATTTAGATTCTTACATCAAATCACTGAAACTTTCTTGGTTCAGGAGAATTTTACAATCAAAAGATAATCTACTGAGTACTCTCTATAGTGTAATAAAGAGAAGTACAATATCTAAACTTTTGCAATTAGGACCTGATTATCCAAAAAATCTCTAAAATAGTATCAACAACTTATTTTGGAAAGAAACCTTAATATCATATAGTGATTACATTGACATTGTACATAAATCATTAGATGCACAACACATTCCTGTCTGGTTTAATCCTCAAATCAAAATTGATAAAAAAATCACTGTTTTTTGAAAGTTTATATAAGAAAGGCTTTATGTATTTGTCAGATTTTTTTAATGATCTTGGAGAGTTTATCGAGCGTGATGAATTTGGTGTTAAGCTGCCATTTACCACTGTACTTGGATTAAAAAAAAAAGTCATGTGTCTACATATTAATGACAACTATTATGCACATAAGCAATTTCCTCTCCTACCAGCATCTATAAATATTTTACAAAAAAATTACAAGGAAGTGTATAATGTGTTTATTCAAGATATCCATTTTTGTGCTAAACATGAACATAAATGGGAAACTTTACTTGAGTTAGATGATACATTTAGTTGGAAATCAAAGTATAATGCACTTTTTAATTGTATAAAAGAGAGTAAACTATTATGGTTGGAATATAGGATATTCCATAGAATTCTAGGAACAAACAAATATTTATTTAATTGCAAAATTACATCCAAAATTACATAACAAATGCAATCTTTGTACAAAAGAACCTGAGTCAATTGAACATTTGTTTTTTATTGTCATAAGAGTAAACAATTATGGGTGCAATTAGAGTATTTTTTGTCATTTTATTGTCATTTTGATATAAACTTCTCATTCAGTGAAGTAATATTTGGCTATACAAGAGAAAAAAATGATATTGTTAATATTTTGATTTTATTTTTATTAACAAAACAATATATTTTTTACAAATCAAGGAAAAGTTCTGATCTACATATTAGCGACTTATTGAAATCAATATTGGCATATTATTTGGTAGAGAAAATGTTGTTTGCAATAAAAATGAGATGTGATGAATTTATTACTAGGTGGAAAACTATTGAGAATCTTATTACAAACATTCATGTTTAATTATCTATAATTATCTCCATATGCTTACTTGCTCTAATAGGCATTACACATATATCTATATCAACATGTTATTCTGACATGCATCATACACTGCAGTAAACCATTAGTAACCGTGGTAACTGTACATTTAGAATGAGTGTGAGAGTGAAAGTTTGTGTTCTGTCTTTTTGGTGTGTTTGTCTTTATATATAGAACTATTGTATTAAATGGTAACAATAGAAATAAAGTATGGAGAAAAAAAAACATATTTCTTTTTCTTATCAATCAAAATATAATAGAAACAAGGCGATAATAATGATAGTATTAGTGTGTTGTTACTTGTTTTATAAATATCGTTCTTATACGAATCAGTTCATGTACAGGTTATTAGAAAATTAGAACTCTTCTGTATAAGAGGTTTTTGCTTCACTTGCTAAAACACGCTAGTCAGACGCTGTTAGCAATGTCGCACTACTTTGGTTCGCTGTAGATACGTATCGTAACCTTCTTGAATCAGATCTACGTCCGCAAACACCAGCTACAACAAACGCAGAGATGCTGCCTGTCACGCGCCCAAACATTCAAATGTTTCCCGATATTTCCAAATTCCTCTTGAGGAGAGAACTGTTAATGTCTAGACTCTATCAATTTTGTGACAAACCAGAAACCTATTTTGTGTGGAAATCAAGTTTCAAAAATGTCCTCGCCGACTTACAAGTTTCTGATTTTGAGCAACTTGACCTTTTGGTGAAGTGGCTAGGGCCAGAATCCAGCTCATATGCCTTGAGTATCCGGGCCGCCAATGCAGACAACCCGTCGAAAGCTCTGCGTCTCCTATGGGAGAGGTTGGACCAAAGATATGGTGCACCCGAAATGATTGAAAGCATTCTAAAGGACAAGTTTACCAAATTTCCTAGACTTAGCATCAAGGATACACAGAAACTCTTTGAACTTGCTGAACTGCTTACAGAAATTCTAAGTTTAAAGCAACAGACAGCATACAAGCCACTTCTAGCATATTTCGACTCTTCGGTTGGACATATCCAATCATAGAAAAATTACCTCACAACATGAGGGAAAAGTGGATCTCAAGAGCCTACAACTACAAAGAGACCAAGCAGTGCTTTCCATCGTTTAAGTTTTTTGTTGACTTTGTAAAGGAAATGAGCCGCGTCAGGAATGACCCAAGTTTCTCCTTCACCGAAACTATGAGCAAACCGCAAAGGTTCAATCGCTCGTTTCCCTTAGCTGTTAAGACTCGAATTACCACTGCAAGGACAGAAATTTTCTCAGATTCGAGGGACAACACAGTCCACAGGATGAATGACCATCTTTAAGTTCTCCTTAAAGATAGCTTAAAGGTGTTTAAAGGTAGCTTAAAGACGATCTTTAAGCCACCTTTAAGCTATATGTGTTGCTTAAAGGTGGCTTAAAGAAAGCGTAAAGATGGCTTAAAGGCAGCTTAAAGACTATCTTTAAGCCACCTTTAAGCCACCTTTAAGGACAACTTATAGATCCTTAATGTCCAAATTTCTTTAAGCCACCTTTAAGCTACCTTTAAGCTACCTTTAAGCTACCTTTAAGCCACCTTTAAGCCATTAATAAAAAATTAATTCAATATTATGCTTTATTTACCAACAAAATGTATTAACTTTATGAAAGAAAATGTAAAAACGGTTTTTGTTCTAGATAATAAAATAAAAAATAAAAATAAAAAAACGCCCATGGCGAGAATTGAACCCGGTACCCTTTGTTTACTAGCGTCACCTCACTTCCTCTGCGCCACGGTACTTACAGTTTTACGGGTGTTTTTATATCCTATATATCAGTGGATATTGAATCAATGCATTGAATGTATTTACTTAAAAAGATTATGACAAACCATTCAGTTTGTAACAATCAATTATATCTAATTTATAAATTACATGCATGCATGTATTTAGAATGAAATACGGAACTTTGTCTTCAGTGAAAAAAAATATGTTATACCTAAATTAAAACCGTTAGGCTCACTAGTAGGCTTTCTTAGTCAATTATCTAATTTATAGCTATAAAAATGTAAGGAAGAAAATGAAATCATTTCTTTTATTAAATGCATTGAAACTATTTTGGTATTTGCTCAATTTCCCGCAATTTCCCGGTTTTCATGATCGCGGCGCCGTTCTAGTATGTTTAAATATTTAATTGTATACATGATTTTTAAACTATCAATTCTATAACAAACAATATTACCAATTACGGGTGACGTATTTACTGCATGTGGCAATTGCAAATGATGTACACATATACTTGTACGTACAATTGTATGATGTACCAGGCCGGGTATGTGACATATTTTCCCTTATACATGTATTTAAATAATTTACCCCTATCAATGATCACCGGTATATTAATTAATTAGTCTCAAGATTTTACCCTAACATACATGTATCGTTAATTTGTAGACGTAACATTTTTGAAACCCAGAGCTAGGAAATAATACTTTGAAAATGAATTACAAATGTAAATTAACTTTTATTAACTAGACTTATTGTATACTCGTACATACTAAGATTCAATGTCTTTAGAAACCCTGACGTGCACCTGGGCACACGACACACCTGTTGTGTATATCTTGTATATTCTGTGTTAGTTCCAGGGGTTTTCTTAAGTTGGACAAACAATAGACTCTAATTAGATATACACAAACGAACAAAACTATGTCTTGACAAACAAAGCAGTAATATCCTGCCCGATATAACAAAGGCAGTTGAGAGTCTTGTATCTAGCAGATCTAGAATTAGACCTAGAAATATTGAAAATTGAAAAAAAAAATACAAACCTTAAACCGATTATCAAATTAAATCATGCATTATGGTTCATTATCTTTATTTTGTTTCATAACCAGATGAACTGAGAGAGAGAGAGAGAGAGAGAGAGAGAGAGAGAGAGAGAGAGAGAGAGAGAGTCACCTTTAAGCTCAGCTTAAAGGTGACTTAAAGGTGGCTTAAAGATGGTATATCCTTTAAGCCACCTTTACGCCACCTTTAAGGACATGCTTAAAGATTGTCTTTCGCCCTGTGGTCTGTACTATTCACGGAACAAGCCATCGACTAAGTGAGTGCCGCGCATTCCAGACTAAACCATTAGAAGCCCGGAAGGCCTTATCTCAGAGAAAAGGGGTTGTGCTTTAAGTGCTGTGACTTCATGCATAAAAGCAGACACTGTAGGGAAAAGATTAAATGTACCATTTGTGATAGTGACAAGCATGTGACAGTTATGCATGGAGACACCCCCTCTTAAGTTCATGGCGGGGAGAGAACTCCACATTCAGGGAGAAACACCTACAGAACTACCGTACATCCAGTCCACTTATGGTAGAGTCATCATGCACCGAGATCTGCAGAAATATGACCTATGGGAAGTCGTGTGCCAAAATCTTACCTGTGTTTGTGCATTATAGCAAAGATCCAAGGACCCGTGTGAAAATGTACATAATTCTCGATGACCAAAGCAATCGATCTCTTGCCAGAAGTTTGTTCTTCGACATGTTCAAGATTTGTTCACCACCCGAGGAATACATCATGAACTCGTGAAATGGAAAACTCGTAACTTCTGGTCGACGTGCCTCGGGATTTGTGATGGAATCCTGCGATCGCCATGTGCGCATAGACTTACCTGTTCTCATTGAATGTGACAATATACCAAACAACATTCCATCACCGGATGTCACGAGATATCATCCACATCTTAGTGACATTGAGCTTGACCGCTTAGATGACCAGTGCTAAATCATGTTGCTCATCGGCAGAGACGTACCGTATGTACACCGCATTCTCTATCAGAAAACTGGCCATCCCGATGCGCCGATTGGACTTCGATCCCCGTTAGGATGGACTGTGTTTGGTGACGTGTGCCTCAGATCTCTGCATCAAAGTAGTGACGTCAATGTATACAAGACCTTTGTATTATCCAATGGACGACCGTCCTTATTACAACCATGCGAGAACCAACTCATGATTAAAGATTCCCCTATGTCAAATAGTTGTACCAAGCAACCTCTGGATTTTGATGATAAGATATTTTTACTTACTCCAGACGACAATAAGCCAGGATTATCTACAGAAGATAGAATCTTTCTAGAGGAAATGGAAAGAAACTTGAGAAAGAACTCGGACGGTAACTGGGAGGCCCCACTTCCGTTTAAGAGCCAACGCCCACATTTACCAAATAACTGTTCCATGGCTTTGGACAGAGCTAACAGATTCGATCTTAGCCTTAAGAGGGATCCTATAAAACGAAAACATTTTATTGATTTCATGCAGAAACTCTTTGATCATAAGCATGTCGAGGTAGCTCCACCTGTTGACAAGGAGGAAGAAGTTTGGTATCTACCTGTCTTCGGCGTATATCACCCTCGCAAGCCAGACCAGATAAGAGGAGTGTTCGACTCTTCGGCTACCTTTCGTGGACTATCCTTGAACGTTGTCTTGATGTCTGGCCCAGATTTGAACAACAGTCTGCTCGGAGTGCTCATTAGATTCCGACAGGAGCAAGTGGCCATAACAGCCGACATACAGCCACTTGCTCCGCGTTCCCCCGGGAAGCAGCAGAGTCGTTCCTGTCCTCTTTGCAAGAAGGCAAAGCGTTCGAATGGCCATTTTCTTAGTGAGTGCCGTAATCTACCTGAGAGCGATCGCAAACACTTAGCAAAAGCTCGACAGATCCAAAATATTATCGACACGGACTCGGATATTGAGGACACGGAGGAGACATCTATCTTTGAGCCCACCGTGAGTTTAGTTAACAACCGTGTGTCCATCAGACAGTCACCGTATTTGGACGTCTTCTATCAGCACACCCACATACGCTTAACTATTGATTCTGGAGCTACTGGCAATATGATCAGAGCATCAACAGACACTTGCCGGAATGAAGACAATGCTCCCAAACAAAACAGTCCGTCCACCAAGCTGACGGTTGCTTTAAAAGTTGTAGGAGAGACTACCTCACATTTCTCTAGAGAGTCATACTCCATTTTCCTTGAGGGACTTGATAAAAAAACCTTGATGTTGATGTCCTTGCTGGAATTCCCTTTATGGAGTCAAATGACATTTCGGTCGGGCCATATACACATCAGGTGCTGATTGGTGATAACACCATATACACTTATGGAACTTCTCTCCCAAAACACATCAGTCAATGTGACCCCAAAACTCATGTGTTCCGTACTGTAGCCTCTACAACCATTTGGCCTGGGGACTACCTCGAAGTATATGTTCCGAAATCCGTACTTGATCGTGAAGGTCTACTTGCTGTGGAACCGCACCTCTTTGGACACTTTGGTGTACCTTCGATACTACAAAAGTGGGAAACAAGATCCTCAAAGAAAACACAGGGTGCAACCTAGTCAGCCTACGCAAACATAAACATTTCTGTCAACTTCGTCCTTTGTTTGTTCCCTCTACAAACCCGGAACCTGTGTACTCACATACTGGCACAAAGAACACTTCAAGAACCCATGTCAAGCCATCTATTCCATACTCATCACAAATCACAATTGATCCAGATGGCATTCTTACTTGGAAACTGTTCAGGCTACGAATGATTCCCTCGCTAGAAATGACACAGTATTTAGCCCTGTCTCCCGCGGATATAATGGACAGGCAGGACCATTCCAAGCTCGAGTTAACATTGGGCCAGTAATGCCTCCACAGAGAAAGGGACGGCTACCTCAATATTCTCCTGAACAATTGGAGCTAATTCAAGCCCAGCTCAAACAACTTAAATCAATGGGCATATTCCAGAAGCCTGAAGATGTTGGAGTCACAGTTGAGTACCTCAACCCATCATTTCTCGTTAAGAAAGGCTACGGTGGATTCCGCCTTGTGACTGCCTTTTCTGAAGTAGCACGTTACTGCAAACCGCAACCATCCTTGATGCCCGATGATGATTCCACGCTCAGGAAAATTGGCCAATGGAAGTACCTAACTGTGACAGATCTTACGAAGGCATTCTACCAAATCCCTCTCGCTAGAGATTCCATGAAGTATTGTAGTGTTGTCACACCATTTCGAGGCGTAAGAGTATACACACGCTCAGTCATGGGAATGCCTGGGTCTGAGACAGTTTTGGAAGAACTCACATGTTGGGCGACTTACTTGAAGAGGGCATACTTGTTGAACTAGCGGGTGATCTTGTTTGCGGGGCAGACACTCCAGAGCAACTGGTTGTTAATTTTTCAAGGGTCCTAGCTTCTTTAAATAAATGCGACCTCAAGTTGTCAGCCTAAAAAACTGTTATTGCACCACGTAAGACAACAATTCTGGGATGTATTTGGCAACAACAAACCCTCAGTGCCAGCCATCACCGTAAAGCTACCTTAGCATCTTGTAAAATGCCAACCAAAGTAAAAGCAATGCGTAGCTTCCTAGGTGCTTACAAAGTGTTATCTCGAGTAATTCCTGGCTGCTGATCATTGCTGGCACAACTTGAGAAAGCTATAGGTGGGATGGACTCAATGGACGAAGTATCGTGGTCAGATGATCTAGTTCAAGCATTCCAACGTACACAACAAGGTCTACAGGACACTAAAACAATTCATATACCCTATCTTAAGGACACTCTCTGAATAGTAACAGATGGTGCCTTGCGTAATCCTGGGATTGGAGCCACCTTATACATTTCAAGAGAGGACAACAAACTACTACTTTCAGAATTTTTCAGCGCAAAACTGCGAAAGTGCCAAGTGTCCTGGCTGCCTTGTGAAATAGAGGCTTTGTCAATAGGAACCGCACTCAAACACTACAGCCCATAAATATTCCAATAGCTGACCAGATCGGCCATTGTGATACCTAATGTTAAACTCAGTTTCTTTGGTTGATATTCCTGATGGTCCAACCAGAATCAGTCTTTCTCGAAGACGTCAAAATGGCTAGCCCTGTCCAAGTCAATGTAGTTGCTGAATAAAAGTTCAGTTTGGAGAGTATTTAAGGAATTTTATCAAAATTTAAGGATGTAAGTATAATGACGTATATCTCTGCTATTTTAAGACCCATCAACTTGAAATTCGGCATGAGTGTATCTCGGACATTACTTTTATGAAAAATACATGCATATTGCGAGTGTTATAAAAATTAATTGATTTATTAGGCTTTTGAAGCAAGCTGGTAGTTTTTGTTTGGGTCAGAGTTCGACCCCTTTCTTTATTTATGGTTACATTGAAATTAATGTTAAAACGGGCTTGGCCCCTTTGATGGAAGTCGGAGACTTTGTGTACCTATATTGTGACAGAAACGAGTCAAAAGCTAGAAACCGGTATCTTGTTGCATCAGCTGACGGAGAGTTGTGCCAAATAAGAAAACGTGTTGGTAATTAGCTACGACAGTCTTCATACAAAGTGAAAAGATCAGAATGCTATCTTTATCCCCCTATTATACTCAATTTGCCGTATACCAGTGACACAGAGTTGGAAGAAGAGGAGCCCATTGAAGTCTCGCATCACCAAGACCTTCGACCAAAGAAACTTATCTCTTATCCCGATGATATACCACCAACCCCATTGGAGATCATGTCCTCTCTCCCTCACAATTACGCAAACAAAGACAACAAAATTGACCCTGAGGTTCCAGAGGCTACTTTGGATCCACTAGAAGAGCTTCTATGCTCTACAAGCCAGTTATCTACATCTACCCGTCCCCAACGTACCAAACGATTACCCAGCAGATTCAAGGGCTTTGAAATGTAAAATCACTTAAATACAAATTATCATATTTTAAGGGGCAGAATAAACCCAAAGTAGTCTGAGGAAAGTCTCTCCTGTGATGAATGCGTTGAATTTATATGTGTTCACCTCTATTCTGAAGTTTATTATGAGCTGTCAATTTTATCAGGCCACATTTTATAATGTGTCAAATGCACCCATATGTTATACATTTAGTTATAGGATCAGTTCCCTTGTACGATTATTCCTTTTTTTGTAAGAGAAAAGAGAAGTTGCGCCAAGACAGGTGTTATATTTAACCCACATTTACTTACAGTCGGGTTCGACATTCTGTGTATTATATTTCTGGCGCCATACTTGTAATCAGTTTGGTGTTTTCTGACAGTTAAATAAACTTCACTGCATTTATACAACGCGTTAGTTGTGGTTCCATCAAGCTTGGCGTAGTGAACCAACCACAGAATTCTATTCGCTATTCGAATAGTGAACAGCGAAAAGGGAATAGAACTCGAACTTCTAAATGCCCTCAAACTTATGTGTTTGCCAACATAAATCACACATCCTCGCCCATAAATGAAGTTTTTATAACTATCTTTTGATGATTTTGACAATAGTAAGTGCATTGTTCCCAATGACGGTTTATCTTGTACGCGAGTAAGAAATCACAGTCGCTATGTTTGTAAACGTGCTTGAGTGAACACTGAATTAAATCTGAGCGACACTGTTGATTATACAAGAACATTTTTTATTTAAACTTTTTAATTAAAGAGTGTATCCGAAAAAATTTAATTGCTCAAAAGTATTGACACTTGCATTTGCGCCAAAATACGTAATATCTATTTACAACTTTATTATACAAATGACTATCATACATAGCATTAACATGGAAAAAAATATGTGTGATCTGTAACGCTACCGTATCTTCCTCTAATTTTTAAACTGAAGAACAAAAATATTGATTAAAAAACAAAATATGATTATATTTGCATCTTAGCCTAATCCGCAAATTCAAGAAAAAAATCTTTTATAAGAAAATTCTAAAATGCATCAAAATATATTAGTAGTGTGTTCATAATACCAATAGTGATACCACTTACTCTTTGAATAACTTTTGGTTAAATTTATTCATCAAAAGAACAAATACACAAATTGAGCGTTGTTATAAAAACAACAAATTAAAAGTTTTCACAACAATTACTGTACGGATTCTATTTTTTTTTTAATCTTCTGATAATTTAAAGAATGTGTTGCTTGTTTAGTCGCTCTTTCCCAGAATACTCTGATTTTATGACTTGTACAGATAAATTTAGAGTCTGTGTTTGATAATACCATTTTAAAACGAAAGATGCCCGCTCTCCTGTCCGATTTATCTTTATTAAAATTCAATTCAAACAAAACACATGTTGCAACTTTGTGACATCATAATTCAAATAAAAGCACGTTTTTTGTAGAAAAAATGAAAAGATTTTTCTCTTTTATCGAGTCACAATTCAAATGCTATCAGGTATTCTTCGACACCCTGTACAAATGGATAAATGAGAAGTCAAATTCTTCTAAAATAGACACTAAATTGTAATGAACAAAAATGTAACAGATGACAATATAAAAAATACAAAATAAATACAGAGACAACAGTTATCAGATAATATACTGATGAAAACATATCTAGCGATTTATGTGAGACTAAGTAACGTACTTCTTGCTTCGAATAGCATGATGGATTTAAGACGCAATGTTTATCCTTTTACATTTTTGTTTCCATCACTTGAATCACTAGGTTTCTTGGTTGTAGTTTCAATAACATCGTTTTGGTTGCCATTTTCCTCGTCTTCCTTCGGCTTCGGGTATATTTTATCTTTTCTTCTGCCAACACAGCAATCACACCATGTTACCGACACCAGCGCACGAATGGCTTCAGCGAAACGACAAAGCTTTCCAAAAAAAAAATTAAAATGAGTAAAAATTCGTTAATTCATAAACATTATCAAACTGATCGTCGCCAAATGCCAGAACCTAAACTTAATTTTAGTTAACCTTACCTCCAAGGTCCCTATGATGAGTAGAGAAATTTCAAGGAGGCTGATTTTGTATTCCTCTATGTTTGTAACACTTAACAGCTTAATAGCCATCATGCAATTCTGTTAATTTTTTATTCAAATAGTTAGATATAAAAACTTATTTAACTATGTACTATATGTAAACTTTTTTTCTCTCAAAATACTTAGCGCTTATAAAGTCGCTTACAGTTTTCATGGTTAGAAGTTTGTCTTTCTTTTTTCTTAAGCATAGTTTTCATAATTGAGATAAACGTGTGAATGAATCTTAATTATTTCACAACCACCACCACTACCACCCCCCTCCAAAAAAAAAAGAAAATACAAAAGTTTACAGATTTATAGGTCCCAGGATTAACAGAGGAATGACAGGCGGTCGGTGCACTCCCATAATCTTCCTCTGAAACATAATTGCAGCAGGTCTTCGGGATCTGTGAGGCCGTTGCCTGACAGGAACCGGATGTAGTACACCACGGAGTGCTGTCAAAGTCGTTGGTGGTTCCTTGGACTTGGTTTATAGCACAACAGTTGTACTGATAATTAAAACCACACAGATATGGTAAAAAAAGATGTATATGAAGATTTTAAGATGGATAATAAAATATACAGTAGTGGCCAATTAAGAGATCGCAAAATGTCCGACTTTGACGTAGGTCTCGTCATCACCTGAAGTTTTTGGACAAACTATTTCTAACAAAAAAGTAAAATGACTTAACAAACTACAGAATATGGTTCTTTGTATTAAATCATTGGGTATGAAGTATTATTTGAATTTTAATTCCTCGTTTAACGATTTTAAGCTTCTTTTTCAATATAAAGGAAGACTACTCCAAATGTGAACAGCTCTTCCTGTGTCACAAAAAATCTCACTTTTCTTTTACCTTGGTAACCGTTTAATAAACATTTTTCATACATTTGTATATTATTAATGTATGTACGTTATGTATGCCATAAATTGGGTCAACATTGTTTTCCTGCTCTGTGTAATGGGGCCTAGAATACTTTTAATTTTTTTAAAATAAATTATCAGCGATTTGTAGATTGTCGAATAATTAATGGTGAGGAGCAGTCTACATATAGTTTTAAACATTAGACTTTGGTCTTATTGTGAATTAAGCTCTTTGATTTTCAAAGTTAGTTTTCGATTGTTTCTGGGAACCCTGAAATGAAATTCAGTTATTTTTCGGTTACCTTTTTAACAGCTTTCATTTCCAGTTACAATTCTAGCATTACTATGGTCCTTCGTAGTTTTAAGCTTTACATAGCAGTTCGGCTATTTATTTCGTTTCAACTTCCACTTATACGACATCTATATGACGACTCTCTGTCTTCCCATATTTTTTATCTTATTCGTCACTATGTAATTATGTGGACGATAATTGTTTACCAAAAGATAGCTAGTAAATCAAAAAAATTAAATCTGTCGGTGAAAGCAGAAAAAAGTCGGAGATCTAGAATCATCGGACAAGTTTCTAATTCTGATTTTCAAAGTAAATATCCTTTATTTCCTTTTTGAACGGCGGCCATTTTGCAAACTCATTTTGGCACGGAACTTTAGTTGGTTAATTGATACAAATCGTGTTTAAATTTCGTATGAATTTCACATACCAATTGAAAATTGAAGGTATGTGTTTTATAACGTTTGTTATCTTACCTCGATGAAAAACGTGTTCCACTTATTTGATACTGCATCGCTACTACTTATGTTGTCTGAAGTGTAATTTTTTTCCAACAAATTGAACATTGTTGTCTTTATTTGAACAAAGTCCTAACCGGAAAAAATAAATTCAAAGATAATCGATATATGACTTGTATTGTTGATCGTAAACAAGCATTTTTTTAACATTTGATGTAAATAACATATTAAATAAAGAAAATGTCTTATTTCAATTAGAACTAGCTTCATAATTGTTTTGAATAGATAAAGAAATGTAACGAACTGTGTCTTTTTTTGCTGCTTTGGTCACCAGAACGTCATTGTAGAATATCATCATTGTGATGAAAAAACCAAGTGCAGCTAAAGCAATCTGGAAACAAGTCAACATTTCGTCACTGAATAAAATGTATATTTATACAAAAAAAAATAAAAAGGTGAGAATAACTGTGTGGGATACAAAAGTTATACTTACTAGAATGAAAAATGTCAATTTTAACTCTTTAGGCATACACTTTAAACAGAGTATCATCCAAAAGAAAAACAAATTCACAGCTAGAATTCCTATTCCCAAATCACGTAGACAGATAGACATATTCTTAATGTCGTTGTAAACACAGGGGGAGGTTATGTCTAGACCAAGTGAATCGAGGGCCTTATCTAAATCACAAGGTTTGGCCATTGAAATATCTTTGCTTGAAGATATCAACACAATTGCTGCCACCTACAATATCAGAATAAGGAAAGATCAAGGAAATGGTATATAAAATACGTCGAGCAGTATAAATAACATACAATTCATGAATATTTAAGTTATACCATGAGTATCCCAGTCAAAGCCAGCAATACATAAGTTTCTACAGCATTCCATTGAGGCATCTGTGGAAAATCATGACTTTTACTCATGTAATATATAGACATGTGCTGATATAAGATTTTTTAATACTTTTTTTTAGTTTGTGTACAACACGTGGAAACATCGTCTCGGAAAAGTTCTAGAAGTGATTTGTAATACTGTCTTCCGGATTAAAGTCTGAATTGGCTTTTGGTCTGTCCCCAGATATTTTTTCCGCATATTTGCTTAAATTATTCGATATTTATAAATACCTCCTGATTCAGTTGATGTTCATTTAATAGTATGAAAAAATCCCTTTTTAAACGCCACCTCTAGCTTATCAGGTTTCAATACACGACTAAAATTAGAAAGTCTAAGGGGATTTTGCATTGCATCAGCCATAATTAAGCCCGGATGATAACGATGAAAAATTGAGCGAGGTATTCCGAGTGACTTCTGAATGGAGAAAAGTTGTCATCATTCCCCATCATGAATCTCCGTAGGAAATCTACTCTCGTTCCTTTGAATTTTTCCGGGTGAAAAATGATAATGTGTGAATGATGTTATCGTGGAAATTTTCCCTTTCATCGGTTCCAATTGCACTTCTGTATTTTTATTAAAAATCGTCTAAATGTGCAGCATAAATAACTTGGGACAGACTATAGAATTAGTCGTGCTCGTACATTTTTACGTTACAGGTTGAGGCAGAAGACGGACTACACTGTGTATGTTATGCTGTGGACTAGTGTTACTTAGGTGTCAATCTTGCAAGTTAAGCTGTATTTAAAAAAAACAAATAGAGTAGTAACGGCATAGATCTTGTTGGAGTGTTTTATCTACTCTATCCGTGAGAATTCGGTTTTACTTTGAACATGGTTGACTGTCTCGACGACGCGATCGACACTTGCCAACAATTATATTTTACATCTATTGCGTGATGATGATGAGGATATTTAAATTCATTACGCAAATAAAATAAGTTATTAACAGTAATCTAAAGATTACTATGTGAAATAATTAGAACTAAACTAAGATCGGTAGTTCTAACAATCCGAATTTGCTCGGATAGATCTCTACGTATTACTAAGGTAAAGCTGTATGGGTTTGATTTAAAAAAAAAATTAAAAATTTAACGAAGAATGAACACGATATTTTTCATATAAACGTATTTATTTAAGGTACAGTTAGATAACAATAGATGTAAAATATAATTGTGCAGTTAGATAACATTGACAAGACATAGTTCTCGTTAAATATGCTGAAATATTGTTTTTAAGGAAACTCATCTATAAATACCTTGTAAATAGTTAGATTTTAAATAATACGAACGATTTATAATTGTTGTAGTTGTTTGTATTCCAACGCGAGAGTTCAATGTAGTCTTGTTCAACCAGACACTCGGCTGTCTCCATAAATATCCGACAAAAAGAGAGTCTCTCTTGCTTGTCGGAGAAAAATGAAGACAGCGGAGCGTCTGGTTGAACGAAACTAGAGTTCAATATCGCTGGAATCTATACAATTTTTAAAGATATTTCGATTACCGATACATAGTTAAAGGGAGTTAAGTCTTTCTTAAAAAGTTTAACAACATATGAGGTTTTCTCAAAATTCTTTTCAGAAAAGTCCGAAAATTCATATTATAAAATGTGCGTAATTCACATTTTCAAACCTAGGGGCCATGTGGGCTCCCAACTTTTCAAGTTACACAAGCCCACAATAATTCTCAGGGGCCCACTGATATTCACAATGAAGTTAGCGTATATTATAAACATAGGTAATCACAGATTACTAAGCTCACCGAGACGAGGCATCGCCTTTATGAGGCATCACCTTTATGAGACCACCTTTATCATATTATATGAAAATCATGCTTTATGATCTTGCATATTCATGGATACTGTTTTGACACAATATTGTAAATCATCTGTTAAAAAGTTGTATGATGATCATATGTTCATTTCATACGGTACTATAAGATACAATGTTTATCAATACAATAGTATAAAATACAATATTGCATTCTATCATACTTACAATTTTGATCATATAATACAATAAAATACTGTAATAAACAATGATGAGATATGATATTGTAACATATGATATGACATTGTATTGTGTTATGAGTAATTGTTTTTATCACATAATACAATACCTTAATATTTAATACAATATAGTATTATATAATACAATATCATATCACATAATACATCATAATATTGTAACATATGATATCAAATTGTATAATTTAAGATATTGTAGTGTATGATGATGTATTATATTTGATACATAATATGATATTGTATCATATGATATATCATAATTTGATACAACATTGTATCATATCAAATGATACAATATCATGTGATATTGTAAAATATTATATAATACAATATTATATTATACAAATTGTATCATATGATACAATGATATATATTACAATATCATATGATACAATTTCATGTGATATAATCATGTATAATATAACAATATCATATAATACAATTTCATGTGATATAATACTATATTATAGAAACCAATATCATATCAAACAATATCGTAAGATACAATATTTAATAATATAAATTATCGTATCATATGATACAATATTCTATATTCACAATATCATATGTAACAGTATCATGTGAAAATATTATAGATAAATAATATAATATCATATTATACAATATTGTATCATGATATCCTATACTATACATAACAATATCATGATACAATATCATATCATAAAATATCAAAATAATTGATAAATACCATATCGTATCATATAATATTTTCCATTATAACATATGATATTATATTGTATCATATTAAACAATAGTGTATCATATCATGCAATATTTTATCATAGGAATCATGTTATATCATTTAACAACAAACACATCTATCAAACAGATTTGAGTGAGATAGAAGATTTTTTCATCTCCTTGATAATGGAGATCAGGCTCTGCATCTGAAGCTACATCTGCATTTCATTTATAATACAGTTAAATCAACTATGCAAGCTATTATCTATAAAACATGTGACCTGTTTCAAAAACCTCATCCAGCATCCGAAACCTATGGCTCAGATTCAGCATTCAAGCCTGTCAGGTGCATCAGTATCATAAGACGCACCATCCATGCAAGTTTGGTGAAGTTAAGACCAGTAGTAGCTAAGATATAATCATCAGAGGGCACCTGCAACAAAAACTTTAACCAGCTCTAAAAACCTTAACCTCCTCCAGCATCAAACCCATAGCTCAGTTTCAGCATTCAAGCCTGCCTGATGCATCAGTATCATAAGACGCACCATCCATGCAAGTTTGGTCAAGTTAAGACCAGTAGTAGCTAAGATATAATCATCAGAGGGCACCTGCAACAAAAACTTTAACCAGCTCTAAAAACCTTAATCTCCTCCAGCATCAGAAACCCATAGCTCAGATTCAGCATTCAAGCCTGTCTGGTGCATCAGCATCATAAGACACACTA
This sequence comes from Magallana angulata, assembly GCF_025612915.1. Classification (NCBI taxonomy): domain Eukaryota; kingdom Metazoa; phylum Mollusca; class Bivalvia; order Ostreida; family Ostreidae; genus Magallana; species Magallana angulata. Next base: position 4,290,053 of record NC_069117.1, read on the forward strand.
TCCATGTAAGTTTGGTGAAGTTAAGACCAGCAGTTAATTAGATATTGCTATCAAAGGGCACCTGCAACAAAAACTTTAACCTGCTCCAAAAACCTTAATCTCCTCCAGCATCTGAAATTTAGGACCCAGATTCAGCATCCAAGTCTTTCAAGTCCATAAGTAGGTCCAGATGCATCATCTTTGCAAGTTTGGTGAAGATACGACAAGTAATAAATTAGATACAGGACCTGCAACAAAAACTTTAACCAGGTCTGGACGCCGACACCGACGCCGAGGGTATAGCATAAGCTCCCCTTGACTTCGTCTCGGTGAGCTAAAATTATATAGAATAAAAATTGTTGTTAAGTGCCATTAATAATTTAGATTAGAACTAATTTATTAAATTCAATTTGTATGTATTCATGCACTTTATGGATGAAATGTTTTGTAATTGTGTTAGCTAAATGACTTATAAAATCAGTCTCTGTATTCCTGTGTATTTTCGAGGTACTTGTCCAACCCTTTGACCCAATTGCAACCGTTATGTAGAGGAATTTTTTTTCTTTGAAGATAAATGTAAAGAAACGGTTATTATGATTATTTAAGCATTAATTTGGGATATTAAATATGAACTAAATTACAAGTTACCAACTAATTGTAATATCAACACTAAAAGTAATAAACATCAGTTGCACAGTATGTGATTGCATCATCGTATTTTATAATTCCTAAAGATAAGACAATCTAATCTCGAGTTATCGATCAAAACAGGGAAAGCTTGATTAAGAGTCAGAATTTAAATATATAAATGCCCTTATTTTGTATAGAGTTGAAATTAAAAAAAAACCCAGTACAAATGCTTTACAAAAACTAATGACAAAACAACTAATGATATGTAGTTACTATTTTTGAGTGTTAAAACCTATGAAAAGGCTAAATAAAACTTTGGAAATTCACAAGAAATTCACGAGAAATTCATGTTAATTTCACGTGAAAATTAAGTTATTTTCACGTGAAATTAACGTGAAAAATATCACGTGAAATTCTTTTATATGTTACAAAATTCAGCCTTTTATTAAATACATTTATTAATAATCAATCAGGTAGATTTTCTAATATTAGATATATTTATTAATAATCAATTAGGTAGATTTTCTTAAAAATTCCCAAATAAAGAGTTTTGATATTGTAGTTTAGTGCAAAAATCCATATCGGCCTACTTTTACGATTTCATAAATAATTTTTAAAGTTAATGATAACATGGACATAGGATTCTGTATTATTTTATGAATTGGTACTAAGGAATCGTTTGTTGTGTTTAATATAAAACATACGTGCATTCTAAATAAAACATTGAAGATTAAATCAAGTTGCGTGAATTACTCAAAACATGGGGAAACAGATTTGATTTTAATTAAACCTGTTAGACAAAACAGGTATATAAGTGTGCATTTTTTATATAAATTTGCAATTTACATACTATAATGAATTTAATTTATAACGATAATCATACGAGATACCGTGGCGTAACTACACTTAAACACTGTAAGCACGTTTTCCTGAACCTTAATTTAAAACACATTGTTATTTTTATTGAAAAACCCAAGAACATTTTTCGGGTTTTTTTTGGTCGGAACTAGTCCTAAAGTATTCCGAACTTGTTCTTACAGTATCTCGCTTAACAAAATATTGAACGAGTCGTAAGTTCAAGATATACATCTATAGAGTGCGATTTAACAAATTTGTTTTTCATATTACAGTCGACTAAGCACTTCAATTTTTACCCAAATGGAAAAAGGCAACACTGCTTTTTAGAACACAGTTTGGGTAAATGGTTATGTAAATAAACACCTTAATAAAAACAATGTACGATATTGATTGAAAAATAGTTATCAAGTTGCCTCTATTCAAAGTGTGATAACAGAAATATTAATCTATGTTCATTATTCGTTTTGTATTTTGCTTTTTTTCGTTTTGTTCAACACAATATTAAGTTGATGCTAGTCAAAGTTTTATTGCGCATTTTGGTTGAGTTCTTTCATATTTTTAATTTTATTGGTTCGTATTAACCAACAGTATTGAAGCTATATGTACATATGTTACATATAATTTTATTATACCTCTAGTTATTTTTCACTAAATGAGAGTAATTTGATATATAAACATACTGATTCCCTGCAAACCAGACTGATTCCCTGCAAAAAGGTACCTCAGTTCTATGAACTGATACACCCCTTTTCGGAACACGTAGTAATTTCTTTTAACCAAAGGAAAGGTTCCGAAATATTCCGAATAAAATCATGAATATTCATAACCATACGATTTGATTATAGTTGCAACGTCCTTTTTGATTGGCTATACGTATTCATATTTCGTATAGCATAACTTGCCTTTGTCACAGTACATCGCGCGTGCAATTTTATTATATTTATTTTGACGTTATAACTTGTTGGATAAACGAAGAATTATATTAATTTGAACTTTTCCTGATTGATTGTTTGTATCAATACAATAAAAAAGTTAAAGTATACCACTGAGGGAATCAGCAAGATTCTAGGTGTCCTCAAGCTAGCCTACTCCCTCGGATTTGCATCGAAAAATAGAATTGCTCTCAGGGAACTGGAATCTTGCTGACTCTTTCAATGGCATACTTTAATTGCATACTGATATGGTTAGAGCAGTATACGTTTTCAGTTATAAGTATCCTATCGATATCCGTGGCATTTAATGTAAATTTTATATTAGTTTATGTTTTACTTATCAGTTTAATTACTGGCTTTATTTAAATTGCATTGACAATAAAGTGTATTTTGGCAGTTAAAGTTGCAATACTTTCAACGTGTATGTAAAGTTCAATGGATACCTTTCTTTACAGTAAGCATTTGTTTCCAAATGTGGAGATTCAAGGTGCTGCACGTGTCCTTATCTAAAGACAGGAGATTCTTTTTCTTTTAAATGTGGCAAGACTTTTATGTTAATGAAAATATGTCGTGTAAATCCACAAATCTGCTTTACTGTATTACATGTAACTACTGTGGCGAAGATTACATCGGCCAAACCGGAACACAACTTACCACCCGCATGCGCGTCCATCGCCAACAGATCAATGACCCCAGTACTCGAAACACCCCTTGCAGTAAACATTTTGACAGATGTGCTAAGGGAGATTATGAAGTATTCCCATTTTATAAACTTAAAACCGATTCAACTGCCATGAGACTTGTGAAAGAGATCTATTTTATTAAATTATTTTTCCCAAATCTCAACAAACATTGAATATCTGTTCTTTTTTTGATTATAATTATATATATATATATATATATATATATATATATATATATATATATATATATATATATATATATATATATATATATATATATATATATATATATATATTAACCTCATAGCAACACTCATAAGCTTTCAGTAACAGCAACTCTTAATTGTACACAATTATTGACGGATACTTGTTAAAATTTTAGTGTGATACTTAACAAGGTTGATTTGGCCAGAAAAGCTATAACCTTTGCTGAAGTATCTTCGGATAGTGAAAACGTGTGCAAGCTTTTACTTGACGTCATGAAATATGGGCTGGCTATCCATATCTCTTACTGATGAATATTTTGTTTTATTTTATGGAACTAAAAATGTTATCTTACATTTACACAACTTAACATTGCAATACTTTTATTCACATGTCACGTTAAAAGGCTTTTAAGGGGCCGAAGAACACAGTATTAGATCTTCAATATCTTAAAAAGAGAAATATTTTGAAAAGCAACATTGAAGAGATCATTATCAGTGTATTGTTTTTAACAATATGCTACCGTCAAAATAAGGCTTTAGTTAACGATCCCTTTTGGGACATCACTTGTCGCCCTATAACCATGATATCAGATATCTCGAAAATAAAGAACGTAAAAACATTTGACAGACGGGTGGATGTTTTATTAGATTTGAATACAAATAAGCTTTCTTTAAAATTACAAACCCTAAGGTTGGATGTGGTGTTAAATAAAGAGTTTTTAGGAAAAGGTAGGAACGTCATCTTTTTGATCCAGCTGATGTATCTAAAAATATAGAACTATTAAAAAAAGAAATAAAACTAGAGCAAAGCTCGTTGCAAAGCAACGAGTGGGTCTTCCGTTAATGTCAGTAGTAAAGCTGGAAGTTCCCGTAAGAAGCAGAGCTCTTAAACAAATAACAAGAGTAGCTAAAATAAAAAGATGAAAAAAATCGAATTATTCCTGGTACGACTTAACAAAATCCGAATGATTTTAGGTACGACTTAACGAAACCCTTTCCGATTTCAAGAACGACTTAACAAAAAAGTCCGAATGTGTTCAAGTACGACTTAACAATTATTTTTGGTACGAGTTAACTTTACTTTGAACATGACGCTATTTTTTAAACCAAGGACGCGGAAACAAAATTTCCGGAAAAATCAATTTTTAAACCCCGATATCTCTGTAATGCATTGTCCGATTTTAAAACGGATTTCAGTGTTAGATTCAGCTTGATAAGCTTTATAAAACACATATTCATTTTTGATTTGATCAAAGAATTTATTTTTTCGAAAAATTTGTTTTACTTCCGGTTTCGACCGGAAGTGACGGATTTTTATTTCCAGCCTTATTGCACATGTAAATTGCCAAATTCATTACTACAGAAAATTTCAAGACTCTATCTTAAAGCGTTTTTGATAAATGTCGCGGACAAAATGACTTTCTTTTAAGTTTAAAAATGACGTAACGTCAAAACGGAAGTGACGTTGTTATGGAAACTTTAACATCTTTGAGGCATTATAATTGCACATAATCCCTGAAAGTTTCTTTTAAATAAGTTGAAAACTTTTTGAGTTATGAAGCCGAAAAGGAGTCAGAAAAAAAAGAAAAAGAAACTAGAGCAAAGCTCGTTGCAAAGCAACGAGTGGGTCTTCCGTTAATGTCGGAAGTAAAGCTGGGAGTTCCTGTAGGAAGCAGAGCTCTTAAACCAATAACAAGAGTAACTTAAATAAAAAGATGAAAAAATCGAATTATTCCTGGTACGACTTAACAAAATCCGAATGATTTTTAGTACGACTTAACAAACACCTTTCCGATTTTAAGAACGACTTAACAAAAAAATTTCCGAATGTGTTCAAGTACGACTTAACAATTATTTTTGGTACGAGTTAACTTTACTTTGAACATTACGCTATTTTTTAAACCAAGGACGCGGAATCAAAATTTCCGGAAAAATCGATTTTCAAACCCCGATATCTCTGTAATGCATCGTCCGATTTTAAAACGGCTTTCAGTGTTAGATTCAGCTAAATAAGCTCTACAAATCACATATTCATTTTTGATTTGATCAGAAAATTCATTTTTTCGAAAAATTTGTTTCACTTCCGGTTTGGACCGGAAGTGATAGATTTTCATTTCGAGCCTTATTACAGAGGTAAATCGACCAAATCATAACCATTGAAAATTTCAAGCCTCTATCTTAAAGCGTTTTCGAGAAAAGTCCGGGACAAAATGACTTTTTTAAATTTTTAAAATTGACGTCACGTCAAAACGGACGTGACGTTGTCTTTAAAATTTTAATACTTTTGAGGGACGCCAACTTGCAAAAATCTCTGAAAATTTCATCAAAATCGGTTAAAAACCTTTTGAGTTATGAAGCAAAAAAGGAGTCAGAAGAAAAGAAAAAGAATAATAATAATAATAATAAAAAGAAACCGAAGAATAACAAGAGGGTCTTCCGTTGAAAACGGAAGACCCTAAAAAAACTAGAGCAAAGCTCGTTGCAAAGCAACGAGTGGGTTTTCCGCTCATGTCGAAAGCAACGCTAGAAGTACGTCTAAGAAGCAGAGTTCTTAATCTAGTAACAAAGAAACCTAAGTACAAAAAGATAAAAAAAAATCGAATGATTCTTGGTACAACTTAACATGATCCGAATGTTTTTAAGTACGACTTAACCAAAAACCCTTAACCATTTCAAGAACGACTTAACAAAAAAACCAATGTGTTTAAGTACGACTTAACCAATTTGACTTCATTTTAGGTACAAGTTTACTTTACCTTGAACTAACATCTTTTTTCTTAACCCAGAATGCAAAATTAAAATTTATGTAAAAAATCAATTTTGTTTAAAACATAATTCTGAGCAACTTTTCCTCTTCACTGCTTTTCAAAAGGTTGACCGTTCGTACTGTGTGCTCGTTGCGTCATTAATTGTCAGAAACTTATCGATGTTAAGTTTACTTTACTGTACTTCTGTGAATATTTTCTATGTAAAATTACTATGAACCAGACAACATTGAAATGGTGAACATTTCAAAGGGCCCCGCTTATGTTATTTCAGAGAATTCTGCTTTGACCTTGACCTATAACTTGAAATTTTTCCAGCTGGCATAGAACTTTTAATTCAATTTCATTCCCCCTAACATACATGCATTTTTGTTCAATCTGACCAAGATTAAGCATATTTGGAAAATAATCTACTATTTAAAACTAATTTTAAAAAGATCTGCTATGACCTTCACATTGACAGACTTTGTTCAAGGTCACTGTACGCCATTAACCAATAAACTCTGTAAAGGTAAAATATTAGCCAAATAGGGGCTAAAAGGAGAGTATATCTATGCTCTTAAAATATGGATTTTTGTGTGATCTGATACGACCTTGACTCTTCATCTACAAATATCATTCGAGGTCATTGCATATATTTTGAACAAAGGCATCATGTGGGTAAAGTATGAGGCTGAATGGAGCAAAGGGAGAGAAGATATACTCCGGACAAGGATTTTTAAAAATATAATTCTGATATGACCTTCACAGTTTCTTTTCACTGAAAATAGGTTCAAGGTCACTACACACCCTTTCACCCTTTACTCAAAAGCTCTGCTTATGTGAAGTCTGAGCCAAATAGGGGTTAGTAGAAATTATATATGCTCTCAAAAAAGGATTTTTGCATGATCCGATATGATCTTCACCCGTTACCTAGAAATTTCATGCAAGGTCACTGCACATCGTTTAATCATAGAGACACTCTGTGAGTATTAGCCAGATTGGACCAAAGGGAAAAAAGATATGCCCCAGACAAGGATTTTATATATATAATTCTGCTATGACCTTAACCTTATACCTAAAAACATGGTTCAAGGTCACTGCACATCCTTCAACCAAAGGAACCCTGTGGATGAGTTATGAGCCAGATTGAGCCAAGGGGAGAGAAGCTATGATCCTGTCAAGCCATCTCGGATGGACAGACCGACAAATTGATCACTAGAAGGCGCCCGCATAAACATGCCTTTTTATCTAAAATAGTATCCATGCTATCTGCCCATGGTGAATAGTCATCAAAACCATTCATTAGCAGAATTTGATTTCCCTCCTTTTTAAGGTGGTATGGGACATCTGTCGATATTAATGTGGATTAAAGTACTATATAATTGAAAACTTTTCACCGGTTTAGAATTTTCAAATTTTACAATATTTAACCAAAATATAGCTTTTAAAAATATTTGAAAAGGTAAAAATTGTAAAAACCCCAGCGGGATTCGAACTCATGACTTACAGGTTCCTAGTAAACCCTCTAACCCACTGTGCTAAGGAGTTAGGTGACCATTTTTGAGAAGAAACTACATGTACTTATATAATTACACTTTATTTTATTGTTTATTTCGATAAACAATACGTCACAACATGGAAGTGTCCCATATCACCTTAAACTCGGAACACCTCTGACCTAATAAGATCGCCGCATTAAATACAAAGTTTGATTTAACTCTAATTTGTTTATCATCAAGAAATTCTGCATCGCTGACAAATAAAGTTTTCTTCTGTATAATGAAATACCAATTAACTGACTATTCGAACAATAGCAAGTTTATTGTCCCATTCAACAGCTACTATTTCCCTTGGCTTTGCCTCATTAAATATTTGGTGTCTTGGGGGACAATAAACTTGCTATACCCAGTAAATACTAAATAGGCATATAATATCCCATCCACCTACATTTCATGTTATATAACCTCCCGTTTGTAACCTTCAATTTCACTGTAAAGTCAACATATCTGTCATAGCTGCAAGTTTCACAATTTATTTCTGCTTCTCATGTACTTAAAATTAGGGGCCTTAATATTGCTTACCAATTCCAACAAGAGACATCCCTCTAACTATTGGTAATCATTAAAATTCATTTCATGAATCTACGCAACAATGATAAACCTTCAAGTACAGTCACTCTCAATTTTACAAAAATATTGACGGTACTTTATCCGAAACTGTTCCTTGTATCTTTAACTTAGTACACTAATATTTTTATGAAAAGACGGTTTGTCTTAGAATAAGAAAGCTAATGCAATTCTGAGAAAAAGAATACCACATATTGCCAATTCCATTGAGGTTTAATAAAAATATAGCCATTTAAGTGAACCCACCATTTCCAATTTCCTTTAGTAAACACAGATTTACAGGGTTCTCCATAGTAAAACATCTTTATCTGACCTTTTAGAGGTCAACTTTTGTTCAACCACCTTTAAAAAGAAACCTTATTCAATACAACATATGCCTACATGATATAATCATGATAAAAGCTTCACATCACTTAGAAATACCCTTACATGTATACCCCCCACCCCCCAATCTTTTGATTTTCATAAAAAGTCATGGTTTGAAATGTTTTACCTAATTTTATGAAACATGTGACAATTTCCTTGAGTCATTTCTCACACATATTTGAAAACAATCATCAATGATTCTAAAATGTGATCTTTATTTGTTTATTGTATGATTTGTACCATTTTAATTAACAAATAGACAGCTGTCCTGCTTGTGATTTCTTGTTTTCATGAAAAAAGTAAGCTAACAATCATATTTAGTGAATATCTAATCTATTCTGATTTCTAGTCTTCTTCTAACCATGCTAAAACAGTAAGTTACAACCTACAAGTTAGACATCTGCCTTAAATTAGAATTAAATTCAAACACACCCAGGTAGCTGGAGACAGAGTTGATTTCAATGAAAAATGTTCAAATTTGACATGTTTTTCTACTTTTTTATGCATATATACCTTAGAAAGGTAGAAATAGGTTGTTTCTTGTTCATTTCAAAAGTAATTATCATAGCAGATGTTATTTCAAAGTCAAATGTACATTTACATATCCTACATGTAATCTTAATGCAGACAATTAAATAGAGGGGTGGGGGGGGGGTTGTTTCAATTATGTAAACACATCTAAATATCTTTATGAAATAAAAAATAAAGGAAACATAATTGTATACTTTTATTGAAAAACAAATTTTCACAGCAATTATGAATTTCTTTAAACAGCCTTAATTTTGTTTTCATAATTTCTTATCAAACACAAACCACAACATGGCATGATGCTTTCTTCAAGTTCCATTATTGTTCATGCATTATCGGATTTAATTTGAATTACCAGTAAATAGTCTGTAGAACACAAGGAATATGCATGTGGATAGAGGTGACAGGTTAATCTCAGGAGCTGACCCACAAGAATCAACAGGTACCGGTAAAAGCCATGTGGTAACAAGAGTCTGTTTTGAGCTGAAATAAATAAAAAAAATAATTAGCTGTGTTTACATACATGTACTAGTAATAGCTGTGTTTACATTAACATATGCATAGTATTTCTGTAAAAAATACACTGACCATGCAGTGTAATAAGTATGGCATATCCCAATACATGACATAACATTTAGGCAGTACAAGATCAAAAATTTGCATATCAAGTCATAATATAATATTAAAAAAATTTCATAGGTATAAACACTTATCAAATTGAGAAAGAGAGAGAGTTTGAGAGAGAGAGAGTTTATTACCATACTTGTAGTGCAACAGTCAATATTTCAATTCGTAAATTACAAACGAATATTACCCACCGAACAGCGTCAAAGTACATGTACTGGTATTAGCTTCTGGTATACCATTTTTTATCAATTCTACTGTGTATTTTTTGTTTGCAAATAAATTTAGCGAGGGTTTTTGTTTATTTTCTTATAAATTACATGTTTTAAAAACAATACTACGTGTAATAAGCATAAAACATGTATGAGTAAACTTAATGAAGAATTTTTAATAGATTATTTTTCAAAGAATGTGGTACATTACATGTATGTCAATCTTTATAAAACTAGCGTATATTTCGTGCGCCATAAATTGCAAGTTTTTTGTAAATATCATTTACTTGCATGATAGGTATATATGGTCTAACCAAAATTTTCTTCATAAAGCTACAGCTGTATGTACCACATATATGTTTTGTCACAAGTATACATTTTAAAAAAAAATACCCAAATTCCAACAGTTTAAATAAACTCAACTCATTTTCTGATAAGTTCATTGTGTTTTGTGCGTGCATATCTTATTTGTCTGCTGCAACAGCAGCCAATCAGCGGTAAGCTGAATCCACAAAAAGAAAGTTTGTGTTTTAGGAGCGGGTAAATTGTTTATGCAACACTGTCAAGAAAACCACACCAAATAATAACAAGAAACATAAATATTCACTTAAATGTATTCTGTTGTAAAGTAAAGGTTTTTAACACTTATTGCATCTTGCAAAACATGTGATGACCTTAATCATCTGTCATATATCTGATATACATGTATATGTAAAAGATGGGAGAAATAACGACGGAACAAAGTGGGATTCGAACCTGGCCCTCTGAATCTCTAGTCAAGTGCTCTACCAACTGAGCTACATGTATCTGGCACCGGTATTCAAACCAGTCTGACCGTCACATTCCTCCCCCTTAAATGATCTTCACCCTCAAAGATCATCCCTGGCAGGATCGAGTTAACCTGTTAGTTCCAGGGGTTGGTCACAACACCAATATTGTAACAGGATGGGAGAAATAATGAAGGGATTTGAACCTGGGCCCCCTGAATCTCTAGTCAGGTGCTCTACCAACTGAGCTATCTGGCACTGGTATGCAAACCGGTCTGATCGTCACATATATAAAGAATTATTTTAAACAATGTTGTTCAATTAAAAATAACACTCGCAACCTTCAGTTTTTGTCTGTAATTAATCAAAATTGGCGTGCGATCAGTTCTCGCCGAGTACCATTTCTCACCAGTGCATTGTTACGTCATTTTATCAACACATAAAATTATATACGAAAATATGATGTAACAGTGCACCAACGAGAAATGGTCCTTGGCGAGAACTGCTCGCACGCCAGTACTGCCAGTAGTCAGATTAAAAAAAGAGAATAAAAAATTACATTTAAAACATTAACAAGGACAATTTAAGTACACATCATAACTGCTAAACAAGAAAAATTATGTGAACTGGTAGAATGGTAGGCATAGTTCTAACTTGTAACCTACATGTACAAGTACATGTACCGGGTACCCGTTGGTCTGCTATACCTCTTTAATGATACAATGATCGGCATCATAAAGATATTAAAGTCATGTTTTAACTCTGAAGTCTGAAGTATACAATTTTATTTACTTGAAGTTATGTCTACAGGGTATTCATGACCACATTTGGAGTCCTCTGCACAAGAATATATGATATGTTTCCAATTAGACCCTGCTTTGAATTTTGAGTTGAAAATTCACAATCTGTTATTTTTTTAAATAGATAAATTCAGTTACCCTTTCCAGTCCCCCATGAACCTCGAGCGAGTCTAAACACCCATGAAACATGTAAAAATTACACGTTAGTAAACAAACACCCACACCATAACAAAAACATCTAACAGTGTGCACGTACTTACATGTACACCTATACTATATACTAAATTTTAACCAGTTAACAAGAAACTTTAAAAGGAGTAAAAGCCTCACCTTCTTCAGTAACATCCACATAAATCACACACTTTAATGTCCATCTTTTCTCCTTTATTACTCGTAGCTTATCAACGGCTGATCGTCGACAGAAGTGTGGCTGTCAGAATTTCCTCGTAAACGATTCACACGAGAAAAATATCCTCCTTAAACAAATATGTAGTATTGTTCCCTGTTCATGTTCATATGTTTCACAGTAACTTGAAAATGCATGTGTACACCGAAAGAATACACAACTTCTCTTCTGCATTACGGTTCTCTCTTTTCTACAATGCCGTTCGTTACTGTTTACATTCGGCGCGCGCGCGCGGGGGTCACAAACAGGGGCGCCCCGACAAATAGTTGCACATAGAACGTTTAAATAATATGTGTTCATTGAATTCATAAATGATATAGATGAAAAAAATGAAATTGAATCACAACAATTTATCTAAGACGCAACACAACGTAATGCAGTAAATGCCTGGGCCTTAATGTGGCATTTGTATGTAGACATATTAACTCGTTCATGTACGATTCTCACATATTTGTTTTATGAAATTTGAAAAAAAATATAGGACAGAACTTGTTTAATTTGATACCAAATGACATTATTTAATATATTAACAATAACTAAATTAATTTTTTTTCATAAAATGATAACGATTTTTGCTATCAGAAAAATACGTGTATGAGCTGCTGACCCCTAATTATAGGGGCCAGCCCTTTTTTCTTAATTTTAAATGAAAGCTCTCGTTATTCTAAGCAACTTTTGTTCTATATGTATTAACAAAATATTTTTAGTTTAAAGGTTATAATACAAAAAGCAACAAAATTTCAGCCCCGAAAAAATCTTAAACTTTGGCGACAAATAGCTCAAAAACTAACAAAGAAATTACCAAAATTTTCATGCCAGCAAAATTATAAAATGTTACCGACAATTTCGCCAAATTTCATGCATCTATCATCTGTAGTTCCCGAGATCAACTCTGGACAAAAGACCCCCCAATTTTCAATTAAAGGGCAATAACTCATAACCAGAAGTGAATTTTAAAAATTTGAAAAAAACGTCTAGAGATATTAATATCATCTACATACCCTGAAAGTTTCATAGCAATCAGACAAAAAATATTCGAGAAATCTCGTGCACAAAATTTGCGGGAAAAAAAAAAAAATAATAATAAGAAACAGTAGAATAACAGAAGGGTTTTCCGTTGAAAAACGGAAAACCCTAATAATAATAAAAAGAAACCGAAGAATAACAAGAGGGTCTTCCGTTGAAAACGGAAGACCCTAATAAAATTGGGAGCTAACATTTACATTATACATTTTTATTCTTTTGGAAATTTGGCTTTCGGTAGAGAATTAAATTAATTCTTAAAGGAATGTTCTTCTTTCGTTTCGTATGGAGGACCTAATAGTTACCCGCAACGATATTGCATAAAGTTATTGCTATTGTTGCTCAGGTGAGCAATGTGTCCCCTAGGCAGTCCCGTACACTCAGCGCAAGAATAATTTGTGTAGGGCAAACTAATCAATATAATGTCAAATTTTTATTCCGCGTTCAAATAATCCGTGTAAATCGATGTTGATAAAATACATGAATAGATGAATATGATGTAATAATATCAATTTCATATTTTCTTATCAAATTCTAGATTGATATCTGGGGCCCGTTTCTCAATCAAAGTACTGAAGTACTGACGGGAGTTGATTTTATCGATTATCATTTATTCAAAATCAACGATATGTGATTTTGCATGGCAAGTAGTATCAGTAATATTTCAGAAAAATTGTATGGATCCAGGCAAGATTGAACTCTTGTCTTGTTCAACCAAACGCTCGGCTGTCTCCGTTTATCTCCGACAAGCAAGAGAGACTTTGTTTTGTCGGATATTAACGGAGACAACCAAGCGTCTGGTTGAACGAGACTACATTGAACTCTAGCGTAGGACTACATACGAGTTTAAAAAATATCTTAATTGTATGTACAATTTAAAATCTTACTATTTTCATGGTATTAATAAATAAGTTTTCTTGAAAAACAATGCTTCAGAATACATAGCATCGAATTTATCGATTATTTTCAAGAACTAAGTGTTGTCAGCGGTATTGATTTGTGCTTAGGTCCAAACACTGTTTCACTTTCGCTTTGCCCGAGTAAGTGCATAGGAGAGTTGATTAAAATCAACTCCAAAAAAGGCCTACGTCCAGGCGTAAGCTTACTCGGGACTAAATCTGGGACTAAACCTCAAAACCAGACTAAGTTGCGTTTCACAAAAAGGCGGAAACTTAGTCGGGACTAAATTTGGGTTTGAATCTACGCCTGCTTATGGGTAGGCGTAAGTCCTTAGTCTGTGCACAAAAATGGCGAGTGTTTTGTTTTTAAGGCAAAATAAACAGGGAATTTTAATTTTTGGTTTGTTTTACGTGTTATTAAGGAAAACATTCACATTTATTGAAATATTTGTACATGTACGTATAACTAAAAAAATACCAATTGTTCGATAAATGTTCCTATTTCTAAATAAAATAAGATGAAATCAATTTGATAATTAATTGGCTTACCTTATTAAACGCATATAATATCCATTACTACTCGTTAATGATATCTACTTTAAGTATGAAGAATTAAAGATGGGTATACATGTACCCCGATAAATGATATAAGCACAATAATTTAAAAAAAAGCTATAATTCTATTTTAAACAAGTACTCCCCAACAAGATAGATGTATACATAAGTACGAATATATTATTGATTTGTAAATCAATACTCAGTAAGCATAGACTAGAATTTAATGTTTCTAATCAAATTTGAACCTATGAAACGAAACTGATTTCAAAATATTGAGAATACTCCTTTGAATAGGAGCAACTCAAAACGTTTACAGTTGTAATTTGTCCTTGTGTGTTGTTGTATATTCTTTACCTACATGTATATTACTTACAACTTTACAACATGTATACATTCTCATTTTCATTTTTTTTACTCCTAGTATCGTTACAAAACCGTATGAAAGCTACATGTATTTTGAATGTTTATGAACTCGCATTTAGATACATGTACAATCAATTTTTGTTAAAATATTACTTAAAAATATGTTTTAGAAGCGTGCAGATTGTGTATCAATTCTAGATCTATTGACAAGCGTTTGTCAAGGTTCTTGAAGATTCTAAAATTTCACTTGCACACTTTGAATTTTCGGAGCTCAAATTCATTAATCTTATTAATTCTAGGATTAAGTGATCAATTGCCTTCATATTAAACATCGATTGTAATTCTTTTAAATAGGTATGGTTTACATGTACTATCGATGATCTTCGTGCATATGCATATGTGCTGTTTATTTGTACTCATTTAACTGAACTGATCTTTAATTACTTGAATTCATGATAGGTTTGTTTCATCATATTTAAGATGTATGTATATCAAGGGGTGTTTTTTTTTATTTCGAAGTTGTCGACTTGCAATACAAAAGCGTTGTTTTAGCAGTTTTACAACAGTGTGCATTATTTACAAATATCTATTTAACTAACGTGCATTTGTCATATTTATTTTAATCAAGATACTGTATACAGGGTTATTTTGGTCCCGTGGAATTTCCGCCCTTCTACACTTGCAAACAGTTTCGCTCTGTCATGAATTCGCCCAGTCACAGTTGTTACGTAAGTTACCTAATATTAGACAGTGAAAATCAACAGGTCTTAAATTCACCCGCTGAAAACGAGTGTGAAATGATTGAAAATTAAACGGGGGCGAATAATTCCCTGTATACAGTATATATTACTTTCAACAACCCCCACCCCCGAAAAAAACAAAACAAAACAATCGATCGATTAAACCAAAAATAGGAAAGGGAGTTAGGGAGACCCCGGCCACAAATGTTGATAATTTGTGTCTTGTTAATTGTTGACAATATCTTTCAAAACTATTATCATTTGAATCGCAGAAAATCAAGAATCGTTTCCATGTCATTGTCTACATTCTTTCAATATTGGAACAGAGGATGGAACTTTTCTTCCTTCTGTAGACATGGACAAGGTTCATGTAATGTTAGTTATACAGTAAATATTTTCGATTTCAGTTGTTTGCTGTTTATAACCCATGGTCATAACATTTTCTATAAATAATATAGTGATATGGTAAAAAAGAATCAAGCCTTATCCCAGCATCAGAAAGTGTCTAAATATATCTATATGAAGCATACTTATCATTCTGCAGATGTATGCGGGTATATCTACTGTACCCTGTCCCTGCATTCTACAAATATTTGAAGTTTACACGAACATTGGATTTAATTTCTGTGTATTGTTTTGTTCAATAAATATGTACGATTGTGCCTCAACATCATCTACATGTACAATGTATTGAATTGTCACATAATATTTGGTTTCTGAAACCTCTTATGCCTTTTTCATATAAACTTTTTTCTCTAAAATTTCATTATGTTAAGAAGTGTGCAGGCATTTATTCTACTTTTATAAATATACACTGTTATGAACGACTTGAACTATACACAGTGGTACAGAATAACGTGCGTACTTTCGGGTACATGTACTATATATATGAAATGGAAAATTGATCCACCACATATAACCATAGCCTCAAAGCAAAACAAAATACGATATGCGCATGCTTAGTACTCAGCGGAGATGTCTAAGTTCTTCGACATTTAAACCCTAACGTACGCCTCTTTCAGAAACGCAACCTAGACCTGACTAAATATTGGCGTAACTTCCTTAGTCGGACTAACTTAGGCCCAGATTTAAGCCTTTTTGAGAAACGGGCCCCTGGAGTATAATGAATTATTGTTTTTGTTTTGTAACGAAACGTGCTTTTAAAAGTACATGTAGTGCTCTTGACAAAACGGACACGATAGCGCGAAACAGCTTTCCAATTGTTTGTTTTATACCTTTTAATTGTAAGATACCTTGAGTTAAAATTTAAAAAAAAATTGTATACGAATACCTTACAATTTTTCGTGTGAAAATTTATAAGTTTTACAAGTTTATAAGTCTCGTACACTAAAATATTGATACACGATAGCGTCATCAAGTTTTGATTACACTCGAAGAAGATCGAAGAAAACTGCTTATAGGAGAAAAAAAGAAAATCAGGTTTTTGTCAAATCCTATCAAAGTCAAGAAAAATGCTGAAATAACATTTTACTGCACGAATTCGTATTTTCACCAGCAAATCAGCAATTAAGTTAAATTAGAGCTGTACATGTTCAAGCAGATGTTCGATGTTCACGTGTTTTTCGTTTTGTGGTTTAGGTAAAATAAGGTTTATATAAAATCTTCTGATTACGTGTATGTCTATGATATAAGAATCTTTTATTTCATTATTTAGAAAAAACCTGCAAAAAAAAACTTTTGTCGTGATATGTGTGTTTTATATTTAGTGTTTTTGTTAGTCTGCGAAACTGAAAGTTAATAATAATTGAAGTCTTGAGTGCACTGAATCTCGATAGTAAATATCTTTTTACAATGATTGAGGGTGTGTGTAAATAATACGACGTTGATGTTTCGGTGGAATTTATTAATTTGTGCAATTATATTGACTATGTCTGTACACGGTAGTGATCTGTGAAATCATCGTGCTGCAGGGTGTAACAGGCAAAGTTTTATGAGGCAGCAGGTTTTTATTCCGTGAAATAAAAGAAAGTTGATTTGAAACTCCTTATATACTACAAATTTTACTCAATTTTGCTCTTTTACAACAAATGCAGGTATGGTTGAACCAAAAAAAATGATGTTAATTTTAATGAATAAAGAACTTATCAAGAGTTAAAAAACATGGAGATGAAAAAATTGACATTGATCATTGAGATTAAATCGTAGAGTTAAACATTCAATGATAAATGGAACAAACAAAGAGATGAACATTCTGGAGATGAACTTTCAAAAATGAGGAATCTAATGCAAATCAGGGACATGGGACTAGTACAGTTATTATTCTGACACACATCAATAAAAGGGAAGGGCGTATTGCAAGATAAAGATGTTGGCATGCAAGATAATTATGTCAACATGCAACATAACTATGTTGACATGCAAGAAAAATGCAATCAAATAAGAGTTATAAAAAATCTCAAATATCGCCAACATGTGACATCCAATATGCTAGATACGCTACCAATTGATGTCAACATGCAACTTATTCATATTAACATGCAACTTCTTAATGTCGACATGCAACTTATTTATGTCAACATGCAGCTTATTTATGTTAACATGCAAGATAAGTATGCTGACATGCAACTTATTTATGTCGACATGCAACTTATTTATGTCGACATGCAACTTATTTATGTCGACATGCAACTTACGTATGTTAACATGCGAGATAAATATGCTGACATGCAACTTATAAGTTGTATGTCAACATAAATAAGTTGCATGTCAGCATACTTATCTTGCATGTTAACATAACTAAGTTGCATGTCGACATAAATAAGTTGCATGTCGACATAAAGAAGTTACATGTCAGCATATTTATCTTGCATGTTAACATAACTAAGTTGCATGTCGACATAAATAAGTTGCAGGTCGACATAAAGAAGTTGCATGTTTACATAGATAAGTTGCATGTCAACATACGTATCTTGCATGTTAACAAAACTAAGTTGCATGTCGACATAAATAAGTTGCATGTCGACATTAAGAAGTTGCATGTTAATATAAATAATTGCATGTTGACATCAATTGGTAGCGTATCTAGCATCTTGGATGTCACATGTTGGCGATATTTGAGATTTTTTTTATAACTCTTGTTTGATTGCAGTTTTCTTGCATGTCAACATAAATATGTTGCATGTTAACAAAATTATCTTGCATGTCAACATCTTTATCTTGCATGTCAACATAATTAAAAGAAAAATAACTTGCACACAAGGGGCAGAGATATGCTACCATAACTTGGTGATTGTTTTCGTCAGCGTCTCTCTCTCTCTCTCTCTCTCTCTCTCTCTCTCTCTCTCTCTCTCTCTCTCTCTCTCTCTCTCTGTGCGTGTGTTAATGTGTGAAACTTACATTTCTATAAAGTCATTAAAACATGCATATAAATGATACAAACAATTAGAATAAATAGAAAACATTACTTGCAGTGTACTATCTCTAGTGCAATTGCACTTTTATAACCCAAGCATTGTTGTGGCGGCGGCATGCTTTTGATGCCGGCAAAGTTACCGGCCGACTGAGTCTGGCGAGCGGCTGACGTAAACATTTGCTGTCACCAAGCGGAAAAATCGTTGGTATTTTGAAACGAGCTGTTTTTCCAGAATGGAGTCGAGGAAGGCAGTGTGTTTCAAATGCTCTCATCAGTATTTAGTACAAGTATCTAAATTTAAAGGGAGTTCTGGAATGGACTTCAGGAGATATAGATTTCATTTTGAAAAATGGAGATGAGCTGTATCAACACGTTTGTCAGTATGCTTCACATGCATGTGATCTGCCAAATTATTTTTGTTTTAAAAACACATTGCTACGATGCTTTCTCAGGCAATGCTTTCTCAGGCAATAAAAGTGAATCATTTGTGGAAAATGGTCCTTTTCTTTCCCTATCGTCGGCTATATCTATGTGTTTTATTGAATCGTCTAGAACAGGTATCTTTATTTGAAAAGACACGTTCTTAGCCAGCTGGAAAATTTTTAACTTATGGGTTGATGTCAAAGCAAAGTTCTTTGAAATTCTTTTCATTCTATTAACCATTATTTAAGCAGGGCCTCTTGACATGGTGACCATCTCAATGTTGTCTGTTATTAATGTTCATTGTACAACTACAAACATACTACTGAAACTAGATACGATCTCGTTACGAGTAACGAGTAGGTCAACCGTTCAATATTTAAACTGTACGATTGAAATATCAATGAAATTTTAGAATTCCCCCTCAACCACTCCCTTTCAGATAATGTATACGATTGTCAAAATCCTTTAAAATGCTTAATAAAGTATTTTGCTGTTTCACATACAGCACATTAAAGCTTTAAGATTTTAATCCCCTAAAATCCATAATTACGTCATCAAGGGGTATGGCAATGAGTTTTACAAACTGATATTGTTATGATCAACAACTTTGTCTCTATAATGCATTACAAAATCTTGAACGTTTTAAAGGTATGTGTAAAAGACTTAACGAGTGTCTTGGCCCTAAATATAAGGGGCCAGCCCCTTTTTTTGAGTTCATTCGAAAGGTCTCACGAATGAACAAACAATTTTTGCTCTTACACATGGCTTAAATTGTTGTTCATTTTTTTTAGATACAAATAATTGAATATTTTAGGGGCCAGCCCTCGAGATCCTTAATTGGGACTGACTTTTGTGTTTTGATTAGTGGAATCGATTAGAATCATCAATGCAAGCATTTTCTCTTCTACAATGCTTAGCAAAATACGTCTCCTTCTCTAGATATTTTGCGTCAAAGTTTGAGTACGCTGGCCTCTTAAAATCCCTAATTACATAATAAATGGGCATGGCAATGACTTTACCTGATAGATATTGTGACGATTAACAACTTTGCTTCTATAATGCATTACAAAATCTTAATCGTTTTTAAGTTCTTTGTAACAGAGTGTACGAGTGTTTTGGTCCCTAATATAAGGGGCCAGCCCCTTTTTGTTGAATTTGTCGGAAAGAACTTTTGATTATCTACCACTTTTGTTATATAACAAAATATTGATAACTGATAAAAAGATACAGATCAAAAGTATGAAAATTTTGATGCAAAACTCGTATCCAATTTTCGAGCCTAGGCGAGCTCAAGGAAATGGCGCCACTGGCGCCAAAAAACTACATTCTGCACAACTTCAAACTATGGTCTACCTATCCTAAAAATTCCATATTTATATTAACAGCCTTAAATTCATTAAATTCATCATGTTATCCTTCATGGATATCGTGCCAATGGCATCATACTTGTAAGATTTTTTACAGGGTTTAGAATAACTCCGCTTTTTAAATTCTAATTGAAGTTTTAGTTATGGCCTCAAGAAAATAATTCTTACTCGCAAGTTACAAAAATGAAACAAATACTGCTCCTTACATCCTAATCCAACTGTCAGTCAACAATTAATTTAAAAAAAATACACGCCTACAGAAAGTGTCAAGTCCAGACGGCACTCCTCTCTCGTCCTGAGAATGAATTCCATGCTCTGATCGCCGTCCGTGGGGAATATATTCTCATTGTACTTCATATGTTCGAGGGGTTTTTTTAACAATCAAAAATCTCTGGTAGTACAAGTAATTGATGAAATTCTGACAATTAAAATAATTTGGCATGGCATGGTGTGCATCCTTTTTTGCGTGGACCCTGAGGTCCACGCAGAAAATATATAAGCGAGGTTAAACCGGATGCAATGGGGAAAATTCAGCCTGTGCATGAGCTAGCCTGGTTCCTGTGCGTAATGGTAGCTCAGGGAACCAGGCTAGCACAGGTTTATCTAAATCGGGATCGGGATTCCATGCAATATGCACATATAAGTTCAAAGGCGCTGTAATTGTAAAATTGCGATATAAATTGTCAGTATTATGAAATAAGGTAATGTTATGCCGAAACTACAACATGCATCAAATAGAATAATTTGCAATGTTTTGTTGTTTTCCGAATACACATGTAGCTTACTATAGTAACTTTACTTTTATAGAAGGCGAGGCTAGAGTACTTCCCGATTAAAATTATTTAAAGCATTTAAGTATGATTAAATAATTATGTGACTGTGTATAATAGATGATTGAATAATTATGTCACTGTATAAAAGTTTAAATCTCAAGAAAAATGCATCAAAAAATGAAATTGATTTACACATTTATAGTATAGCTGTCACTGCATAACGTAGTTAACAAAGTAAAGTAAATCGTAATGTGTGCGCAAATAGTAGAATTCGCCGAATGCCTGATACTATACATGCAATCTTCATTATCATAGATCAAATGATTTTAGAAGTATGAACCCTTTAAATTCTGGGACTAAAAGTCAACTAATACATGTATATACGTAATAAAACGTACAAATTTAGTGGTTAAAAGCAGGGGCTAGAGTAGGTGGAATCTGTGATAATTTTAAGGCTTTCATGTTTTCGTTGGAAACACATGCAAATGGTCCACGTATTGCAGTCCTTTTTTAAAGGACAGCAACTTGTTTTCTCATTGAGCAATCAGATACACTGGATTTTTTATAAATCTTGTCCATAAGCTGACGTTACATACGGTACATACATGTTTAAAATGTTGGTATTTTAACGATATCATAATAAACACACACCTATTATATTTTAAAATCAATAACGTACGTACTTTTTACCGTGACACAGAAGTATACATAGTTTGATTAACATTCGTGCGAGGGTTTTCTTTAAATCTTGCCCATAAGCTGAACCTACCCACCAACCCACCTACCTACCCTCCCACCTACCTAACTACCTACCTACCTACACACACACGTGCGCACACACGCAAGAACACGCAATAAAAACACACACATGTGTACATACATACGCACAGCAGCGATGCTATATCCCCTTTGGAACAATTTGTGCGAGTGGATAACAAACTGCTTTCTCTGGTGATTCATGCGGAAATGAAGACTGTAGAAAAACTGCATCACCTGCTTTTAGCGGATTATAGAATTTTTTTTCGCACAGACATCATTCAGAAGTAACTCGCATGAATCATCAAAGAAAGCGTTTTATTATTTATATTTACATATTTCTGTGAACAAATTAAAAAATCAATCGTAGAAAGTAAGTGATATTAACTGAATTATTGTTAATTAACTAAATAATGGGGGGGGGGGTCTCTGTTTTTTTTTAACCTTAGTTTTGATGTTTAATGTTTTGAAAAGAGAAATGCATTTTCGACAGGAGGTTTAGTTCTAATGTCAAGTTATGAATTGTTACAAGCTTTTTTAGTACACTTTATCATCATTAAATATCTTGCCTTGCATAAATATCTTTGTGTTCTAAACAGAAAGGACTAATTCATCAATCAAATAAGATGCAGTTTTATTTGTATAGATTAAACAGAAAACCGTTTACACATAATTGACTGTAAACATTAATATGTGTTGAACTTAGACTACACATTAATACAGGCTTTTACTACAATTAACTAGGAACACCTCGGTTTATCATTGTTGTTATAACGGTATTATCTTACAGTGTGTTCCCGTTTTGCATACAGTCATTTGATAATTAGGTACAAAACAATAGGTGTGAATTGTTAACAATAACAATTGATAACAATTTTTACCTGAGATTTACTTTTTTTTTTTAAATGCATTTCAAAGAAGAGTTGAGTGATTATACTGTACACGTATTCAAGTGGTGTACTTTATTTAAATTCATGATTTTAAAAAAAAAAATAATTCTTGAAACATTTTAAAATTAATTCTGATATTACAGTCCTGTTTTTTTTATATTCAGCTACTGAAATATGCCACATATGAATTCTTATTCACAGTTTAAAAAAAATGGGAACAAGCATATCTTAGCTAAATTAAAACACACCTGTATTGCTGACTTAAAGCACACATGTAACATCTTAGTTGTTTAATACAGACTTACACTCATTTCTTACTGAAACCATATCAAAAATTGAACTTAATTCACCAAATATTTTTTTATATTTATGAACTATTTTTTAAATCCTTTTTTCTTTACTATTGTAATCATGATAGGAACCCAAAATTAATCATGATTACAGGCCTTTTTTTCAGAGTAATCGATTAAATTACGATTACTTGTAATCAGAAAATGAATGATTTAATTTACTGATTACTCATGGTTACTAAGCAACCTGTAATCGATTACAGCTGATTTAGAGTACTGATTATGATTAAGCCTTCCCTGCTACATGTACCAGGCTGAATCCTATTTAGCATAAACTGTAAAATGTGTGCTATGTGTTCAAAACAGCTTTTTAATCTTAAGTTTGCATTCAGTTGGATATGCTAAATTAACCGTCGTTTACTTTGTTTAACCTGTAATGTTAAAGGTCATTCGTACATTCTATAATATGAGTATTGTTTTTGGATACATATTTGGTAGAACACTTAAAAACCATGATGAATCCACATAAAGACCATCAAATGTTAACACTTGCAGCAATATTACAACTTATTTTGTTACGTTTGCTTATAAACACATTCTTCAAAGAATATGTGCAAAAACAGTACATGTACATGCAATTGGTAAAACAAAATAATACTAATGCTAAGCAAATTTAGGTAAATAAAAAGGTGTTATTTCATAAAAGACTTGTATTTTATCATTTAATGATGCAACTGCAACGGTTAATGATAAAAAGTTTGTATCATAAGCGGTTGTAATTTTAGGTAGTTGCTCGTTTAATTAAGCGTTACGCTGTGCATTTTTAACGCATAAATATACCACTCTATCTTTAAGCGACGATTAATCATTAACAGTTGGAGTTGTCAACTGTTAATAATTTATAGCACTAAGTGTTGCAATTGCAACGCTTGTTTCAAAATTAGGAGAAGGGTAGGGGACACGTATTGCGTATGTAATACTCTCCAAATGTTTTTTAATTTTAGTTTTGTCTCGATCAAATTCTATTCTCCGTCAATGAATTCATATTAATCAGTGGTTAAGACTTAAATTGTAAATTATTTATCTTTTTTGGCGAATTTGTCATAGTATTTTAAATTGCTCTATAGTTCTTTAGTTTAAGTAACCTTCAAAATAATTCTATTAAAGATTAACTAAGCTTAAAAACGTTCATGCCTATAAAATACTATCCAAATGTTTGCTGATTTTCATTTTGCCTCGATCTAATTTCAATCTCCGTCACTTAACTTATATTAAACAGTGGTTAAGATTTTATTGTAAATTAATTACCTTCTTCGGCGGATTCGTCATTGTACCTTGCTCTTTAGTTTGAGTGTCCTTCAAAATAATTCCATTAAAGATTAATTAAGCTTAAAAACATCCATGGCTATGAAAAACATTCTAAATATTTGCTGATTTTAGTTTTGCCTCGATCTTATTTCAATCTCCGTCAGTGAATTTATATTAATCAGTGGTTTAGATTTAATTGTAAATTATTTACCTCTTTCCTCGGATTAGTCACTGTATCATGCTTTTCAGTCTGAGTATTCTTCAAAATAATTTCATTAAAGATTAATTTAGCTTAAAAACGTTCATACCTATGAAATACTCTCCAAATGTTTGCTGATTTTAGTTTTGCCTCGACCTAATTTCAATCTCCGTTAATGAATTTATATTAATCGGTGGTTAAGATTTAAAAGTAAATTATTTACCTTCTTTGGCTGATTCGTCACTGTATCTTGCTCTTTAGTTTGAGTATCCTTCAAAATAATTTCATGAAAATTTTATTAAGCTTGAAAGCGCTCATGCTTATGATATACTCTTCAAATGTTTTGTCTCGATCAAATTATAATCTCCGTTAGTGATTTAACATTAATCAGTGGTTAAGACTTTATTTGTAAATTCTTATCTTTTTTGGCAAATTCGTCATAGTATCTTATATTAATCAGTGGTTAAGATTTAATTGTAGATTATTTACCTTCTTCGGCGGATTCGTCACTTTATCTTGATTTTTAGTTTGAGCATTCTTCAAAATAATTTCATTAAAATTAATTAAACATACAGTGTTTCTGCCTATGAATTAATTTAAGTTCATCAATTTGATAATAATATTTAGTAAACACTGCAGAATATGTGTATTGTGTCTTTAAAATAAGTAAACTGGAACTACTGACCTCTGAGGAGGGTATTGTAGATCCTTTTCCTTGTTGTATCTAGATTATAATATAAACGTTTTGATAATAATAAAACAAATGGATATCAGATACCCACGCAATTTTTCATTAATAAGAAAATATTCACCGGAGGTAGTGTATTGTTTTTTCTTTGATTAATAGGTGATGTGTTTCCATGGAGTTGACTCTACAATGTTAAATACACATATTACACATATATGTTGAGACGTCGATTAGCATTTTTTAAATTTCAGTCCCTGGGTTGCTTACAATAATTACTGTTGTAAAGTATTTCACGGGTCTGGTTTTGTAAAAGGTAGCTAAGCTTAAATAGGAACGTCGATCTGCTCGTTTTTAAACAAAATATGAGAGTTTTTTAAAACATAATAGCATACATACTTTTGGTGTCGTTTCTGTCGGTTCTTTGGCACTTAGGTCTTCCTTGGTAGGGTCCTTCAAGGAAGACAACATTTTCAATACATTTGCGACAAGTAAACAATGTCTTGACATAATGAAAAGATTATTGGTTTAAAACTCAAGAAATATAAACAGATGTTCTTACAATTCCATATATATCTATATTTTATTTGTATTTCTCATTCTTTCGATTACTGGTTTGATGTTTTTTAAAGTTTTTGAACGATGCCTGCCATTTAAGTTTTTATTGAATTTTAAGATAATTGATGGTTTTTTATTGTCATTTTTTCATCTATAGCAATTCCTCTGATATTCCTATTATTTCTAAATAAAATCCCTAAAATCTCTGCACATCATAAAAAAAGATATTGAGAAATGGGGTACCTTGTCAACAGTCCGTTTGAAGAGAAATATAGTCATAAGTAAATTATTTTTTTTAATTAACAGTTATTTTCAACAGTCAGTGAAATGTTTCAATATAGAAATACATGTATTTCTACGTATTACCTTTCCTTTTTCATTCTCCATGCCAAATGTTGTGCTCTGTGGTGCTTTATTGGTTATAAGATGGTGCTAAAATAAAAAAACATCCTGTTCAGAATACATGTAGTTTGAAACTTATGAATAAGTAGCAGTATGTAGAAGAGAGAAATAAATAAACCAGCAAGCGTTGATCATTGTGAAAGCAATTAAAAATAAAATTTGTTACTTTTTTATCTCTAAATTCTATAACTTGTTAATTGTTCTAGCTGTTTCTGATGATTATTATAGCCTCCTATCTCTTGAATCATTATCATTGTTGTGAAATCACAGATTCCTATGTGAGAGAGCAGTTTGATAATGTATAGGTCTTAAATGCAATTTACAAACCCTTTCATTAAAACTTTAAAATGTTATTAAAAATAATCTGGGTATATTAGGGCAATATCCTTCACTGTAAATATCATCTGTTTGCGTTTTTCCAACATAAATAGGGATTTTTTTTTTACAGGTTCATGCATTCATGTATGTAAAAAGGGAAAGTCGTTTTGTAGCCATGCAAAAATAGTCTGAACATGTTTTTGACAATGTATACAAACAATAAATGTGGCTCAAATAAATCACCAAACACCGACCCAGAGGTGTTAAACACGTAACAGATTTTTAATTGGAATTTTAAAAAAAACAAATTTTGAGTTTACAGTTTATAAGTTTTGGATAAAAATGTTCAAGAAATAATTTACTTCACTTTGACTCTTTTATATTTTTTTTTATTTGATAATGTAAGATAATACGTTTTTATGAAACACTTATTTGTTCTAAAAACAGTATCTTACATTCGTAATAATGCATGTTGGTACGACGAAACAAATAGTTTGTTAATTGTTTTCGTATATTTCAGGTCAAAATTTGGTATAGTTTTTTGAAATCTACTTATCTACTATAACGAAGAAAATGTCTATTTATTAAACTTCATTAAATTTTGCACAGGATAAAAATTTTGATTAAAATAAGCTTAAGTGTAAAATGTGCAAGTCTTCAGATGTTTACAAATAAATTCTATACATGCAGTTCACTGATTCAGTTTTAAACGAAAAAGTTATCTATTCTTAAAACAGCTTTTCTTTTTACATTTCTGCTCGAGCGGAAAAAACCGTTTGTAGACATGGTGTGAAATTAGTTTTCAAACACAAGCAAAATAAGATTACGTTGTTATTATTCATAACATGGCTAACGACCATTTAACGTTTTTTTTAAATGGTAGTGTGGTGTGCAAAATATGCATTAAACATAATTTTATTGTAGAAACAGCACACATCAAAACAAAAATACAGAGAAAATGCATTCCAGGAGATGAATGTTTCATACTTTATCCAAGTTTTCCAAATACCCCTCTTGATTTTTTCTTTTAATGGTACATAAAACTTATTTACCAAAAGAATCTTCTTTTGATGACCTACTTTCGTTTAGTGCTTGTGCAAAATTTCTTCCGTGTATGTTTTCCTATAGCTAAATCAAAATCAATAGTTTTACGTAATGTGTCTTGACAACTACCACACACGATATTATTGCACAGAAGTGACCATGGAGTTAAAAAAAGAAGCAGTATTCAATGATAATTTAAACCTTTGTCATAATATTTCACGGAGTGGTGGTTATGGATTCAAACGAACAAACACTGCAGACCAAAAAAAAAAATAAAAAAAAAAATAGATAATGACATATTATATATCTTTGAGGACTATTTAACGAATACAATGCAAAAACAGGACTTACTGATAGTTCAGTAGATTAGCATATTACAGTCAAAACTGCCGTAGCGGTCACCCCTATTAAGCAGTCACCTTTCGTATGCGGTCATTTTATTTCCACCCGATGAAAAATCCTATATAATTGCCCTGTAAAGAGCGGTCATCTGTCTAACGCGGTCATCGGTCATCGTATTTTGATCCGAAACTGTACAGTCGACATGCATTAGGCGGCCATTTTGGCCGGTCACATGATTTACACCCGGGGATTTTAAACATGGCCGAATGTCGGGTAATGAATGTAAACAATAATTATACGCTAGAGGCGAGAGAAACCAAATTAATCGATGTATTTATAATACATAATTGGCAGATCAAATACGAATGGGAATCAAGTGAATTGTTTAAACAAGTATGGTTGTTTTATAAACATGAATGAAATACAGGTGTCAAAAATGTCCGCGGCGAGGCAAGAGAAAATTGCTTGATTTATTACTATGATTTTAAGTTCAGATACGGTCGGTTTAAAACGTGTTTGTTGATTTGTATTTAAAAAGTTTGTTTTCTTTATATACGGCACTCATGAAAATAGTGTAATAATTGTGAGAATGTCGGCGACAAGGTTTTACCACGTAATGACTTTTTTGAATAATTTAAAGAAATATAAAAATTGCATGCACAATGCATTGTAATGTATTTTTACTTATTTGTAAATATAATAGATACTATAAAAACATCAAATCAATTACTCTATCTATCATTTTGATACATTATGCTAAATATCAAGTATATGATTAAAATAAAATTGAATAATTGTTCTAAAAAGGAATTTGATGTTGGCAAATTCAAAAGTCTCTATTCAAAGGTCACCTCTGTTAAGAGGTCACTTTGGGTGGCTCCCGCAGGGGACTGCTTAATACAAGTTTGACTATTTGTTTTTATATTGTTTGTGTTCTATCTATTTACAACCAAATGCGTTTGTTCATTCCGTAACTGTTCACATTTCGAAGCAAGAACGGAAAACCACCAAATCATTCAAAATTATATATTTGGTATTTATTCATCTTTATATGGTTCAAAATTATTTTCATCTATGTACAAGAGCACCATGCATTGTTATACCCGCACTTTCTAAAGAAAGTTCGGGTTATTGTTGTTACCCTGTTCCGTCCGTCCGTCCGTCTGTCACGTTTTACTTTCTCAAACTGCTCTTACATCTTATAAACCAGCAAACTGAACTCTTGGAGTTTGATTTGGGGTGTCATGTAGTTTTGTAAAAAGGTGTCAAAAATTCTCTGGTAGTCCTGGAGGTCAAATAATTGGTAAAAAATGACGTTGTTTTTCACAAAAAACCTTCTTCCTCGAACTCCTCCTACTTTATCAACAGTAGACAAATCATCTCTTGGAATATGTATTAGGGTATCCTATAGATGCGCAATAAGTTTTCTGAATTATCAATTTTGTCCTGGCGGTCATTTAATGGCTGAATAATGACTTCTTTTTTTTTTTACCAAACAAACTGGTTTAAAAAACGCCTTTTTTTTGCAGTATCCAAATGATCTTCTAAAATATGATTGGGGTGTCATATTGAAGTGTGATCAGGTTCCAGAATTTTTTTTATTAAGGGGATCAATGAGCAACAAAAAATGACGGGTTTTTTTTGCAAAAAACGTATGGTTCCCAAAACTATTCTTACAAATTTTGAAGTAGCTACGTCATCTCTTGGGATATAATTTGGGGCTGTCTTGTAGATGTGCAATCAGGTTTTAAAAATTTATATTTCATCCATGGAGTCAAATAGTAGCAGAAAATTGAAAACTTTTCTTATGATTTAATGCATAGACATATTATATCTTGGGATATGATAGGGACTGTTCTATAGATGTGCCTTAAGGTTTTAAAAATTTGAATTTCATCCAGGGAGTCAAATAATAGCACAAAATTGACGTTTATCACTACAAAAAACATAGATCCTAGAACTCCTCTCATGATTTAATGGATAGACACATTATATCTTGGGATATGATAGGGACTGTTCTATAGATTTGCATTACGGTTTTGAAAAATTAAATTTAACCCTGAAGCCAATTACCCTCATACCGTTTGATGCCCTTTAAGGATCAAGAATATATATGGTTAAGGGTTAGGGATCTCAACCGTTTTCGAGATATTCGTGCACTTCCTGTTTGAGGGGGGTCACGACCACCACTGGGGCCCATGACCTACATACCGGTTGATGCCCCTACACACAAGGAACAAGAATTTATATGGTTTAAGGGTGGGGGTCTCAACTGTTTTAAAGATATTAAGGGACTTGCTGTTCGAGGAGGATCAGGACAACTCACAGGGCCCATGACCTACATAACATTTGATGCCCCTTGACATCAAAGGCAAGAATATATATGGTTTAAGGGTCACGCTTATAACATATAATGAGATATATGGTAATTTCCAATTCCGGGGGGGGGGGGGGTGGGGTGGGGTGGGGGTGACCCAAGGGGTCAGATCTAATAAACCCTCAATATTGCCAGTAACAGTCAATATATCATTATGAAAACCCTATATTATTATCTTGGTCCGTTTTCAAGTTACCATTTACAATAGAGTCCATGATTCTTCCTACAAGGTTCAATGTTAGACCCCACACCCTTTTGACACCCCCCTCCCCCGGAAAAGTGGTTGTCTTACCCAAAATGAGAAAAATCAAACCAGGGTGCAATAATGCATGTAATAAGAAACGTACAAAAACAATAAGTCTCAAAATTTCATTCGGAAGATGTAAGAATAAAGATAGGATCTTCAAACATAAATGATTTAAAGATAATTGACAATTTCTGATTCTAAGGTCAGGATGACCTCTTAGGGTCATGACATGCATGCCATAATGATCTGATGCGCCATGACGTAAGGAGGAATAATATCTTTGGATTAAGGTGGGAATCTCAATGGTTTTTATGATATTTGATAATTTCAGGAACAGCACATTATTACTTATTAGGATATAACTGAATAACTTTACTAAAGATAACCTTACTTAATTGAATTTTTAGCTCTAGAATAAAGCGTTGAATGAAATCAAAACACAAAGGAACAAATCACCAAACTAATTTTCGAATTTGATATTCCAACAAAGTCTACATTAACCGTGTGTAAATTATTTCTATATCGCATCCTAATCTCAATTTTTCACAGTTTGGTCTCTGTTCTGCTTTGCAGTAATTTGACATCTAATGATCTATTATGAATGCCAAAATGGTGACGTTTTGTTACTTTCCTTTTCGTTTGTCAAGAGTGCTTTATGGTCGTTGCCATTTGTAGACTTTACAAATCTAGTTATTATAAAGATATAGGTAATCATTTAAAAAAATTTAAAATAAAACATTTGAAATTTTTACCTACTTAAGCTGGTATTGTGACACACTGCCTATTGAAATAAGCATAAAAAAAAATCTAATATATTTTTATATTTTTTTTCTTTCTGTACCCAAACAACGTAGCAAATTGAGTTGGAATATGTAATTAATGAGTTCGAATCTGGCTTGGGATTTTATATTAATTATTTTTTTTCCATAAACTTTTGAAACATATTTTTATCTTGATAATATGAAATTTAAAAATTATACTCCAGTGAAAGTATTTTGATTGTTTTTATTTACATTAATATCTGAAGGCGTCTCATGTCACAATTAATTTATTTATAAAAGCAAAACAAAGCAATTTTTTTTTTAATTCCAGGTAGATTTGACGGTAAAACTGTTTACCGTTCAACCTCCTTAAGGACGACAGAACTAATTCGGTATGCGCATATATTTTGTGCACCTAAAATAAATACTTGTTTTTGAACACGGAATTCTCAATATTACGTCAAAATAGGAAAACAAATTATGAAAAATTGCTTATTACGCAGTATAAATGAAAAATTGCTTATTATGCAGTATAAAGCTGTTCTAAATCATCAATACACACTTTATATATAGTGCGAGTAGTGCTTTGCTATTATTTGACACACTAAAATACGCTTTTCAACATTATTTAACACAAAAACTTCTTTGAGGAATGTCAAAGTTCAATAGCAAGTTATATATTGCTCAAGTCCATCCTTCATAAATTAGTTTACAAAGTTTGAGCCACTGAAGAAATGATTCGATTTTTTATGTTTGTATTTTATTTATATTCATTTTCACACATTTATGTATAAACATATTTCATACATTCTAAAATTCTAAACTTTGTTATTTCAAATTGATTGTAAAAAAAATTAAATCATCGATATAATGTGAAATAATAGTAGACAAAGAGAAAAAAGGGGAAAGAAGGAAATAAGAGAACAAGAAAAAAATAAATTGTAAAAAGAATTAGTACATATATCAAATTATAAAACTGCATATGGACTTCAGAAAAAAATTATTTAATCTATTACAGATGTCATAAAATTTGTAACAATTTCTCACAAATTGTTTGATGGTTTTCATAATCTGAAAATCTAGAAGTTTTCAATAACAGATATATTTTAAGTAGAAACATGTTTTTAATCATTTGTTTTTCTAAAACAAACTCAGGTTCGAATTTTTGTTATTTTTGTTTGCAACAATATACCATTTGACAACCATTGACACTTAATTGTGCATTTTATAGATGCTTGGTTTTAAAAATTTAACAAACAAAACTGATTTACTATAAAAGAAAAAAAACACTATGAAAATATCTTATTCATTTAAAAACCATTTTTCAATACCATACCATAGATCTTTTACAAAACACACATTCATTAAAAGATGATCAATTGTTTTAATGATTGTCTTACAGAAGCTAAATAAGGGAGAATCAATTAATTTTAACTTGTGCAGATAAAAATGTGTAGGTCTAATTCAACGTAAAAATTGGAGCCAGTCGAGTTTACTTTCTTGAGCAGCTTTAAAGCAGATATATTAAATTCCATTCCATTTAAATTGGTAAAATTATCTTAAAGATCTCTCCATTTATTTGATAACGTTATTGGTTTTCTTTTGTTTGCAAAAGAATGTTATACATTTCCTTACACCCTTTTTAGACGGGGTCACTTGACCCCGTCTATTAGTTAACTGTCAGTCGAAGTCTCAAACCGAAAGGCACGCGAAGAACACATGAATTGAGTCTCCGCTTAAGAAAAGAGTACAGGAATTTTTCATGCATTTCAGTAAATATATATTAGAAAAACATGCATTAAATCTTTTTAAGTCTTTCTGTGTATACACCAATTCTATTAAGAAAATGAACAAATAGTTTTATTGATCACAATATTCTTGCTCGGATTCAATAGTTGTAGCGATTTGTGGAATGAGTTACGTAACTGAATGAACAACGCAGTCGACAATTCAGTTGGTGAGCGAGCTCATTAATTTTTAGAAGGGTTGAAGGTTAAATCAAACAAAATGTGCCATGTCTGAAAGGTTGTGAATTTTATTTTATTTTATTCTAGCAATCTATCACCTGAATACTCCTGAACTTCATGCGCGAGCCGAAGTTAAAATCTGGACGGGTTATACACAGCTGTCTTACATATTAAGTAGGTGTTTCATTGGCTTCCAGTCTACTTGGGGGATGACTGCTGTTCACCTCTAAAGGAATTTTGTACATAGAAAATAATAACAGGTCTGAATATTTGTCTTCTCGTGCATTGACTGTTTAGTTAATTGAACTGGATTTAAATTTTGCATTGTACGCAAAATCTATGTAGATTATACATTTTGGGTGACCAATACATCTAATAATATATACAATCTTATCAATTGAAGAACCAAGTTCAATGTTAATGTTAATGTTGTCCGGTTAGAATTTATATTAAATTTTTTTCTACATGTTATGAGACATGTATATAAGTTTACACTTTTTTCTATACTTTATGACGGACAAAACCAGTCACATTCATGATTTAAAATATTCTTCATCAATATCTCAATTAAAATCAAATAATTCTGAATTAATAGCTAAAATGAACAATTTAAAATCATCAAATAATAATCATTGCTTTATCAATTGTCAGTAAAACATATTACCGGCGTGTGAATATTTTTCTTAGACTTGACATCTTCTCTCTTTCATTGGCACTAAGTGACTGATCTGGACATTCTTATCATTTTTTTCTAACCAGTCCTTTAATTGCCGTATCTCTGTTCATTTATCTAATTAGTTGATGTCTTTATCATTCTGTTGCTTTATTTGTAACGACAAATATATCAGCCAATCAGGAAAGGTCTACCCCTAATTATGACGTGATTCATTCACTTTCAATCTCCATTTTCTACTTTTATCGATTTCAAAAGCAGTAGACTGAATTTGGAGTATGATTTTTAATGAAAGGGAAGGTTCTATCGTAGTTCGTGTAGATAATGCACGAGCTTAGACAAAATGTAGTAAGTGGCGAGCGGATTTTTTTTTACCAATTAATTTTACATGAATCGCTACAACAAAAATCGTGTCAGATAAGTCGGTCTAAAAAATCAAAATGGCGACCGTGACGAGCCTTGCTATTGTATAAGTACTTGGAATAATCTTATTGTAAAAAGAAATCTCCAACGTCAGGTGCCTGTCTTCAAGTATGTTATTGGTATACAAATGTTACTTTTTCGGTAATTCAGCAGTTTGAGAGTTTTCGGAGTTTTCATTAACCTTCAATTTGTATAACGGATACCGACTTGTGGATTTTCCCTTGGATCACAAAATTAAATAAATCTAATGGTTTAAATTATCTACCTAGATAAAATTGTTTTTATTTTGCTGGTTGTATTTTTTTTTTTTTTAATTTTACCTTAGAGTCCTATTTTTAACTAAATACCGTTGTGTCAAGCTTCTAATATTATGAAAGACGGTCCCGGCCGGAATTTAGTATAATTTAGACAAAGGAAATTGAAAAAGCCAAATTTTAACATAGAATAAAACACCTAATTCAAACTCATAAGTTTTTGGAAGCATATTCGAGTAAAACGTGGAAAATTACAAATTCAAACTTTCAAGACTCTGTCTTTCAGTACTCTCAGTACTTTGATTTATTTTCATTGGTTCTCTTTTGTTTGCAATTAAAGTGTTATACATTTCCTTACATCCTTTTGTATCCTTACAAAAAAAATATAGAGTTTGAAATTTTACGTCCATGTTCTTTGCTCATGCAAGTAATATCTATGTGTTTTTATATTTTTTTAACCTGCGTATTCAATAAAGTTTGTATTCAATTTCATGTTATTTAATATTTTTATGCTAAGAAAATTCAAATTACAGATCACTAATTTGCTTAAACTTTGCTCTAAAAAATATATTTTTAAAAGTACTGATGAATTACCTTTCTGAATATTTGGGTTGTCTCCTTAAAGTTTAGTATTAAATTGATTTTCAGTTTGCTTACTTGTTGATTTAAGTACTTTTGCCCTCCTTAGTAACACATCATTCCAGAATAAATTTGGTATTTTTCTAATTATTTCACAAGTAAAATCTAATCCTTTTTTTTCCATACATTTGATATTTCAATTTCAAAATTTGTTTTTAAAAGTGTTACCCAGTTTGCATTAGCATTAATTAATTAATCATTTAATGCAAACGGATTTTAGAACAGTAATAAACGCTGGGTAATCAATCCATATTTGTGATCTTGTATAATAGTGTTTTTCTCTATTTTAGTTTTGTACTTGGGTTGGGAAACTTGATACTACAATGTAAGGGGTTTAATTTTGGTAAAATTAAGGATTTAACTATTTTAAGTTTCCTTATAGATATTACTTTTCTACGTTATCCTTGATTCAATATTTTATTGATTTATTATAATTTAGAGGTATAGTTTAGCTCAGATATTTCTTCAAGATTGATTGAAAATTAATTTGATTCCGAAGTAAAATGTTGTGTTGTTCCAGTCTTGCTTCCATCGGGAATGATTAAAATCATCTTTAGAAAATCTCTTGCCACCTATCCAAGCATTTTTGTTTTTGGAAATTAATTTTAAGACCAGATAAATTTTCTTCAAAGTCGAATTCTCTTATGATACCATCAAGTGTTAAGGTAAAACCATCTGAAACAAGTATTCTGAGAGTATTACATAGGCAATACATGTCTCCTACCGATTTTATTATTTTATGACAACTTCAAAGCATACAACTATTTCAAACTATTCTGAACGAGATGTTATTTTTTAATAGTAGAAAAAGGAACAGAGGAAATTCAAACTATACATCTGATATCGAAATTCTATATAAAGTAAGTAAAATAATAATCTTTATTTTACATCCTGTAATTTGGCCAAGTCCTTTAAAGGGTATATGCAATGCAAACTCGTTTTTTTATATTTTGTTACACTCAAAGAAATAAGACGATAGAAAAAAACCGCATCGAAATCCGTTCGATATTAACGGAGTTACAGCGCTTCAAATTCGTCTATTTATACCTGAACCGGAAATCCAATTAAGCCAAATACGAAACACTCGATATAGTGGCTCTGCTTGTGTGACGTCCCAACGAGGACGATGGCGGCGAATACAAGTCAACACAGCGACGAAAGCAGCGAGAGTTTAGACCTTATGATGGAAGCCGGGTCGTCCAGTTTCGAAGAAATGGAAGACAATGTACCCCTAGGCACACAGCCTTATCTGTTTGAACCTGAGGCCAGCTCGGATGAAGAAATTAACCAGCAATCTTCCCCAGAGTCAACCGACGAAGACCGACTGGGAAACACCGATTGGTATGTGTTTAAAAACCCCGTTGCGCATATATTTTGCCAATAAATCATTCTTTTAATCATATACAATATTTTTTAATTAAATATTTATCAGTTTCTTTCTTCATAACGTTGGTATGTACATATCCAATTGCATTTATACAAATATTTTCAAAATGGCTTCTTGCTAACTTCGTCATTAATTACCAACAATTTAGCCTTTACAATCGGAAGCGGTAATTATCTTGATAATAAGATAGGGTAACTCATCCAGATTATGTTGAGCCCTCAATTGGCAAACATCTTTAATTGTAATTAAATGTACATGTTATTCTCATTAATGTGGATACAACTATTATAGGTGCTCATGTGGTAACTGCCCTCCAATGTCAACCATTGAGGAGTCAGTGTGCTGTCATGAGATCCCTCAAGTCATGACAGTTTTGGAGGAGGATCCTGGAAAGCCATGCATCATAGAGCACAATGGCTTTGAACCTGTGTGTCTGCACCCTTCCAGTCTGCGTACGGCGTACTACAACTACAGACAGCATTATGACAACTTGCCAGAATCCAACCAGTATGTATACTTATTTGGTAGAAAATGTATAACATAAAACTCAGTAGCTTTATGAAACAATTTAATTAGATACATTTATGAATGTAGCAATAGTAACATGTTATATCTTTCACGATTATAACTATTCATTAATATATATAACAGTATTTCATCTTTATTTCTCAGTAAGAGAAAATCAAAAATCATTTGAAAAAAAACAAACTACTCTGCAATAAGTAACAATGATATCAGAAAAGCATTGATGAATATTTAAACATAAAAAACATTTTCAGGCGCATGCGGTACATCGGGTACAGACAGCTTGCCAGATGGTGTTGGGGATGGTTGGGGAAGCATGTTCGCGTACCACTTCCTGCCTGTGCTGTCCAAAAGATCCGCAACACATATCCGGCAGAAGACGGTGTATACCAGGGATTCAACATGGCTTAATTCCTTCTGTAACGTGTGAGCATCTGATCTACTGCATCTTCTTTCTCTGGATGTAAGAACTGTTCACAAAGTGGTGGTGGAGCCTCTCCAACGTCATCACAGTGTGGCATCTTGGTGTCCCTGGCCCGGCTTTTTGCAGCGTCCATGAGGACAGCAACATAATCTGAATTTTGAAATGATAAGTTGATTTACTCTGACTGAATAAATTACCATTGTAACATGTATGTGCATATCTGTGATATCATGATAAGTTATATTAATTAAATATACCATAAGTACTCCGAGTCTTGACTTTCTTTACGGTGAATTCCCCCTTCTTTTGCTTGGGAAACACAATGCTGTATTGCAGATTCCCTTCTCTGGTGGCTGCCTGGGCCTTTTCCGAGTTTTCATTATAATGAAGAGCTGCTAGTGTTAGGCTACAATAAACATAAAGCCAGTTTACATGAATATAAATCAACTAATTTTCTTGAAAAAAGGAAATATTAACAAATGTTTATAAAAGTGCAAAAAATTTACATACCGACTCTGCATTCCAAAGTATGAAAACTTGTACATCTTTGGGGCGAACTGGTTTATGATGGAGTGGTACGCTTCTAAACTTGATGTTTGAAATGATGGTGAAAGCATTGGGATATCTCTCTTCATTTGTCGGCTGTTCACTATAAGTTCCAACTTTTCCATCACCTTTGTTCCTGAAATAAAATATTGATTAGCTTTGTTTAGCTTAATTCAGAGTGAAATTTTTAGTGACAAGTGAATAGTAAGATTAAAAGTAAATACAAACAAATGAGTTGATCTAACCTGGTCTAAGCCATCTTTTTCGCCTAGTAGTTGGGTCTAGATCCCCATGTTCACACTGCTGAAACTGTTCCCCATGACCATCATGTATGTTCTGGATGTGGTTTGTTATGCTTGTCCACTTTTCCCATTTCAACTCATCATCTTCATCTTCTTGTGTGGAGGAAGGCACCCAGTACAAATGGTTGACTAAACTCTTGATCCAGTCCCTCAGGTCCTCGCACTCCTTTTCTTTACTGAGAGCCAGGAGCTTCTTTTTCAAACCTGACAAATATTCATAGAAAAAATTATAAAACCTGTATATTTTCTATATCAATCAATAGATGAGTAATACTCTTCAATTAATAGATGTAAAAAATTAATTTTAGGATGAATGGTATTTTTTTTTTTTTTTGGTTACCTTTGGCAACGTGCCAGACATCAATATTGTGAGTTGTCTCGGGCAAGTTTTCCCGCAGCCACTTGGCAACCTGGAGATGTCTGTCAGTGACGATTTGGCCAATTGGAACTCCATTCTGGTCAAAGTAATTGATTCCTCTAATCAGTCCTTCCTTCTCCATGTTGCAACTTCCATGAACCTCATTACTCTAATAAAAAGATACAATTGCTTGAATACTCCGAACAAATATTTTAGTTTCAACTCTAAAATTGCAGAGTAAGCACTTATTTAAGAGTAGGTTCCATATCTTATAAAGCTATTCTTTCATTGCTTTTTACCTGTATGAGCTGCAGATCCACCACCATGTTCTTTTCAAGGTCCATTAGGGTGTAACTTCCGAATTTTGCACAATGGCCAGGTGTGTCTGCCCTTCCATCACCACCAAGATGAACATGTCGACCTGAATTCTGTGCTTCTTGCATGTACGATGCTTGCTGGTCTCTCCACACCTCAATCACTACTGGATGTAGATAACACTGTTGGTGATACATGAATGTTCTGTAGGAAATGGACGCCATGTTCAGAAATTGGAACATCCGGGTTGCTTTGCTTGGTAAAGATCCCGAGAACAGCAATGCACACGACAGTTCAAAATTTCCAGCAGGAATGCTACCAATGAAGGGTTGACTGCTCCAAGTTCTCTGGAATGCGCAAAATCCACAATCCTGGGTGATAGTGATGAATGATCCCTTTATCTGCTGAATTTCCCCATATGTTGGTTGTGCACATGATGGACAATTTCCAAATAGGTCCATGAGCTGACCTTCATAAACAAGAAACTTTCTTTCACGATCATTCCTATGAAGAAAAAGTCATTCTTATTACACAGTACAAACAATTTGCATGGAATAAAAAAAACCAAATATGTACCACACAATCTCTTTTTCTAGCCTGAGATTAATTTTTTTACATGATATTTCAATGTTACCATTCCTTTATTAGAAATTTTTTAAAAATAAGCATTCATAAAATCAAAAAAAAAGAGAGAAAGATTACCCTAGATCACTTCCGTCAGTGTCATCAGACTCGATGGACTGGAAGGATTCATCAGGATCTTCTACCTCATCCTGGATGCTGTCAGTTTCCTCAGTAGCAAACGACTCGTCGAGTGTTGGAACATTTATGGGTTGTGCTCCTAAAGGAGGGGCTGGTAGTAGATTACAACTTATTCCTATTTCTCTCGTTGTCACCTTTTCAACAGCTTGTACCCCTAGAAAAGTCAGAGAAAATTCAGATTTTTTTTTTGCTTACCCATGAACATAATATTTATATAACTGAATACACACAACATGTTTTAGGAGAAAGAGAGAAAGAAAGAGAGGGAGAGAGAAAGAAATCATTTTGAAAATACTAAGTCAATAGTGGTTTCCATCTATTCCACTGGGTATCAAACTTCAGAGAAATTGTTTTTCATTATTAAATAAGATCTGGAAATTTTAAACAAAGAAAAAACAATTTATCGGATAAAATAAGATGACACATGTCAAAATATCATGTAATAAAATTCTACTTTAAAATCTAGAAACTAACATACCTTTATCACAAGTCTTCCACTTTGTCTGAGTGAAAAGTGATCTTCTCTGGGGTTTTGGCATAGAAAGTTGAGACCCGACAGATCTGGTCTCCTTCTTGGGGGGAGTTGGGGTATCTGCAACCTAAAATCAAACGAAGAAAAATTAGTAATCATTTCTTTGTCTCTTGGTTTAATAAAGCTATTTTAATTTCATATTTTCATTATTAGACAATAAAAATTATGTTTTATTATTTCTAAAACAAAATATATACCTGGTCTATAATCTGAGACAAAAAGTTTTCTGCACTTCCATCAGTCTGCAAAGGATCCTCATTAGACTCTGCAAGAGCACTCTCCTTCTGCATCTCGAAGTCCAGCAAAATCTGAAGTCACATAAAAAGTGTTCAAAAATCAAGTTGCATATAATTAAGAAATTATCTTAAAATCAATTTTAAGAATGAAGATAACCAGTCATAAAAATGAAAAAAAACCTATGTAATGACTGAATTCACAATGACTGAATGAGGAAATCGTTATTTTACTGACTATGAAAGACAATATTGAGCTATCTATAAAGTCTGAATTCACGTGTAAAATATTATTTCATAAATTAATACAATGAAGAAATAACGTAAAAGATATAATATAATCAATATTATAAGTTGTGGTCACTATATAAAAAAAGAAAATAAAACTAAATTAGTAAATATACCCGCTGAGATTCCCTCTTGAGAAAAGCTCTCCTTGGCTTCTTGGGTGTGCTGGTCAGGATTGCAGGGGATATGTCGTCTTCAGCCCTACGTTTTCCCAATACAGGTGTTTCATCTCCATGGGGACGTTTAGTCTGTATAGTTGGAACAGCGTCTCTTTCCAACTCTTTCCGCTGGACGGGAACTCCAACCGACTCCATTAGGCGATACTTGGCTGGGTAAGAATCCTCCGTGAAATGGGCAGAACAAAGCACAGATGCTTTCGTAGGACCGTTCCAATTTTTCCGGGAGTTGTGCACAAAGGCCGTCCACTGTCGAAGAATAGCAGGACGATCGAATGGAAACTGATGTAAGCTCACACCATCGGATTTTCTTCTGCTACAACCTCCAGCAACACACATCCTTCGTCCTTTGCCGCCAGAATTTACTCCATCCATGATGGCAAAATGTTCATAAACACTGTCTAAACTAATAATCTAAAGCTACGTACTATATCTACAAACTGTCGTATATCCTTAGTGTCCACATATTTACACAAAAAAGCACCACAATACACGTAAAGACGATAAAATCACAGCGCTTTCTCTCACTGTTTACCGTTATTCAAAACATGGCTGTCCTCGTTGTGACGTCACAGCCTGTGTATACAAAAAAGCGCGCGTTTCAGTAAACGGTTCAGGTAAGAATTCGGGTTTTATCGGAATATCTCCGTTATTACTCGGCCGATTTCGATGAAATTTTCGGAACATGCTCAGTTTAATTAGATCTTTCTATTGTAGTAAAAATCGTTTGACATTGCATATACCCTTTAAGTTTTCGATAGTATAAATTTGTGAAAAAAATGCACTGTAATGCACAACAACATTTCTTACCGTTTTCTGTACCCCAAATCACACCATACAGTTAAAACACGAACCCGATAACGGACCCGATTGTAATAATACATTTTAAAATGTGTGTTACGTACCTTTTCCTCGTTATTCTTCCTGTCTGTTGAAGTGTTGTTCGGCGTTCTGTTTTTCTTATCTGATATTGAATTATCCTATAAAAAATACATTGCACAGGATAATCTTTATTTCAGTTACTGTCTTATTAACAGGCATTTTAAATAGTTAGTGAAATGTTTCAATATTGAAATATGTCTAATTGTTACCTTTCCTTCTTTATTCTCCATGCCGAATGTTGTGCTCTGTTGTGCACTGTTGTGCTTTATTGGTTATAAAAAGGTGCTAAAATAAAACATCCTGTTCAGAATACATTTAATTTGAAACTGATGAATAGTTATCAGTATTCAGAAGAAAGATATAAATGAACCGACCAGCATTGATT
The DNA here is from genome assembly GCF_025612915.1 of Magallana angulata. Classification (NCBI taxonomy): domain Eukaryota; kingdom Metazoa; phylum Mollusca; class Bivalvia; order Ostreida; family Ostreidae; genus Magallana; species Magallana angulata. The sequence continues at coordinate 4,332,684 of NC_069117.1, forward strand.
GTAGTGAAAGCAAATCCAATTAAAATTTGTTACTATTTCATCTCTAAGCTTCATAACTTGTTAATTGTTCTTGGTGTTCTGATGATTATTACAGCCTCCTGTTATAAATATATCCTGCTTTTTGTCTAATGAAATCAATTCACTCTTGACGCATTATCATTTTTGTGAAATCACATCGTCCCATGTGGGGCAGCAGTTTGATGTTGTTCTATCTTAAGTGCGATTTACAATGCCTTTCAGTATAACTTTAAAATGTTAACAACATAATCTGCAATCAGATATTGTTCAAAATTGAGAGTAAACTCGAATTTCAAAATGATTATTTTCGCGGAGTTTTAACTGTTTTTCCTCAAAACAGAATACTTTTAAGTAACTGTACCGTGTATTACGGTAATATCCTTCACTGTAAATATCGCATGTATGGTCTTTTCAACATAAAAAAATTTTTCTTACAGATTCATGCGTTCTTATATGTAAAAAAGTATGGACGTGGTTTTTTGTACTGTGTATACAAACACGAGATGTGGCTAAGCAATAAATCATCAAACACTGACCCAGATATGTTAAACACGTAACGGAATTTTAATTGCGTGAATTTAAAAAATAAATTTTGAGTTTACAATTTACAAGTTTTGGATAAAGATATTCAAGATACAATTTACTTCACCTTGACTCTTTTTTTAGTTCTCTAATTTGATAACCTCGGATAATAGGTTTTTATTTAACACTTATTGGTCTTGAAAATAGTATCTTACACTCGTGATGAATAAAACTAATACGACAATTCTATTATTTTTTAAATTGTTTTCGTATATTCCAGGTTGAAAAATATGATTTTTTTTTATATCTCCTTTTCTACTATAATGAAGAAAATGTCTATTTATTAGACTGAAGTAAATTTTGCAAGCAATAAAAATCTTGATTTAAATTAGCTTGAATGTTAAAATGTGTAAGTCTTCAGGCGTTTAACATCTATACATCCAGCTTTCCAATACACTGATTCAGTTTTATAGGAAACAGTTCTCTGTTCTTAAAACAGCTATATTTTTTTGCCCACGCGAAAAAAGGGTTTGTAGACGTGGTGTGAAATTAGTTTTCAAACACAAGAAAAATAAGATTACGTTGTTATTATTCATAACACGGCTAGCGACCATTTTACGTTTTTAAATGGTAGTGTGATGCGCAAAATATGCATTAAACATAATTTTGTTGTGGAAACAGCACACATCAAAACAAAAATACAGAAGAAATACATGCAATGAGATGAATGTTTCATACTATACCCTAGTATTCCTAAGACTCCTCTTGATTTTTTTCTTTTAATGGTACATAATACTTATTTACCAAAAGATTCTTCTCTTTTTTTATATCCTACTTTCGTTTTGAAGTTGTGCAAAATTTGTTCCGTTTAAGTTTCCCTATAGCTAGATCAAAATCAATAGTTTTACGTAATGTGTTTTGACAACAGTTACTACCAAACACGATATTGTGGTTGTTGTGATTTAAAGATTGTGCAGTAGTGACTCCTGAGTTAAAAAAAGAAACATGATTCAATGATAATTTAAACCTTTGTCACTATATTTCACGGAGTGCTGGTTATAGATTCAAACAAACAAAAAATGCAGACAAAAAAGATAACGACATATTACATCTTCGAGGACTATTTAACAAATAAAATGCAAAAATAGGTCTTACTGATAGTTCAATAAAGCATAGTATTTGTTTTTATATTGTTTGTGTTATATCTATTTAAAACCTTGTGAGTTTGTTTATTCCGTATCTGTTCACATTACAAATCAACAACCGAAAGTCACCAAATCATTTAAAAATATATATTTGGTATTTATTCATCGGTACTTGGTTCAGTGTTTATTTTTATCTATATACAAGCTATTTATAGCACCATGCATCGTTAGAGATTCAATTTGCCAAGTACCCAATCAGTTTAAAAAAGAACATGTTTCTAGTTGTTATATTTATAAACACTTCTTAATAATGATCTGCAATAGTCACGAACTCACAAACAAAACAAATCACTTTCACTATGTCAACAACAATTGGAGCAAAAAAATTTTTGTTGATGCATTAGCGAGGAAGTTATAATAGGGAAGGTGTTATTGAGTAATATATATATATATATATATATATATATATATATATATATATATATATATATATATATATATATATATATATATATATATAACTTAACTAAAGATAACCTGACTTAATTCAATTTTTAGCACTAAAATTACGCGTTTAATGAAATCACAAATGAAAAAAATCACCAAACTAATTATTGAATTTGACGGGAGTATTTCAACAAAGTCTACATTAACCGTGTGTAAATTATTTCTATATCGCATACTAATCTCAATTTTTCACAGTTTGGTCTCTGTTACGTTGTGCAGTAATTTGACATCCAATGATCTATTATGAATGCCAAAATGGCGACGTTTTGTTACTTTCAATTTCGTTTGTCAAAAGTGCTGAATGGTCGTTGCCATTTCTAGACTTTACAAAGCTAGTTATTATAGAGATAAAGGTAATCATTCAAAGAAATTTAAAATAAAACATTTGAAATGTTTATCTAATTAAGCTAGTATTGTGACGCACTTCCTGTAGAAATAAGTATAAATCGAATATAATTTTTTTTTCGTTTGCTAACCAAGTGGGTTGGAATATGTACATGTAAGTAATGAGTTAAATCCTGGCTTGGGATTTTATAATCTTTATGATTTTTCCATAAACTTTTAACACAGTTTTAGCTTTTTATACGAAAGCCGAGAAGGATCATTCGAGATTCGAGATTCAAAATACGAGATTCGAAATACGAGATTCGAGATTCGAAATTCGAGATTCAATATCTAAATTAACCAATCAAATCATGGATCTGAAACCTGTATCCTAGCAACATCAAACTCTTCTAAATAAAGATCATTCGTACATGCTCTTTCCTACAAATAAATGCTATGTTCACTTCTCCCTACCTAACTAAATGATTATTTGTATTTACTTTTACACAGAATATCTAAGTAGACTAGTAATAATGCAGTGTACTTCGCGGATCTAAGTGATTTTGTTTGCCCTGGTGCATTTCCACCTGATGCGTTTGAACCCTGGGGTATTTCACCACCAGTAATAGTTTAAAACCCGAGTTTATTCACTCCTTTTGTGTAAGAATGCGGTTATGGTAGACAACTTCATAAGCGTAGCTAATTTTTTCTGTAGGGGGTCCTAGGCCAATTTTAAAAATTTTTACTATGTAAATTTAATAAGCTCCAATTTTCCCGAGGAGGGGGTCCAAATCCCCTGACCCCCTCCTTTCTAGATCCCCGCATGAAGATTAGTACATGTATCTAAATAATCTAAATATAAATAATCTGTCCTGTTTCACTAATAAATATAAGCATTACTTATCGTTTTTATGTATGCATACAGTGATACACTAGTACTATGATTATGAACAAATCATTGAGATATTATCACATCATACGGAATTATTAATAAATACATTTTTTCCTTTTCCTCAGTAAACAACTTATTATGAGTCTTACTTTTGGAATTGTTTTCAATATAGAAGGATATCTACTCTCTACAATTAAAGGTAGGGATGATAGGGTGCCAATTTGTTCACATTGCCGATTTCTTGTGCAGAGAACAGTAAAACTTTTTAAAAATTTGATTGTGCATGAATATTTCAAAATGAATTGTTGTACATGTTTTTTGTTATAATTCATTCATTGATTTATCAACAAGAAAGAATAAAAGCATATGTTTCACAGCCAAGTTAAGTTTCTCTGTAGTTTCCTACCCCCACCCCCCCGCACCAAAATTGACAATAATTACATATAAGTCATACAAATGTTTACTTTTTTTGTAAGTAAAGATCTAAAGATGTAAATAAGCACTGCAATAAAGATGTGTGTATTTAATATACTACTACATTACACTTAGCTAGATAAAATGTAGTCAGGATGAAGCTACAAGGGGTGAGTGGTGCAAATTTACCAATTTGTCGCCATACACACAGAACACTAAATAAAGAAACTGTGAGTGGTGTGTGGAATGCATAAAAGATGGCGGCAAATTATTTCAAATAATCAGTGCAAAAACCCACAAATAGGCTGTTATTTGTTACATATCCTGCAAAAACATTGATAAAAAATGTTATCGTCCCATAACATAGCCGATAAAGTTAATGTGTACATATGGTCAACGTACATGTAATTCTAATATACAAGAAGGCGGACGTATCAGGCGGGGATCCATAAAATTAAATTTCAAAAATGATCGGTTGAATTACATTAAATGCTTTGAAAATTGTTTTAAACTATCGCACGGGTCAAAATGCATGATAGAAGCTATGTACAGTGTAATTGGAAACTTTCATTTTATATCAATATGTAGTATTACCTATTATAACAAATGAGAGTATAGCACAACTGCCACAAGCAATACATGTCCTTTACCGGCACCACCTCCCTCCCCATAAAAAAGTGAAACAATTGTCGTTTTATTTGCTAAAATGTGTGTGGTTCAAGATTTTTCTAAAGGACATACCCGATTAGAATTGAAAAAGAGTCGTACGGTTAAAACTAATTTTGTCAAATTTTTAGATTCATTTGGTTATATTTTGGTCCATTTGGGTAAATAGATGCACCAGCGCAGCTCTAATTTATATATAATCAGGCCATAAATTCAAAATATTTTCAAAAATTAATAGCTTTAAATCCAGTGGATGAAAAAAAGGAAAGCAAGTCGAACTCGATGAGTGCTAATACCTGTGTTGAATGAATGGTACAGTAGGATATGCGCAAAAATGTCCCGTCTACTCTTTCCTACCCTATATTTATTGGAATATTAAATCCGATTATAAGAGTCAAATTAAAAATCAAGTACGGATGTGTACCTGTTTATCAAAAGTAAAACTACTCATAATTTATCATTTATCTACAGTGCATCGTTATGGAGCTACACAGATTATTATTTAGATTAAACAGATCTTTCTTCGCGAGCCGATTTTTACACAGTTGGGGCGAATACACAACGGGTTAAAATGGTTCGGGGGGGGGGGGGGGGGGGATACATACAGGACAAACAAAATCACATAGATTTGCAAAGCCCACAGTGTTATCACTAATTTAATTGTTTATCCTGTGTGGGGTCAATTTATCAATGTTAATTTAACCATTTTATAACCACAATATAAGAGCTATTAAGACATTTATTTGTAGGAATGAGCATGTACGAATGATCTTTATTTAGAACAGTTTGATGTTGCTAGGATACAGGTTTCAGATCCATGATTTGATTGGTTAATTTAGATATTGAATCTCGAATTTCGAATCTCGAATCTCGTATTTCGAATCTCGTATTTTGAATCTCGAATCTCGAATGATCCTTCTCGGCTTTCGTATTTTTAAATAATATGAAATTTAAAAATTCTACTTCAGTGAAAGTATTCTGATTTTTTTTTTAATTTTGCATTAATATCGACAGGTGTCTCATACCACAATTAATTAATTGATAAAAGCAAAACAAAGCATTGTTTTCATTCCAGGTAGACTTGACGGTTAAATTGTTTACCGCCCAATCTCCTTAAAGACGGCGGACATAATTCAGTATGCGCAGATATTTTGTGCACCTAAAAGAAATAATTGGTTTGAAGACGGAATTCTCAATATTACGTCAAAATAAGAAAAAAAAAATAATGAAAAAATGCTAATGACGCAGTATAAAGCTGCAATACACACTGAAAAAAAAATCCACTGATGATAATGAAAAAACCACCAATTGAATGTTATAGATCTTTGATTGTAGTGTTATTTTTCACTTTCAAAAAATAGGTCAATGACCAACATTATGAGTTAATGGCCATTGAATATTTTTTGAAAAATCAAGAAAAATCCCATAACATTTTACACTACGATTGAGATGTTCTTAATTGTGAAAAATATTACAAATTAGAAAACACTTTAAAAAAAAAGTTTGTGAATAATAGCGGCACTAAATAGATACAAAGCATATAGATTTCAGCAACAATTTAAAAAAATATATTCCAGTTCGAATTTCCTCTATCAGTTTTCAAATTCCTATTCATTATTGATCCAATTTTACAAACAATAGAATGATGATAATACTAAAACATTTATTGTATTGAAATACTTACATTGACCTTATTCTGTTGGCATAAAATATATATGAGGTCAATGATCAAGATTTGATGGTGTCTTTTATCGTTTTTAAGCATTTTTCAATATGTTTGCAGGTCGTGCCATAAGATTATTTTAATGAATAAGTGAGGTAAAACCAACAGAAAGAATGCAAAATTATATTATACTAAAATATCAAATCTTAACTTTTAATTTTAGAGTTGTGCCAAAATTTTTTAGCGGAAAACAAAATCTACAAAATTTAGTCCGAATTCCCTCTGTTTGGCTAAAAGTCTATTTTTGTTTGAGCCAAATTCTATAAAATAGTAAAAATATCAAACGCTTTGTCAATAATAATTCATTTCATAAATACTTTTAATGTTTAGAACTAATTAACAATCAGAATTCGAAAACTCAAACACTGAGTAAACAACGCCGTCCCTTAAAAAAGGAACTATCGATATAGTGTGACACGAAGTGAAAAAAAGGAAAAAAGGGAATGAGAGAAAAAGAAATAAAGTATAAAAAGAAGGGGTACATATATCTAATGATAAAGTCACATAAGGACTTCAGAAAAAAATTCTTTAAACAATTACAGATGTCTAAAAATTTGAACCATTTCTCACAATTTGTTTGACAATGTATTTCATCATCTGAAAATCAACAAGTTTTCAATACCAGATATTTTTTAAGAAGAATCCTGTTTTCAATTATTGTTTTACTAAATTATAACTCAGGTGTTTTTTTTTTTTTTGTTTTGTTTTTTGTTATATTTGGTAGCAAAAATAAACCATTTAACGACAATTGATACTAAATTGAGCAGATTATAGATGCTTGGTTTTAGAAATTTAACAAATAAAACTGATTTCCTATCAAAAACTATGAAAATATCTTATTTATTTTAAAACCATTCATCAATACCACATAGTTCTTTTACATGAAAACATTCATAAAAAGATGATCGATTGTTTCAATGCTTGTCTTCCAGAAGCTTAATAAGGGAGAATCAATTAATTTAAACTTGTGCAGATAATAATTTGTATAATTCTATGTACAATTTTAAGAGGCAGTCTTCGATAGAACCATGCAAAACCAAAATTTCAAAATGAAGGGGTAGATTATTTTTCATAGTTTATCTGGATATATCTAAAGTATATTGTCAATTTTATCAATTTTTCATGGTTAAATTTATCTGCTCCACTGAAATCCCAAAAATGAAACAATTTCTATTTTTAGCTCAACATTCGTGATAACATGCATGAATTAGGCTAGTTTCAGATAGTCATTTAAGTATTGAATAGAGTTTACACATAGCTAGAGTCAGATTCACAAAACATCTGATACTAATACCTTTGATTTGCTGCACAGATATTTTTTTATTCATTCTTTGGTTTTAAGATGGATGATCTAATATTATAGTAAGATAGGTAATGTCCAAAACACATAACTTCTCATTGTAGGATATAAAAACTCAAGAAATGTTTAAAATTTAGAGTTTCTTGCTTAAAAAAAATAGAATATCTATAAAAAATTATATTTGAATGGGAATTTGGTTGCAAATAAATATTAAGCTTATATTCCGGTGTTAAAATTCGGAATTTTGAGAAATGAAATTATTTCCCTTTATGGAAGTCTCGAGTAAAGAAGAGAAGAAAGAATGATTAGAGAAAGCAGATGTCAACAAAATGGATGGTTTGAATTGAAGTTTTGGTGAAAATTGTAAAGAGAAGGCAGATAATATACTTCAAGATTGTAAGAAAGACACTTCAGCTCACTTGAGATTTTTTAAATGTACCTCTGAGTCAGATTTTGCACAGATACCAGAATCATTGATAATTCTTAACTGCACTGGTGTCCATGAGCTGAGGCTGTCAGATTTCAGCTGGCGTATATGTGCTAAACACAGGCAAGAATTTAGGATTCAATAAAAAAGAAAAGGAGAACATGCTGTCATCCACTACATGAAAAATTTCAATCTGGCACAATTGCGAGGGGGATTATGTTCAATCAAAGCCGAGAGATATGGATGAAGCTGAGCACGCATGTTCTCACTGGTTGTGGTAAAAAAAAATTGGCCTTTACGTATCGACATAATTCTTAGCATACCAAAAATATTCATATAACAGTACTTTATGTGTACCAGTAAATATTTTTAGGACCTACTTCATGTATTTATGCATAAAATTAATGCACATCAATATCAGATTACACCCACCCCCATTTGATTAGATATCTATGGAAAAGATGTACATGCACAGTACATTTTTATAGTGGTAAAGTGTTCTATAAATTTGAAATTTACTTGCTGAAATACATGTACCTACACAATTTTGAAAACCTATTCTTTTTATTTAAGGAATGAATTAGTGTTTTTATAAACCCATGCATGATATCAATTTTCTTACCTGATGTCACTGATGAATAATTGTTTTTAAAATGAGAACAAAAACTCTGTTAAAGAACAGCAAATGATCCAACGATTACGAGGAAATTAATGCATGATGGACACATCAGAATGTTGTTTCATAGGTGTTTGCAAAAGATGCATTGATATTGAAAGGAGGCATGCCAGATCTGGATCTCGTCTGAAGCATTTAAGAGAAAACACACAGAAATACATGAAAAGGTCTTGAAAATCAAACGGTATTTAAAAGGGTTAATGCTTTGTCCCATTAAAATAGCTATATAGTTTGTATTCATGCTGAAAACTTATTTAGCTTGACAACATTAGAATAACTGATGATAACAATGTCGTTTGGATCAAAATCTTCAATCATCTACACTCTGTATTTAAGTATACTATAATATGTCTATTGCAATTCCAGCTTATCAACATTTGGGATATCCAAGTCCACACACAGCTTCTAGACAAATGCGATCTGAAACAGATGGAGAGGGAAAGAGAGTGTTGACATATACGAGACAACTGCTACATGTATTAATCAATGTTGTTTGGTTATTAATGCTACATGTATAAATTGATGGTAATACTAATACATGTAGTTGTCTAATAGTGTTACATGTATGAATTGATAATAGATGTTTGATAAGGCTACATGTATAAATTAATGATTTTTTTTACTAATAGCGCTGTATGTACTAAATGATGATGTTATTTGGCTAAAAAGGATGGATGTTTTAATTGATGACAATAGCTATCTTAATTTAAATTTATTGCTCATCTCTATCTATTATTCTTAAGTAACTGAATAATGAATATTTCAAATCACAAATTTTGTAACTCTTCTTCTGGAATTGAAATTCTCTTTTGATTTATTCATTGAAGGTTGAAGTTTTTCTCTATTGCATATTTTAATTCATAGTTATGTAAACAATGGCTAGTCAAATTTTTGGTAGGGGTACACTCTTAACTTCCAATTCCCTTTACATGTAGTTTAGTTCTGCCCCCTCACTTTATAAAACGATCAAATTATATATGAGAATATGCATATAGGTACATATTCATCTTCAACTACTTTGTACTAGCTAGTTATTGTATTTTATTAAAAAAAATTCTATATGTGAAAGAGGAAAATTGTACCCCAAGGCGCTCAAATTAAAAACATTCAAAAATTTAACTGGTCCTCCGCATTAAATACGATTATTGTTTACTCATGCTACGTTTTATAACCTTACTCACTTGATCAATGAATACACTCGAATGAAAAATGTTGTCATGTGATATGTGAAAGAGCTATTACATATATAATCAATGCATAGGCGTCGGACTGGGTGGAGGGGGAAGGGGGTCCCCCTACTTGTTTTTTGCAAATATTAGACAAAGCCGTACTCAAAATCTTTTTTTTTTTGCTTGTCAAGATTTCTGATAAGGTCTAGCCTCCCTCCACCGCTCTCAATGAGCCTCAGACTGCAAGGTATTGACAGGCATATCGCTCTATTTTACTAAGGCCCACCCTTTATTTAAAGTCAACGTTAACAAAAGGCTACAAATCAAGATGATTTTCCGCTGTAATTTTTTCTTAAGAATAGCGAAAATACATTTATCCCCGTAACAGTAATGTTTTTAACTGTTTTAAAGAGGTCGTTTCTATTTTAACAACCAAGTTGGTGTAGATTCGTCGTATAAGGAGGGGACCCCAAAAAGTTGTTACAACATATCTTCTGTACAAGTATTTAACGTTTAGTGAGACATTTCTAGTGATAAATCAAATTTTCAGCGCCATTCGTAGAATTATAAGCAAAATACAGAACTCACAATTCTGCTTGGTTTGAATCAATTTTTTGTCCATAGTTACATTCAACTTAAGATTTTTAAACTTGGTATTTCCTATTCAGAACTGTGAGAAAAGTTCTGTATCTTGCTTATAATTCGAAACTTGACACAGCTGAATATGGTTAGCAAAGAGAAAATTGTAAACAATTAACACAGAAGAAGCATGTAATAAAAAAAAAAAGAACACAATTTATTTTTCATAATATATATATACCTTTATATTTCTAGCAGCAAAAACAATATCCGTTTAGACTGAAAATGCAGAGCATCTAAACGAAACACGTTGCATTATAATCAATTATAACGTAGATATCGTACCGAATTACCAATAGAATGTATAGTATTTATAATATGTTGTTAGCGCATCAGATTTTTAAAAATACACCCCCCTTTTTCTACAGTTTCGAGGTTACATTTTAAATAAAGATCGGTCTTTCCTTTCTGCAATTTATAAACACCATTCTATAGGGATGCTTTGTGCCAAATTTGGTTGAAATTGGTAAAGTGGTTTTAGAGCAGAAGTTTAAAATGTGAAAAGTTGACAGACGGACGGACGCACGGACGGACAGACAGACGGACGACGGACGAAAGGTTATCAAAAAAGCTTTCAGCTCAGGTGAGCTAAAAATTGAAGTCGTTAAAATGCTTACCTTGTCACTGGAAATCTACAAAAAGTAATATGTTAAAAACCATTCTGATTTCACAAACAAGTACTCATAGAACTCAATGTAGTTTTGGAAATCAAGTTTTCGAACAATCTGTTGGAATTTCCATGGGTACCAATTGTGCCCCATTGTAAGCAGACCTATTTTTGTAATCTTATGAAGCAGAATTTATTCAAAAACATGTACTTGAAAAAAATAAATCACTCCCTGTTGCTTTTAACTCAACATTCAGGTATGTCGACAACGTATTATCAATTAATAATTGTTATTTCCATACCTACGTCGACTAGATATACACAGCAAAAACTGCAACATATGTTTTTGTTATGTTAAACATATGTTTAACATACGTTTCTTTACATATGTGAAACGTATAAAAACACCCCTATGTTTCACATACGTATTTAAACACATTTTTTACATATGTTTTACGTATGTTTAACATATGTTTTTCATTTCCATATGTTTAACATGTGTGGCTAACCATATATTTCATATGTTAAAATCTACCCATTTGTATGTTCTAAGGAATAAAGTAAAATTCTTTACATTAAATTACTTAGTAAGATTTTACAAAAACAAAACTCGAACAAAGAACTTAAATAACAAACATGTTCAGATCACATTCAATTTAATTTCAATCAGCTCCAATACAAAATCAGTCTTCAATATCAGTCTTAAAAATCGTCTTCAAAATTTCCAGTTTCTGCAAAAGAAGATAATTGTATTTGTAAATTCAAAAACATCATATAATCTACATTTGCAATAAATATACTTAAATAAACAATCCTAGCTGTTTATTAATATGGTGATACAATAACCATAACAAGCATATTGGATTGTCTGAAATTTTATACATGAGAGAGAGAGAGAGAGAGAGAGAGAGAGAGAGAGAGGAGGGATACACACAAGGAAAGAGAGAGATAGACAGTCAGACAGACTGATAGTTGTTGGCTATTTAGAAAAGTCAGAAAACTTCAAAAGTAAAACCGTTTACCTCTGATGAGTATATTCAGCCTCGCTGCCAGATTTCTGCCCAACTCCAACTTTTCAATGTTTTTCCTTAAAGAGGCATGTTTGGACTTCTTTCTAAAATGTTAATTCCAAATTATACACAATCATAAGATTTTTTAAAAATCTACATGATACAAAAATATATCTTATAATTGAAAAAAAAATTATGCATAAAATTTTTTCTATCAATGAATTAGCTTGAATCTGTTGTGTTAAGTGAGATTTTAAACACTTACAAATAGTCAATGTAATAAAATTCATAACATTAATCTATACAGTGAGAACCTTAATTAATTTACCATTATTTTTCACAATTATTGCAACCACAGTGCAGCTTATTCTGCTATCTTTGAACTCAAGTCTTGATCCTAGATTGTTCTTCTGAATGTCTTCAGACTTCCTCCAGACAAATCTTAAATGACATCCATTTGCTACAAAATATATTACACAAAATAGTTGAATACTTACAGTGCTGCTATCGTGAAAGTTGACAAAAATTACCTTATCCTTCCCTATATCCTGTATTCTGCATCCTATCCTGAAAATAAGCTCTATCCTATCCTATCCTATCCCATACCTTCAAAATATAGGAATGCAAGTTAAATTAAACGAAATATAAGAATTAAATGATTTTATCAATTAATGTTGTACTCGAAATGAATAATCAAATCTTAAAACCGAATATCATTCGAGTGGGATAACTTACTTAACTGTACTACGGTAAAATTAAATCGTAAGGGGGTTGAACACAATAACGTAAACAAACAGGTAAACGATTCGATTTTTGATTTCAAAGCATATTATAATACAGTTAAAAATGACATATTTTATGCATAGATATATATTATAATGAATATAAAAATAATTATTGAAAAAATGTTTGAATTGAAATTCCATGATATATGTACTTACATTTTATAAATTTAGAGACACATCTGTCACTGAGTTAAAGTTGATATCCTACATTCGTTTCATTGATGCATTCCTATAAACTTTTTAAAAAATGATTCAATTAGTATTTTATAAGACTATAACTTAATTCAGACGACTTTTTTGTTCCCTTAGCTGCAAATGGAAGTCAAGACCTACTTGTTGCTTTGCAACAGGCTTTGTTCTAGTTCTTTTGCTACTTTCACTTTTCAACTTTTTATATTTTAATATATCTTTAGATCAACAAATATTTTATGCTCCCCATAGGAATTGATTAGCCTAATTCAACTGAAATCCGTTAGCTGCCGAGTTGAGATTTTTCGGGAAAATTATTTTCAGTATTGAGCACGTTGAAAGACCTATAAATAACTGGGTAACCGGCCGTTCGTTTTCTGAAATATTCTATAAATGTGCGATTCTACTACTGTATTTAACTCACTTTTATTTCATTTACTATAGCTAACGTTAAACTTTTAATTCTTTTATCAACATAAAGCAATACTGGTTGCACTCCAGTAGTTCTTTTTTTAAGCACAATGATGTCCGTCGATCGTTTATCGTCTTTCAACCCGAATTTTTTCGGTATGTTCCCTCTATTACCACCGCCCATTGTATGATACAATTTTAAAATGCAAGTAAATGAAAACACTTACCTTTAGCTAATTCGCCCTGCAGCTTGATCTTCTGCTTCCATGACGTAAAAATGTGACGTATATTTGTGAACGACAAAAGTAAAGCCAATTCCGGATTAAATCCGGATTTCTTATTAAATCAATATATAAAGAGAGTACATGGCTTCAGTTAATTCATATTTAGTTATACATCCATTCTTTAATACATGTAAAGTTTAAACCATTTACAAGCATGTATAACATGCGCGGATCTAAAGGGAGGGGGAGGGTCTCGGCCCAACCCCCCCCCCCCCCGACCCCCCGCAAAATGAAAAGTTATTAAATTTACATATTAGCATTATCGCAAATATCCAACCCCCCCCCCCCCCTTAAAACATTTTCTTGATCTGCACATGTATAATGGCAAGGTTATTCTTCACATGTATCTCATATGTTAAAATAACGCATATGGATATGTAACAAATGATCGGGTTTGGGGTTCAGATAATTTTTATATCATACGGGTGTTATCTTTGATGCTAATGGTAATGTGCGAGGATAGTCCGGATGACACTACTATATATAAGAGCTAACTCGAGAGAAGAGCTGACTCTGTGTTCGGCTGTCAAAGGAGTAGGTACGTTAATACGACTGCACAGTGTTCGTATTGGGTTAATCTTTAAATAGAGCGTTAATATTTACTCGTATTTTATTAACTGAGTGTACCTGGCTGCAGCTTGTGTCGGCTGCAGAGATACAGCCCTGTACATGTGATATAGGCATAGAGCCTTATCAGGACAGATCTCGCAGGTCTCGAGGCTGAGACCTGTGCCTCGGATAGAGCCCCGGGTTATAACCCACAGAGCATCAAGCCCCATCCCTTATAAATAACTTGTGAATTATTTGTTTTGCATGCTTAAGGATAGGTCATCCTTACAACTATATCTGTATATATTGACTCGTAATTTTTGTGATCGTTTATGTCGGTATTCATATATGATTATTAAATAAACACATTTCCCAGACTGGTCTCAATCACCGAACCCAAAACACGTTACAAAATTGGTGGCAGCGTCGGGAGTTTGATCAGTCAATTGTTTTCTAAAAATTGTTACTATAATATTAATTATGAGCGTGCGCGATTTACACGCCGATGTAGAATATTTAGAGGGGGAAATAAATCGGCTCAGTAGAGAGATACATGACTCTCTACGGGTTACGAATTCTCCAGGCCGAGGCCGGAGACCCAGACCAGGCATGAGTACCAGTACCCCGTACGTGAGACGGAGAGACAGTGTGAGTGGCTATGTGTCTGGAGATGTGTGCATGTGTGATGATGAGGATCCTGTACCTAGTGACCGGCCGCCAGTGCAGAACAACGCAAACCCAAGAACAAGTAATACGAATCCTGGACCGGTCCGATCTCGGAACTTTGTAAAACCTGCAACATACGACGGATCCGGTTTATGGAATGATTATCTGTCCCATTTCGAATCAGTCTGTCTTTTGAATGACTGGACAGAGACTGAGAAAGGGCTATATTTGGCTGCATCCCTGAGGGGACTAGCACAAGGTGTGTTAGGAAATCAGCCCAGAGACGAGAGACAGAACTATAGGAAATTAGTGAAAGCCTTACAAGAAAGATTCGCCCCTATGAATCAAACTGAGCTATACAGAGCCCAGCTGAGGGAAAGGAGACAAAAGGCTTCTGAAAGTTTACCGGAGATGGGACAGGACATAAGGAGACTCGTGAATTTAGCTTACCCGACAGCCCCCGATGATGTTCGGGAAATACTAGCTACTGAACAGTTCTTAGATGGGCTACATAACTCGGAAATGCGTCTTAAGATAAAGCAGGCTAGACCCATAAACTTGAATGACGCAATACAGAGAGCTGTTGAGCTGGAAGCATATTATAGCTACTGGTTCAGTACTACGAGTGCTTGGGCGAACTCCAGTAGATTTTACATTGAATGGCATTGCCCTACAGCAAGAAATGATTGTCGCAGACTTGACAGTAGATGGGATACTTGGACTAGATTTCCTAGTGAGGCATGAGGCCGTCATTAACATGAGGATGCATCAGATATCAATATCTGGTATCGAACACCCGATTCAGCTTGAGGGGTCAGCGAGCTATTATAAGTTGGCCATTATTCACCGAGTGACTGTACCGCCTAGATCAGAACTGGTAGTTGAAGGGCAAATACGTGCAAGTTCTGATGGAGGACTTCCAACCAAAGCTGGACTGATAGAACCCTCTGAAAAGTTCCAGAATTCATGTATGCTGGCTAAAACACTTGTCCGTAGACAGGACACTATTCCGCTCCGTATCATGAATATTTCGGATGATAGCAAGACCATCTACCCAGGTACTGTTGTTGGGAAGTTGCATGCCGTTGATGAGGTTCTTTCTTTGGTGTCAGAGGGAAATAGAGACTTAGATGTGGACAGAGAGTTCCCAGCTCATTTGCAAGAGCTATTCATTAGCAGCACAAGTTATATAGATAAAGATGATGTCATTAAAGCAAAGGCTCTTCTTTTGAAGTACGCAGCTCTATTTTCAGAGACAGATGAAGATGTAGGCCGAACCGCCAAGGTCAGACACAAGATAGAGACTGGTGTCAATGCACCAATAAAACAAGCACCCAGGCTTCTGCCGTTTCATATGCAAGAAGAGGTACAAAATCACGTATCTGACATGCTAAGAAGAGGAATCATAGAACCTTCTCAGAGCCCGTGGTCAGCAGCAATCGTGCTTGTAAAGAAGAAAGACGGATCCACAAGGTTCTGTGTCGATTACAGACGTCTAAATGGTATAACAACGAAGGATGCCTACCCATTACCTCGTATTGACGAGTCTCTGCATCAACTACGAGGCGCCAAATGGTTCAGTACTTTGGACCTGAATGCTGGGTATTAGCAGGTAGAGCTAGATCCAGAGGATAAGAAAAAGACGGCATTTGTCACCCGACAGGGTCTATATGAGTTCAACGTAATGCCGTGCGGGTTGTGCAATGCCCCAGCCACGTTTGAACCATTGATGGAGACTGTGCTGGCTGGCTTACAATGGCAGATTTGTCTTATATATCTTGATGATATAATCGTTTATGGAAAGACAGTTGATGACATGCTGCAAAATTTAGAACTTGTGTTCGAAAAGCTTCTTGCGGCTGGACTGAAGCTGAAGGCAAGAAAGTGTTCGTTGTTTGCTCGACAGGTGAAATACTTGGGGCATATCATCTCGGAACAGGGGATCGAGACTGATCCTGAGAAGGTAGAGATTGTTAAACATTGGCCAGAGCCAGTAAACAAGACACAGGTGCGCTCTTTTATTGGTCTTTCCAGTTATTACAGAAAGTTTATCCCTAACTTTGCTCGAATCGCTCAACCCTTACATAAACTTACAGAGGCGTCTGTTCCATTCAAGTGGACTGACGAATGCCAGGACGCATTTCAGCTCCTCAAAAATAGATTGATATCAGCGCCTATTCTCACGCATCCAGACTTTACGAAGCCGTTCATATCAGATACAGATGCGAGTCAGTATGCTATGGGTGCTGCTCTTTCACAACTCCAAGATGGCCAAGAAAGGGTTGTGGCGTATGCAAGTAAAGTCCTGAGTAAATCAGAAAAGATGTACTGCGTCACCAGAAAGGAGCTTTTGGCTGTTGTCACTTTCATTAAGCATTTTAGACCTTTCTTGTATGGACACAAGTTCTTAGTTAGAACAGATCACAGCTCGTTGAAATGGTTGCTTCGATTTAAAGACCCGGAGGGGCAGTTAGCTCGTTGGATCGAGGTTATATCCACCTATGACATGGAGATAGAGCATCGGGCTGGTAGACTTCACGGGAATGCAGACGGACTCAGCAGAGTGCCATGTGGCAAATGCGGTTATTTCGATGACTGGGACAAGTCAGAGGTGTCTGAAGGACATGTTAGAATAATCGAGGACAAAATAAGAGAAAATAGTGAATCAGATTTAGCAACATTGCAAGATGAATTTAGGGACATAAGACTTGTTAAGTCTTGGTTGCAATATCCTCTGAGAGCTATGTAGTTAAGTCACTTTGGGCACAGTGGAGCAGGCTAACCCTTAAGGATAACTTTCTATGCAGGGTGTGGGAAGTCGAGGACAGTAACATGACAACATATCAGATAGTTGTTCCTTTATCCCAACGAAGATATATCTTACAGCAGATGCATGATGCAAAAACTTCTGCTCACTTAGGGATGACAAAAACCTTGAATAAAATCAGGCAGAACTATTACTGGCCAGGGCTACAGAGTGATGTAAGGAGCTATATCTCAGGCTGTGATGTGTGCTCCAGAAGAAAAGCTCCTCTCAAAACAAAAAGAGCCCCTATGCAGCCTTTACAGGTAGGCTACCCTTTAGAGAGGATAGCTACAGACATTCTTGGTGAATTTCCTGAGACAGAAAACGGAAATCGATACATTATCGTTATCTCCGATTACTTCACAAAATGGGCCGAGGCATTTCCGATGCGAAATATGGAAGCACAAACCGTAGCTAAGATTGTCACTAATGAAGTAATCTGTAGGCTTGGATGTCCAGCGACAATCCATTCAGATCAGGGAAGACAATACGAGAGCCTTCTCTTCACTGAGGTATGTAAGCTTCTCCAGATCCGCAAGACAAGAACCACACCATATCATCCGCAGTCAGATGGTATGGTGGAACGGTTCAACAAAACATTAGCCACTATGCTGAGCGCCTACGTGGATGAGAATCATCGAGATTGGGATGAAAGCATTCCGTTTGTGATGATGGTTTATAGAGCGTCTCAACATGAATCCACTGGCTATAGTCCTAACATGCTCATGTTAGGAAGGGAGGTCGCTACACCTCTAGATATCATGTATGATATGCCTTCGTCTTGGAAAGAAGTACCTAGAAGTGAATGGGTTTGGATAATGCAAGATCGGATGGAGAGAGCACACGCCTTTGTCAGACGTCATGCAGAAGGTGCAATGTTTCGTCAGAAACATTATCATGACATGAAAATGTCCT
This sequence comes from Magallana angulata, assembly GCF_025612915.1. Taxonomy (NCBI): domain Eukaryota; kingdom Metazoa; phylum Mollusca; class Bivalvia; order Ostreida; family Ostreidae; genus Magallana; species Magallana angulata. The sequence continues at coordinate 4,351,328 of NC_069117.1, forward strand.
ATGAGAAGTTCAAGGAAGGAGAAAATGTATACGTATACTTCCCCCCAGCGCAAAGTTGGATGCTCACCGAAGTTCACGTCCTACTGGCGGGGACCGTTCAAGATACTCACAAAACTATCGGAAGTTTTGTATAAAGTTAACTGTGGTCGGAATGGTAAAGATCAGGTAATACATTGTGACCGACTGAAAACGTGCAAAGCGCAGATTTTGAAAGGAGAGGACGAATTACAGGCCCCTCTGGAGAGCAGCACGGAAAGCCAACTTGATGTTCAGTTTGAGTCAGAGGTTACTGATGAGCGTCAGTCAAAAGAAGAGGTTACAGATGAACTAGCTGGGGAATTCGAGTCCAAGCGCAACAGACGTGCTCCAGTCTGGATGAGAGATTATGTGACAGAATAAATTGTTCAATAAAACAATTAGATATTGTAGCTGTACTGTGTTTGTCGAACATTTTGTTTCATTTTACAGTTTTGTTATTTGCATGTGTTATATATTCATGTTCATCCCCAAGAAGGTGCTATACATCCATCACTCATTTTGTACATTATTCATGTTTGATACGTCATCCTTTTTAGATAAAAATTAAAAAATATATATATATCTATGTTATCGTTTTGTCATGCGAGGACGCATGAAGCAATGAGGCGTGGGTTATGTAACAAATGATCGGGTTTGGGGTTCAGATAATTTTTATATCATACGGGTGTTATCTTTGATGCTAATGGTAATGTGCGAGGATAGTCCGGATGACACTACTATATATAAGAGCTAACTCGAGAGAAGAGCTGACTCTGTGTTCGGCTGTCAAAGGAGTAGGTACGTTATTACGACTGCACAGTGTTCGTATTGGGTTAATCTTTAAATAGAGCGTTAATATTTACTCGTATTTTATTAACTGAGTGTACCTGGCTGCAGCTTGTGTCGGCTGCAGAGATACAGCCCTGTACATGTGATATAGGCATAGAGCCTTATCAGGACAGATCTCGCAGGTCTCGAGGCTGAGACCTGTGCTTCGGATAGAGCCCCGGGTTATAACCAACAGAGCATCAAGCCCCATCTCTTATAAATAACTTGTGAATCATTTGTTTTGCATGCTTAAGGATAGGTCATCCTTACAACTATATCTGTATATATTGACTCGTAATTTTTGTGATCGTTTATGCCGGTATTCATATATGATTATTAAATAAACACATTTCCCAGACTGGTCTCAATCACCGAACCCAAAACACGTTACAGATATTTTACTAGATAAACATTGATGGTAACCTAACAAGAAAAATTTATGGTAAACACGATGACTTTTTTCTATAGTCAACTTTCCTTACTTAGCAATTTACCTTCATCACCTGCATATAGTGTTTGTGTCTCTTAGTTAATTCGATACACAAGGTCATGCTTTTTGTATGAACAGTTTCTAAGGCGAGGCAAGTTACTCACAAACAAGTCGATAAAACAGGACTAGTACTATCAACAGTTTCGTTTGAAGTCATCTTCTCGTAAGTTCTATGGTCGATACAATGACCTTGTCAGCAAATGCAATCTTCCACTGGGTCGCATGCTGACTGACGTTTTTCATACTATTTGTTAGACCATAATCAATCACCTTATTGTCTACGGACTTCTCCGGTTTTTTTACCCGATTACGACAAAGAACACACTGCAGATGTGACTGGTCAACAGAGGATGCTCACTCCTCCTAGGCACCTGATCCACAGGATGAATGACCATCTTTAAGTCCTCCTTAAAGATAGCTTAAAGGTGTTTAAAGGTAGCTTAAAGATGATCTTTAAGCCACCTTTAAGCTACCTTTAAGCTATAAGTATTGCTTAAAGGTGGCTTAAAGAAAGCGTAAAGATGGCTTAAAGGCAGCTTAAAGACTATCTTTAAGCCACCCTTAAGCCACCTTTAAGGACAACTTATAGGTCCTTAATGTCCAAACTTCTTTAAGCCACCTTTAAGCCACCTTTAAGCTACCTTTAAGCCACCTTTAAGCCATTAAAAAAAAAATTAATTCAATATTGTGCTTAATTTCCAACAAAATGTATTAACTTTATGAAAGAAAAGGTATTAAAACGGTTTTTGTTCTAGAAAGAAAAATGAAAAAAAAAAACACAAAAAAACCCGGCCACGGCGAGAATTGAACCCGGGACCCTTAGTTTACTAGCATCAGCACACATCCTCTGCGCCACGGCAACTTACATATGTGTAACGTTTTTATATCCTATATATCAGTGGATATTGAATCACTGTATTGAATTTGTTTACTTGAAAAGATTTTGACAAACCATTCAGTTTGTAACAATCAATTATATCTAATTTATAAATTACATGCATGCATGTATTTAGAATGAAATACGGAACTTGGTCTTCAGTGAACAAAAATATATTATACCTAAATGGAAACCGTTAGGTTCACTAAAGTAGCTAGGCTTTCTTAGTTAATAAATTTAAACCGAGTAGATATACGTTCATCTAATTTATAGCTATAAAAATGTAAGAAAGAAAATGAAATCATTTCTTTTATTAAATGCATTGATACTATTAGGGTATTTGTTCAATTTCCCGCAATTTCCCGGTTTTCATGATCGTGGCGCCGTTCCAATATGTACATGATTTTTAAACTATCAATTCTATAACAAACAAAATTACCAATTACCGGTGACGTATTTACTGCATGTGGCAATTGCAAATGACTTGTACATACAATTGTATGATGTGCCAGGCCGGGTATATTTGACATATTTACCCTTATACATATATTTAAATAATCAACCCCTATTTATGATCACCGGTACATTAATTAATTAGCCTCAAGATTTTACTCTTACATACATGTATCGTTAATTTGTAGACGTAACATCTTTGAAACCCAGAGCTAGGAAATAATACTTTGAAAATGAATTACAAATGTAAATTAACTTTTATTCACTAGACTTATCGTATACTCGTACATACTAAGATTCAACGCCTTTAGAAACCCTGACGTGCACCTGGGCACACGACACACCTGTTGTGTATATCTTGTATATTCTGTGTTAGTTCCAGGGGTTTTCTTAAGTTGGACAAACAATAGACTTTAATTAGATATACACAAACATGCACCTGGGCACACGATACAACTGCTGTGTATATCTTGTATATTCTGTGTTAGTTCCAGGGGTTTTCTTAAGTTGGACAAACAATAGACTCTAATTAGATATACACAAACGAACAAAACAATGTCTAGACAAACAAAGCAGTAATATCCTGCCCGATATAACAAAGGCAGTTGAGAGTCTTTTCATCTTTAACATGTATCTAGCAGATCTAGAGTTAGAAAATAATGAAAATTGAAAAAAAAATACAAACCTTAAACCGATTAACAAATTAAATCATGCATTTTTGGTTCATTATCTTTATTTTGTTTAATAACCGGATGAACTTAGAGAGAGAGAGAGAGAGAGAGAGAGAGAGAGAGAGAGAGAGAGAGAGAGAGAGAGAGAGAGAGAGAGAGAGATTTTTTTCACCGAATCGGATTAATTTATAATAGGAAACAAATATACTTTAATTAGTTTTATGCACATATTAAGATACAGAGACTGCGCTCATACCTACAATAATTTTGAAACCCCCAAAAAATTATAAAGAATTTTATAACGGCAATCTGTGTCCATCAGAGCGGTGCTGATGATAGCGATCTGTGTTTAATGGAGCGACGATTAAAACCGCCTGGAACACCCCCACCCCCCTTCCTTGGAAATTATATTATCACTCGGATGACCCCCTCCCATCTCTATAAAAGAGCTTTTGCATTTAATATATGTTTTTATTGTTCAGCTTGATCAATATTGACTTAAAGACAGTGTAAAGGCAGTGTAAAGAGAGCGTAAATGCCAATTAAAGATGCTTAAAGGTGGCTTAAAGGTGGCTTAAAGGTAGCTTAAAGAAGTTTGGACATTAAGGACCTATAAGCACTTGCTTAAAGGTGACTTAAAGGCGGTTTAAAGGTTGTATAGCCTTTAAGCTCCTCTAAGTCACCTTTAAGCCACCTTTAAGGACTTGCTTAAAGATGGTTTTTCGCCCTGTGATCGTACCTCTATTTTTTTAAGGGTCAGTGTTGTTCTGCTTTGAATTTGTATTTCGTTTTTAGATTTTTGAGATGGTGGACAGTCTGTTATTGTAATTTTTATTAATGTATATTTATTTAAAAAACTATAGGTACTAACAGCTGTGGAAGAATATTGCAAGCCAAATGAGGGAACAACAGATGTTAAAAAAGGCATTTTTGGACCACCACAATTACATTTTTATGGGAACTATCTTTGTGTTATTATGCTCATGGCTGTTTTATATAATTTCTATTGTATGTATATAGAAACGTAAGTGACAATTAACTACTTAACTTTTGTTTTAAATAATTGAAAATAGAATACATTAATCAAAAATATAACCTCTCAGGTTCAACATTGTTATAAGTACTTTTTTAAACTTAGAAAAAGATCAATTTTCTTTAAAAGGATCTTTCATACCAAAAATTTGGTAACAAATCTGTATTTCCTTAGATAATTTAGTTTCATTTAAATCTTTTGTTCATTTTGTAAACCCGTGAAAATCGTTTTTATTAATTTAATTTGTATAGTTTCATCCAGCAGTTTGCTTTAAAATAATTTTCTTGTTTCAGTTTCATATCTTAGTGGATATAAATGAAAATTATGCAAATAAAATTCAAGATTTTTTTTTATTTCAAATTTTTATAAAATTTCTATTTTATAAGACTTTATAAGCAGAAAAGTACAAAATTTTAAAAATAAAGGGTTGTCTAAAACAAACCTTTTATTTTAAAACTTTCAAAAAAGTTATTTGTTAAACTTCGGAGCCTTATATTGTAAAATACTTGGCCTACAATTGGTAACAAATAAATGATTCAAAAAAGTTATTACACTTTATTGGTATAGAAAACCACCTTAAATGATGAGGTATATTAAACCAGTATAGTTAAAAGTGCTCGCAAAATAATAAACAAAATTAAGAGAAATCATCCAAAAAAATATACAAACTGTAATCTAAGCCTTTTTTAAAAAAACATCAACTGAATCTTACAATGGAGTATAAAGACAGCAGGACTATTAAAGTACCTAAAGTATATTTCATCTATGTTGAAAACATGTAAATGATTCTTTTATGTTTACCATTTTGTAAATGGCATTTATAGAGATATCTCATTTTGCATTTTGATACACTAGGAAAATTATTTGCCTGGTAAAAATCTGATACTTTGTTAAAATTCTGAAATCCTGATAAAACGTGCATTATACCAGGTAACTGGATATAAGTTCCATATCAAAAGCATATTAATACAAATAAAATTACAATGTTAATGTTTTCAATAAATGAAAGAGTATTAAGGACAAATAAATTAAAACAAAGACTCTTTTGAAGCTAAAATGGGTACCTTTGCTTATTTCACTGAAACTGGACATTCATATGTACCTCAGAAACCAAGCAAAATAATATCAATTGTCCCAATGTACTTTACAAACTACTACATATATATTATACAGTATTTAGATTAAAAATATAAACAATTCGTGATCTGTAACGCTACCGTATCTTTTTTTTAAATTTAACTTTAGAATAAAACGAGTAAATAAAAAAATAATTGAATTTTATTTTCATTATATTTGCTTTCGAGATAAATTCGAAAATTTATGCACAGATTCTGTTATAAGAAAGTTCTAAAATGTATAAAAATGTATTAACGTATGGTATACAAATGGATAAATGTGATGTCAAATTCTAAAATATTCATTCACAGTATGCAAAATTTAAACGTATTTTCCTTTTCCTTCCAAGACGTACATATAACTTATGCATGATATCAAGATGAAAAATAATCCAAAAAATGACGTTATAAAAAACAAAATAAATACTAGCAGACTAATTGTTCTCAAACAATTAAAGGTCTTTCCACCTCATTATTTCTTTATGTTTTCTTTGAGTATAATTAATAAAACATTTTCTTTGCGTTACTTTTTAAAAAAATAAGTTAAAACACTTAAATATGTATTTTTTTTTATTTGACCTTGACTTTTGACCTTTATTTCATATTGACAGGTAAAGGTCAACATTACAATTTAAAGTGGTTTAATGGCCTTACAATGTAAGTTTCAAATAATGTAGGTGTTTTTAACAAACTTACGGTGTTTTTAACAAATTTAAGAAACTTCAGGGGCAATAACTGCTAGAAGGGGGTTTCGGGCCCTGACGGTATGACAGAATGAAGAACCCTCTAAGTGTACTGAAGACATTGCGCAGCATTGCTTAGGCGTCCCGATGCTAAAATGCGGCTGGAAACAATATTATTTGAATCATCGCAAAAATACTTTGACCGGGAGTATTTGTTAAAATCTATGTTACATTTATTGACATCGATGTTAAACATTATATTTGATGCAATTTTGTGACGTCATATGTACTTCATAATTACGTGACAGGCGAATCCTAATATTGCAAATGATGTAGTTAAAACGCATCGGCGCAGGTGATTAATGACATTAAATCATACATATTTTAAAGAAAAATCCTTTGTTAAGTCATAAACTTTGACGTTCTTGCTTGGGAAAGAAATAGATATTTCGTTTATAGAAGATATTGTTGAAACATTCCACAAAATCATCAAAATAATGCACATTTTTACTAATCAAAAGCGATATACAAGAAATTGGGGTAAATCCGTAGGTTTCCCAAGCACAATTCACATTGGTACTTATATTCTCTACCAATTTTACGTAAAATATTCTAAAATTGTGTTGATCTTTCACCTGCGCCAAGCTGGTTTTACATGCATTAAAATTTCTTCATTCAGTTGTTTACACGTAGTAGGGAGAGTCTCCAAACCACTGGTTTATAAATAGTCTTTTACTTAAAACGAAGCTTTATAACTGCCGATTATTTGATACTGGTTTTTAATATGAATGAATTCTGTACGTCTAGAATTAACTGCAGCATCTACATAAAGGAAACATGCGGTATTATACTGGTTTTATATAATTCACTTTTAACGTTAAGATACATTCCCTGAGAACTATCGACAGGAATGCAGATCGTGACGTCAAAGTTAATTATGACGTCATATCGTATGAGGTACAGACAAGTGACTTTCTACATATCGCATTGGAAAGCCTTAACATGCCCGCGTGGTAAAAGTTCCATGTCTCTACCTCTAACGGTCGGTTCATGAGAAATAGCGATAACAAGCATTTTGTACAATAGGGGCAATAACTCTATAATTTTTTCAAGATAGGGGCTAAAGGGTAATATTTTGAAATGTCTCAAGAAGTTCTACTACATCCAAGAAAAAGTTTTTCTATACCCCGCTCAACAAAAAAGATCTACAAACTCATTAAATAATTGGTCTGACGTCCCTATGATAGATAATAAAAAGTTGGAAGGAATTTTATGGAAATTTGAATAATTTCGGGGGCAATAACTAGTAGATGGGGCATCGGATCCTTTTGGTAAGAATAGACTGGAGAACCCTCAAAGTGTACTGAAGACTTTGGTAAAAGCTCCAAGTCTCTATCTCTCATGGTTTCAGAGGAGTAGCGATAACAAGTTTTTCGTACACAAGGGCAATACTTTGTAAGTTCTGGGAGTTATTAAGCAAAGGGTCATATGGTACCATAACTTTTAATAGTCAATAACAGAAAGAACAAATTGTTTCAATATCTCTAGAAATAAAAGGAAATACAAAAGGTTTTAGGCCTAAAAGGTGGAAAGACCTAATAAAGTAAACAGCAAGCGGTTAATAAACCATCATGTGATAAAAGATTTCTAACGCAATATTGAAACTTAAGTAACGTACTTCCCATGCGCCAAACATTATGAAGAATGTTATAGTAAAATGTTTATCTATTTACATCGTTTTGGATTTCATTCTCTCTCTTTTCAAACAAATTGGCGAATCTCCATTCCACAAAATACTCTTTCTTGTAGTTCTATTGACATAGTTGATATTTCTATTCTCTAGATCTTCAGACATATTTTAAATTTGAAAAATATAGCAAACTCTGTTGTCAAAACCAGCACAAGGATTGCTTCAGCTATCTGTGAATCGACAAGGTTTTCCAAAATAATGTTTTTAATTGGCAAAAATTAATTTTAAAAATAAACATTGTCCTTCTATTTGCCACTAAATATCAGAACTATTACTTACATTTGGAACAAACTTACCTCCAAAGTCCCTATAATGAGTAGAGAAACTTGTAGCAGGCTGATTTTGTATTCTTCGATGTTTGTAACACTTAAACGCTTGATAACGTTCATGCAGTTCTGGTAATTTTTTAAAACAGTAAGATATGGAAGAAAAAATTATATTACTGTATAATATTAGTTAAAAAAATCAAAACGTTTATTTCTTCATTACCTACTACTACATGTATGCGATTCGTTTTACAGCAGCATATTATAATAAAAATAAATGTTTTAACTGATCATTTAACATGGATAGTAAAAAAAATTGCAGAATAAATATTTACAGATTTATAGGTTCCAGAGCTGACAGAGGAATGACAGTTAGACGGTGCACTTCCATAATCGTCCTCTGTCACATAATTGCAGCAAGTCTTTGGAATCTGTGAGGCAGTTGCCTGACAGGAACCGGATGTTGTACACCATGGAGTGCTGTCAAAGTCGTTGGTCGTTCCTTGAACTTGGTTTATAGCACAACACTCATACTTAAATTTGGAACAACATAGATATTGTAAAATCTATCATTATCAGACAAATAATTAAAATATGAATTGGTATCAGATACAGATTCAATTTTATTTGCATGATTTATATTTTAATATCTTATAAATGATGTATGTCCCTCAATTTTGAAGGATTGTGCTTTAAAACATTTTGCAATCTTACCTCAATGAAGAACTTGTTCCAGCTTTTTGATAGTGCATCATTACTGCTGATGTTGTCTGAGGTGTAAGTTTTCTCCAGCAAATTGAACATTGTTGCCTTTAATTGAACAAAGTTCTAAACGGAGAAAAATTAAAATTAAAGTAAGATGACTCTTGACTTGCATTGTTGATCCCAATCAAGCAAAATTTTGTTGCATTTGATCTCAATAAGCATAACAAATCGTAATTAATTTGAACTGACTTCAAAAAAGTTAAAACAACAAAAGAAAGAAAGAATGGTACGAACTATGTCTGATTTTTCTGCTTTGGTTTTCCGAATATCGTTGTAGTAAACTACCATTGCGATCGAAAAAATGATTGCATTGCAAGCAAGCTGTGAACAAATATACATTACGTCACAAAAAAATGTTTTTATATAAATACAATGTACTTAAAAAAGTGAGAATTAGTGCCTTAAATAATTAGAAAGGTAGTACTCACAAGAATAAATAATGCTCTTTTTAATTTTTTAGGCATCAACTTGAAAAATAATATCAGCAATCTGTGAACATATCTACATTAATCACCAAATACAATGTATTTATACAAACAATTGAAAAAAGTTAGAATTGAGTTTATCAATTAAAACCTGAAAAACTCTTTAAAAGTAATCTAGCATTGAAAATGCAAAATTTAACTTAAAATTAAATTTACTTACAGATTTTGGGTGTAGCAGTTTGCGTACTTGAGGCAGCAACAGGGAAATCAAGATCAAAATAAAATAAATGAAGTTCAAAATCAACAGAAATATTCCCAAAATACGCAGATTTGTAGTCTTTTCCTTAATTGCGTGGTGTTTACATGGAAAATTAAAGTTTATACTGATTGACTTGAGGGCCTTCTCTAGCTCACATGGCTTGGCCTTTGAAATTTCCTCGCTTGATGATATTAACACAATAGCTGCAACCTATGAAAATGTTGAAATAACTTATATCATGAGGATTGAAAAAAATACTATTCAAGAACTTTTTAACATTTTTGAAGAACACAAAATTATGAACAATTAATATAATTATACCATAATTATTCCTTTTGAACACAAAACAATGAAAGATGTCTTCTTTTCTACTGAGCTTTTGTGTTGCTGTAAATAGAAAAATAGTGGTATTTTTATCAAAGGAAAAGATATTTAAAAGAATAAAATATCCTTAAATGATGTAGACGACATTTACTATAAAGCTGAATATTGGGAATCTTAATACATTGATTATTAAAATGAAAATACCATCTTTGGTGGTATACTTCTCCGGCTTGGTTTTTAATATCTGGGTTTAGAAGAGTGACCTTTTCATCATTTAAGCTACATATAAAACATATGTTAAGTTTTTATTTTTATTTTCACTTCAGCCGATCAAATGTGTGTATGTACTAATATCGAATACGTCATTTGTTTAAATGACAACAAATGACATAGTCACACAAATTTGTTGTCTTAATTTCACAGGTAAAAACGACTTGTCGAATGCCAGCATTTGTAAAATTTCAGTTTCTAAATAAACAGTGAATGGTTCATTAGATTGTTTCATGTACAACATTTTATGACACTAACACCATTAAAGAACTGCATTACAATTATGAAATATTCGTGTAATGTAACATAATTTTCAATCGATCAGAATTCAGTACTTTTTTATCTTGTTTAATCTCTCGCCATTATTAAAAGCAGCTAATATTTCTTCTTCTTCCACTTTCCTCCTGAACACTTGTTCTTGAAGATTTTGCATGTATAATTTGAATTTAACGTGCTTTAAACTTATCTTTGTCCTTACGATTACTTTAGATACATTTTGTTAATTTTTTGTTTGTTTTACACCTTTTCGGTCAAAATGACGTGCTTTATACTTTTTCCGTGTATAAGGGTTCTTTTTTGAAACACTGTTAAAATTGATGAAAATAATGTTTTAATACTTTCTAGGTGTGGTTTAATTAAGTTATTAGAAGGGATAAATTGTTGAAATTGCTTTCCAATGTGTTTTACTCTGACAGTTAAATGATGGTCATAACAGTCAATTAATATTAGTCATCATGTGAATGAACGAGGCTTAATTTTGATACTGTTCATATACTCTAAGACCGAACGCTTAAGTGGATATCGATAGCGTATTAATTTCTTAAGAATGACCATTGTTTGAGGACGCAAGTAGGAAAATTCGAATAAAAGTATTTACTTATAGTCTGTCCCAAGACATTTTTGCCGAATATTTTCTTAAATTATTCGATATTTTTAAATACTTCTTTATTCAGACAATGTTCATTCAATAAAATTAAACAATCTCAAGTTTTCCCTTTCAAAACACCTAGCTTGAGAGGTTTCATTACACGGCTAAAATAGATAATCTACGGGGGTTTTGCATTGCATCAACCATAATAAGGCCCGGATGATAACGTTGAAAAATTGTGCGAGGTATTCCGAGTGACTCCCGAATGGAGAAAAGATGTCAACATTTCCCATTATAATCTCCGTTAAAAATCTGTTTTCGTTCGAGGGGAAATGATAATTTGTGAATGAAGTTATCTTTCAAATTTTCCATTTCCTCGATTTCGATTGCACTTCTTTCGCATGTATGTGTATTTATATTAAAACTCGTCTAAATGTGTAGCAAAAATATCTTCGGACAAACAAAAGATACCAAAAACTTGCATTTGACGTTTCAGTATTTTGATAGAAATTGTTTAATGGTGTACCTTCTGACGATATATACATATATTTCAGTTTGGCTTGTTTACGAATCAATTTATGAAAGTTCCATACGAAAAAAATGATAAATACATGTCTATATACATATACTATATTTACACCTCTAAAGAATATTATTGATTTTAGTTTTGTCTCAGTTATACGCACTCTTCATAGTTAAATACATATTTATTAAAAGGTAAGTCTACAATTGAATTTCGTTTACCGTCTGTGTATCTTGCTCTTTCGTAAAAATCACTGGCATCATCGTGCCTTGGTCTTTGGTATAAATAACTTCAACTGGTGTGTTTCCCTTCAATGTCATTTCAGTAAAGAATAAACTGACTTAAAGGCAAGTTATCAAGCATTAAAAATATACTTGAACGCGAGTCCTTAAAACAATACAAAGAGAGAATGGTTAAAGGGGCATGGTCACGATTTGGTCAAAAATTATTTTTCCAATTTTAATGTTAACGATGCTTTAGTAAGGCATTTTAATAGGCAACCTAAATTTGAGTACCACTTGTTGAGTTATAAGCGATAAACAGACCTTGCAATTCTTTGCTATGTAAACTAAGCTTTTGCTTACATTTTAGATGTTGAAGTAAAAATCCCAGTTTAAGACCTAAAATGAATGTGATAAACGTTAGAAATTGATTCTTTATGCTTAAAATGAAAAAGAGTATAGACAAATCAGCTTGAAAATTTTTTTGAATGCTATATTGAACCGATGTTAACAAAAACAGGGCACGAGTCTTGAATATGACGAATAATTGTGAGAACTGCATCTTGCTTTTAACTCTACGGCTGATTCTCAAATTTCATTTGATCATTAGTAATGCATTCCCTAACCATTGTAAATGATAAAACAGAAAAAAAGATTTGACCAAAGTCGTGACCATGCACCTTTAAAGGTATACTTAATGTTTTGAAATTTAATTATCTTTCACTTTCTCACTTTCTAACTGTTAATGTTTTATGCCGATAGAGATACAAAATATAAAAATATAATAGGTATGATACAATTCAATTAACACTGCATAATATGTGTTATGCACGTTTAGGTTCAAGATCTAGAAAATGGTTCCAAAGTGTATTGTTGGTACCAGAACCATTATCACGTCATAATTGATTTGTTAAATCTTTTTCCCGTTTTCAACGGATTTATAGGAACTATGTAGAAAATGAAAAAGTTTCTTGACATTCTATATTAAATCATAAAAAAGTAATCCCGATACATATATTCAATTTTGCATGATTTGAAAGAGGAGGTCAAATAATTGTTTGATGCCGTTTTTGAAAGCTTGTAGGCATTCTAGATATATTTTATTACTGTAAAAGTGACAAAAGTCCAAAATTTGTAAGTTTTTTATATTACATTCGAAATTAACCGTTAAAAACTATTTTTTATCATGTTAACCAAAATTTAAGCCCCGGGACACTTGTCGAACAAAGGTATTGTTATGATGCATTATTAAAAGAATTTATAGTCTGAATTTCATAAAACTTAAAGCATCTTTAATTTACTACATCTTGATCCCAAACAAAACAGATACGAATTCTTTACCCTTCGAAATTTTAGTTTGCCATATCTTCTTTCTTCTGGAAGGTGTATCTAGAATATCATATGTACATTTTGATTAAATGAAACGAAATATATATCATATAATTCCTATCTTACCTCTATGGGGGGAAAAATAATCACCTTTAGTAATGGATTCGCTTTTTCTTTTATACGTAGTGGTTTGTCGGGTATAGGCTACAAAGAATTTTTGCAAAACTACACGTTTAATCGGATGTCCAAACTACAAACTTTAATCTATGTTTGAAAAGTTTATGGGTTTCTCATTATTGTTGTAAAGTAATTAACAGGTCTGATACTTACGACTGGTTTTATATCAATGAGTTCTATGACACATTTGTTTTGATTAGGGTTGTCGTAGTAAGTGATCTTCAAGAAATTAACATGTTCAATACATATGCAAGACAAAACAAAGTTTTTACACATAAAATTTCATTAATATATAGAGAAGTTTGAAATAAGGAAAAAGAACAAGTTTGCTTATAATTAGAAATGACTTTATTGTTATGTATAATCTAGATACCTCGTTGTCGTTCAATAGTTTGAATTTATTCTTCTTTTTCTGAAAAAAAAATTGCATCGCGAAATTTACGACTGTAGAACATTTATATGAAAACATACGGTTTAGCATTGCAAATCATATTATCTATATCTTATAATACCCGCACTTTCTAAAAAAATTTCGGGTATATTGTTGTTACCCTGTTCCGTCCGTCCGTCTGTCACGTTTTACTTTCTCAAACTGCTCTCACATCTTATAAACCAGCAAACTGAACTCTTGGAGTTTGATTTGGGGTATCATGTTGTTTTGTAAAAAGGTTTCAAAAATTCTCTGTTAGTCCTGGGGGTCAAATAATTGGTAAAAAATGACGTTTTTTCACAAAAAAACCCTTCTTCCTCGAACTCCTCCTACATTTTCAACAGTAGACAAATCATCTCCTGGAATATGTTTTAGGGTATCCTATAGATGCGCAATAAGGTTTCGGAATTTTCAATATTGTCCTGGGGGTCATTTAATGGCTGAAAAATGACGTGTTTTTTTTTTACAAAAAAAACTGGTTTCAAAAACGTCATTTTTTTTTGGCAGTAGCCAAATGATCTTCTAGAATATTATTGGGGGTGCCATATTGAAGTGCGATCAGGTTCCATAATTTTTTTTTATTAAGGGGATCAGTGGGAAACAAAAAATGACTTTTTTTTGCAAAAAAGTATGGTTCCCGGAACTTCTCTTACAACTTTTGGAGTAGCTACGTCATCTCTTGGGATATAATTGGGGCTGTCCTATAGATGTGCAATAAGGTATTAAAAATTTAAATTTCATCCAGGGAGTCAAATAGTAGCAGAAAATTGACGTTTATCACTAAAAAAAAGTAGATCCCAGAACTCTTCTTATGATTTAATGGATAGACACATCATATCTTTGGATATGATAGGGACTGTTCTATAGATGTGCAGTAAGGTTTAAAAAATTTAAATTTCATCCAGGGAGTCAAAAAGTAGCCGAAAATTGACGTTTATCACTTCATAAAAACATAGATCCTAGAACTCCTTTTATGATTTAATGGATAGACACATCATATCTTGGGATATGTTAGGAACTGTTCCATAGATGTGCATTACGGTTTTGAAAAATTAAATTTAACCCTTTTTTCAGAAGCCCATTACCTACATACCTTTTGATGCCCTTTAAGGATCAGAATATATATGGTTAATGGTGGGGATCTCAATCGTTTTCGAGATATTCGTGCACCTGTTCGAGGGGGGTCACGACAACCCCCAGGGCCCATGACCAACATACCGTTTGATGCCCTTTGACACAAGGAACAAGAATATATATGGTTTAAAGATTGGGATCTCCACGGTTTTGAAGCTATTAAGGGACTTGCTGTTTGAGGGGGTCAGGACTACCCACATGGCCCATGACCTACATAACATTTGATGCCCCTTGACATCAGAAACATGAACATATATGGTTTAGGGGTCATGATTATAACAGTTTCTGAGATATATGGTAATTTCAAATTCCTGGGAGGTGGGATGATCCCAGGGGTCAAATCTAATAAACCCTATATATTGCTAGTAACAGTCAATATATGATTATGAAAACCCTATATTATCATCTTTGTCCGTTTTCAAGTTACCATTTACAATAGAGTCTACGATTCTTCCTTAAAAGTTCAATGTTAGACCCCACACCCTTTTGACCACCCCCCCCCCCCACCCGAAAAGTGGTTGTCTAACCGAAAATGAGAAAAATCAAACCAGGGTGCACAACTAGATATGCAGGCCTATCGTATCATAGAGTTTTATACAATTATGTTAAGCCATCTCTGAGAAACAAGTTCAGAGCGGGAAAGAAGAAAAAAAAGAAGACGAATAATAATAATACATGTATTAAGAACCGTACAGAAACAATAATTCTCCAAATTTCATTCGGGAGACTTAATAATAAAGATTAAATAGAGATACGATCATCAAACATCAATCATTTAAAGATAATTGACAATATCTGATTCTAAGGGGGTCAGGATGACCCCTTGGGGTCATGACTTACATGCCATAATGATCTGATGCGCCAAGACCCAAGAAGAAATAATATCTTTGGATTAAGGTGGGGATCTCAATGGTTTTTATAATATTTGATAATTTCAGGAAAAGCACTTGGGATCATGACCTACATACCATCTGAAATGCCTTGAACAAAGAAACAATAATATAATATGTACATGAAATGATTCAATTTAAAAACCCAGAAAGAGATCAATCATCTATGTTTTGTAATACTTCCTATGTATATATACATGTATTAGTTTGTGTTTTGTTCTCTACTATATTCATGTTCATCACTGTAGTATGGCTTACTCTTATTTTAAATTACATTAAAAAATTGTCAAATATAAGACTTGGAACGCCCACGCCCGAACAAACTCAAATATAAACTGTTGACAAGTTAAAATTAATAACAATCAATGATTCAAATTATAAATGTTTATACTTCACATTAACCCCCCCCCCCCCCCCCATCTAACCTGGTTCAAAAGATTCAGTCTTCTTAATACATTCTTACATGTGTACAGTAGCAGATTTTAAATCATTTCTTGATTGCTTTTTCTCTCCTGATGCACATAAACAATTTGGAAATTGCTTAATTCAATTTTTAAGATTTATAAACAAAATGTTATATGCATGTGTATTCGCCTATTTGGGGCAATTGTAAAGTCTCCTAAACAAAGCAGTGTCATCATTAGGCTAGGAATTACCCACATGGATCAAACACTACATATGAATAAGATAAAATACTTTATTATTTCTAGTTCTAGAATGTTAAAGTGTCTCCAAGGGGGCATAACCTATATACAATTTGACATTAGAAGATATTTTGTATTTTCCTGTTTCGTGGGGTCAGAACAGTCCCATGACCATGACCGACATTGTATTTGATGCATTATAATACATTAAGAAAGAAATACTCCTTCCTTCCAATGACAAAAACTTTACAAATGCGATAGGATATGTAACCATGATAAGCTTATTTAAATATTAAAAGATGATGATACAGTTCAAAAGGGAGATCCCATTTAGAAAGTGAAAGTAATCAAACTTATGTATGCTGGCATCCCATTATATTGTGCTACTGCTACTACATGTATTATGCTACAAAAGTGTAAACTTGATCTGTAGTTTAACATTGTGAAGCTGTTCAGCAAATTTCATATTATTCCTCAAACGCATAAAGAAAAAAAGCGTGGAAAACTGAAGTGGGACAGACAGACGGACGGACGGACGGACAGACGGACTGACGGACGCAGAGGAAAGCTATAGTCCCCTCCAGTGAAAGTCGGTAGGGGACTAACAAGCATTTTAGGTTTAATAATTGTACTTACCGACACCACTAATTTTGAATTATATGCAAAAAAATCTTTTCAAAGGACAAAATCGTTTGGGAGAGCTGGAGTCGATTTTTTTTATCACCTGTCGATCAATCCTAACAAAGTTTAAACTTGACTTATAGTGTTTGACATTATAAAGCTACACGTCAAGTTCAAAATCAATTGTTCAATATACAACTTTAACCAGAGGTTCACAATAGAACCAGACTTCCTAAAATTGCATCCCAACAGCTTTAAGCTTATCAAGCCGAATATATTGTTTTGGAGAAAAAAAAGTTCCTGTTTATACGTATGCAGAAATTCATACACACACCCTCCCCCATTGTGACCTTACCTTAATCCCGGAAATCATGATTTGAACAAATCAAAATTTACACTGCCTGAAAAATGCTTTAACTGTAATATAAATCCAGTCCCCTCCCTCCTCACTGTAGTCCAATCTTACCTCTGGAGATCATGATTTGAACAAACTTCAATACACGAAAAAAGAGTTTTAAAGATTTAAAAAAAAAACAGGAATATACCTCATTGTAGCCCCACACTATCTCGGCAATTAACATTTGAACAAACTCGAATCTACACTACTTGAGGATGTTTCTTACGGAAAGGAATCGCCGCCAAAAAGTCTGCTTTTCTTGCTTTTATTCTTGTTATGCTTATTTCGTTTTTCTTCAGTACATTTACATTTGCATGTCACTTTGTTTTCTTAGTCATGCTTATTTTGATTTTGTTTTTCTTAATGGTTTGCTTAATTCCATGTTCTCTTCTTATTCAGGTTCTGACTTCTATCTTTGTTTTAAACGTGAATTCAATCACGCAAAACCATTAAGCACTTTTCAAAAAGAAGCATAGTTGGGGGGGGGGGGGTAAACCCGTACCCGCAAGAAATATATCAACTCCGGATGGAGGAAAAAATTGATAAAAAACTAGACAGACTTGGCCAGCAGATAAATATTTGAAAGGGTTCGCACATTCGAAATTAAAGACAGTATCCAGAAAAACGATGCTAAGGAAGAGGTTTTGAATAAAAACGCCGTTGAAACTTCAGTGTCATCATGACTGCAGGGTTTAAATAGAAGTCGCCATTATAGATCTATGCCATTTGGCCAGGGAATAGTACCACGTACTCAGAGGGGTATAAGAGAGTCGATCGGTTCCGAAGTACCTTACTACTGTGCCGACGGGTAGGATATTCAATCGGAATTTACTTGTTGTTAAACTTCCAGCGGATTTGAAGCTATCCGGCACGACGAGGAGTGTCAAACGGCCGATCAACCATTCGCCAATGTTATCCCAAGGTGCGAACGGTACGCTGAGACAACGTTTAAATAGTTGATATCTATTGAACAGATCGAGGTAGGTAATGAGACTTAATTAGATCTGTGGCACGTTCAGGTTGCACAAATTCAACATTTAGAAAAGGAGCATTCTGCTTTACTAGTGCAGGGGCAATTTAATTCAGACATCGCCAGATTGTATCCCACACTTCCGAAAAACACATCGGGATTAAGGCCAAAATTTCTGGCCTTGTTAGAGAACGCCACTACAATATCGACAGCCAACGTTTGAAGCCAAAATATTAGAGGTCGGAGAACATGACACGCGTGACGACCAGATTATTATCGCGCATGTGGAGGCGGAAGTAATTTCTTGCTGGATCTTACTGTTATAGACAGAAGAATAGTGTTTCCAACGCTCAATTCGATGCACAATTGAGTTCGACGCAGGATTAGTATAATCACAGATATAAATGCATAGTGCAACAGTAAATAATTGTTTTTATTTACTTTATAACATATATAAACTTATAAAACTACGCATGTTTCAATAGGTCATATGTGTACATTACATGCTGTATATTATTTTGATATTCAGAATCATTTGATATTTCCACACATTTTACATATTGTAGATGTCTGCTTTATTAAAGCATATTGATGTCTGATCAAGGGTGTCTGTAATGCCTGATCAAGGTTGTCTGTGTCTGACTCTATCTAAATGTGGATAAAGAATTGTAATCAAATCCCTTTCACTGTAATTCTTAATGTTAGAAAGTTTGATAACCACATTTTGTCTAAAAGTCAAAACACTTTTGTTGATGAAAAAGTGGAAGAATTCTCTTGTAAAGGCTACATATCCAATTTAAATTACAACTCAATTTGTGTGCCCCCTATTGGTTGTATTAAAAAAATGGAAAGTTAAGACTGATCACTGACTTTAGATAAGTAAATATTTTTTGTCAGACCCCTAAATTTAGATATGACTATGTTAGTACTTACCACAAATAGAATTGTGATAACCTTGTTTCCTTTGATTTCTTAAAGTTGGTTGAGGTGCTGTGACATTCGTATTTTGGCATATGTGGATGGTATTTTAATTTATACTGCAACTACCCCTTGTATTGTCTGAATAAAGGTTACCCAATAAATCAAAGCTACATTTGGTCAATTCCCCATCTTTTTTTGCTTCTTTACGCCATGGCGTCATAGTTTCAACTGCAGATATGCAGCAAAATTTGTCAAAAAGGCGTTATATGTGATATTATGTTGCAGGATAAACAAAATACACGACTACTTTTTTTTAAATATAAGCGATATTTAGGATCGGGACGAAACGTGAAGAGGATCAATAACATTGATCCTAAAATTGTACAAGAGTTAGGGAAATGGAAAATTGAATGTGCTTTTTAACATTATGTACATTAAAAATCACCATCAGATTATACAGATAAAGTTATAGGCAATATGTTAACCCTATGCCAGTACTTGATGCGTACATGTTATATGAAATGTGTTACATTCTATGCACAATCATAATTAATTACACGTATTAACGGGGCATAGTCACGATTTTTGTCCAATTCTATGTTTCTGTTTTTATTATTTACAAAGCTTTAGGAATGCATTTCTAACAATGAAATGAAATTTAAGAGTCATTCGTAGAGATATGATCCAGATACAGGGCTCGCAATTCTTTGTCATGTAAACAAGGCTCGTGTCCTGTTTCTGTTGACATAGGTTCAATATACCAATTAATAATCTTTAACAACCTGATTTATCATCGCCTGATTCATTTTAAGGATAATCAAAAAGTTTCTAGCGCTTAACACATTCATTAAGATCTTAAACTGGAATTTTTACTTCAACATTCAGAATGTTAACAAATGCTTTGTTTACAAACCAAAAGAATTGCAAGCTTTGTAGCTCGCTTATAACTCAACAAATGACACTGAAACTTTGGTTGCCTGAAAAAATGCCTTACTTAAGCTCTGTGAATACTCAAATCGGAAAAATAATTTATGACCAAAATCGTGACTATGCCCCTTAAAACTTATAATGCATGCATTATTTTGTATCTTGATCATTACTTTGTTTTTGTTATGGATAATGCATTTTATATAAATGTTTTTAATTACTTGTATCTTTTTTTTCTCACTATTTTTGATTTCGTTATAATGAATACATTTACAGCTGTGAAGGGTTATTCCTCCTACATTTAGTTAGATACAAGTTGTATGAATGAATACAAGTTGTACGAATTTAATGTTGCATTATGACGTCAGGTGGCGATGTCTGCGCTACACTTGCTGCTTCCTATACGAAAAAGACAATGATTTAACATAATAGAAATACGGGATGTTTTGCACCAGGATATTTTGCTCCAGTCTTTATATATTCACGTGCACATCAATATTTTTTGAGACGGGAGGGCTTGGGAGAAGTAGATAATCAGAGGAATAATTTATGTTTTTGTGGGAGTGTGTGTCCAAGGCCTATTTCAGTAAGTTTACTTTGTAAATTTAAAAAAGTTTGAATTTTCTAATATGGTGGGGTGACTGGATCTCCCCGTCAAAACTTCAAAGTCCAGGCATCAGTTATTTTATGAGACGATATATTCTCACAGTTCTCATACATAGCACCCGCATCATCATCATCATCCTCGCTTGCTTTACATGGGAGTCGGTCAATTCAATTCATCATTCAAACAAGACCAATACACGGATAAACACGTATGAAGTTCATATCTGTAAGTTATGATAACTTAAACACATTCAAATCTAACCAGGGAAACAGGGACATTTAATCATATGTTCATGATTAATAAATATAAGCCTGGCTGTTAGTGATACATATACATTTCTTCCAATTTCGAAAACCTGTGTGAATGTGAAACAGAAAGAATTTATGTCTTGTATTTGAAAGAAAAAATAATTTATTTATAACTTAAATAATGAGTTTAATTAAGATTTGATTTAGATATAACGTATATTTATATAATATCACACACCACATTTTGATATCTTTAGCCTGGTTTATTTTTGTTTAATTTGTAATGTGTATAGTCGAACTAATACTTTACATTTGCTAATTTTACCGAGTATATATAATTCTGCGGTTTCGCCGTTTTGTGCCAAATCGCAAGACTATAACCATTATTCACACGTACTAGAATACTGGACTACCTACTTCTAAGCAATACGTATCATGACCATCTTATTGTTTTAAAAAAAATTATCTAAATTTAATTTAACTTTTATTTTTATTCCATCCACATTTTCTACAGTTACTTCTGGATGGAATCGTGCACCATCCCAACACCGGTTTTTTCCTTAATAAAAAAAAACAATTTTCATTTCTTGTCTCTAACAACCACATAGTAACGGCTCAAATCGATAATAACAGAAACTAGACACGATCTCGTTGCGAGCAACGAGGAGGTCTTCCGTCTGATTTTAGAATTTGAGATATATGTTCGATCTTGATTTTGCTATTTAATAGCTAAACATGATTTAGAATAGAAAAACGGGGTCTACATTCTAAGGGCCAGATACTATTTTGTTTCAGGGATAAGAGCTTTGTTCAACAAGTGTTTAGAAATTCGTCACCGTTCTTGAGATATCTGAGAAATAAAGTGTTAGGGGCCAGTCCCTTACCTCCTTATTGGAGTCGCTGAACCAAATTTTGAAGGTTGCATTTTGTATAGTACATTATTTTGAGCATCTTTTCTTCTACACTGCATTTCAAAATATTTTCCTTTTTGAGATATAGCTGGTCATAGTTTATGGACTCTTGGCCCCTAAAAAATCATTACATTACTTGGATACAGAACTGTAAGATAAACATATCTGCTTCTATAGTCTTTCATTAAATTTCCCTCTGTAAAGAGCTACAGATGAAAAGTTTTAAAGCCCTTTAGTTCCTTAATTTTAGGGGGCAGCCCCTTTTTTGATATCATATAAAAGGTCAATTAAATCTCAACACATTTTGTTCAACAACTGTTTAAAAATTCGTTACCGTTCTTGAGATATATGGGAAAGAACGTTTAAGGGGCTGATCCCTTAACTCCTTATAGGGGCCGTTTTACGAAATTTTAAAAATTGCATATTATTTAGTACATCATTCTGAGTATCTTTTATTCTTTACTGCATTTCAAAATATTTTTTCCTTTCTGAGAAATTGGTGATCAAAATTCTATAATTCTGGCCCCTAAAAACCCCTAATTATGTAACACATGATAAAATCATTACATTGCTTGGATACAAAACTGTAAGATAAACATATTTGCTTCTATAAGTGTTCACAAAATATCCCTCAGTAAAGGGTTACAGATAAAAAACTTTAGAGTCCTTTGGTCCCCTAATTTTAGGGGCCAGCCCCTTTTTCTTGATATCAAATAAAAGGTCATTTAAATCCCAACCCATTTTGTTTAACAACTGTTTAGAAATTCGTTACCGTTCTTGAGATATATGGGAAAGAACATTGTAGGGGCTGATCCCTTAACTCCTTATAGGGGCCGTTTAACGAAATTTTGAAAATTGCATATAATTTAATATATCATTCTGAGCATCTTTTCTTCTTTACTGCATTTCAAAATATTTTTCCTTTCTGAGATATATTTGATCAAAATTCTGGACTTTTGGCCCCTAAAAACCCCTAATTACGTAACACATGATATACTCATTACATTGCTTGGATACATAACTGTAAAATAAACATATTTGCTTCTATAACTGTTCACAAAATATCCCTCAGTAAAGGGCTACAGATGAAAGACTTTAGAACCCTTTGGTCCCCTAATTTTAAGGGCCAGTCCCTTTTTCTTGATATCAAGTGAAAGGTCTTCTAAATATAAACTTTTTTTGCAATACATGTGTTAACAAAATATTTTTCAGAAAAGAGATAAACTAAGAAAACCATGAAAAATTACGACGTTTTTTTAGTTTCAATTTTCAGGACCAGGCGAGCTTTAACGCCGTTTGAGCATGACAAATATGAATGCCAAATAGCACATCTACAATCTCTTGTCTACAATCCCTAAAAGTTTGAACTCAATATCTTTTACCGTTTAGGAGGAGATCCCTGGACAAGCCGACCCTCTGAAAATCGCTAAAACGTCATTATCTCAAGAACGGAAGTGACGTCGTCAAAATAAAAAAATATGTATTTAGTTCAAATTAATATCTATCGGATCTGAAAGTTTTATGAAAATCGATTGAGCCATCTCCGAGAAATTGCCTGCACAAAAATGCGTAAGAAAAAAAAACAAGAATAACTAGATTCGATCTCGTTGCGAGCAACGAGTGGGTCTTCCGTCCGATTTTTGAGTAAATGAGATAAAATTCACTCTTAAGACAAAGTTGTTAATTAAAGCAAAAAATTAGAGAAAAAAAATTCGGCACCCAGGGCTTGATCCCGGGTCGCCTGGGCACATGTCCACAACTCTAACGACTCTTTCTTGAATGCTAAACATTTGCTATGAAAATTTAGAAGTTAAAAAGCACATGCTAAGTATAATTACTGATTTTATCCTTAATTCTATTGAGATTTTTTTTCATGTGCCATCACATTTTGTTCAAATTAAGAATAAAACTCCCTAATTTTAAGTGCTGATTTTAGCAATATAATGCTACATGTATGTAAAGAAGCCAATGATGTGAATAATTTGGAATTTGTTTCCGTTCTTACAAATAATTAATATAATTTGTAAATAAATTCCATATATGAAATAACTATTACAGAAAGTTGAAATGTCAAGAAGAATTCGAAATGTAAAAAAAATCCGGAATAATCCCTATTAAAATATCTCCCTTGCAAAGTAAGAACGTAGTCATGAAAATAATATATGTTGTAGATGACATCTTAATGTTGATGTATTTAAAAAAAAAAAAATTCATAGACAAATAATTTTACACTGCAACGTCTTGTCCCCTCCCCCTTAAATTCTTAATTACGTAACAAAGGAATAAACAATTGGCATGCATAGGTAAATAACGTTACGATGAAGATAATTGCTTTCATAGCATATTAAAAAAGTTATTATTAGGAACTTTATAGTAAACTTTGAATATAGATTATGGACATCATAGCATACGTGTTAACATTCCAAAGGTATAAGCAATTTCTCTGGTTTAGGCGTTTCGTAGTTTATTGGCGAATTTTTTTAATTCAAAAGTATAGATTTGTTAAGAGGAAAACATGTTTACAAAATGTTGGAAACTTTGTATCAATTATTTTGTTATTGTCTTAGAGTCTTAGAGTAAACTACAATATATTTCTAAATGTAATTCGTATAATTATATTAAGAAAATTAATGAAAATGGGAAATGTTTATACAAATTAATCAACTGAGACTCACTTTAGATCTCAGTTATTGAACCGTAACTTTTGTGTAGAATCTTTCTCTAATTTTTAACCTTTAATATTCGTACCTAGACGAGATTTCCCTTTATATCTTACATTTATCTAGACAAACAGTGACGTTTTATCATAAAATACACAAAGGTTATTTATAGCAATATCAATAGATTATGCAATTGTTTTTGAAGTCGACTAAGCCGTTTTGAGAATTCCCTTCCACAGATTTGGTCGATCAAAATAATTAAAAATAATAAAAGGGGTAAGAAAAAAAGATAAAGAGAGAAATGAGTATTAAGCAATAAACATACGCATTGATACACTTAAAATAAATGACATGGATTAAATAGCGCATTAACATATTTTCTGTTTGAAAAAAATCTGCCCAAGGCGGATATCGATCCCGGGACCGTTAGATGTGGGGTCGAACACTCTAACGAATACTCCACGGCGGGATTTTGTTTTCCACATTTATAATATTCTTTCAAGCTTGCTTCTAAAGTAAAGTATAGATGGTAAGAGATAGTTTCGTACTAAAGACCCGGTCAAATTTCTTTAAAATTGAGATATACAATATCTTATATGATATTTGATGAAGAAAAAAAATATGATAAATATGAAATGCATTACCTGTGTTCAAGAGTGATCATTAAGATATGGGGTGCGCAACACGCGTTGTCAATGAAGCATACACACCTAGCTGTATTTACCCGAAACGTGTGTGAATGAATAGAATTACGTCTCGTAAAGGGGTATTTGTTTTGAGAACATGATTTATGCAAATAAAGAGCTGAAAAGGGTGCTACTTCGTGCAATATAGATACGCTGCGTGTACGTTTCGGCGTGAGCTGCTAATTTTGTATGCTAAAAGCGAACTTCATTACGATGTAAACAATTCATATGCACAATCCCCGTGTGTGCGATTGACACACAGAGCACTTTAATGCATGTAGAAAATGTAAATTAAAATATTTAGCGATTCCCGGAAAAACGGGAAATAGATAGAAAATGTAAATTAATTTTAAATGCAAATGGAAATACGTAAAACAAAATTATTTCAAATGTCAGAATTTCATTAATTACATGTACAACCAGACGGCGATTTTTGATGGCGGGGGGGGGACAGCCCTCGAACATACGATTGTACAATCAGAATTTATACATAACGGACGGTGATTAGAGCATGTACTGCCGTTTGGACTTAATATTTTTTGTAGGAGAGTATTCTATTAAATTTATTGTTGACTGACAGTTGGATTATGGTGTAAGAAAGAGTACCTAAACGTTTCATTTCGTTTCATATTATAAGTTGCGAGTAAGAATTATTTTCTAGAGGCCATGGCTAAAACGTTAATTGAAATTTAAAAGAGCGGAAATATTCTAAACACTGTAAAAATTGTTCAAGGACTGAGGCCGTTGACATGATCTCCATTGAGAATAACATGATGAAGGTCAATATAAGGGCTTTTTGTTAAATTATCTCTAGTGTTTCAGCATAATCGGAAAAAAGATTACAAATCAAATTTTAATGAAATCGGGATTTACATATTAGTACCAACTTCATATGTGAAAATAATTTTTAGAGCCCTTTAGGCCCCTAATTTAAAGGGTCAACCCCTTTCTTTGGATGTGAATTGATTACTTATTTAATTTGAAATTTATTTTGTTTTTCAAGTGTTTAGAATTTCTGTTTCATGATCAGCTCTTGAGATATATATGGAGAAGAACGTTTAAGGGTCTAGCTTTTCGTGTACTTATTGGGGCTGTATATTGAAGATTGATAGGAAGAATATTGTTAAGAGCAGAATTCTGAGCATTTTTTGCTCAATATTGCTTTTCAAAATATTTCTCCGTTTAGAGATATGATAGAGCGGGCAATTGGACGTCTAGCCCCTTTCAATCCCGAATTACGTAAGATTTGAGAAAAGTTTTTAATGTCTAGGCGTATAACTTTAAAACGAACAGTTTTCCTTCTTTAATGTATAACAAAATATTCTTAGATAAAGAGCTATCAATGAAAGACTTAAGACCCCTCTGAACCCTTCATTTTAAGTGCCAGCCCCTTTTTCTTGACGGCAAATGAAAGAAATTGTCTGTATAAACTTTTTTTGTTCTACATATCTTAAGAAAATAATTCAGAGTAAAAAGATAATGACAGAAAACTACAAAAAATCACGGCGCTTTGTTCATCTCATTTTTCGATCCCTGCCGAGCTTCGGCACTTTATGCGCCAGACAGAATCGGATGCCTAATGGCACATCTACAATATTCTGACAATCATCCCTGAAAATTTCAACTCAATACCTTCAATGGTTTAGAAGGAGATGCGTGGACAAACCGACCCTCTGAAAAATGCTAAAACGTCAAAATCTAAAAACCGGAAGTGACGTCATCAATTAAAAAAAAACGTATAAGGTTCGGATGAGTAGCTATCAGATCTGAAAGTTTCATAAAAATCGGCCGAGCCGTTTTCGAGAAATCGCGTGCACAAAATTTGTAAGAAAAAAAATAATTGTGCGAAAATGCTCTCGAAGAATAATAGAAGGGTCTTCCGCTAAAAAAACGGAAGACCCTAATAATAGGGAAAAAGAAACAAAGCAATAACAATAAGGTCTTCCGTTGGAAACAGAAGACCTTAATTAACGACTCAGTGACATTCATTTTCATTGTATATGTAATATTTCTTAAACCTAATGAAAAAGAGGGAGTGCATGGCCCTGCCCATAGGTACCTATCTATGTTTACCAATTCATTATATGTATGCCGCTTGCTAGCCATGTACTTATGGATCTTTAGGAGCAGCAATTGTAGCGCACAACGGCTGCTTGGCATCATAATGCAGCATTAGATTGATACAACTTGTATTTATAGAGTGCTTTATGGATTTTTAGTGAACAATATGTTTTACGATTTCTCTCTACAAAAACGTAAATAAAATTTGCTCCCCATCCCCTGTCGCTCAGTTGTAACCCCATCCTATTCTTATGGAGCAAAGTTTGAACGAATTGAATCTATATTACCTGATAATGCTTCCACATAAGTTTATAATAAGGAATTTGCTTAGTCGGGTTTGAAATGTCGAGAATAGATTGTTATAAAGTTTAATGCTATGAGTAAAATTTGTTCTAATCACCAAAAAAAAAATTATAAAGTAAATTAGTTTTGACATAACATTCGATATTTGAAAGAAACAAAATTTGATCAAAAACATCTCAAGTTAGCATTTGGCTCAGGTGGGCTAATAAGGCTTTAAATTCTTTTATGAAATAGGTCCCGGTATAATAAAAGATTTTCCTGAAATCGCCTCAAAACCAATTGATTTTGCATGTGATCACATAATAAAAAGGTGAAAGTAAAATTGGAAACACAAATAAAAACATCGAATCTACAAAAAAAATCACGTTAGGAGGAAAATAAGGAATTTCCTTCTCAGTAAGTTTTTGGTAATACTTAAGGAGACAGGGTAATTCAAAAGAAATGTTTTACTTTTCTTTTTTTAACTTTATTTTCCATGTCCGGTGATGTATTCCTTGATGCCTTGTTGGTTAATATACCCTCCTAGAACAAAATTATTCAGAGACAATAAACACATGTATATCAAGCATTTATACTTATATAGAATTAGAGTGCATTTATATTTTATAGGAATTTGCAAAAATCAGGTTAAATCTAAAGTTTAAAATTTGTGTTACCTCTTCTTCTTCGTTTTCATTATCTAACATTAAATCTTCCTATAATAAAAGAAAAAAAAAATCTTGCATAGGATAATAAAATACATCATTCAGTACATAATTTATTTGCAAGCATTTTATGGAGGTAATGAAATGTTCAAATATTGAATAGAATGTACATGCTTTACCTTTCTGTCTGTATATGCCATGCTCAGTGTTGTGTCCATTCGTGTTTTGTTGATTATAACAAAATGCTAAAATAAAAATATCATATTTAAAGTTGTATTTAACTAATCTATATGCATCAATTTGCATTCGGTGTGAAGAAAAAAAACCCAGAAATTAAACTAACAAGCACGATGAAAATGAAAAGAATTTGTTTTTAAAAGATGCTACTTATACGAGTGTCAATCAAAATTAAGAAAACAAAGCGGTTGTCTATCATTTCTTTTTCACAAAAGTCATAACTAACAGATTAACATATGCACCGACACTTATTTTATTGACTTGTGAAGTTTCAATCCAATATATGGATCGCCATTTTTGTTACCCGATTTTCAAAATAACATGTTTTGGCATCAAGAAGCACAGTAAAACATGACGTCAAGATGATTCAAGCAGAGAATTAGAGAAATGCTCCATCTCCACATCACGCTTAGTCTCTTGTGCCTTTCACCTTATAATTTAACATTGAACTATTCCAATTGATATCTTATTTGCTAACATTTGTTCGACAATAGTAAGTTAGTTTTTTATGTTTTCATTTTTTATCATATGTTTCTTAGTTTACAGTAAGAAAGCTCTGAACGTCAGATGACGTTACTTATTTGTTTGATCAAATATTTACAGATATCCAATTCTCTTTCGGACTGTTTGGTGTCTAAAGTACAATTACCATCACACCCACAAAATGTACTAGTTAAACACAAATGTGCCAAAACTTTTTCAATTATTATTTGAACCATTTAGCGTTTTCATAGTGTGTATCGGCTTTTTACTTAGTTTTATCCATACTGTATGTACTTTTTAATGCACCATGACATTCGGCAACGTCAACGTTTGGTTAATTCTAAACAGAGGACAAAAATAGGCCATGATTGCTAGTTCTATTTAATTTTGAAAAACAAATTGTTCAAACATGTCTAAAGAGGACAATCTGTCTTAAGTAACTGATTTCTGTTCAGCGATACAATGTATCATTATTTTGTACATGGAATATCATTGCAATACTTGAAATGGGGTTTAAATTTTATTTGGTCTTAAGCCCAATTCATAGAGATATTACTTTATTATTATACATAACAGATTTTGACTTTGAGCCGTGATATCATTTTTACACTCGTAATAATACATGTTAGTCATTTTGTTAGTCGAAACATTTTTAATCTAGTGGCGTTTAATTCAAGTTCAAAATATTTTGATACATCGCTAAACAACCTTAAAGAAGCACATACAAATATTGCATGGTTTATGTCAATTCTCGGTAGAAAATAACAATTTCTGAAATATGCACTAGTATACTGAACGGAAGATAAAGTGTATTCAGTAATACATAATAATAGCAATGATAATTTTAAATACATTTTGCACGCAATTTAACATCTGTATTAAGATAAGCCTGAATAATAGAAAATGTGCAAGTGTTCAGGTGTTTAGAATTAGCATATCCACATTCAGATTTCTAATATATTGATTCATGTATCAAAATAAATATACCAATATAAATACCAATTTCATAGAAATAAACCTTTCACGTTCCGGTTTTTTGTTCTAACAAAGGAAATGCTTAAAATATATTTTTTTGCGGTTTATTGCTGTTTATACAATATATTAAGTGCTAGAGAATTTACTGGATGAAACTCACTAACTGTATTGTGCAGTTCTAGCAATACAAGAAATACAAGCAATTGTAAGTATACAAAATATGGCTGACATTTTTCGAAACATGAGGCAAAAATATCATTATAAGAAAATATATATGAGTTAATGAACACGTAACTAAGCAAATATAAAGAGAAGAAATAAGATATATTCAGTATACTCTACCTAAATTGTAGATCGCACCGATGTTTTCCGATAATTGTAAACTTTTATTCTCTCCTTTTTATACTCCCTACTTTCGTTTTGTATTTGTGCAGTTTTTTTGTTTAAATTGTATGCATAGCTTAGACCAAAATCAATAACATGACGTAATTGACCTTGGCAACAACCACACTATATGGTTGTGATTAAAAAACTGCGCGATATGGAACGTGAACATAAGAATTTAACAGGAAGCATACTCAATAATGGATTAAACCTCTGCCAACATACTTCACAATGGGCTGTTTATTAAATACTATTGCAGAGAACAAAAATCTACAAAGTCATTGAAACTGTAATTGTAGAGACTTTTTTTTACACAAAATGTAATTTCAAAAATTAGTTCTTACTGGCAAATTTCAAAGAGCATATTATCTGGTTTTATATCGTTTGCTATTTTATTTATAAGGTAATGAGAGTTGTGTCGTAGCAAAGGTTTATGATGTAAAGATATTTTTATATAAATTAAAATAAAACATAGCATTCCTTATATTTTTTCGGATGAACAAATGATAATATTTTTCAGCAAAGTTAAGAAACATTAATACTTTCGATCTGTTTTTTTAATTGTAGAATAAATGTATGGAAGTGCATTTTATTTATTTTTCTTGTTAAAGTTCAAGTAATTATAATGTTGCTGTTATTTATTATTTATATTTTATATGAAATTACAAAAATACGGTGTTTTTTTATTCAAGGCAATTTAGGATAATCATCAGTATTTCAGACATTTTAAGTTGGCAAGTAATATCATAGTACAAACATGGACATCAGTGATCCAGATATACAGAGCTATATCGCAAATGAAGACACCAAGTGAAAACTCATAGTAGAGCTTGCTCCATGGATGGAAAGTTTCTAAGAGCATCTGATTTGAATACTAAAGAGATGGTATTAAACCACAAATCGATAAAGAGAACTCGTGTATGAATTTGATGTATTACTTTTATGTCCGAAAATGCTGCGAATGAAATAAAAAAAATTCTTAATATATATTAATCTAAACAAAAAACAGACCAAGATTTAAGAAAAACATAGCAAATGATTCTTTTAAAAAAATATCATGAAAAGGTTCATAGATAACTCGATGGATGGAAAATGATCCACAAATCATTACAAAATTACGAACACGAGACAGTTTTCGTTATTGTTAAAATTAGGATAATTTTGTTGACTTTAACCTGTGTACGCACAGGATGATCGAGTAAAGCAAAAATAAAATTAAAAAAAAAAAATTATAAGGTATGCTAAAGCTTTCCGTTTCTATCACCCATACTCTCCAAATGATTTTCCAATAAACTTCATATGTAAAGTTCAAATGGAAGAATGTGACCTTTATCCTTGGTTAAATGGTCTTCAAACCTTTCCTGGGTATTTTTCTCATAAAATTTTTTCATCCCCCCCCTACCTCGAAGAAGGGAGAAAAAATTACTTTGCTGCTGTCCCTCTGTCTCTCTGTCGATCGATTGGTCCACCAACAGTTTCCGTGTATTTTCTTCGCAGAGGTTGCACATTTAAGCATTGAATGCCTATTTTTGGATGTGATTGATCATATAACACACCAAGTTGTCCAGACAAATTGAAAAGCGCGCTTTAGCGGGGTATGATAATTTGTCTGCATCACTTGGTGTATTATAGGACCGACGACATCCAAAAATAAAAATTCAGTTTCTATATTTTTATTCATACTAATGTATATTTTTGTAAGAAATAAATGTGTATCATCGCTGAAAAGCCATTATATACGCTCTGAGTCAGGAATATGAAACATTCATGGAACAGCCATGTTATTAAGCTCTCATTCGCGACTAAAAATATAGTGCTAGGAAATGTGTTGAGAAAATTCTTATTAATAACGAATAAATATGATTTAACAATTATTTTCCATAAGTATATATGAAATTGGTTATGTAAAATTGAACGTTGTATTAATATTACAAAAATAGAAATACTCAAAACGCTTGGTGACGTTTATATTTGTGCTCATGGCGCATGATATTAGCTAGGTGTATTCATAGCAAATTGAATGTCCCAGATTCCCAATGCAAACGGAATGTAATAATTTTGAAATGAAGTTTGGTAGTTTATCATAATAATATCTAGGTCAGGTTGTTTCCAACGGAGGAAGCATACGTGTTTCACACAACTCTTGATGTGAGTATATGTGATAATGTTTTCATTAAGGTCTTCCGTTTCCAACGGAAGACCTTGTACTGATTCTGATGGTAATTCTTCATTATTGTTTTTCTTCTTCTAGACGCTTTTTAAACCTTAATAACTTTTTTGTTTGGCATTCGATTTTATTAAAATTTTCAGGTTGTATTGTAAATTAGATTAACATTTTAAGTAAAAAAAATGAGAAATCGTAACTTTCGGGTTCGAGTTATTCCCCTTTTTAAAAATTTTTAGGGGCACTCGTTTCCGGACAAAGGCTGCGAAATGGTTCGTAGCAAATAATCCAAAGTTAGAAATCTTTAAAATTGATTCCTTGAATATTGTCCTCTGATTTTTGTATTTTAGTTTTTTCCAATTGTACCACTTAAACTATATAATTGAAATCTATGTTTTAAAAATTGCTAATTTTTACTCATGTTTTTGCTTCGTAAGTTGTGCATAAATTAAAGGTCTTTCATTTGAGACCAAAAGAAAAGGGCTGGCCCCTTAAATAAGGGATCTAGGTCCCTGAAAGTCTTTGCTGTATAATTAAAAAACGATACATGCTACGATAATGATTTCCCTGGAAAAGTTGTTCTTCGTTATCTTATCAATCTAATTATAATATAGTATTGTTTGGATATTGCGTAATATGAGAGTTAAAAGCTTCACATGAAGACATGCATACCCGCTTTCATTTTGCTAACTGGGAATAGCTCCCTGTGCCTAATAGTGTTTTAAAATAGCAGTCAATACTTTTCTTGTTTCAATATATCGCCAACTTATCACAGACATGCCTTTATCTTTTTTTTCAAGAGATCTAACTCTTTAATACTCTGCAGTCTGGGGGTAACATTAAAATATAGAAAATAGGCATGAACTAATTTTCAAGAGATCAAATTGATTTTCTAAAGCCCTGATTGGTCAAAAGTGTGAAAATGACCTCCTATTAATATCTGTAAGACCATGTCAAGTGTAAGGGGAAGGGGGATGGCTTTATTAAGACTGATTGACAATCCTTTCTTGACTTGAAGCTGTAACAGAAGACCTTTTCACAGTTCTCTCCCTATTTCAATGACTTGAAAAAAATGGTTTTATAATTTTTACATACATGTAGTAGCCTTGTTTTGGTAGCTTTTCTGTTTTGTGAAAAGAGAAGGAAAACATGAAACATTGAACACGGTGCTTAAAAAGAGAGAAAATTCGACTGCAAATCACACTCGTCAGTTCTCTTTGTAGGAAAAAATATCGGCAGTTGCATTGTCAACGCCTCATTGCATGCGCTTATAAAGGAGAGAGAGAGAGAGAGAGAGAGAGAGAGAGAGAGAGAGAGAGAGAGAGAGATTACTCATCAAGACAATTAAAATCCTATTATCTCAAGAAGGATAAGCAGGATAACATAACATAACACGCATTTGATGCATCTTTGTATTTCTGTTGTTGTTATCAACATCTTCAACCGAACGCTTTTATACGCTTCTTATATTCTGGAAAAAGCACCTTTGTGTTTCTGTGGAACAAAGACTTTTGAAGCAAAGTCCATACATTATTAGCTATTTCTTGGTCTGACTTTATCAAATCAAGATGTTTATCATAATGTGCTGATTTTGGTATAATCTTAAAGAGGGAGTAATTATTTTACGCTCTTTACAAATGTTATTATTGTCTTATCATGTGATATTTATTATGAATGAAAAATTTATTTCAAATTGTGAAATAGTGCGGTCTTGCAATGTGATGACTAACTGCCGAAAATAAGTTACTAGTAGGTCACAATATTTGATAAATATTGAATTTGGATGCCAACAGATGAAATCGAATGATGTAAACACAAATAAACAGAGTTAAGTATTCATCAAACGGTGTTGAGGTTTTTTTTATTCAAACCAACTGTGGGGCGAGCAAAACAGGAACTACACATATCTCACATCATTGTTAACTATAGTCAGTACCAGGTTCTCGTTTTCGTGAAATTTGTGTACATTTGTTGTTGGTGGTTATTTCACAATTGAATAAATACGTAATTCGGTGAAGTTTTCTGTAGTCCAGTTTTAGGAGCTTACTGTCTTCTGAGCATTTAAAAAGTGTATTATGTTTTGTTTTCCAACAGAATGAATCATTTAGGTTAAGTAGAGTTTTCAATTTTTCTTCGTGTTTGACAAAAGTATTACAGACACTTATAAACACATGATATACATCTGTGTTGATTTTTAAAAAAAATTGGCATTCCATCTTGGTAAAATAGGCAACGTTTTATTCCATTCATTAACATTGTTCACAAATAAATGAAGGTATCTGATATTTAATTTTTTCACCTATTACATAGATTTGGGTTTTTTTTTAATTCGTTCATTTATACATTCTGTCTATTTGTTGTGTTTATCCACTCCCCACTTACAAATAGTACACATATGTGTGTATTTTCCATTTTCCAAACACTTGCTTGGATCGATAGGACAGTAAAGCACGAAACTTTCGTGTATATTATCCAATAAAAAAACAAAAATATCAATAGCTGAGGGATCGCGGATAACCCTGAAATAGCGAGTACTTATTACACGTAAATAAAGGATATCTCATGATTGGCGATGGTAAATGATTTGTATCCAACGAGTTGTATGTTTTCTATTCCCGAGCCTTGACAAGAAGATATAAAACATAGAAAGGGTTTGATAAAAATCAATACAATCACAAATCCTGAGATATTATTTTAATTACGTTTTACCACGTATTATATTAAACTTCAATATTTTCTGTAAGCATTATCATTGTGAGCCGAACAACACATTTGCTACAAAACGTCAACAACCTTACACACGGAAATAGTTCCTTGAAGATAAACAAGTATTTACTCTTCTAATATATTTTTTATAAATTTATAAAACAAGAGGCTCATGGGCCACATCGCTGCCCTGAACAACAGTTCATTGTATCGTTCTATTTTAGTTTTTGAATATTTTCCAAATATATTTCAATGTTAAACATTAAACCCCTCTTAGAGCCCCAGCATTAGTCTAGGATAATGATTTTATTAATGTAGAATACAACCTTTCTAAGAATGCTTGCATAGTAACTGTAGCATTGTAGTTGTTGAGAATAAGATTTTTAAACATCGTCGGTATATATTTCTATGAAACTTTTAATCCCTCTTGGGGCCCCAAGTAATAGTCCATTTATGATTACATATTAATATAAAAAATTGTAGCAATTTAATTCTTGAGAAGATTTTCTTTTAATCCATCTCTTTATTATTCCTTTTACCGTATGTTAAATTTTTAACGTAAAATCTTGTTGGCCCCAGTATCTGTGCAGATGTTAAGATTATAACAATTATGAATCTACATCATTTGAGGATGCTTGCATCTTTGTTAGCCAAGGGTTTTCGGTCCACTCCGCTCCCCATAACCCTTTGGCAGATCTCATTCCGAAAACTCTGATACGCTCTGTTTTATGATTGGCTGCAGCTGGGAGTAGCTGGTCCAATCGCAGCATTTAAATCAGGCTGTTGTAAATAGACTTTAAAAGAAGCACACGTGTGATCTTTTTTTTTTATTTATATTTTTATTCATGACTTTCGCAGCTTTCTTAGACACTACATTTCTTTTGGAACATTTTTTTACTTACAATATACATGCAAGAATAGGTATATAATCATTCACAATGGCTTGAAAGTTTGTTTTATGTGTTTTAGTGAGGTTGAGAAAGGACAGAACAAATTGAGTGAAATAATATGCATATAAACACAAACAAATGTGATTTACACGGAATTGTGGGTACATTTCTGAAGACAGAAAACTCCTGGACTTCGCGACGTCAAGCTGCGCTCTCTTTTATAAATATACACATAAATCCAATGCACAATGGTAAAAGCCCAAGCATAAAGAAATTTGTTATATCAGCAAACAAAAAAAGTGTACAAATATTCTACACAATTGGTTGTATGATATGACGAATTCCATTAAAAACATAAAGATATCTTACGTAATACAAAATAACTAATTCAACATTTCTTATGCAACAAGGTACACTTAGAAGTCTATCTTTACTAGAAGAATTGAAAACCTCATGTTTCTATGTTATTCAAATATAACATAAATGAACATCAAACAAATTCGTTTAAAGGGTACCAAACTGTCAGTTGATTATACTTGCAACAAGAATAACAAATATTAATTTTTCAATACATTTCATACTGTCAATACCTTCCTTTTTGCATATGTATTAAGACTTGAATTTTCTTGTAACATACAAACTATTAAGCGTTTAAGTAGCTTATACATAATGCTTATTTTCAAAGCATTCACTGTATTTAGCGATCCCTCATTATGTCAACGTCACTGCTTAATTATGCTTAATAGAACTTTCAGAAGCTTTCCTATAGAATATTTTTGCAAATGTTTATCCACACAGTTTTACATGAAATCAAATCTTGCATCTTATATTTCATAAAACATCGGTAATAAAATTTGAAACTGATTTAGCTACATCTATACTTATAAATTAAGGCATTTTGCAAACAAACTACAAAATGCCTGCACCAGACTAGTTGTTTACACCTCTGGTATTTGAAAACATGTGAAATGATGTCCGTAAGTTATAATTGAATTTTAACTTATAAGTTATTATTGTGAAATTAGTCAAAAACCTATTGTACTCTCATTTTCGATAAACAAGCTCGAAATAGCAAAACAGAGAGTAAGGTGGTGGACACGCTTTGGCGGATCCAAGTCAGGGATAGTTTGCATCAAAATATATACTTGCAATGAAGTAATATTGATTAATTACAATATAGAGTGAATATATTTACTGTGAGCCTATTTACAGAATACATAAAAGTTAAGATTTTACACATGTTGAATAAATAAAATAAGTCAATTCGTTGTTTGAGTGGGCGATTTTTGGATTTGATACTCATTCGCTTGCGAAGTACGGCCTGGTGAGAGAATGGGATAGAACTTTCCAGAACGGGTAACCAAGAACGAAGATTGACTAAATAAGGAAAGGTTTACGATGAATTCATCATGTATCGCGGGCAGACACCTTGGATCGGACTTTGACTAATACAAAAAGTTATTAAATAAAATGGAACAATCAATACGACTTTCGTATTAATGGAAAGAACTATTTGACATCATGCCACCGGTTTTGACCAGCTACTTTGAATGTGACAACTTTAGATTAAACTATGCATGCAAATGGAAAATAATGTATTAACTAGCGTGTTTTTATTTTATACATTTTCATAACACGACAGATTGGTTGTAAACCTTAAACATTAATGAACTGACAATTGTATTCTACGTCTATATATTGTCAATCGCAACTTCTCATGAAGTTGCGATTGCTGTACTGTATGGATAAATGATGTATACATAAAACAGGAATGTTTAATGGGGATTCCCCCTCCAGATTGTTTTTCTTTTATCTGAAATTCTTATTTGAGACAGTAATAGAAATTATATTGAAAATTGACCTAAAGAACCAAATTTAGGAAGAGATACACTAAATACCTATTCACTGGTTTGAAATAAATACATGTTGAATAAAAAAAAATAATATTTTTTTCTAATTCAGCTGAAACAAACTGGATTGAGGCCACGTACATGTACATTTGTATATTATCCATTTCTGTTTAGATTTTTTATCCCTGTCCGCTCCTTTAAATATCAAACAATGCAGTTCGTTTTTTTATTTCAATTTTAAAGGATTAAGATAAGGAAACATTTGGACAAAGTATATACAAAAATGAAAAAAAAAAGTTTAGTTCAACATATTAAGCATTATGTTATAATGATGTTAAAAGTGTTAATTCCCCCGCTTGCACGAGGTATCATCTAGTCTTTTTGAAAAATTTGACTACGTTTTTCTGAAGAAATGGATTTCTATATATGATGATAAATGACTAAAGCCATTTATGGCCACTTTCTTACTAAGTCAACTATTTTTATTCAAATAACTAAATTAAAAAAGAAAAAACGATCAACCTGTAAAAAATCATATTTGTATGATAACATTGATAACAAATCTTAAAAGACAATGATTAAAAAAACATGCATACGTAGTGTATTATGTATAGTTAAATTTGTCGTTATATTACAAAAATCGAGATTTTTTTTAAACACGCCATTAAAAAAACGCCATTGACAAAGTGTACTTGGTTTTCACCATTCATTACATTGATTTAACTCTTAATATCGACCTTTATTCAGGCCATACTTTCTTTCGAATACAACAAATATATAATGATAACAACATCCCTTCAATGATAAATTCAGTTATCTGTAAAGAGACAAAATTCGTATTATAATCAAATGAGGTTTTAAAGTAGTATTAATTTACTGAGTGTCTCGTAACGTTTCCTTTGAGTTAAAAAAAAACTCACCTCCAAAGTCCCAATAGTCAATAAGGTGATTCGTAGCAGGCTTACTTGCCATTCTTCAATGTGTACAACGCTTAGTGACTTGATAGGTATCATGCAGTTCTACATTTTCAAGATTAATAAAGTTATCAAATGGATCACTGATTGCAAATTCTCTAGTTACAGAACGTTTTATACTCCATCTTTAATAGGCATTATAGCACACCCGTCTCAAATTAACTCGTTCATAATCACAACTGAAGTCAATTTCTTTCATCAACGTTTTTGTAAACTAGGCATTAAAACACTATAATGTGATACAAAAATCACGGGTGCTGAAAGACAGGACTAACATCCTCTTTCACCCCATCCCCTAAGTATCTAGACCATCTAGAAAGATAATTCCGCTCACAAAGGGGAAAGTCATGAGTGTACAGGCGATAAAAAAGGTAAACGATTTTTATGAAATTGCATGGAAAACTCGGAAAAAATATCATTTATTATAAGGACGAATTCTAAACAAGCCCAGAAGAACTTAAAACCATTTTTAA
This sequence comes from Magallana angulata, assembly GCF_025612915.1. Classification (NCBI taxonomy): domain Eukaryota; kingdom Metazoa; phylum Mollusca; class Bivalvia; order Ostreida; family Ostreidae; genus Magallana; species Magallana angulata. The sequence goes on from NC_069117.1 coordinate 4,390,863, forward strand.
TCTTCTTGGGTACTAGAAAATCTAAAAGAATGCCATGGAAGAGAAAAAGGAAAATATGAAATTAATGTTACGAGCTATTTATCTGTTTAAAAACTTGCAACTAGTCGAAATTGTCACAATTTATTCAATAAATTTATTTCAGGGTCATCACATGCAGATACTCAGTGAATTGATTTTTTGAGCTACGACATGTGGTCATCACTTTTTTATTGTTGTAGTTTGATAATACAGTTCATCAAATATTATCAGCAGTGCCTCTCGGCTAGAAGACGAAGTTTGAAACCTTGTTGTATTGTATATAGAGATAGTCTGACTTTTTAAATGAAAGTTTGTTTTAATACATTTGTGTAATGAATGTATTAATTAATATATAAATATGTCATAAAGGATCATTTCATTTAAAATCTAGATACTGAAAGAGAGGGGATGAAAGGGGAGGGGTGGTCGGTCCTGCCCTCAAGCACCCGTTACAGAAATTAGTAAAAAGCAATGTGTTATAAAGATTTACATATTTAAATGTTCCAGGACTGACAGATGAATGACAGGTATTTGGTGCGCTTCCATAATCGTCCTCCGAGACATAATTGCAACAGGTCTTTGGGATCTGGGATGCAGTTGACTGACATGTGCCTGCTGTGGTACACCACGGAGTGCTGTCAAAGTCGTTAGTTGTTCCTTTGACTTGGTTTATAGCACAACAGTCGTACTTCATTTATATTAAAAACAGAGAAAAAATTAATATTCAAAGCTTAATGAGTCAGATAAGAAGCATTGAAGTAAAAAACATGATTTATTCATAACAATTGATATCATAACTTAATGATAGTCATACAGTTGGTAAGACAGTGATCAAAATACCTATGGTTCACCGAATTTTGTTTGTCTTTTATCGTTTCATGCTTTTTGTGTTTTGAACAAAATGGAACATAAGACAGTTTTCAGGTTTTGAAGCTTTTCATTGATTTTTTTTAGTTTTATTTTTACCTCGATGAAGAACCTGTTCCAACTATTAGATATTGCACCTCCGCTGGTTACATTATCCGAACTATAACTCTCCTGGAGTCGAGCTATCATTGATGTTTTTATTTCGACATAGTTCTATAAAAATACATGCTAAATCTTTGTTGGTAAATTAATAAACTTTCTTTCATAAGACATTGTGGAAAGAAAATGGGCGCTAAATGTTTAACGATATAAGTCATAAAGTTTCCTTTTCCGTTAAATAAAAAAATTGCATAAATAAATTCACTTTGAATTCATCGGATTAAAATAAGTTAGTTTTCCATTTTTGTAAAGAAGAGCGTAATACAAGTTATGTTGAAATCAAAATATAAATGTACATAGGCACACAGTAAATTAAATTATATAACCATGTGCACTATACACATTCATATGCAACGAGAATAAAATAGTTTTGTTTAATGCAATTAAGAAATTATACGAACCGTATCCATTTGCTTTTCTTTGTAGTCAAGCACTTTTTCGTAGAAATATATCATTATGCCTGCATACAAGACAGCAAGAACTCCAACGACAATAATTCCTGCAAACTTTGAAAAGAGTATTTCAAGTGGCCGATAAATAACATTTGGGGTTTCTTGATATTGAACATGAATAATGTATTGTCATTGATATTTTCTGTGTACTTACTCTGATGAATATGCTGATTCCATTGTACTTAGGTATCCATATGAAATTCAATATCAATAGGAAAGTTAGTAAAATCAGAACTGGAAGAGATATCCCCCAATTGCGTATGCATGTTGACTCGTTTTTAATGGCATCGTATTTACAGGGTAAAGTATTGCTCACACTTAAAGAAACAAGCACCTCTTCTAATTCACATGGCTTAACTGTTGAAATTTCTTCAGAAGATAATACCAGCACAATTGCTAAAACCTAAAGAAAGCATTTTATCAACACACTACTAACAAACAGTAAGATAATTCGAAATTTCTTAACATATCATAACATTTAAAATGTTAAAAATGTTCAATTATACCATAAGAATTCCTTTTAAAGCAAGCAAGGTATGGAATAACCTGAATTCTAAGCTTCTGCATAATTCCTTTGAAAGTTTTTTCTGTTGAAAAATAAAACATGTAATTGTAATGTTATTGAATTCTTGATAGATCCAATGACATTGGCAATTATATTTCAAGTTACATATTGGATAAAGTAAAATTCATACATTATTTGTATCTTTAAATATACTCTATTCTAACTTTACTTAAATAACAAGATTTTTTTGTCTTATGTATTCTGTATAGTTTGTTAATATCATATTTTTCATGAAATAGAACATTACATAAATAAGAATTGTGTTTAAGTATTGCTTTGTTACATAATTGGTAAAAATCTGGTTCATTGCATGTGGTATTTTGGTAACAAAAAAAAGTGTGTAGGATTTTAAAATATACCTTTTAACCTTTAACAAATATATTCTCCCTAATGCATTCATTACTATCTTGTCAATGTTTATTTTAAAAAAAAACTACCTAAGAACCCTCTTCTACTGATTGATTTTATTTCATATTTTGCAAGCTTTACACTAAATCCTAACTTAAAGTGATCTTGTCTTTGAAAAAATATAACATCCGCCAGACAATTAACAAAGAACTAGGTACAGTTTCAATCATATTTTGTCCTGTTTTAGAGTGATTTTTAAAGATATCACAAGAAATTGAAATGTAACGTTTATTTACACAAGCATACCCATAAACTAAGAATCTATATATAGTTACCCGATTAGACTTCCAAAATTTTAATTGTGATGTCACAAACAGTGCATTTTCCCGTAATTTTCAAAAAACTGAGCAGAAGACACCAATTCCTAAGTGGTTTTTTTAATAGAAAAATATATCCGCAGCTGTCGACAACGATGAAACTCACATAATAATTTTATTATGTGATGTCACATAATATATATTAAATTCGTTGTGGGCGACAGCTGCGGACACATTTTCCTCTTCAAAAAACTATATGAAAATATGCCATTTTTCATCAGTTTTTACCAAATCTTAGAAATATGCCAAAATGTTTAGGTCATAACTATTTATTGAAACAAGATAAAAGTGTATAACTTGGTACTTTATATACACACGTGTTCAAGATGGTACTTATGTATTTTTATGAGATTTAAACAACTTTTGAATTTTAGGGCAAATATTGAAAGAAACTGTACCTTCTTCTTTAAAGGAGTCGCTATGTATGATACTTAAAATACAAAAGTGATGGTGAAAGGTTTTAGCTTAAGGAGGTTGGCACCTGAAATACAAGTAATGCCAATAACCCGACAACTATCTCCTATAAAGATGGATACATACAATGTTAACTTATTCTATTTGTGACCCATGCCACATGCCATTTTTTTTTTTAAATATGGGGTCCCAAACAGAAATGATAATTCTCTTGAGAATGTTCAACGTGGAAATTCCTTATTTGAAGATATCCATCAAATATTTAGTTTGAACTATCAAGTGATAATGATTTTGATACGGTATGAAGTTGAGGGCATGTTGTGAATATTAAAGTGACATTTAAGTCAAAGTTAAAACAACCTTGCTTTACTATGTGCTTCATATGCCAATACATAATGAACGCAAGAGTATATGTTAATATTGTTACAAAATGTTGGAGTGAATAAATTATAATGTAAATTAAAAATAAAATTAATAATAATGCCATCTTCCCAGAACTTTGCATACAAATAGGCATAAATCTAATGTTTAATGTAAAGTAAAAAAATATTGGGGTCACGTTTCAAAAAATAAAGTTATCCCGAATTTTTTGATTTCACTGAATTTTTGAGTTTCTAATAACTTTCAGTATTTTGATTTAATTGGAGAAAAATGCAAATATATGTCAGTAATACTAGAAAATTGTTCAAATAATTTTTTCAGAACAGCATGAAGATATCTCACTGCACAAACTATCTTGAGGTAATGTCTGCACTAAAATTAGGGAGCTAAAGTAACAGTACTCTAAAACTATTGAGTTAAGAAAAATGTTCATTTTCCTCTAGAAAACCTTCCGCCACAAAAGATAGTCGCTTATTAAACTCTTTAGATATATATTTTTCTGTTAACTATTTCATTCAATAAAGTTTATTTGGCATTGTAAAATATAAATACACTAAAAGAATTAATACATCTTGGAAAATTTTCAGACTAGGGATGACCCAAAATGGCTACCCAAAACCCGAGGAGCGAACCTCTTTAAGATAATTATATAATAACCATAGTTTACACTTAAATTGTAAATATCAGTACCATTCCCAATAAAATATGTTCAAGAAAAATTCTGCTCATACTTAATATATAGTCGTTTAGTTGACCCATACTTTTTTTAATCATTTACATGATCGTCAATAGCAGCAATCTTACTTTAAACACGCGACATACAGCAGTCCTAAAAAGCTTTAAAACAACTTCATTGATTAAAGATGAACTATTTCAAATATTGATAAACTGTTCCATTGTTTATCTTTTTTCATGTTTCTGTTCTGCGTTTTCTGATCTTTTATTTTTAAACAATACTACGTCTATCATTTACATGTTGAACGTAGAATAACAATGCCGTTTTGCTTTCATATGTAAATCAATTATGCTAAATACTGATATAAGGTTTTAAAGTAATTGTTACTTTTATCACTTATGTAAACAATAAAAAGTCATTATCTTTGTTAATTATTAGGATATGACATTTACATATTTGACTAAAATACGATTGAGTGGTTAGATATCGTTCGATACTTTCAATACTCACCATAATATAAGCTACTTTCGTTTTGGCTATGCGCAGAATTTTCTGTTTTGACTTGCAAAAATCAATACCGTTATGTAAGCCGACGACGCACGTTAGCCTCGTGTTTGTGCTGGTTTTAAATACAAGACAAGCACTGCGCAATGGGCGTAAAATTCAGGCATTTAAACAAAGGCTACGCAGAAAAAACCAGCACTTTTCGTTACACAAATATTTTTTCAAGGTTAAATGCTTTTCTCTACCAATACCCACACAATTTACACAATAAATGCACTATTTTAAATGCATGAAGGATATCGAAGAAGGTTGCATTATACGAGGATTTATGTATAAAATGAAATAAGAGTTTGAAAATAAATGGAAATTCGAAAAAAGGTATAAGTCGTTGACTTAGGAAATTAACTATTTCGTATTGTGAGTTCTTTCATCACAAACATATTAAGAAATTGAGATTTTTTGTGTCTTGATTATATACAACACTTCTTATTATACTTTATATATCTATTCCACTCTTGTGAACTTTTCATCTTTAAGGCTGTTTTCAAGCAAGGCATGTAAATAAAAATGCTATAAGTAGATTAGTTATAGGACATTGTGATTAAATGATTAAATAGCTTGGTGTTTAGTTTCTGTTTCCTTTTCATATCAATGACTGTATTCTATATTTAACCTTGAAATAAAACTTCATATTGGAGGTAACTATGACTGTTAATTTTCTGCTAAACAAAAAGATCAGACATATTCATACAAGATAAAGAAGATATCGGTGCTTATAACTTTTTAATGTTATGAACAGAAACAAAATCCAGCCAGTAGTAACTAAATATTTCATTTTATCATTCTAAATGATTGTCTTATATTAGCAAACTACTCTTGTGTTGATAATTACTAAGGCATGAAAAATGATTTGTTATATGTATTTCGTCATTGCTTCGAATATTTGACATGGTTTTAAAGATACGGCATTTCTACATAAATCAAATGCATATTTTTCTCTTTTTCGATTTTTTAATAACCATACGAGGAAAAACAACATCTTTTTGATCAAATATGTTTTAAAACACAGTGTATCAAGAACAATATTTTACCTTAATTGGAAATCTTTAGACTATAATATGTCAAAATTTCAACAATGCTTATATCCATCAATTAATTCTTTCTGTGTTTTGCAACAAACCCATTTACACTCTGACATTTCATCTTGGACGAAGTGTATACTTTAGTCGAATATCAATTATGGAAAAAAAATAATGTGAGACCTCATCATAATTGAAACACACATAAGCATTTCATGCCCATACTTTGTGTAATTCGAATATGATACAAATATGTAGAATAAATGAATTTTAGTTGTTTTTGTTTTTTTTTTTTACAAAAACACACAAAGATATAATCTTTAAAATAAACAAATCTCTCTCTCTCTCTCTCTCTCTCTCTCTCTCTCTCTCTCTCTCTCTGTCTCCTTCTTTTCTCTTAAAACACCTAAAATTGAGCAAACGAAATATTAGCACAACATTCACATAAATCTGAACTCTAATGGAACAATTTTACAATTTAACTTAAACATATAACTAGATGCCGCGTATATCAATGTACAAACAAGAATTAACCAGGAAGGTACAACCTTATAAAAGCATTTCAGATTACCCTTTATTGACAAACGATAAAAGATTCCGAACTCAATTTGAAAATAGATTACGTAGCATCATTAATAGAAGTACTTTTTTTATGTTTTTAAGGGTAGTCATCATTAATGTTGATGTGTTTACCTGCATTCAATAATATGTAATTTTTTTATCATCATTGGAGAAAAACATTTTTATTGAATAGGCAATGGAACTGCAGCTGTAGTAATAGCAATGTGTTGGTGCCTGTATGTTTTTAATGTTTTGATTTTCGACATTAAATTTTTACTTTTTAAATGCAACAGGTATACATGTAAATATGAAACATTAAAGAAATATAAGCCACTTAACCGTGAAGTTACATTATATGTCAAAATATTTCTATTAAGAATTAAGGTTAGTTTCTAAATGAATGGTAATTTTTTATTTTTTTTTATCATTACATTTTACTCCTGAACACTTGGTTCCTAAATATCAGTCAGGTATAATGATAATAGAAATTTAATGTATTCGAATACATTCTAAGTAATTGTTGTATTAATGTTGGTATTGGGTTTCTAGAGTGGATTTTCTTGGGGTTTTTTATAATAATGTTTTTTTTTTTTTTATGAAGATAAATCAATCACATTTTAAAATTTTCATGAAATAACTATTATTTCCACATATATTTTCCAATATATCTTACATATTTTACGAAGCATGTTTAATAAATATATGATACGGTAGGAGTCGAGAGTAAACCACCTTCTTTTAACATTTAGTCTCTAAAAAAGAGACATGTTGCATGCATTATCTACAAATCAACTCTAGATGCATCATATGTATATATTCTGTTTAAATATTTTCGAACAGATACTTTGGAATGTGACCTTTCATATTTGTCTATTCAATTATCTAACAGCATCCCAACATCCTAATTATAACTTTTATTATGCATAATCTGTGAAAAGTTCGATTAAATAGTTTTTGTAAATGACACACCCAGTTTATGTAGGTTACATTATCCATAGCATTAGTTTTTTTATGTAACAACATGTATCATTTGAGCAAATTTGATTCAAACAGGGTCCATATGTTGTTGGCAATAAGATCAGTACATTGAAGGTTAATCTCTTACAAATTAGCAACCGTTGTTTTAGGTCTACAATGTAATTCATTACATTTACATTACAATTCGTTCATAATGACTGTATTAGTACTATTTGTCCACAATAAAAATAATAAAAGTGTCCATAGCAGCAATTTGTTCGTGTGGTCACAATGATAAAATCAATTTCAGTAGGCCTTGAACTAGCAATTGTATTTAAGAGCCAAGAATTTATTGCAAAGATTATATTAACTATGTATTTCATTAATAATCTTAGGAGAAAAACAATTTTGTTGTTCACAGTGAAAAAATATTATTATACGATTAAACTATATACTGTGACATCTGATTGGTTCTAGACAGTCACATGACAGGGCAATAAAAATTCATATTCACCTGTCATCGTCTTATTTCATCATATCTCAGCCCTTCGAAATTTTCATTCCATGCTTATGAAAAATTCCAAGGATGGGCAGACGATGTGATTAAATGATTGATTCTTCTAAAAAATTGGTTTAAATCCTTTTTATATCAGAACACTGACACAGAGAGAAACCGGTAAACATTCACTTCGTTATAGATTTACTAGAGTTTATAAACAATTAAAACCCGGTGTATTTGTATTATCTCTCGGCGTTCGGTAATATAAAAAAAAGATTGCATGATTTTGAGGGAAATATGAAGATTTATTCCCAAAGAAAAATTTTATTTCCCTTGGACAAAGCCCTCAGGAAACATGATTTTTTGGAGCAATAAATCTTCATATTTCCTTCACGCAATTAATATATAATATCTGTAATCCATAATATGCAACAAAAATAAGTTACTCCAAGAAAAGCCATTGCGTATTTGACTATTGTATAACTATTTTCCGCGGCACTATGCACCGGTTTCGTGATAAGAGCACAATTTCTGCTTTGAGGATCTGATATCATTGTTGTTAGTGACTGACTCATATGCTTATCAACCATATCTAGTGCAATTAAACCGATCATGAATGCAGCTTTTTTTTAAATAATGTTTAAATTGTATGAAAAAACAACTCTTAAAGAAATAAATGGTAGGCACTGCTAATTTATTTCCTTATCAAAGAACTTATATTTAAACACAGCTCATTCAAATTGAAAGGTTAGAGAGGTTTCTATTTCAAAAACAAATGTGATACTTTAAACAACCAATTCGTAATGACATGTACAAAACTAGTAAATATTGAAATATTCAAGATCAACAACAAACATTCATGTCTTCAGAAATCCAATACTAGTTAAGAATTATATCACAAAAAGAAAGCAACAGATCAATGGGTTGATTAGTTCGTATTTATTGAATTTATTCATCTGACATTCATACATGTACTTATGTTAGATTGATCCTCTTATCATTGTGTTCAATAGCAGTTTATATGGTACAAAAACATTTGAATAGATTTCTATGCATAAAATTTCTATGCACAATTATCATTATATTGAAATTTAAAATATGCATCATCCCAGGAAGTGTAATCCCAATATCATGTTAATTAAACATATTTTCTGAGCAAGTAATACATCATATTTTCGCAAAAATTCCATTCTTCTACTTTTATATTACAGTTCTACTGTATTCCTCTAACACTGTATTCATCAATGCAATCAGAGCAAATCGTAGTTCAAGTAAATACTCACATGTATTTCTAATATAAGAAATAGCATAGAAGTTATGATAACATATTGTGAATGTATATGATTTACATTGTCATTAATATTTCGTCAATGAATTGTACTTCTCAATTTTTATCAAAGATTTAATACAAAAATTTTGTAAGGTAGAAAAAATATTTTCTGAGAGGTTTATACACCTTTAAACTGCTGGTATATGATCACCAATTTTTATACTGCGTTCATTATCAAGAACAATAGAAGCATTTCAATAGCTTCCCATACTGTTGGAATCATAACTTTTGCGTTAATTGTGTTATCAGTGCAATATCTAATTTTTCAAGACCATGTCAGTGAGTAAAGATTTTCCACCATTTATTCCTTTTTATTTTGAATATATACTGTTGAATGAAAAATATTCCAAAGTTTTGTATCAACTTATTAATAGTAAATATATTGTTCCCAAAGCAATTCAGAAATGGAACACTGAACTATCACTTCACTTAGATATAAATGATTCTGTGAAAGATTTTTTTAAAGTTTGTTTTAAGACAACTACTGATACTTCAATACAATGGCTACAATACAGAATTCTTCACAGAATTCTTCCAACAAACTATTTTTTGAAAAAGATTAATGTTATTTCATATGATGTATGAGCTTTTTGTAAGGAAAATGTGGAAACAATTCAGCACGTATTTATGACATGTTCAGAAATACTTCCTATATGGAATAATCTTAGTATGTATATTTATAGAAAAACTTCAAATAGAGTTGGCTGTAATATTAAATATGTACTATTTGATGAACTTCCATTCAGTGGTTACAACAAAGTAGTTAATTTTATAATTCTGTACTCCAAGGAATACATTTTTAATTGCTCAAAACAAGACAAAAAACCTGACATTGTTGGAATGTTACATCATCTGTCATTCAAATATAAAGTTGAAAAATATATAGCTATCAAATCATGTGAGATTACAAAATTTAATAAACTCTGGGAAAATTGGAAAAACATATTTAAGATATAATTTTAAACATGATAAACAACTGTTCTATTTATATTTTTGTGTATATATATATATATATATATATATAATTTCCCAATACAACAAAAAATAAATCGGCACAGTTTTAAATAATTTAAAAATGATAAATATCCAGAATAAAATCACAAATTGATCCTATTAACCGCAAACGTTTTCGCCATTCCTGGCTCTTCAGGCAGTTATGTACAAAAAAAAAAAAAAAAAGGTACCTTTTTTGTACATAACTGCCTGAAGAGCCAGGAATGGCGAAAACGTTTGCGGTTAATAGGATCAATTTGTGATTTTATTCTGGATATTTATCATTTTTAAATTTTATATATATATATATATATATATATATATATATATATATATATATATATATATATATATATATATATATATATATATATATATATATATATATATATATATATATCCTTTGTGTTTGCTCTGAAGAGAATGTAGTATGTAAGGGAGAGAAAGAGTGTGAAAGTGAGAATGCCAAATAATTCTTATATATAATACCTCTTTATGAAATCATATATGATTGTGAAAATGAAAACAAACAAAAATAAATTATAAAAAAAAAAAATTGCGTTACCTGTAAAATCCAAAATTATTTAATATCTAATGACAAAACAAAAATCAACACTGATGAAAACATTTAAAATAACACTTTACTAGATATGTATCTGTAACAGGACACAGTGAATCTAACAAAGAACAACAACCACTGTTTGATAGAACCAGAGTTTTAACAAGAAGGAGTTATCGTCTATTATTTGCAAAGATCCCAACATGTTCTTCCACAGTAACAGAAAAGTCACAAAAGAGAGCACTACCATTTTGAATGATATACTAAACATAAAATTCTTTTATAATCAAATTAATGCAATACATCGTAAAAGCAATTCTTTCAAACTATCGAAGATAGCAAGCAAGTAATAAGTTTGTTTTCTTTTTTTTTGTGAACTGTTGTGTCCATATGAGGCATCCGGCAAATGCTTCCACGTGCACACACATTCCGCTTGCATTAGTTGTTCTTATAAAAACTTAAAGCTTTGGTTTAGTATTTATATAATATTTTACACAGTTTTATTTCAATTCATTTACCTTAAGAGATGCAAACATACATTAAATACAGTTCAACCTGTTAATTCAAGAATACACATTTTGGCTCACACGTAAGAATTTTGATCGAAAGATTCATTCAATAATGCAGTTGACCTCGATGAACTGACCTCGATTATAAGAAGATGGTCCATGAACTGACCTCGATCTATTGATGTTGCATAATAGTAGCTAGGAAGACGGCTTGATTTATAAACAAGGTTACGTTATAATGCGACCTCAATAGCAAGTTATGATGGCACTCGATGTTTTTCAGTCGCATTAAATTATTTTAATACAACTCTTTCTTTGTCTACGTGTTAATGCTCTTTTAAGAGCCGTACTCAGTATTCTGAAGAAATAGAAGATACATTAACATTTAATAATTGTGTTAAAAATATAAAACTAGACAAGGAGTTTACGAACGGCTTTCCCCAAATTTATTTCAAAATTAAATTTGTTGACGATTTATAATGATGAAATTATGGTGTACAGATTCAAAATATTCTATATTTTGTAATAATACAGTACATTTTTAATTTTTTTACATCCAAATGATCATGTTGATTGCTTCTAGCTATCTATATATCATTATTGCCGATCATGCTTTAAAAGGAATACTCGTTCATTTTTACGTTTTATTTAAATAATGCACGTAAAGACTTACTTGTTGAACACTGGATATCATCCTTTCGCCTAGTTCTTGGGCTAATGAGTTAGCTAATACTACCTAAAAGTGAATGCATTTTACCCCATGTTCCTAAGTAAAATAACCAATTAGCATACAAATTCAAAGAATATGACATAAAAGCTTTTCAATATATAATGTGCTTTATGTGGCTTATTCCGTAATGGTATGTTTCATGTAAGTTTGCCTATATTGGACTTTGTTACTTCACAACTTCCTGTTATTTCAATGTTTGTTTAAAAAAGGAATGTGTAAAAAGGAATAAAAATTAAAGGTGAATCTCAGGGAGAATAAACATACATAGAGATGATACCGGTAAAATACTTGAAAATTAACTAACCATAGGCTTATATGACGTATTGCGTACATGCTTAACATTCACCAGCTCTCTTCATTACTATTTTGTTTATTTTTTAATGGCAAACAAAATAATGTTTATTTTTTTATAAAATATATGTTTTTCCAAAAGAAGTTTTTCATTTACCGTTAGTCTAAAGCCAAAAGCAAGAAAACGAAAGAGAATATTTTTTTTTCGAAAATTTTTTTATTGCCCCATAAATATCGTTCTAAGTTTAATGCCAAGGTTGGGGAGCCATGGTATCATTAAACTAATTCTGTAACAGGACACAGTGAATCTAACAAAGAACAACAACCACTGTTTGATAGAACCAGAGTTTTAACACGAAGGAGTTATCGTCTCTTATTCGCCAATAGTCCAACATGTTCTTCCACAGTAAAAGAAGTCACAAAAGAGAGCACTACCATTTTGAATGATATCCTAAACATAAATTCTTTTATTATCAAATTAATGCAGTATATCGGAAAAGCAATTCTTTCAAACTACAGTGGGATGTGTATGTCATTCCGCCAAATCAAGAACATTGCCAAAGTGAACACTTGTGTATAGATAAATAGGTACTTTTTATAATGCACTTCATAAATCAACGCTAACTTGTTGCAAAATCATTCTGCCAAAATACCATACATGTTAAATATAATACATTTACAGACACTATTCCGCTATTAAAGCGATAGATTTTATATACTTGCGAAGAAGCATAAGCCATGAGATACAGTACCGATCAGACCCAACCTAACGGAAAGTAAACCCCAACTTAACCCTGGGTTTACTTTCTGGGTTTACTCTGGGTTTACTTCGGGTTTACTAGAGTGGACCCAGAGTAAACCCAAAGTAAACCCAGAGTGGACACAGAGAGTAAACCCAGTCAGAAGTATACCCCTGAAAGCAGACGCTTTCTGTGTATTCGGAATATACAAAGGGTAGGAATTACAGGCAGTAGGATGGTAAGATAAAATACTTGTCTGCTTCACACTCCAGTGCTTACAGTTGACCTTAAAAGCAATATCAAAGTAAACCCAAAGTAAACCGCAAGTAAACCCAAAGTAAACCCCGAGTGGACCCAAATTTTCAAAAAGTAAACCCAGAGTAAACCCCAAGTAAACCCAAAAAGTAAACCCAGGGTTTATTTGGGGTTTACTCTGGTGTTAGTTTGGGTCTGATCGGTACTGTACGTGATAACCCATCATAAATCGTCTCATTTATTAATTTCTCAGATTCAAATAAACGTGCAGAATATGCCAACACTTGACGACTTGAATTCAAAAAATATGTATCAACTTTTGAATTACAAAATTAAAATAGTGTTAAATTTTCTGAAATTACTAAAACATACAACGTATTTTTGATTCCCCAATATAACAATGGTATTGTTTGATTATAATAAAACTTTTTCAGAAGCTATAGTCTGAAAATTTCCTTCGACCCTCAAGTTTCTAACAAAAGTAATATAACAATAATATTATCAGATATTATCTCGTTACAAGTAACGAGTAGGCCTCCCGTGCGATTTTTCAAAAATGATGCGATGCAATATTGATGAAAAGAAAATCCCCGCCCCAACTTTAATAATGCATAGGATCTTCAACTCTTTTATAATGCTAAACAGAGTATTTTCTATTTTATTTACATGCGGCACAATAAAGATTGAATATGTTAGTCTCCTAAATATATCCAGTTATGTAATGAATGGACAATAAGATAATTATTGTATCAAGAGGCCAGTCCATTATTATGTTATCATACGAAAGTTATCTCGAATGCTAACAATTAACATTTGTTGTTATAACGCCTAACTAAAATTATTGTTCATTTTTTATAGGAATATTTTAGGGACCAGCTCTGTAGATTCCTAATAAAGACGGACATTGGTGTTTTCATTAGATAAATCGATTATCAGATTTATCATCAGAACAAACATTCCCTCTTCTACAATGAGTAACAAAATGTGTTGTTTTCTCTAGATAGATTGAGTCAAAATATGCGGACTTCAGCCCCTAAGCCCCTAATTACGTAATAAATGGATATTGAAGTGATTTTTCAACATAATGTTACGATCAACAACTTTGCTTATCAAATGCAATTCAAAGTCTTAATTGTTTTAAAGTTATTTGTAATTAAATTTATGCGTCTCTTGGGCCCCTATTTTAGAGGTCAGTCTTGGTATCATACAAAAAAATTAATCATTTCAAAAATAAATGCATAAATTGAAATACAATTAAGGAAGAAAAAACATTTGGCCTCAGGAATTTTACCCAGGTTTGGCGCGTCCACGACTTTAACTATTACGCCACGGGAACTCTCACTGCAGAAACCCCAAAATCCTGTGAATGCTTTGATCGAACTTAAACAAATCACATATTCTTCGTTTGTTAACGCGTCTCAAATGACCTTCAACATTTTTTTAAAAAAATGTTTTAAAGTAAAAAAGTAGGGTTCCTTGTTGCCATCTGGTGACGACTGGAAGTGACAGCGGACATCATATATACAATAGCACTGTGGCTAAACACTACATACAATCGCTGAGAGTTTGATACTTTTTGAGAAAAATTGTCAAGAAGCAAAAACATAAAATCTGTTATATCTGAGGACCACAAGTGACGATCTAATACTATGAAAATACGAATCATAGTTGAATTAACTTTCATGTATTATTCTACACATGAGTCATGAGAACAAATTAAAACTATATTTGAAAATATAGACGGTAAAAACCTTTTATTCATGGAAGGGGTAGGGTACGGAAAAACCTTCATTTCATCATCCATGAGAGTGTTTTCAGGTATAGGTTTATGTTGCGTATTTCTTAAAAGAAAACTTGAAAATAATTCTGCTAAATACAAAGAAAAAGAAGAGTCAGTCATTGATTCTTATTTATTTTAATATATCAGTAAATAGTATTTGCATTATAAGATAGTACTTTTGTGTTCAAAAAATTTGTCATTCGAGATGCATCCTTGTAGCACTGTCATCACCGATCACCGTTAAAGAATAAGTACATGACGGATTGATAATATATAATATTGTAAATAATAAAAATAAATAATATTTGGGGTACATGCGTACATGATAATATGTATTCAGTTTGATTCTCTTTGAAGATTATGCATCGTGTTAATTATTGTATATAAGAGTGCTTTTACAGATACATATTATAAAAACATCTTTGTATGAAATAAACGTTGATCTCAATTACACTGTAGTTTCCTCCATTTTTGTCTTTGTGTTAGTTAACAACAAGAAGCTTGTAAATGAACGGAACGTTTGTGTTCTATTTTCCTGGATCTCCGCCTGATACTAGTACGTCAGACTTCTCCAATATAAAAACGCGGCAATGATATGTGAAGATAAACGTTTATCATCGAGGTATATGCATGATATGTAACAGAGAGAGAGAGAGAGAGAGAGAGAGAGAGAGAGAGAGAGAGAGAGAGACGTTAAAATGGTAAATAATGTTTAGATTTATTACTGAAACCAGACTTAAATAGAAATAACTCTTCATACTCCACATTGTTGCACAATTAAGGCGAATGTGTCCCGGGTTTATACATACTAAGGGTGAAACACAGCCAGGATTATAACTTACATGGGGGGAATTACACATCTGGCGAGCAACATCAATTGGATTCGCGATGCACACAGTATTCGTACTAATTTAATGATATTTATTTTGTTTGAAATAATTCGTACAAGTCATCATTTAACAAGGGATAAAATAGCATTTATTTGTAAGTCCATGTACGGATGATCTTTTAACAGTTTGGTGTCGCTAGGATACTAGTGATCATACTGATTGGTTACATGTATTTTGGATATTAAATATTGAATTTCGAATCTCGAATTTCGTATTTCGAGTTCCGTATATAAAATGTCGAATCTTGAATGAGTCATCTGTGCTATCGCATGTAGATGTAAGTTGTTCATTACAGAAGGAATCAACTTTGTTCTGTTTAATTAAAGGGGCATGGCCACGATTTTGGTCAAATACTGTTTGTATGTTTTTATTATTTACAAAGTTTTGGAAATGCATTTCTAATGATCAAAAATAAAATTTGAGAGTTATCGTAGAATTATAAGCAAGATATAGAACTAACAATTCTTAATCATATAAACAAGGCTCGTGCCCTGTTTTTGTTAACATAGGTTCAATATACAAATAAAAAATCTTTTTCCACCTTATTTGTCTATGTTTTTATTCATCTTAAGCATAGATAAACAGTTCCTAACGTTTCAAACATTCGATTTAGAATTAAAACTGAATTTTTTACTTCAACGTTCAAAGTGTAAACAAACGCTTTGTTTACATAGCAAAGAATTTCAAGCTCTGTAACTCGATTATAACTCAACAAATGACACTCAAATTTCGGTTGCCTATTAAAAATGACTTTCTTAAACATTGTAAATATTAAAATCGGAAAAATAATTTTTGACCAGATCGTGACCATGCCCCTTTAAAGATTTTTCAACTCGTTAAAATTAAAAGTAAGAATATAAACATTGACTGGAAATATATCTATTACGATAACTGAATAGTTGCAATAAGTGAAATAAAAGTTCATTTGCAGTGTAATATACTCAGTTTAATTTCTTCTTATTTTGCAGTGCTTTAAATATGTAGATTGCATAATCTGAATACATCAGTATACATTTTAGGGTTTTTATTCTATAAAACATTCAAAATGAATAAGCAAGTTGATTTTCACATTTATGCATTAAAATCAGCATTCATACAAGTTACATACTTTACTCTGTTTTTCAATTCGTTTTATTTTCAGTGTATATCTTCTCTTTCTCTTATTTTGATTTTGTTTCAAATCCAACGACCAAAAAGTAAATATGTACTGATATCAGCGACAATTCAATGAGTAATTCAGCTATCTGTAAAGAGAGAGAGAGACATTTCTTATGACAAAAATAATGTCAGTATAGTAAATAGATGAGTTATTTAGAGTTAAATGATAATTCAATGGCACCGTGACCCATATCACTTACTTAGTTATCAATAAAACTTACTTTTAAAGTCCCAATAATTAGTAAGAAGGCCAGAAGCAGGCTTACATGGTACTCTTCAATGCCTACAACGCTTAGCATCCTGATCGGGATCATGCAGTTCTACATAAAAAATTGTTCAGAAAATGTTTTTTGTTTAGAAATTTTCTTGTATGTAGCTCATTATGTATCAAAGGAATACATTCAATTGTTTTAACGACCAAACGTTATACCATCTCATTCACAATTTCATCTTTCCATCATTATAACCAAGTAAGTTTTCTTTAATTATATCTATCAATTTAATTTCATCGACATATCTACTACCTTGCATATGATTGCCATATAAAAATATTCACAAAGCCCAAAGTATAAATTTACCGATTTAAAAGTCCCAGGATTTACAGAGGAATGACAGAATGTTGGTGCACTTCCATAATTGTCCTCCGAGACATCATTGCAGCAGGTCTTTGGGATCTGGGATGATGTTGCCTGACATGAACCTGATGTTGTACACCATGGAGTGCTGTCAAAGTCGTTGGTCGTTCCTTGAACTTGGTTTATACCACAACAGTCGTACTTCAAAAAAGTGGTTATTTTGAAAAAGCGATATAAATATTGAACAATTAATCTCACGTACTTTAAATACATTTAAACATCGTGGTTTATTCGTTTTAACATTTTGAGTATTCTTTAAATAACAAAGATTTGCAATCATGATATTTATCCGTCTTGAATTTGAATATCTTACCTCAATAAAGAACTTATTCCAGCTATTCGATATTTCATCACTACTACTGATATCATCAGAAGTATAATGTTTCTCAAGCCAAATTGTCAGATCTGATTGTAATTGAACATAATTCTGAAAATCAAATCAACCTTTCAATTTCATTCAATCATTCAAAGTATCTAAAATAGATATTCAATCGATATTAACTTCTTTTTTAAAATTGTATTTTGCTGCAATAATATTCTTTTATAATAATTCTGTATGTGGATTCAACTTAATTTTTTTTAATTGATAATATAAAAACAAATCGTTACATTTCTTCTAAATAAAGATAAATGTGTTGTATAAAGGAGATCAATTTTGTACAGGACGAAAATAATGCTATGTTTGCTCATTTAGGTCCTATAATAGATTTTACAAGGAAAATATGTCATGATAAGTTAATAAACCACTAACAATTTCTTCATTTAAAAACAAAACACAATTTTGCAGTGAAAGAATGCAGCTTAAATTGCGTTTATGTAAAGGCAATAAGAGAGTGACGGGAAGAAAAAACAGAAATATGCATGTCAAATGTGAATGATAACTAGTTTTATCAAATCAGAAATATCGATTTCATTCAAACTTTTGTATCAAAAATAAATTTTCTTAGAGCCAGGTTCCTTGTTAATTGGTATGGTGTCACTCAGTATCAATTTTTATATAGTATGTTTTTATTTAACAATTCAATATATGCAGAAAACAATTTAACATAGTATAAAATTATACAAACCATATTTTTTTCCGCTGTTTTTGAGTTAAGAATATCATTATATTCCATGATCATGAATACCGAAAATATTGCAACGAGCGGAAGCTGAAAAAAGGGTAAATTTAGCAATTAGATTATGAATTATATTTTTTAAAATAAATTTACATTAAAAATGCACAAATTAATTTAAGAATTACTTACAAATGTGCGTACTAGCAGTTTGCATATTGAAAACAGCAACGGGAAAATCAAGATCAAAAGGGAAAATATGAAGTCAACAGCCAAGGATGCTATTCCCAAATTACGCAGAGTTGTAGAATTATCCTTTATGTCGTGGTATTTACAGGGAAAATCATAGTTTAAACTGATTGATTTGAGAGCCTTCTCTAAATCACATGATTTAGCCCTGGCAATTTCCTCGCTTAATGATATTAACACAATAGTTGCAACCTATAGAAAATGTAACAAATTATGAACGGCATTAGGAATAAATAAATAATAGTATTGAGGAAATTTGACCTTTCTAAAGAAACAAAAAAAATATGAACGATGGAAATGTACCATAATTATGCCTTTAAAAGCCAATATGATGGAGAATGCTTTGCCTTCCATTGAGTTGTTCTTATTCCAAATGTAGTGTTGCTGAAAGTTCAATGATAGTTTTAAAAAGAGAATGATTGCTGAATAAAATCAGTACCGCTCAGATTTCCATTAATACTAGTCTACATAAAAATGCTTTCTTATATTGATTTTACTTTTTTTCGCCTTACAAGTTATCGCACTTTTAATGTATATTATCAAGAAATAGAGAGTGCTCTATTTGGTTACGTAACGTTGGTGTCATCATTTGACCAATGAAATTAAACACGGGAATTCTAGCGACTCTCTTTGGTTAGAAAGACGCGCTTATTCACTTTCCTTCAGGACGCCGCTCGGGTAACACCTTTGAATACTGATTCTGTTCCTTCGGACCATTTCTTTAAAAATTAATTACCTCCTCTCCACCTTTTCAGTGTTAATTTTTTATATCATTTTCTTTATTTTTCATTTTTTCTTCTTTTTTCATTCATGCATTTTATTGTTGTTGTACATGGCTTTTTCAGACCACAAGGAATTTGTTTGACGATATTACATAACGATTCTCGATACAGCCAATTAATAAAAGTCATTTTTGTATATGATAATTATTTACTATTCCGAAATTAATTATAATTACATCATATTAAGATCAAATGCAGAATTGTGACATAATTTAATTAGATTTCAATGGTAGTATTACGTAATATCAATTTATATACTTTACGCAGTGTTACACTGTTATGTAACAAATCAAGTCACGCTTGTGGAAAGAAGCAACATATAATATGTATTGTTTTGTTTATATATTATGTATTGAAAGATGAATCTGATGGTCATACGTCAAGTAAACTACATTAGTTATAGCCCCTTCATACGGAATCAATTATGTACGTCAACTACATAAGTTATAGCCCCTTCATACGGAAATCAATTATCGATAAATAGCACTTATTGAATATCTAAATGGGTTTCATGAATAGCTTACTATACATATGAATAATTAAGAGCTTAATTTGGTCTTTTAATTGTGATATCATTTTTTTTAAATACACGATACATTCATCAAAGATACTATTTGTGTGTCGAGCCACCTTAATCATATATATTTATTCAATCATTAGTCTGTAAATAATAATAGTTATCAAGCATGAATTTATGAACGGGATAACTACCGTTTGAATTTTAGTTTTGATAATCTAAGGAAGGGCCCTTAATTGGATATTATTAGTATATTTTTATTTCGAATACAAATAACGATCTTTGTGTAAGGAACTTCAACTTTCAATCTTTATTTTGGTATCTCGATATTTTCGGGAAAAAATTGTATAGTGACATAACTTTATTTTTTTTAAATAATTTTAATGACGTTTACAGAAATATCACTAGGCTTACAAACCAATCAATTCCAAAAGGTTTCCAAGAAAATATGACATAAATTGCATGTCTTCATAGTTTTATACATATATATATTTGATTTTGGCTTTGATTTAGCAAAACACGCTCTTCATCAGTAGATATATGTCATTTAGAAGATAAATCTATATAATTATAAATTGTTTGCCTATTGTGACAAATTCAACTAAGTTCTTAAAACAATAATTAGTAAGAATTATAAAAAGTTATGATTAGAATTGATCATTAATTGATTGACATTTAATTATCTATGACTGACTCACTTTCTAACTTTCCCATGATGTTTTTAGCTCTTGAAAATATATATCTAAATCTTTCATATTTATCTTAATTTAACAATTCATTAACATGGCGTGAGATGTGTTTTGTGTGATTAAACAAAACAAAATAAGAGTTATTGACCTCTGTTAAAGGCTTTTGTGCGTGAGATCTTGTTCCTTTTGGAATGTGTATCTGGAAAATCGTTTTATATAAACATTGTGATTAAAATAAATGATATATTTCTATACAAACTTCTATAGGCGAGACAATATTCACATGGAGCGTTAAATTATCTTGTTTTTGCTGTTTATCGTTTGGTGTTTGTGAAAAGAGTCTCTAAAATGTCATATTTTTATATCATTTTACCAAAATATACACTTATGTCTGGATATGTCATTTCAGCAAACATTGTTTCTTTGAGCATACAATACTAGTTAAACAATATTCACCTGGGGTGTTGAATTTTCTTGCTTTGGCTTTGTATTAAGTGGTATTTCTGGAAGGGGTCTCTACAATGTAAACTTTTGAGCGTTATTTCTTAAAATATACACTAATGTGTTCAGATGTCATTTCAACAAACTCTTTTTCTTTAAGCGTGTGCTATTCATATGCAAACTCTTAAAAGAGGTAATAAACAATATTTACCCTGGGGGTTGCAGTTTCTTCTTTTTGCTTTGTACTAACTGGTATATCTGGAAGGGGTCTCTACAATTCAAACTTTTGAGCGTCATTTGTGCAAAAAGTACTTTAAAGTCTTTAGATGACTTTACACCAAGCTTTTATCTACGTTCGCAATGACTGTTAGTTTCCAGTTATTGTCGAGAAGTATTGCACAGGTCTGACTTTGTAACAAAGGAAATCTTTAAACAATGATGACGAAATGCTCGCTTCCGAATGAATCAACTTATTTAAGAGAATTAACTTCAACACTAAATAGTTTACATACTTTTGGTTTTATATCAGCAAGTTCTGTGACACCTTGATATTGAATGGTAGAGTTGAGGTTAGTATTTTTAAATAAAATACAATGTGAAAAAATATACAAGAACTAAACAAAAATATTGAAATAAGATATAATATAGCAGTTTGAAACAAGAAATATAAACAAAAGTGCTAATACTTTTAATTGAATACGGGGTACAAAAAAATGCAAGGACTTTTGAAGTATCTTACTCACTTAGCGTCATATAATAACAAAACTTTAATTTGAAGGCATAAAAAGCAATAATTTTTTCAATTACTTGAGCTCACAAAATTAAAAATATCCTTTTATATCGAGATTTTATTCAGATTGGAAAACTGCAAACTTTAATTTGTAGGCATAAAAAGCAATAATTTTTTCAATTACTTGAGCTCACAAAATTAAAAATATCCTTTTATATCGAGATTTTATACAGATTGAAAAACTGCAAAAATAAAGCCATGGCGCACAGTCAACTTTTGTGGAATGGAAACAATAAATTATATAATATCGAAAGTCTTATTTTTAAAACCTTGGGCCTAAAATAGAATACATGTAATACTTAAACATCAAACTGAGTATTATTATGATATTTTATGTATCAAATTATAATAGGATACATTGTTTATTTAAACAGACATCGTTTATTATGGGCAGAAAAGGGATAAAACTATGAGAACAACTCTGAAAAACACCGCTGAAAGCTGTTAGAATTCACGTTGATGAAAATAATATGTAAAAAGTAATTTTCGCATTTGTGCCTTTATTTTATAAACTTTTTAGGTGGTGGAGACTGTGATTCGGACATCACAGGAGCCCGAAAGAAATTAGAATATAAGTAAATATTTTGCCGAATAGTTAATTTCTGTAGAATCATCAATATTGGTGTGGACTAAAGTTAGTGGCTTTCGAGGGTGCCCACGAATTACCAACCTATACAGAATCATTTATTTAATATTTATTAAAATTATCCCGATTGCACTACCATCGAATATGCGTCCCCACGAACCAGGAAAATTTTGGCTGCCAACGAACATTGACCACAACGAATAAAAATGATTCCACAGTATGTCCTCTTACGTTCAAGGCTTTCCTCTTTTGTGAACAAGGAAATACACATGGCTCATTTTAAATCAATTGTCAGCAAATAAGATATCATGTAGTGTAGAGTAATGTTAATATACACTGGAAGATACACAAGACATTAATCATGAAATAAAGATGAGGCAATTTCATAGACTGCACATACTTCGTCATTAAAGAGGTTCGATCCTGTGATTTTGGGTAGCCATTTTGTGTCACCTCTAGTCTGAAAATTCTGTGTCATATATGAATTCTACTTGTAAATTCCTTTTTTACATTGCCAAATAAACTCTATTGAATAAAATAGTGAAGAAAAAATTCCATATTTAGAGAGTGTAGTAAGGGACTATATTTTGTGGCGGAAGGTTTTTAAGAAGAAAATGAACATTTTTCATAACTCAGTTGATTTAGAGTACCGTAATTTTAGCTTTCTTATTTTCCGTGCAGACCAAATTTTCAGATAGTTTATGCATTGGGATATCTTCGTATTGTTTCAAAAAACATATTTCAACAATATTTCAATATTTCTATCGACATATATTGGCATGTTTAAGTGATAATTCATAAAAGTAAATAAAAAATCAACTCCAATTCCCCCCCCCCCCCAAAATAACTTATTTCATGCCATATTTCTAAAAATTTACATTATAGACCCATACTTTTGGTTTTATTTTCTGAATATTTAAGTTTCTTTTGACAAGTCTGTCATAATTTGAGAAAAAGTTTGAGACTTTTAAATTATTTAATTGCATGTTGAATCGTTTATGAATAAAAATAGTATTTTGTCAGTGCAAAAAGGTCAAAATATCAATAAGGTGAAGAAATTGCAAACTTTTTCATTATGATAATTTTAATTTGATTAATTCTAAATAATGTTAATTTGTATTTGATACCATGGTTCATTTCGATAAAAAATTATAGAGAAAAAAGCGATTTCTGTGCAATTTGCACTTTCAGTGCAGAAAGGTCATATTAAATACACCGTAGCACCGAAAGGAGCATATAGACCCCAAAATTTTGTTTTGAATTTTGGTTAAGATATGTGTGTAGATATTTAAAAAATACTTTTGAAAAAAACTTAGAGACTTTTGATTGCAGGATCCAACGTCCTTAAGTCGTGTTTTCACATAACCGTGCTCTGTGGTGACAAATTATGCTGATTTTTAAATCGGGTAACAAAAATCCCTTTTAAACAATTGCAGTGAAACTTTACATATCAACGAAATAAATGGTGGTGCATAAGTTAATGTGGTAGGTGTGACTTTCGTGAAAACTATAAGACAGACGGCGACATACATCCAAGGTAACGCAGTTCCATATTGCACATTAAATCATCCGTTTAGGTAGATGTCTTATTATTTTGATCGAGAGTCTAATGCAATAAAAGATGGATATTATTGCAGTCATTAAACATGTTCCAGAATACTAGAGAAGACTTCCACTAAAGCACCTCTCCCTCCAAACAACAAATAAAATATAGCTCTTGAATCTCTTCCAAATTTTCTAGGCAAGTTAACACTAGCTTTAAATTAGAATTTTCTTCTCGAAAAACGTGACACTCAAAGAGGATATTACATTCAAAAATCAAATACAAATATCATTTTTCTAAATTATAATTTATATCTTTATTTGTTGTAAAGTAAATTTTTTAACAAATGTAATATGTTTTCGTTGATTAGGTTAAAATACCCCGGTATTTGGCCTCTTAAGTTTGAACACTAACAAATAATTAGCACATGGTGTGATTTTATTGAGTGACACCTTTTTAGATGTAAATTTAAACTTTCCTAGACTTTATCACTGGTGTGGTGTGAGAATTTTAAAACTCGTATTGCAGATAAGGAACAACAACATTAACTACCAAGCAATGTCAGCATTTTACTAATAAGTATGTTCTTGATTAAGGAAGCTTCTTTCTCACAAATCTACAGGTTTTTTTATATTATTTCAAACACCATATTACAAGTTTTCATAAACATATTATAACATATAATAAGTTTTGAATACCGTTATAAAATCTTATAGCCAGTATTACATACAATGTAAGACTTCGTCATGTTTACCTATTAGTAATAGCTAAAATATTTCTATGACACATTTCTTCCAAGCTAACGACGTCAGACCGTAAATAAGTCCCAGTCCACAACTAATTAATAAAATAGTTTTGTTTCTTTGAATGAAAAAATTCACTACAAGGATAAACATCATCTGCATTTTACAAGTCAAATTTGATATTATAAAGATTAGGACCACAGCATTTTTATACTTCATGATTGCATAATGATATCAGATACATAATTAAGTGTAAAGAAATTGTGAAATTTTTGAGGTTTTTTTTATTCTATATGTGCAAGATAATGATGATGTTGATGATGATGATGATGATGATAATGATGATGATGATGATGATGATGATGATGATGATGATGATGATGATGATGATAAAGGGATTAGATATTGACGATCATCAAATATATCCTTTAAATGTGAGTGACACGTATACTTATCACAAAACCTCTCCATTCATGCCATTATATTAGGGTTAGAGGTAATTGAATTTCAAATGCAACAAAATTCATTTGTTTTTATTTTTAATTTTATTCAGCATGACTGAGACTATAATATTGATTTTGAAAGCACAAAAAGACTTAAATCTAAGTGTATTAGAAAACCTTTGATATATTTTTGATATATGAAAATGAATTAGATACACGAGGAACATGCAATCAAACATTTTGAAACTTGAATGTATTAATATGGAAAGACGAATATAGTTCGGATTAAAAAAATATCTCTTTTTTGGAGAATAATTAATAGATTTTTGTACACTTTGGTATAAATATTTCTTTTTTAAAGAAGAAACTGCTTGGCGTTAGATATTGGGGGATGTTGCGCTAGTGAGATATTGAAAAAACAAAAAGTACTTTCTTTAAGAATGTGGTTTAAACTTTCTATGAATGCACTTTTATCACAATACAAATGTTTTCAATGTCCAAGTGTTATAATGTATTTGATCTGCACCTTTAAAAAGTATTCTATGAACTTCGTTGTTGACCCAAGAAAACTAAAAACTAAATCACGTGTTAACTGTGTTAAAAATGCAAAAAATAGTAGGCGTTTTAAAGGCTGAAAATAATTCTTACGGTAAAACAAGTCTTAACCTCGCTCGTTTTTATTTTAATTGTGTTTTGGTGTATTTTATTTTAGAAATATATGTATCTTGTTGTTGATTTTGTCTCTTATAATAGAATTATCTTGCTCAAGATAGTATGTAACTTATTTTTAGAATGTTAAGAAGAAAAATACGACATACATTATAAAATAGTGGGTATTGATATAAGGGAAGTTGTCAAAATCTTAATTTTCAGATTATGTTATCTTTTCTTTTTCATTCTTCTTGTCCAGTGATTTTTTTCGATGCTTTGATTTTATTACATGACATTAAAATATCATATTATACAAATGTTTTGCTCAGGATAGTGTAACACTATATAAATAGTGCCTGTTTAGGAGGGTAAGAATTGAAATTGACACCCCGAGAAAAGCATTGTCAACCGACGCGAAGCGGAGGTTGACAATGGTTTTTGAGGGGTGTCAATTTCAACTCTTACCCTCCTAAACAGGCACTATTTTTTTTATTATACTGAATGTCTTAATTCTTAAAGAAAACTTAACTGCTTTTATATCTGAATGACATGAATTCTATGGCGAACCGTACGTGCATAGTTTACGCGCATGTAACAATTTGTTGTGTTACCCGTTGCCAAGTGTGTTGCTAACGCTGAGGGTAATAGAACGGATTATCAAATGCGTCTTAACCAATTAAATTTCAGTATTTAACATGAAAGTATAAATAATATTTTTGTTAAAGGTCAATAATTATATTTTTCAACAGACACTCATAAAAGATGAAGACAGACATACTATCAGCAGGCATTAAAAAGCAATCAAAATCAGATTAAATTATTATATCAAAATAAGTCATACCTTTACATTTGCCATGCCTAGTGCTGCGTTCTTAAGTGCTCTGTTGGTTATAACAAAATGCTATCATAAAAACATCCTGTTTAAAAACTATGAAATCTATTTACAGGTATCAATCAATGCAAATTAGAACACGATATTAATAAAAACGTTAATAAAAGTTAAAAGGCAATCCATACAAAATAATTTACTTTTCCATCTCTAAATCCCAAGGTTTGTTAACTGTCTCGGTGCTTTGATGATTATTAGTTTCCTTTTTGAAAAAATTCCTGCTAAGAGTAAAATAAGATCAATTTGTTTCAAGTTTCTTTGATTTCGTTATTGTTGTTGTGAACAACTTGTCTTGTGAGAGACAGCACAGAGGTCTCTCATATCCATTAAAAAAATAAATAATTGAGGAGGTTGGAACTTTAGTTCATTTGTTTAAGTTTGTATTTAAAAACTAACCTATTTAAAACAAAAATAATATTTCATATATTACCTTTATTGGCATAATATGAAGCATGAGGACATTTTTGGCCTCTACAATATATTCCAAACGATATCAATGAATTCAAATGAGGTTCCTGAATTTCGGTTTGCATACTTTAAGTGAAATATTTCTAGGTATAATTCTTTTAAATCTTGAATTTTTCATTCCTAATCAGAGAAATGATAGATACATCATTTTCGCTCGTTGATTCATATATATGTATATGAATTACATGTTATGCAGGAAAGACATCCATTCTTTAAACACTTATTGTAGTATCTTTATCCCACACTCGTAAATATACCTGCAAATCTCTGTATTTCTAGATACAATCTTAACAAATCTGTTTTTAATCCTGAAATAATTTAGTTAATATGAAATACTTGTACTGCAAAAAAGCTTATATTTGTTAGAATACTTGCTTGTTAAAGTAATTTCCACTTTTAATATTTGATGTTTGCAACTATCAACCCATAAAGGGGCGGGGGTGCAAGAGTCGAAGGAATCTCGAATAATTAATACCCTTGCTCCTCAGGAGTTACAAATTGCAAACTTGTAGGCCTGTAATGGTCGCTTGTCAATGAGTAAAAAGAAAGTTTGTTAACGAGAATTTTGTGAGACTTAAAAGCCTTCACTATATGGCCATTTTATATAATATTATATATTATTATATACTTGAACCAACTTTATCTGAAGATGCTTCCATATAAGTTTTAACTTTTTACAAGTACCAATAATTTTTAAATAGGTGTTATTAATTTTGAATAGGGCGTTCCTCTTTATTGTAATAAACAATATATTCCTTTATCAAAAGGATGCATTGTGCCAAGTTTGGTCGAAATTGACTAAGCGGATCTAAAGAAGAAGAAAAAATGGAACGTTTATGACGATAAAAACAGCGACAAATTTTGATCACAATATACTAGATATGACTGTAGCTTTCCAATTTTAAATAAGGATGACAACCATTTAACATTTCTAATTGTGATTTTGTGCACAAAAACATTTATATTAGATATATATTATGTGATTACCATGCATAAGGCAAATATAATTAGAGAGAAAATAAGATATTATACCTTTTTCCTGTAAATTGTATTTCATATTGACTACTAATAGTACAGAATTTTTATCAAAAGATTCTTTTTTCAATTTCTACTGACAGTTTTTGTTCATAATTTCTTCCGTCTAAAGCCAATGCATTGTATAACTCAAATCAAAATCAATAATGTACCTGGACAACTATCAAACCCTATAGTGCTGTTGATGTGATTAAGAAACTGTGCATTGGTGAGAGTAAATAAAAGAATTAAACAGGAAGAAAATTAAGTAACAAATTAAACCTTTGCCAACATATTTAAAACAGGATTTGTTGAATAGTAGATAAATAAACTGTTTTAGCAACGAATTATATACTCAAAGACTCTTTTACAAGAAATGAAATCGCAAAAATTAGATAAAAGCACAAACCTTTCAAATGAAACATATTTTCCAGTTTATATCTTTTGTGTTTCACTTTGTATTTACAACATTTTTAGTTAATTCTGTTGATTAAGTCCCTAAACGAAGTATCATAATTAGTTATCATTTTTTAACTGTAATTCAATTATCACAAATCATTGTTTAGATTATTTACAATGATCATAAAGGTATACGTTTTAGTTTTCAAGTGAAGAATAATATCTTCTTTTAGGCATTTCTAGTTGTTTGTAAATTTGAAATTTAAAATTAAATTGTTTTTAAGTTTTTAAAACGATTTTCAATTCACAATGCACTCTTATAATTTATTACCTTCAGCTTACATTTCCTATTACTTTTTTCTGAGGCAATATTACCACACATGACATCGACATTCATTATCTGGATCTTTACACTCTTAATTGAATAATTATTATTTATATCGTTAACAATATATAGAAGAGTAACTCGGGTGTATTACTCTTATTTTCAGGTTTTGAGAATTTAGTCATATGACACTTATTCATAAAAATATGTTCTCATCAAGAATTAAGGGTTTTTTTTTTTAAGGAACATTATTAAAATGATGTATTTTGGTATTTATTGCATTTCGAATGACGTAAATATGTTATTTAGAACACATTACAAAGTGGTGGCCTTGCTTAATATATCACTTGGCTAGTATCTAATCAGTATAGATATGACACCTTGAAACACGAAAAAAAAATAATGATGATCATTGACTTGCAATTTTAAAACCAAATTACCTCATATGATAGCACTTTCAACACGTTGATGATATTTTAACCATGGATTGATATAGAAAACTCATTCTACTGTGTCGATGCTTAAATTTATTATTCCTAAGTGAAGTTTAGGATTATTAGATATTTTTGATTAAATTTCAAAAAAAAATTCAGATCAAGCAATAAAAAAGATAAATGACTCTTTCTGAAAATATCATGAACATTTTTTAAGATGTTTTGATGCCAAAAATGATTCACAAAGCATTATCAAATTAGGATAACGAGGCAAATTTAATTATTGTTGGTTTTTTGGTAGATGACAACGAAACAACAAAGCTTTATAATATCTTCCTCTCGTTTATTGCATTCAGAATTTGCAAATATAAAATAATCTGTAGAGTTGAAAATTTATAAGAAACAAGTCAATCGTTGAGAATGTGTATTAAAGAGAATGCTTTGTCATACTGTTCAGTTCTAGCTTTTTTACCTCAAATGAAAGGAAAAAATCTGTTTCAAAATTTTTCTATTATGCTATGAATATGTATTTATACTTATAACTATTATGTATAAATATACGCCCACCCTCCAAGGGAGACAGTCCTTCAGTTGTTTATATACCAAGGGTTTCTAACATGGACACTGACTTTGACAGATGGTGGTGAAACCCTTTGATGTATGTAGGCCAGAAAAAATCACATGCATATGTATGAATAATGTTTCTGTGTATTTACGATGATGCACTGTAAATTATCAATGCAAGATTTTTTTTTCATTTTTCCTCGATAAACACATATAAATGTAAAGTGTACATGTAAAATCTTTATTTCATAAAAACATGATATATATCGGGTATGTAAATCTTTTTTACAACATATATTTTCTTTCTGATAAACACCTAAACATGTATAGTGTACATGTTACATTTTCATGTCATAAAAACGTGATCTATATTGTAAATCTTTTTTCACCATTTGCGATGTTGTGTGGTAGTACTGATATGTTATTATCGTGAACATGTTATTATATTCTTGTTTGTAAGGTATTAATAAATGGTAAAAAATGAAAAAAAAAGTTATTGTTGAAAATTGGATCAAATTTGTTTTAAAGGGTAATTATGTGCTATTTGTTTTATATCGTAAACAACTTGTAAGATTTTTTGTGAAATTAATATGTGGGGTTATGGATTGTATCAAATTGCATGTTTTCCTAGTACTCAGTGCATGAATATTAAATTTGAAATTATGATATATGCTAGATGGTTTTGTTGATATAAAGGTTTATTAAGGTTTTCCGCTCTCAGCGGAAAACCTTACTATTATTCTGAAAAATTTTCAAATTTCTTATTATTTTTTTTTTCTTCTAGACGCCAACTTTGATCCTTAATATCTCGCTCGTTTGTTCACCGACTGTTTTGAAATTTTCAGGACTGATAAAATGCCGCGTGTTGTTGTCGTTGCATATTTTAGTTGTGGAAAATCCCTATCCGGTTTTGAGTTATTCCCCTTTTAGTAAAATTTAACGACTTCTTTTGTCCAGGGGGTTTAGCTTTAACGATGACTGGCAGAGTCTCAAAGATGGGCTGGTTTGGAAGCTAATACATTGAATTTGTGCGAGATATATTTTATTTATTATTTAAATGCAAATAAAAGGGGTGGTATATATGTTGAAACAAAGGAAAGAAAAACAATCAAAAAAATTCGCGTATTTTCCGAGTTAATTTTCTACCTGATAAAAATTTGTTATAACATGTATATTAAAAGTTCTTGGTCTTACCCAGACCTTTCATTCGGTATACCGAAAAAGGGACTGGCCCTTATAATTAGGGAGTTAGAGGCATCCAAAGTTTCATCTTAATAACTTAAAAAGGAATAAACATTTCTAATGCATTATTGAAGCAAAGTTGTAAAGAAATTAATTTTCAATCCTTCTATAGTATTCAATTTAATGTTTTCGTAATTTATAGTCAGTATTTGCAGAAACAATTGTTGTCAGTTCGTTCCATTTGTGTGGGGGTGCGCACGTTTATGAGGTTATGAAAGGGCTTCTTGTAATGCACTAACTGATACATGTAGCGCGCAAAAATAATTCCACATAAAATTCCCAAATGATTTTATACATATGTACATTTTCATTTCATATAGATAAACCTCTTTGACCTTATTTTTGTTGTTTGTTTCATAACTGTGCCCCTGTCTATATTTAGATGCATTACAAGACTCAGGTAACCGATCGATAGGAGAGTCGCTAGCTGTATTCAGGCCGTCGCCTAGACGACAGCGCATGTGCTTGTAGAGCTGGACGTACACGATTAACGCCCCACTGTGTTACTGTAACAGATACATTTTGAATTGTTTCAGTACTGGGAGATGTGTTAATAAAATGGTTCCAATGCATGGTAATTAAACTCAACTTTTCTACAATACGTATACACGGCCGTCATATAAAGCACAATGTGAATTACTGACATGACAAATGTACGCTGGCAATTTAAACGAACGCGGGATTGCTCCCGATAGAACAATTCTTTTAAAGCAAAAAAAAAATATACTGATTTGCGATGGATATAATATAATTATCATCGTGGAGATGATTTTAAAAAGTGAACTTAATATTCGTATAGGATAATATTTGAATCCAAAGCCGCTAGTTTTAAGTTACGGTTATTAGGGATATTAATTATGACTTGCCCCGCGTTTCAGGTTTTTTTACTTGCAAAACATCTACAAACGGAAATACCAAACAACCTTCAGCAGCAACTTATAAATTATTTATTCCATACACAATTCTAAAGAGGTAATTAAATAAATTTTATAAATGCTTTATACTTGTATTCGCTATCTTCCATGGAAAAAAGTGGCATGGAAAAAATGTTGTTCAATGTTTATCAAATACGCTGTAGCCTTAGCAATCGAAAATAATTAACAAACTGTATATTGATAGATTGACATATCAACAAACATTCAGACCCGCAATGTGTTTTCTTACAAGTTCTATTTAACGTAGACTCAATGACTGAATTCTTTACCGTTTTCCGTCTGGGTTATTTTGAGTCACGTGTGTACGTTATGTGTAGCCATATAGATGAACACTTTAAGTGTTTAATTTTTAAAAGAAATTGTGTACATGCAGAGCAATGCAATGCTAGGACAATAAAATCCCAACAATGTATATGGTGAGGCCGGTCAGACTGATACTGCTTGTTCTACAAATAGCGAATGTAAGACGAAGTATTTGGGTGTTATATTTTAAACAAATATAAGTATTGCTTTCTTAAAAGCTTGCATTACTCAACAAAGTAATTTATTGGAATCATTCTTAGTTACCTTAGCTGCATATATGTACCGCTCGGTCTGTACCCCGGAAAAATTGACTACCATCCGAAATTTTTCATACAAGGTCTACAGACTTGCAGCTAACATTACCTTTAAAAAAAAACATTTTAGAATTTGCCGCTGTTTATAAATTCATTAAAATGACGCGCAGAATGAAGTGGTAATATGTCGTTTGATATGGGATTTATGACGTCTATTTAGATTGTTTTCATTATTTCAAGCTTGTGGGTGGAATGAAATCAGTTTCACATGTTATATGACATAAAGATGTCCTCTCCCCACTTTTTCTCGAAGCAACTATTTTTATAAAATTTACATAAAAAAAAAATTGAAGTATCATGGAGTTGCCCTCCCCCATTTTGGTAGCATGTAAAAAAAAATGGTATGAAAATCATGAAAATATGAGTGAAATTTTGAAAATTGTGGAAAATTCAAAAAATAAAATCTTGATTTGCTTGTCAAGATTTGTTGGATGAGTTTGCCCCACACTTTCCAAAACGATGCTACGTGCTTGAAAATTACTCATTTCTTTATTCCCCTCTTTAATAAACAAAACAAACTAACAAACATAACCGATCCAGATAAATATAATTACATGTATCAAAAATAAACTTAAAAAACAAACTACATATTCATCCTTCACCCACAATATTGCCTTTTCGATATTTGTCAACGTTGTAGACCCGTGTAACAATCTGTTAAATAGGTGCTTGCACGAAAAAGAACCCCTTGCTGATCTACATTTTCATTAACGCATACAAAGAAAAAATATATTTTGATTTATTTTTGAATTTCTTTTGATGTAAAAAATAGAGAAGAAATTGGTTCTTAGTCTCTCTTTATGCCTGTTTGTTAACGGTTAATCCAAGTTCATTTTAAATATCCTTTTGTAATTTAAAAAATGCGATGTAGATTTTTTTCATGCAATATTTCGGATAAAGCAATGAAGAGTTGTTTCTTAAAATTTTATTAGACCATACAATTATAAATGCTAACATTGAAAATTGTGCCCGATTTCTTTCTTTTTTTTAAGGTAAAACTTTATTGATTTAAAAAATGATTCTTTGAGACAAACAAATTGACATAATCAATAAGAGTTTGACAATCTCTAACTGCAGGTCTGTAGCTTTTAGTCAGAAAAAGAATCGGATGGACGACCTAGGACACAGATCGTCCATCCGAATTTCTTGAAAATTGCCATTATTTTCGTACGCGGACGCAATACTCACCGAGAGCGCATATATACTAAGAGATTCATTGGCGCTTGCGTTCGATAAAAATGCGTGTAAAACGTTTGCCAATGGTCTTTTTACCTTCGTACTGGGCATAACCACAGTCCCACTCTGTGAATAAAATGCAGCGAATCAAACTAGAGACAACGTGTTAAGATCTGTATTTGCTTATAAACATGTAGTATCATCGTGCAAAATGCACTGTTCAATTATAATTTTTTTTAACTTTACTTGTAAAATTCAACATCTGTTTCGTATTTTTTTCTCACAATTTATTTCTTACATAGTTACGTTTTTTATTTAGTGATTGACACTTTTCAGACTTTATATGTGATTTCAAAGAGACAGAGTGTCATGTCTCAAGGACTGTTAATCTCTTAAAACAACATTGTGCAATTATTAGAGTTTCATTTCTTGGACATCAAAGACTCATTGAGTTTATTTAATTATTTTATATCTGTGAACCTTTCACTCAGCTTACTTATATCATTACCTGTCAATTGCAATTTATACTCATTGTTAAGATTCTTATAAATAGTTATGTACAATTTTCAATGTGCAGTCTGGAATACGACGGCCAGCCCCGGCCACGTCCGACTCTCCCAGAGTCTTGAATCCGGAGGCCACTTCTGGCCATATCCGACTTGTTTGTAACATGTCCGTCTGTTAAATTGTTATTTATAATGTTGCCATCGTTGAGTCTCGTCCAATAATGTGGAATCCTGCATCAATTGCCTGTTTATTTCTCTGGAACTGTATACTGGTGGACCTTCGGGAATACGGCAAACCTACCCTTCGTTTTAGCTTACGGCCCACAGCGCGCCCTAACCTTTTACCTTATACACTTTACGCCAACATTTCCTCACCCGGTTCGTACTGCACACGACCGATGCAGATCCAGACGAATTCTCTATCACCGTAAAATCTACGCGGTCACAGAAATATAATACTTTGTTTCTCAGTGTTTACACATCTAATATTGTACTATGGTCAGCTATCAATTTTTTGTAATACGTCACAAGTATGACGCAGCTACGACGGAAAACCTAATCGTTGCTTGCAACGAGCTCGTCTCTAGTTTCTTTCAATTTTAATTCCCCGTTCTTGTTGCATCTCGAGCTCTAAACTGGTTTTGATTTGTTCAGTTCCTCAAGTATCATTAAATAAGAGGAAATAATTACGTTTTATTTATAGGGCAGTCTTAGAAGAAAAAACCAAATTGTCTTATTTTACGGTACACGTGGGATTTTGAAGGCTTGTTATTTTTTAACATCAAAAAAATCTTTCGGTCAAAATGTCCTCTCTTCAAATTTATATCATGTATGGACTATTGAAAATTCAAATGACATTAATAATTCAGCTCAAATTTCCATATAAACACATAGGAAAAATTACTTAAATGAATCTTAACCACTGGAAATACGCGTTAATAAAATCAAAACACACAGAACAAATTACAAAACTTGTAGTGCATTTACAACTGTCAGAAAAATTTATATATATTAAAACAAAATCTACATTTACAGCGACTTTAAATTTACTTGTGCTCAGATAATTTTTTTTTACTAATATCTTTGTTGGCTTTCATAGCTTTGTCTATTTTTCGTTATGTATTTGTTTAAAAGTCAATGTTTTATATTAAATGCCAAAATTTGCGATGTATTGGTTTCTTGTACGTTTCTTTTCCATCTTGATCTACAATTGACATAGAGAAAGACAGCATGACTACATGTGCAAACATATGCAAAAGAGAGATAACTCTCGATTATATTTAATATTTCCTGTCCTCAGAAATCGAGTCCTCGGTTATCTCTACCTGAAATAGCATCAATTATCAACTCCCAATAGCAACCACATTTACTAGTATAACATGATACTAAAATAGCTAGAATACAATGAAAATCGATGCATCGTGGTAATTCATTAATTACTTGTTGCTATCAACATCTTAAATCCAACACCCTTTATGCTACTTCTATTCAGAAAAATACTGTTTAACATTGAATCGAAGCAATGCATCCAAGATGGCATGTTCAAAAGTAAATGGTTTGCGGTTGAAACATCAAATTCAAATTGTAAAATGGTTGTATTGCTGGTATAAAGTTATTGGTCACATTTTTTTACCACTATAGATAAATGTGGACCTTTTGTGCCAACAGATGAAATGAATATTTTAAAACAAGGATTCAACAAAGTATATTTCTTTTTAGATTTTGGAGCTGTTTTGTATATAAAAAAAAATAACCTCGTATTAACGAATTATTGGTGTTTAGTGGCACAAAGCACAAAGAGTAGATCTCATTATAAAAACACATACAGAAAAACATTAAAGAAATTAAAAATAAACATATCTTTATGCAAATGGTTGTATGATAAGACTTTCAATAAATGAACATGAAAATATTTTACGTAATACAAATATGTAAATACACAATTCCAGGTACAGCCATGAATAATTATTAGCCCATCTCCAATATAATAATTAAAACCCTGTTTTTGATATTTTCCGAAGATTACATTACTTTTCAAATAAACATTAAGCACTTAGTGTTTAAACGGTTACAGTCCGTCAAAGCATTTATCGCCAAAAAAAACAACTGATTTTATTTTTACAAGAATGATAAATAACAACAATTCCATACAATGTACACTGTGTTTCATTGGTATATATAGGTTTTGATTTCACGAAAAATAGAGGATTATACAAAACCTCAACGATCTGAAAACACTGGTTTTCAATAAAAAATAAGTATTCCATCATAAAAATAAGACTGTCAATGTTATTTACAAAGTATTACAGTCCGTATGTGATTCCCCAGAAATTGTCTCATATACTCTAGATCCGTTGCAATGATTCAAATTACATTGTAAAAAACTGAAAGTGCCATCATCCTGACATGTCTTCAAATAACACAAACTTTATTTTAAAAAAATAATAAAACTGCGATAGTGTTAATTGTACTTATATGCATTTTATTCAAAATATAGATGTATACTGTATCTTTATTACTCAATGGAGTAAGTGTTTTACTCAGGATGCGCTTTTGTCATGTAAAAATCGAAGGTTTATTATATTCGAAAAAATATTTTTATATATGAGATAGATATACCCACTACATACACCTTTTTTAAAACGTTCTTTGAATGGAGTTAAACATCAACACATAGGAGTGAAAATATTTTTCAGCAGACCCATTATAGCAAAAATTATAAAAAAAAAAAAAAAAAAGATTTGGGCAATCTGTTACTCTTATTTTTTAAGGAAAATATCTCTTAAAACAAAATCGTATTCAAACATTCTCCCTTAAGAATTTTTTACAGAACTTGTTTAAATCCAATATGATGTACAATGCCTTCCTGACTACGATAACAATTAAAAACGAAATGTCTACATACTAGCGTTTCTGTAATAGTTTCCAATTCATTGCCGCGTTAGCGGGTTATGTAAATTTTCCTTGCAATGATCGCTACCTTCGTAACCTGCATGATTCATCCAAAAAAGCATTCTATTGCGTATATCTACATCTTTCCTTTTACTAAATGATAAGCTAAGTAAAACAAAAGTAAGTAAAATAAACTAAATTACTGTTAATGTACATCAGTATGTTGAATAAAAGAAAAAGCCAGATCGTCTCCTTTTGGAATTTGAGTGTGGCATTATTATAACTATTTCGCGCAGTTCGTGAATTTTCTGAGGTTGCAATTCAGGAATTACAATAAGTTTTCGTAAGAAATAGAGGGAATCATACTCGGCAGATGTCAATCAAAAAGACTATATTACTTTTTTCCTAAATATGCGACCAGAATTCCCGTAACTCTTCAAAATTAAACAAACAAAGACTGTAAAATAGTTCTAATAGGCTTAATAAATAAACGTTAAAAACAGCGTTCAACGTGTAGAAATATCTAGGGTATTCAAAATATATAACTTAGAGGTAAATTTTTAAAAATAAAAATTACATTATGTTTCATCAAATCAAACACAAGTTAAAAGGTCAGTTCCTTTTTTCATTCATTTCAGTCTCCTCCTTTTTTGGTGGCCATATTTTGTTTCGAATCAAACAGCAAAAATATGATATCAAAATCCCTTCAAGAAGAAATTCAGCTATCTGTAAATAGACGAAACTTTTTACATACAAATAAATAAGTTCTTATCGTAATCAATTAAATTATTTAAAATAATAACAATTTATTGATTGCCACAGTATCTCATAACTCTTACTTCGATACATACAAACTTACCCCCAAAGTCCCAATAGTCAGTAAGGTGGTCAGTACTAGGCTTATCTGACACTCTCCAATGTTAATAGTGCTTAGTTTCTTGATAGGGATCATACAGTTCTAAATGATGTCCAGTAATACAGTTATAACAAAAGAAAACAACAAACCCATGGGCCAAATCGCTCACCTGGGCAACAATAGGTAACTTTTTTGACTTAAAACACTTTATTTAATTAAAAAAAGAAAAAGAATTGATATTTAGCAAAGTTAAGTATAATGACTTTGTTTTGTAAGATTCAATACTTTATAGAGGGGTGGGGTGAAATTTTTTTTTGCATTGAATACGTAAACGACAAAAAAGGGGTCTCAGCTCTGTGAAGAAACAGAATTGTTAGCTGAGCTGTGTATCTTGCTTATAACTCGTTTGACACTCAAATAGTGTTAGTAAATAAAAAAAATGTAAACAATAAAAAACAGAGGAAAATGCACAAAAACAAACATGTCTGATTAGACTGAATAGACTCGAGAAAATGCTAAACATCTTAACAAAACACATTGCATCAATCAACCAATGCGCAGAGATCATACCGAATAACAAATTTAATGAATTCATCTTTCGTCTTTTGATGTGTTGCTAATGCATCAAATTTTGCGGATTCACCGAAGTCTCTTTGATTTGATAATTAAATACATGCGATACCTCCTCAAGTTAAAAGCATAATTGAGAAAAAGGAAACGAAAATCAAAACAAGCGATAACCACCTTTCAATAAGGATGTTTTGTGCCAAATTTGGTTTAATTTGGGCAAGTGGCTTAAGGAAAAAAGTTAAAAATGAGATATATTTACGGACGGACAGACGGACGGTGATTAAAATATGATCAGAAAAGCTCGCCTGAGCTTTCAGCGCAGGTGAGCTAAAAAGAACATTGTTTGCAAAATATAGAGCTAATAAATTGTCCTTTTATGATATTCAAAGTATATTATCCATTACTGTTCCTATCAAACCCGAAGTGATTTATATTTATCAGCATTTTTTGTCATTAAGGTATAGCATATTATATTTTTAGAAATTGCCAAAGAGCCATGCATTATTATTATTTACAGATCTGAATGTCCCAGGATTAACAGAGGAATGACAGGTGGTCGGTGCGCTTTCATAATCGTCCTCTGAGACACCATTGCAGCAGGTCTTTGGGATCTGGGAAGCCGTTGCCTGACAGGAACCTGATGTTGTACACCATGGAGTGCTGTCAAAGTCGTTGGTCGTTCCTGTGACTTGGTTTATAGCACAACAATCATACTGGAATTTCATAAAAAAAATTCAGACAAAAGGAACATTCAAATTTAAATCATTGGGTATATCTTTAAAATGAGACTAACAAGGCTAATAGTATTTCTAGTGTTGAAGAAAGCATCATGGTTAAGTCAAAACGGTTGATAAAAATGATGGACGGCTTGAAAAAGAGACCTTAAGTTGGTCTAACGGGTGTAAAATACAGCATGCTTCTGTTGAACTAAAATCAGTTTATTGTGAAATATACAGATACCACTTTTCAAGGTTTTCACTGCATTGCTATGGTGGGTTTTTTTTTTTACCTCGATGAAGAACTTGTTCCAACTATCAGATATTGCATCGCCACTGGTAACATTATCCGATGTATAATTTTTCATGAGTAGAGTCATCATTGTTGTTTTTATATGGGAATAGTTCTATATAAAAAAAACAAAATAAAACTTTATTGGTAATTTGATAAACTTTTATTTTTAGATAAAAAAATGGTGAAAACATGTGCGATGAATGTATAAAAATTGATGTTATCTCGATTTTTTTCTTTTAAAATAAAGATATGTTTAGAAGGTAACATCCATCGGAAATTTATATAATTGTTCTTCATTTTGTGACGAAAAACATGTTTACTATACACATTTATATGCACATTCATAGTCTAATGGTGTAAAAAAAATCATTCGAACCGTGTCCGTTTGTCTTTCTTTGGAGTCAAGTACTTCTTTGTAGAACTTTATCGCTAGGCCTGAATATACAGCTGCCACAATTGCATACACAACTACAAGCTGTGAAACAAATATATCCAGCAACCAACACATTACATTTGTGTTTCTTGATATTTACCACAAAATATATATTTCCATACATATTCACTGCATACTTACTGCGATGCATATACCGAATTTCTTGTTTTTAGGAATCCACAAGAAATTCAATATCAGAAGGAAAATAATTCCATTTAGAACTAAGAATAATATGCCTAAAGTGCAGAGATTTGTTGACTTTTTCTTTATGTCGTCGTATTTACAGGGTGAGGTTTGGTCCACACCAAAAGAAACAAGCACTTTTTCTAGGTCACATGGTTTGGCTATTGAAATCTCTTTTGTAGACGATATTAGCACGATCGCTGCAACCTTTAGAGAGAAATTTTAACATGTTACCAACTTTAGATAAGATACAGGTATTTTCAATTTGCAAAGTTCTTAACATATCAGAAATATTTACAAATAATCTATAAAGGTTCAAATATACCAAAAGAATTCCTTTCAAAGCCAGCAAAGTATGGCATGTCCTGGTGGCTACGTTTCTGTATAAATCCTCAGTTAGATTATGCTGTTGAAAATACTGGTATTACAGGTAATCATAATGTATCTTTTAATGCAAAATAAATTCAATTATGTTAAATTTGAGCTATCTTAGATGAAAATCAAAATAGTACATGTAAATATATATGCAAGTTACACATAAAATAGAATAGAGGTAAATCCATTTATTATCACTGTCTTCCCAGATACCTTCTTTTTTAATTTACCTTTATTAGAAAAAATGTTTTATGTACTAGAATTCTGTGCAGCTTGAAAAAAATCGTATTCCTTGCATGTTCAGTAGACACGGGTGAGTTTTGGACGAGTGTTATTTTGTGAATGAGGTAAATAAGTATGACTTTTCATTATAAGAGAATTTTGTATAGTTTTATAGAAAAAAAATTGACAAAAATGTTTTCTCAAATGTATTCATAACGAACTTTCCATTTGTCTATTTGCTTTGGAACCATCTTTCTATTAGCTATTTTCATTTAATATTTTGTGAGCTATACACTGAATATTTACTTGATATCACCTTAAAACTCTTAATATCTTATAAAATTAAACAGCAATCATACTATTCATCTCTGATATAGGATTCTTTTGTTTTGTTTCCTTGGAATTCGATTTATTTGAACTTTATTTCTATTGAAAAGAATGGTAAGGTTATTTATACAACAACAACATTTTTGTAATTTAAACATGCATTTGTTTGATGAAAACACAATAATGAACGGTGGGAGAAATATTCGCTTTATTTCACTTTAGGAATATTTTGTTTATGCTTACTTTTTGAAAAGTATTTTTTTAATTCATGATGAACCAAAAACCTACAGTACAAGTATTATTTCCACATTTTGAAGCAACAATGAACCTTTAACATGAAGCAATTTTAATCTGACTTCAAATGTTATGTGAATAATGATTTAGTACAATGGATGTATAATATTAAGGTAATTAAACGAAACAACTAATTTTTGTTATGTTGTTATTTTATTACATGATCACATGAAATCACAGTCATTATATAGAATATAATTTTTGTCCAGTAATAAATAGAAGTCAAAGCGTTATTTTTATAGTCCCTACACTAAGTGATTCTTGCTCAACGCACTGGTGCTTACAATAAATTATTGATTCTGAAACTTCTATACATTAATAATTCTAGCTCGAGGTAATCATATTGTAATATGAGGTAATCAAATGACAAGCATAGTTTACATTTATTATTGTAAACATTAATATCTTATCAAAACAGTGGGCTAAAATCAAAATTCACAAATATTGTATTTACTTGTGTAGTCCTTAATCAGAACAATGACCCATTTTGTATTTTTATTTTTATTCATGGCAATCTCATATTGGGATGTACAAGAGCCTCAAAATGCTTTGTCAGTGCTTAAAGTGATAAAATGAACATTTCAGTATTAAGAAATTGGTTACCTGTTCTTTATTGTTCATGTTCCTGTGATGCGATTTGTGTTCTTTTATTTATTAACAATGCAACGTCTCTGATATAATTGTCGGATATGAAGGTCGAACGCCGCATAAATGTTTCATCTTGCTTTCACTTGTAAAAACATAGCACAAAAACTATTAGAAGACACAGCACAAAAAACATCAACACAGGATAATTTAAAATATTAATCTTATATGCTTATGACGGTACTTGTAATAACTGGCATTTACTATTTTTGTATACAAGGAAATGTTTATAATTTTTTAGCTTATAATTAAGATATTTTATTAATAATTGTAAACAAAATACTCATAGAGATGTTTGGACATTGTACTCACCTTCGAATAATTTTTTTTTGTTTTGGGTGTGCGAAGATTCTTCTCTTCTGACATAACCAAAAAAATATATTACAGAAAAAAAATCAGCATGTTCCGATACAAAATATATTAAGTTATGTTTTAAATAATGTTTTTTTTTACAAAAAAAAACAATATTTAAACCATAATTGCATTATTTAGAATGCATGAAAAAAATTGAAGAGGGTCACATTATGTAAAAACTGAAAAAAAAGATTTTGAAATTAAATGTTAATTACAGCTATAGGTTATAGTTCATGATCCACAAAAACTACCCATTCCAGTTTGTAAGTTCTTTTATCACTAACATACTTTGAAAATGACAAATTTGTTTGTGCTGTTCATTATATGCAATAGTTCATATTAATTTTCGTTTTATCTAGTATCCTACTCTTGTCAAAAAAAAAAATTTGTCTGATGAGTCTTTAATCTTTAAGGTTGTTTACAAGCAAAACATGTTAACAGGACTGTAATAATTAAATTTGTTGAAGGAAATTGTGAGGTTGTGAATGTTGGTTATGTTTAACCGGCTTCTTGATAAGTTTTTAATTCCTGTTTACATAGTTGACTGTGTTCTAAATATTACGTCATATCGGAAGTAACAATGGAGATTTATTTTCTACACAAATAAATAACAGTACTGGATACGGAGTTTAAAAGAGACCCGTGCTTAAACCATAAAAATATTAAAAACAGAAACATAATTCAACCAGTAATAACTGATATATTTCAGTTTATCCTTTCAAGTGTTTGTCTTAGATTAGCAATCTACATTTGAGTTGATAATAACTAAAATGAAAAGTGTCTTAGGAAATATATTCCGTTATTGTTTCAAATATTTGTCATGGTTATAAAAAAGGGTAATTTTAGATGAATTAAATGTTGAGTCATCTCTTTTTTTCAAATAACCGTACAGGTAAACTAACCTCATTAATAATTATGTTTAAAAACACAGGGTATCAAGAACAATAATTTCTTATATTCGGAAAACATAAGAACATAACGTTTCAAAATTTTAACAATGTTTATATCTAATAAGTTATTTTCACAGGCACCTGATGTTATATATATTTTTCTCATAATAAATATATACATCCTCTAACTAATAATACACAAGGTACATATCGCCCCCATCTTGGGTGTATTTATTTAAAACTCATCTCAGCTAGAATTTTGCTTGAAACTCATCAGTAAAATCATTTTGCGATCATCTTCGTCTTCTGATCATTCCTCAACATCTAAGCTTACAACCAATTCAGTCAAAACGATGCATTAAACCTGTCCTTTATTTAAAATCACCCCTTGATTGACATCTACTGTCTTAGGTATGCGACGATAGGCTAAAGTAGGACGAAAGTTGACATTATTGCTTCATACGTCGTGTAATATTGACTTATCTGCAGTTCCCTGTCAAGACTGCAGAGTATTCAAAATACGGCGGCCAGG
The DNA here is from genome assembly GCF_025612915.1 of Magallana angulata. Lineage (NCBI taxonomy): Eukaryota > Metazoa > Mollusca > Bivalvia > Ostreida > Ostreidae > Magallana > Magallana angulata. Next base: position 4,435,232 of record NC_069117.1, read on the forward strand.
ATTATAACAAGGACAAAGAAGCATGATCATATAACCCCTGTGCTTATGTCTCTTCATTGGCTGCCAGTGGAATTGTGAATCCAGTATGAGTTCCAGTATATGTTCCTATGCGGACATTGCAGTCCGAAAATTCAAGTCCAACCTCGTGTCCGCTCAAAACAATATGATGATAAGCTTTGACGTTAGTGTTTGTACTGTGGAACGGTCTCCCGGCAGATCTAAGGCACGAACAACATCTGTGCGGTTTTAAAAAATCACTTAAGACTCATCTGTTCAAATCTGCTTTTTTATAATTGACACAGTAATCCATTTTATTGATATCTGTTTACAGGACTCCTGATTTTACATTTTAAAGTAATGTAACTCTTATCACTACTAAATCTATTTTAATCATGTTCTATCCCTGTAAATTGTCTATTTTAACCATTTAATGTTATTGTACATCATTATTTTATGTAAAGCGCCTTAGAGTAATTTTTATTATATTTTGCGCTATATAAATTTCATAATATTTATAATAATAATAATATTGAAATGGCATCGATTTTGAATTCAATCACCATATAAGTTGTACCAATTAAAGTGGATGATATATACTGTCAAATAAATCTCTCATTAACCAAATTTTAAGGGAACATGTTTATAAATGCATGTATTTTGAAATACTGACAGACACACGGTGCAAGGAAATCTCATTTACATAAAGTTGACAACTTCCGTCCTACCTGTAGACCTTCGGCGCATATCTAAGGCAGTAGATGCCAATATAATGGTGCTTTTTTTAAGACAGTTGTAATGCACCGTTTTGGTTTAATCGGTTGTACGCGTAGGTGTTGAAGCACCGATTGGAAGACGGAGAAGATCGCATAATAATTTTACTGACGAGTTTCAAGCAAATATTCCGGGTGATTAGACAATTTTAAATAATACCAAGATGGCGGCGATGTGTACCTTATGTATTATTTGGAAGACGGTATATATTTTAATCATAAAAAAATTAATAAAATCAGGTGCCCGTGGTTAATCCTTTTGTATTTTACAACACAACTTTTTATACTTTGACATTTCATTTTAGGAATAATCTTCTAAATAAACCTCTCTCTCTCTCTCTCTGTCTCTCTCTCTACCTCTCTCTATCTCTACCTCTCTCTATCTCTCTTTATCCTTCTCTCTCTCTCTCATATTACCTGAAATCGAGCACATGGATAATAGCCCAACTATCACATAGATATGAATCCTAATGGGACAATTTTATGCGAACCTATAACAAGAAGCCGCATAAATTTATGTACAAAAAGTTTTAACCAGGAAGCTTCAACTATATAAAAATTACAGGTAACTCTTTATAAACAAACGGTAATAGATTAATTAATGGAAGGATATGAGCTTTCTTGTAAAAAATGTGTTTATTAAGTTGTAATGTACATCCTCAGATTCATATTTTCTTCAAATGAAATTTATTACTAACAATTATTGAATGATAAAAATGCCTCTTTTTTAAAACTTAAGTATAGGCCACATTTTTTCCGAGGAAGGGATAAAGTAGGACTCGGTAGAGAACTAGCTCTATTAGCATTCAGTTTTAACTGGTAACAGGTCACATTCTTCATCTACAATGCAACGTGAGATGCATCATCCGTATATATTTTGTTTGGATAGGTGAGGACAGATACTTGGAAATTAGTTCTCTTTACACTTAATGCATCACGCAGTCCAAACTGTAATCGCTAGTATGCATTATCCATGCACAGTTCGATTAGGTGTGTCTCAAAGATGTGAGTGCAAATGCTAAAAATAACCTGTCACATCCAGTTTATGCAGGTCACATTATCCATAACATGACTTTTATTATGTAACAACATATGCACCAGTCATGCAAGTTTGAAAAGGTCTATTCTCTATTGAGAAGTGGACAGGCATAGCCTACATCCAACATCCTACATCTCAAAAGAGAATAGAAAAGGTCCAGATATTGTTGGGAATTAGATCATCAGTGACTTAAACCAAACCCCCTACAAATAAGCAACCATTGGTATACGTCTAAAATATATTGATTGAAAATATAGCAATGATACTGCGACAAAAACAGGTAATGATTAGTGGAAACCCCCATCACGCACCTTTCATATCTTTTCTTACCTGCACACCTTAAAAAGCTTGCTATTGACTTTACGAATACTTTTGTCCTCATGCAAATTTTTACCTCAAACCTGTTTAACACCTCCGGTTTGTCGATTGCAACATGTAACATGCCGTTTCATTGGATGGTGGTGCAATCATTTGTTTTCCATACAAAACAAGAATACTAGAGACATCCGTAATATCATTTGGCGCTTATTTTGAATTAATTATTTATGACTATTTTAACGTCGTTTTTTGTCAAAATAAATACAAAATAACAGTGTTTTTTAAGGTTCCAAATATGATTCTAATCGATAATGAGAAAAAAAATTGTGAGTTTCCAATTAACATACTCATTAACCTAGAAATAAAACATAATTATAAAATTACTGATCTCAAAGTCAAACTATGTTCAAGAGATAAGTAAATTCATTTTCATGGTTGCTTTTCGTTTAGTATTATACAAGTAAAATGGCCCAGTTTAAGAATTAATAGAAAAATAACAATAAACTGTGGTGCAGTCTGAACTTTATCATAAAGAGCCAGGAAACAAATTTGTTTTTGTATACTTCAAAAAAAGCTAAATAGGCAAGGTACAAACCTGAAAATCCCCCTCTGTAGTAATGGATCTGTATCAGTAACACTTAAATATCCCTTTGTCGCTTTGATCAAGTGTAGCCAATTGAATACCTATTTCAGCTTTTCTAAAGCCAAAGCCTTCTTTTAAAAAACGAACCTGTTCTTCCGATTTTTGAATTTTAAGAATTGTTTCATAGGCGTCGGAACCGGGGGGGGGGGGGGGCTATGGGGGGCTTAGCCCCCCACTTTTTTTGCAAAGTTAGACGTAACCATTAGGCACATAGCACCATAGAGAGTTTAGCCCCCCCCCTACTTTTTCTCGCCGGAAATGTACTAGAAATTGTTACTAAATATACCATGAAAGATTGAGAAGTTGGAGTCAATTGACAAACCGAGCTTGTTTGTTGAATGACGAAATCTGTATTGTTAAGAGAAATGTATTGGTCAAAAGTCATGGTTTTCGACAATGTAAGGCAAGGACATTTAGAAAGAAGTAAAAATATAATTTCTGCTAGCTATTATATGTGGTAGTTGTCGTTGGATGCAGGTTATGAATGAATATTGTGAAGAGCTGAGGTATTGGTCTATGTTTTTTGTCTCAAAAAGAGATGGCGACCATGTGTTATTTGAGTCAATCGAATGTGTACTTGTACAATCACATGCTACTTGTATTCTATTGTGATTTTATTTACACAATCAAGTAAAAGGTAGATTGGTGTGATTAAAATATAACATGTGCTTATTTAGTTTAAAATATTTATTTTGAATGGATAAGTGACTTACATAATCATAATTGATTAATATTTGCTTCACAAGTCCTAGATAATGTGTACAGAGTTTGTGTGGACCAGTACCAACCTTTTATGATTGTCCTTCACGAGAATTTAACCTTCTCGACGGCCGTTCTAAGCGCAAATATTTCGGTAACGCTTCGGTAACATAATGATTTCTGAATAGATTGCCTTCTTTTAATGCAAACAACATTATCAAAATTAAAGTATTAATTGAAACTAAAAAGGAGATGTTCTTAAAAGATTTTCATTTTAATGAAAAAATTGACTTTAACTTCTTACACAATCCTTTATGACATCTACATTTAAGCAACTAGGTTTTACTTCAATTCTAGTATGACCTTGATTGATTTTTATAACAAATATGAATATTTTTGTTTATAAATAAGAATATATAAAAGTATATAAATATCAGATCATAAACATACTTTTCTTTAATCAAGCTGCATATCACAATTTTATTTTATCTTTTTATACGAAAATTGCACTTGTACTTGACTTTTCATGTTTAAAAAAATGCAAAGAAAAAATGAACACAAACTAAAGGCCGTCCATATAAAAATTCTTCCTTATTAACTATCGATTTTTTTTTTTCATTTCCTTGTCATCCTTTTCAGTAGCATGTCAACTAATAGGGAATTCTAAATCTGTTTTTTCTGCTATTGTTCCTGATCATTCATTTAGTATTGGTCAGATATGCATTCGTCTTTCCTTACCATCCCCGCTTTTCACTAATACCTTATTATACATACACACTTATTATCAGTATGAGTATTCAACTTAAATAAGGAAATAGTTAGTTTACATTTACTAAGGTGTGCGACTAAGCTGTGTTATTTTGTCGTTCCTTTGGTTTAAGTGTCATTTCACAATAACAATGTTATGAAATTAATTTGTTCATAATGACTGTATCAATACTAGTTGTTCGCAATAAAATAATAAAAGTGTTCTTACCAGCAACATTCGTGTGCTCACATTGATAAAATCAATTACATTAGGCCTTGAATTGGTTATCGTATTTCAGAACCAGGAATTTATTGCAAATATTATATAAATTATGTATTTCATGAATAATTTCAGAGAAACTGTTTTCTTTGTTGCCAAAGCTTACAGAAAATTGAGATCTGTAATCCACATTGTGAAACATACAATAAGTTACTACCTGTATGAGAATAATCATTGTGTATTTACGTGTTGTCTAACTATTTTCCACTGCACAGATCGCTGGTTTCGTGATAAGAGCACACCATCTGCCTTAAAGTTTTGATATCATTGCTGTTAGTGACTGATTCGCATCTTTATCAACCTCACCTAGCGCAATCTAACCGTTTCTGATTCCTGAATACAGCTTTATTTAAATAAGGTTTTAAATTGCATAGAATAACAACTCCAAAAGAAATAAATGGTAAGCACTGCAATTTGATAGCCTTATCAAAGAACATTAATTTTAACACAGCTCATTCAAACTGAAAGGTTAGGGAGTTTTTATTTCAAATACAAATGTGATACTTTAAACAACCAATTCGTAATGGCATGTACAAAACTAGTAAATATTGAAATATTCAAGATCAACAGCTAACATGTGTTCAGAAATCCAACACTAGCTGATAAATATATCACAAAAAGAAGGCAACAGTTTAGTGGGTTGTTTAGTTCATATTAGTTGAATTTATTCATCTGACATTCATACTTATGTCAGATCGATTCACTAATTGTTGTGTTCAATTACACTACATGGTACAAAAACATTAAAACAGATTGCTATAAATACAGTTTTATGTGGGCTTCTAATCATAATTAGCATTACACTGAAATATCAAATATGCCTCATCTCATTAGTGTAACCCCAAAATCATTTTAATAAAACATGTTTAATGAGCGAGTAATACATCGGATTCACTCAGGTGACTTTTATATGACAGTACTGCATGTTTTCCTCCTATGTTTCTTTACTATTGCAAGAGGAGCCAATCTTTGATCAATACTTATACCTAATCTACTAAATAACGTATTATGACAAAATGTTATACATGTATATGATATACATTGTCATGAATGTTCGGTAATGTAATTTACTTCCCAATGGTTGTCGGAGATTTGATACAAAACCATTGAAGGTAGATAAGAACATGCCTGAGAGATTAAAAAGCTAATAACAGGTGGTATCTGATATCCAACTTTACAGAGCATTCATTGTCAAGAATACTAGAACACCTGTAATAGCTATTCATGATGTTGGAATGAAAGCTCTTCCGCTACCTGTAGAATGTAAAACAAAAAACAAAATATTTATAAATAATTAAAAAACAACACTGTGATGAAAAAAAAAATCTAATAAAACACCGTATTAAATACTGCAACTACCACAAGACACGAATCAATCAAAGAACAGTAACCACTGTTTATTTAAACAAGAGTTTGAACAAGAATGGGTTATCTTCTTCTATTGCCTAAAATTTCAACATGTTCTACCACAGAAAAGAAAAAGTCGTAAAACATGGCACTAACGTTTTAAATGATAAATGAAACATACTTTTTCTTCTAATTCATAATGCAAAACTTCATTACAAAAATCTTCAAGATAATCAAAGATCTTTTGAAAGGAATCGTTTAGAATTTTGAAAAGTATTAGCAGTACTGATTTTCTAAAATTGATCAATATTCATTACCTTTAAGACCTAGACAAAATTTGAAGTAAATAAAATCATGGGTTTTTTTATGTTTTTATTGTGTACAATGGCAAATATGGTTTATTAAATAGTTCGTCAAAGTTTGAAAATCAAATACTGAGTTAAAAGCAAGATATGGAATTTGAAATTCTTCGTTTTATAAACATAGCGCAAGTCTCGTTATTGTGTACAGATGTGTTGTATTGGTTTTAGTTTTAATCAAATGATGCTTTCCTTTGTTTATAATAATATTCATGAACACGTTAAAACAGTTTATCTTGTTTGCCAAGAGTATTTGTGAGCTTTGTCAAAGAAATGGTTATTCCCAAATTTTTACATTGTTTGTAAACAAATATAAGACACGAGCTTTGTTTACATAACAATGACTTCAAACCTTTTATCTCGCTTGTAACTTGATTTACAACATTCAAATTTTGGTAAATCATTTTAAATGCTCAAATAAACCGTTTTATGCCTGAAAAAAAAACTTTTTGATCCCAAATAGTTTCTAGGTCTAAAGATCTTTACATTTCCTTCGATGAATTTTAGTACCACGTTTAATGCACACAAAAACTTACTTGTTGGTGTTGGACACTCGATGCCATTCTTCCGCCTGGTTCTCAGGCTGATGAGTTTCTTCGACGTGTCTGTAACAAAGTCCTCTACCTCGCCGTCACACCCTGAGAGAGACCTCTTAGCGCACATGGAATACTCGGTTACTTTTCTGCGACATAAAAACTTCCATTAATCAATGGATATTTTACATGGTACAATTATTGATGGCACCATCAATGATTCATCAAACTATTTGAAGTACTTTACCGTTTAAAACAGCAGAAAAATTAAACAACATCTCCTAAATTACATCCATTTTAACCTTCTGTCTTACGGTGGGATGTTTACTTTGTAAAAATAAGTCTTTGTCATAGTTTTGTGTTTTCATATCCCAACTATTAAAACTTCTGATTAACATAACATTTCTTGTTGTTGAATACATTAAAATTTACAGCATAAAATTATTGACCTTCTAATGGCTAAGCAAACATGAAACAAATTTAAAGCATCAGTAACTTTATTTTATCCGAAAAAAATATTTTTAAAAATCTAACTTATTTTCTCCAGCAGACAAAAGTAGTAGTTAATATCTTAGTCGATATGTTTATTTCACAAAAAAAAATTCTACCAAAGTTTTCTCCTATTAAAAATCTACAGCTAGCTAACGCAATAAAAATATACGAATACTTACTGGCAGACTTTGTCTGTACTGTCACTTTCTGGTAGAGTTTCCAAGATTTTCTGACAATTTGTATTAATTTTTGCCTCATCAAAGCAGGTTTTGTAAGCTGATTGCTCTTTAAAAAGATTCAGTATTGTTTCAAAATTAAACTATCTGAGCAGTCAAGAAAAGATTCAGTGGATTGTAAAGCAGTAACCGTCATTAAAATCAGTACCACTTCTAACAAACCTCGCTTTCCTGATATTTCAGTACAGAGTTTGTTGAGCCCATCGACTGTGTCTTGCAAAGAGGAATCTTCTTGGCATTTATATTTCTTTGCTTCTACACAAGCTATAGAATTGTTTATGTTTCTGTTGAAGAGAAGTAATCATAAATGATTTATAAACAAAACATCAAGTAAACAAAAACATTTCTATCTCTATTGTGAAATATAGATTTTAAGTTGTCTGGTAATAAATATAAGACGCAGTGGCATTTTAATTAAAAAAAATTAAAAAAAAATTTACGAAGTTCAACACTCCAAAATCAAACAATTCTTCGTTCTTAAGTCATTAGTTCACGTTTTCCAAATATATTTATTCACAATGTACAGATTTACAATGTATAGTTTACAGATAAACAATGTACATTTAATAAACGTGATTTGAGCATAATAAAAATCTCACGTAACAATGATGCATGATCATTGATAGATAAAGTTTTATCATGTAAAAAAGTTCTTATCATATAATCATGATTTTATCGTTTAAGAACTGCAAACTACATAAGATAACCAATAAATCAGTGTAGTATGTGTATTTCTTAACAGAATTAAATGAAGACATATAATACAAGGTAGAAGGTACCAGAACTATAACATTTACTGGTCCTCAGGTCCGTGACGCCATATACAGTAGTTGTCCATAAATGAGTTCGCAAAATGACCGACGTTTACTCAGGTCTTGTCATCACCTGAATTTTTTGGACCAAGTAAAAATGACTATGTATATTCCAATTTCTAGCAGTAACTCAAATGAATAAGTCAACATTCTTTTACTCATATTTTTGGCTAGGTAACCAATCCTACTGTAATGAAACGTATTTGTCATGAAGAAATAAATAACTCACAAGACAGTGACTCCGTTTTACTGTTGATACTCACATGCAATTGTCAACAGGAAATTCTAACCCAGCCAGACACCCGTCAATTCTACAGACTACAAAATCGTAAAGAGAGTATGTGCATCACTATTTCTTACCATAAATATTACTGGGATAATATTACTTAAATATTTTTAATTTAGATATTGAATTCAGTTTATAGCATGATTCATGCATTAGCTATTTAACTTCACACAATATTTTCAATAAACATTGTATCAGATTTAAACAAAATCTTGTTTGTTTAAGTCGTTGATAAATAATATTTTGAGTAGCTTAAACAACATACTTGTTTCACAACCCTTTATAAGTTGTTTAATCTCCGAGGCCATGGCTGAGTACATAGAGTGTTCCTTACATTTGGATTCGAATTTTGAGATGCAAGCTGAGGTTGCTTTTAATATATCACTGTAAAACAACAAAGTGTTACAAACTGACTGAACCGAAACTACTCCCACCCCAAAAAAAGAAGTACCGTTATATTTTTGTTCTAAGTTCATGAAGTTTATTACCAGTTGTATTTTTTCTGCAGAGTTCCTGGGTCTATGCCTGACTCAGCCACACACTTTCCAAAGGCCTGGATATCACAATCAGGGGTCATGGCACCTACAGATTAATTATTAATACGCTAATTAGACAAATGTATGAATTTAAGTTTATTTTTAATTAAAGAAAATTTAAATAATGATATTAGCACCTGCTGTGTGAACGAGTTACCCGGATTCATTTCCTCCATGCATGCTATTGTAAATGCGGCGTAGGTCTCGTTTAACATGTTTAACATAATGTTCCCTTCACACGCAGGAGTTTGGATTTCCCCACACTTCTTAAAATCAGCATATTTTGCGCTGGAATTTAAAAACAAACAAAACTTTCAATTAATAATAAATTTCTGTGAAATGTAACAAAGGGCATTAATATCGTCTAAATAAAGTAAAATGTTAATATTAAAAACTAATGCTATTAAAAGATGCTAGGACTTTACCATCAAACTTGTTTTCGTAAATTATTCATTCATACATATCAAAGTACCAGCTGTTTAGCATTGGTAGGTTCTAAATATACCATTTGTTGGTGCCCTGAGATGGCTGACTAGCTCCAAATATGTATATTCCAATGATTTGGTAACATTTAGACGGGTCGCAGTTTTCATTACCTGAAAATAATCAAATTTATATAAAAGTTGTTAAACAGAGCACTAGTTATTTCCTCTATTGTATATTCTATTCATTGATCGCTTACCGACACAGTAACCCTCAATAACGGCAAACCCCGAAATCATTTCCTGGTAGCTTGGGTCCTGCTGACAGCTGGCTTGGAATAGGGAAGGCAGGAGTCTACATTTTTATACGCCCTGTTCATAAAGAGATCACAACATAATAATACTGCTCAATGTGTGCCAGGCTTGGGGTGAATTACATTGTAAAGTTATGCATTACATTACCATAACTTCATGAATTTAGACATTAAATTACCATTACTTAAATTTCTTGAAGTAATGCATTACATTACCATTACATGAGTAAAGTAATGCATTACCATTACCATTACTTTGAGAAAAGTCGACAAAAAGTTTTAAAAAATTTAAAGTAATTTTAAGGTTCCTCGACACACCAAAATTTTATTTTATAGATCGATAGAGAATCTTTTTTGAAACATGGTTCCACAAAACAGAGATCAATATCGGCTTTCAGTTATTTTATACGAATTTTTTTGTATTTTTTCAGTGAAATAGGAAAAACTGTTTTGCAGACAAACAGAATATATTAGAGCTTAAAACTTGTTGTCAAATAATGTGTAATATAATTATAAATAAATTCATGCCAAAGATCGTTTGGTCAAGTGTTTAATTTTTTAATTAAAAAAATATTTCTGAAAATCAAAATTGTAATTCTTTAATATCTTTTTAATCTATGGATAAAATTTTAAAAATAACATATAGTCACATAAAATATTTACTAAACAATGATATTTTACAAAGAAATTGAAATGAAAATGCGAAATTTTGGAAAAATTGCTATTTATCAAATTTGAACCGATCCCGATTGAAAAAAACTGATCCCGATCAGAATTATTTTAAAATTGAAATTTTACAAATAAACTGCAGTTTTTTTTCTAAGTAATTGATATAAATTATAAAGTTAGTAAATGACGAAACCATTTTACAGCTAAACAACCTGAAATTTTTGCAAAATTCTGATTCATTCTAACTTTAAGATTTAAAAAATATCTACAATCCTTTTTTTTCATTTTCATAAATATTTTTTTTACAGAAATATTTCAAAGTTTATCTGGCCGTTTTTGATATGTATTTATAGATAATTGTATTGTGCAATAATTGATAACAAATTTTTAGCTCTAATATATCTTGTTCGCAGCTAAAACGATGTTTCCTGTTTCTATAAAAAAAAATACAAAACAATTCATATAAAATAATTAGAGGCCGATATAGGTGTCATTTTTGAATAATCATTTCTCAAAGAGAATTCTTCATCGATCCATCAAATAATGCATTGGTGTGTCGAGCTACCTTAAAGCTAAATAAAAAGTTTTTGCAAACATTTCAAATATAAAACACGCTTACGTGTATTAATAAAAATAATTACTGGTTCATATTCACTATCAGGTTCAAATTTAATGATTTATACAAGATTGATGTTGCACTTTATGATCAGCAAAGCTTCAAAGGTTTTATCTTTTAACTGCATCCTGTCGGGTTTGAAAATCTAAGATATGAGTGTTCAGGCAATAATAGAAAAAATACATGAATCTTGTATTTTCTTTCAGTAAAAACTATTTAATATATACAACACTACGAGAGAGAGAGAGAGAGAGAGAGAGAGAGAGAGAGAGAGAGAGAGAGAGAGAGTAAAATTATTTTCAAATAGGTTATAATACACATTACTGGAAATAATATTTAAGCTTTCAGAGATCATGACTGGACAGTGCATTCGTTTCTGCTTTAAAGGATGTATGTCTGTTCTCTATTCTAATGGAACACAGTTAAGAGAAGGGCGGGGATCAGGGTGTTTAGCACCTCTTAAAACAATGGATTGTTTTGATACTTAGATTATCCTGGGGGCATTGTGTGTTGTGAACACATTCCTCACAGTAGGAATTCATGAATATGCCCAACTAATTGGAGTAAATTTTTCAAATGATATAAAATTCTTGATAACAACACTCTTAAAATGTTTTCAAATTGTGTTGTTATAGCCAGTTATATTGACAATTTAAGGTGGATCCCTACTCAGACGCGTCATCAATTTAGCAGATATAATAAGCTTTAAAATCGAAAACGATATTTGTTCGGATTTACCGTTTTTTGTCCTTATTTTTAATGTTTAATTGATGATTCTGAATTTGATAGAAGCAGTCAAGTGTAAATAACGTGTACAAGTATATAAATGTTTTGATCTTATTGAGTCCAGTAGTTGGAAATCGTGAATTTTTGTACTGAGATTTTAGTAGTTTCTCAAAGCAAAGAAATAAAATGCTGTTTTCTGATGTATTTTTAAATTGTGTTCGTGACACTTTTTTAGCTGCATTTGATAAGGGGGTATATGTGTTCTAAAGGTCGTAGAAAAAAAGAAGCAGGAAAAACCAAATCGTCTTAATTTACGGTACACGTGGGATTTTGAAGGCTTGTTATTTTTTACCATCTTAACGATCATTTGGGTCAAATGTCCTCTCGTCAAATTTATATCATGTACGGACTATCGAAAATTCAAATGACATTTCAGCTCAATTTTCCATACATATAAACACAAAGGAAAATTTATATATATTTAAACAAAAACTACATTTACAACGACTTTAAATTTTCTTATCCTCAGATAATTATTTTTACTAATATAATTGTTGGTTTTCATAGCTTTGTCTATTTTCGTTATGTATTTGTTTGATAGTTAATGTTTTATATTAAATGCCAAAATTTGCGATGTATAGAGACTACATATGCAAACATATGCAAAAGAGAGATAACTCTCGATAATATTCAAAATTTCCTGTCCTCAAAATTGATCTCCTTGGTTATCTCTACCTGAAATACAATCAATTATCAACTCCCAATAGCAACCACATTTACTTGTATAACATGATACTAAAATAGTTAGAATATAATGAACAGTGATGCATCGTGGTATTTCATTATTTACTTGTTGCTATCAACATCTTCCATCCAACACACTTTATGCTACTTCTATCCAGAAAAATACTGTTTAACATTGACTTCGAAGCAATGCATCCAAGATGGCATGTTCAAAAGTAAATAGTCTGCGGTTGAAACATCAAATTCAAATTGTAAAATGGTTGTATTGCTGGTATAAAATTTTTGGTCACATTTTTTACCACTATAGATAAATGTGAACCTCTTGTGCCAACAGATGAAATTAATAATTTAAACACAAGGATTCAACAAAGTATATTTCTTTTGAGATTTTTGGAGTTGTTTCGTATATATAAAATAATAACCTCGTGTTAACGAATTATTGGTGTTTAGTAGCACAAAGCACAAAGAGTAGATCTCATTATAAAAACACATACAGAACAACATTAAAAAAAAATTAAAATAAACATATCTTTATGCAAATGGTTGTATGATAAGACTTTCAATAAATGAACATGAAAATATTTTACGTAATACAAATATGTAAATACACAATTCCAGGTACAGCCATGAATAATTATTAGCCCATCTCCAATATAATAATTAAAACTCTGTTTTTGATATTTTCCGAAGATTACAATACTTTTCAAATAAACATTAAGCACTTAGTGTTTAAACGGTTACAGTCCGTCAAAGCATTTATCGCCCAAAAAACAACTGATTTTTTTTTTTAAAGAATGATAAATAACAACAATTCCATACAATGTACACTGTGTTTCATTGGTATATATAGGTTTTGATTTCACGAAAAATAGAGGATTATACAAAACCTCAACGATCTGAAAACACTGGTTTTCAATAAATAATAAGTATTCCATCATAAAAATAAGAGTGTCAATGTCATTTACAAAGTATTACAGTCCATGGTATATGTGATTCCCCAGAAATTGTCTCATATACTCTAGATCCGTTGCAATGATTCAAATTACATTGTAAAAAACTGAAAGTGCCATCATCCTGACATGTCTTCAAATAACACAATCTTTATTTTAAAAAAATAATAAAACTGCGATAGTGTTAATTGTACTTATATCATGTGCATTTTATTCAAAATATAGATTTATAATGTATCTTTATTACTCAATGGAGTAAGTGTTTTACTCAGGATGCGCTTTTGTCATATAAAAATCGAAGGTTTATTATATTCGAAAAAATATTTTTATATATGAGATAGATATACCCACTACATACACCTTTTTTAAAACGTTCCTTGAATGGAGTTAAACATCAACACATAGGAGTGAAAATATTTTTCAGCAGACCCATTAAAGCAAAAATGATAAAAAAAAAAAAAAAAAGATTGGGGCAATCTTTTACTCTTATTTTTTAAGGACAATATCTCTTAAAACAAAATCGTATTCAAACATTCTCCCTTAAGAATTTTTTACAGAACTAAAAACGAAATGTCTACATACTAGCGTTTCTGTTCTATTGCGTTTCTGTTGCAGCATTCTATTGCGTATATCTACATCTTTCCTTTTACTAAATGATAAGTAAAAAAAAAAGTAAGTAAAATAAACTAAATTACTGTTAATGTACATCAGTATGTTGAATATAAGAAAAAGCCAGATCGTCTCCTATTGGAATTTGAGTCTGGCATTATTATAACTATTTCGCGCAGTTCGTGAATTTTCTGAGGTTGCAATAGGTTTTACATTCATAAATTACAATAAGTTTTCGTAAGAAATAGAGGGAATCATACTCGGTAGATGTAAATATAATGTATCAATCAAAAAGACTATATTACTTTTTTTCTAAATATCCGACCAGAATTCCCGTAACTCTTTAAAATTAAACAAACAATGACTGTAAAATAGTTCTAATAGGCTTAATAAATAAAGGTTAAAAACAGCGTTCAACGTGTAGAATATCTAGGGTATTCAAAATATATAACTTAGAGGTAAATTTTTAAAATAAAAATTGCATTATGTTTCATCAAATCAAACACAAGTTAAAAGGTCAGTTCCTTTTTTCATTCAGTTCAGTCTCCTCCTTTTTTGGTGGCCATATTTTGTTTCGAATCAAACAGCAAAATATGATATCAAAATTCCTTCAAGAAGAAATTCAGCTATCTGTAAATAAACGAAACTTTTTACATACAAATAAATAAGTTCTTATCGTAATCAATTAAATTATTTAAAGTAATAACAATTTATTGATTGCCACAGTATCTCATAACTCTTACTTCGATACATACAAACTTACCCCCAAAGTCCCAATAGTCAGTAAGGTGATCAGTACTAGGCTTATCTGACACTCTCCAATGTTAATAGTGCTTAGTTTCTTGATAGGGATCATACAGTTCTAAATGATGTCCAGTAATACAGTTATAACAAAAGAAAACAACAGACCCATGGGCCAAATTGCTCACTTGGGCAACAATAGGTGACTTTTTGACTTAAAACACTTTATTTAATTAAAAAAGAAAAATATTGATATTCAGCAAAGTTAAGCATAATGACTTTGTTTTGTAAGATTCAATATTTTATAGAGGGGTGGGGTGAATTTTTTTTTTGCATTGAATACGTAAACGACAAAAAGGGGGCCTCAGCTCTGTGAAGAAACAGAATTGTGAGCAGAGCTGTGTATCTTGCTTATAACTCGAAGTTTGACACTCAAATATTGTTAGTAAATAGAAAATTGTAAACAATAAAAAACAGAGGAAAATGCACAAAAACAAATATGTCTGATTAGAATGAATAGACTCGAGAAAATGCTAAACATCTTAACAAAACACATTGCATTAATCAACCAATGCGCAGAGATCATACCGAATTACAAATTGAATGAATTCATTGTCTTTTAGTGTGTTGCTAATGCATCAAATTTTGCAGATTTACCGAAGTCTGTTTGATTTTATACTAAAATACCTGCGATACCTCCTCAAGTTAAGAGCATAATTAAGAAAAATTAAATGAAAACAAGCGAAAACAACCTTTCTATAAGGATGTTTTGTGCCAAATTTGGTTTAATTTGGGCAAGTGGCTTAAGGAAAAAAAGTTAAAAATGAGAAATATTTACGGACGGACAGACGGACGGTGATTAAAATGTGATCAGAAAAACTCGCTTGAGCTTTCAGCGCAGGTGATCTAAAAAGAACATTGTTTGCAAAATATAGAGCTAATAAATTGTCCTTTTATCATATTCAAAGTATATTATCCATTACTGTTCCTATCAAACCCAAAGTGATTTAAATTTATCAGAATTTTTTGTCATTAAGGTATAGCATATCATATTTTTAGAAATTGCCAAAGAGCCATGCAATACTATTATTTACAGATTTGAATGTCCCAGGATTAACAGAGGAATGGCAGTCGGACGGTGCGCTTCCGTAATCGTCCTCTGAGACACCATTGCAGCAGGTCTTTGGGATCTGTGAGGCCGTTGCCTGACAGGAACCGGATGTTGTACACCACGGAGTGCTGTCAAAGTCGTTGGTCGTTCCTGTGACTTGGTTTATAGCACAACAATCATACTGGAATTTCATAAAAATTTCAGACAAAAGGAACATTCAAATTTAAATCATTGGGTATATCTTTAAAATGAGACTAACAAGGCTAATAGTATTTCTAGCGTTGAAGAAAGCATCATGGTTAAGTCAAAACGGTTGATAAAAATGATAGACGGCTTGAAAAGGAGACCTTAAGTTGGTCTAACGGGTGTACAATACAGCATGCTTCTGTTGAACTAAAATCACTTTATTGTTAAATATACAGATACTACTTTTCAAGGTTTTCACTGCATTGCTATTGTGGTTTTTTTTTTACCTCGATGAAGAACTTGTTCCAACTATCAGATATTGCATCGCCACTGGTAACATTATCCGATGTATAATTTTTCATGAGTAGAGTCATCATTGTTGTTTTTATATGGGAATAGTTCTATAAAAAAAAAACTTTATTGGTAATTTGATAAACTTTTATTTTTAGATTAAAAATGGTGAAAACATGTGCAATGAATGTATAAAAATTCATGTTATCCCGGTTTTTTCTTTTAAAATAAACATATGTTTAGAATATAATGTCCGTCGGAAATTTATATAAAACGTGTGTACTATAGAAATTCATATGCAGAGAGTAAATAAAAATATGTGTCTAATGGTAGAAAAAAAATCATACGAACCGGTTCCGTTTGTTTTTCTTTGGAGTCAAGTACTTCTTTGTAGAACTTTATCGTTAGGCCTGAATATACAGCTGCAACAACTGCATACACAACTACAAGCTGTGAAACAAATATATCCAGCAACCAACACATTACATTTGTGTTTCTTGATATTTACCACAAAATATATATTTCCATACATATTCACTGCATACTTACTGCGATGCATATACCGAATTTCTTGTTTTTAGGAATCCAAATGAAATTCAATATCAGAAGGAAAATAATTCCATTCAGAACTAAGAATGATATGCCTAAAGTGCAGAGATTTGTTGACTTTTTCTTTATGTCGTCGTATTTACAGGGTGAGGTTTGGTCCACACCAAAAGAAACAAGCACTTTTTCTAGGTCACATGGTTTGGCTATTGAAATCTCTTTTGTAGACGATATTAGCACAATCGCTGCAACCTTAAGAGAGAAATTTTGACCTGTTACCAACTTTAGATAAGATACAGGTATTTTCAATTTGCATAATTCTTAACATATCAGAAATATTTACAAATAATCTATAAAGGTTCAAATATACCAAAAGAATTCCTTTCAAAGCCAGCAAAGTATGGCATGTCCTGGTGGCTACGTTTCTGTATAAATCCTTTGTTAGATTATGCTGTTGAAAATATTATAGGTAATCATAATGTATCTTTTAATGCAAAATAAATTCAATTATGTTTAATTTTAGCTATCTAAGATGAAAATCAAAATAGTACATGTAAATATATATGCAAGTTACATAAAATAGAATAGAGGTAAATCCATTTATTATCACTGTCTTCCCAGATACCTTCTTTTTTAATTTACTTTTATTGGAAAAAATGTTTATGTACTAGTATTATGTGCAGCTTGAAAATACATGTTCAGTAGACACGGGTGAATTTTGGACGAGTGTTATTTTGTGAATGAGGTAAATAAAAATATGACTTTTCATTATAAGAGAATATTGTATAGTTTTATAGAAAAAACATTTTGACAAAAATGTTTTCTCAAATGTATTCATAACTAACTTTCCATTTGTCCATTTGCTTTGGAACCATCTTTCTACTAGCTATTTTCATTTAATATTTTGTGAGCTATATACTGAATATTTACTTGATATCACCTTAAAACTCTTAATATCTTATAAAATTAAACAGCAATCATACTATTCATCTCTGATATAGGATTCTTTTGTTTTGTTTCCTTGGAATTCGATTTATTTGAACTTTATTTCTATTGAAAAGAATGGTAAGGTTATTTAAACAACAAAAACATTTTTGTAATTTAAACATGCATTTGTTTGATAAAAACACAATAATGAACGGTGAGATAAATAGTCGCTTTATTTCACTTTAGGAATATTTTGTTTATGCTTACGTTTTGAAAAGTATTTTTTTAATTCATAATGAACCAAAAAACCCACTGTTCAAGTATTATTTCCACATTTTGAAGCAACAATGAATCTTTAGCATGAAGCAATTTGAATCTGACTTCAAAAGTTATGTGAATAATGATTTAGTACAATGGATGTATAATATTAAGGTAATTTATACGGAACAACTAATTTTTGTTATGTTGTTATTTTATTACATGGTCACATTAAATCACAGTCATTATACAGAATATAATTTTTGTCAAGTAATAAATAGAAGTCAAAGCGTTCTTTTTATAGTCCCTACACTAAGTGCTCACGATAAATTATTGATTTTGAAACTTCTATACATTAATGGTTCAAGCTCGGGGTAATCATATGGTAATATGAGGTAATTAAATGACAAGCATAGTTTACATTTATTATTGTAAACATTAATATCTTATCAAAACAGTGGGCTAAAATCAAAATTCACAAATATTGTATTTACTTGTGTAGTCCTTAATCAGAACAATGACCCATTTTGTATTTGTATTTTTATTCACGGCAATCTCATATTGGGATGTACAAGAGCCTCAAAATGCTTTGTCAGTGCTTAAAGTGATAAAAAGAACATTTCAGTATTAAAAAATTGGTTACCTGTTCTTTATTGTTCATGTTCCTGTGATGCGATTTGTGTTCTTTTATTTATTAACAATGCTTCGTCTCTGATATAATTGTCGGAATTGAAGGTCGAACGCCGCATAAATGTTTCATCTTGCTTTCACTTGTAAAAATATAGCACAAAAACTATTAGAAGACACAACACAAAAAACATCCACACAGGAAAATTTAAAATATTAATCTCATATGCTTATGATGGTACTTGTAATAACTGGCATTTACTATGTTTGAATAAAATGAAATGTTTATAATTTTGTAGCTTATAATTAGGATATTTTATTAATAATTGTAAACAAAATACTCATAGAGATGTTTGGATATTGTACTCACCTTCGAATTAATTACTTTTGTTTTGGGTGTGCGAAGATTCTTCCTTTCTGACATAACAAAAAAATATATTACAGAGAAAAAATCAGCATGTTCCGATACAAAATATTTAAGTTATGTTTTAAATAATTTTTTCTCACAAAAAAATAAAACAAAATTTAAACCTCAATTGCATTATTTAGAATGCATGAAGAAAATTGAAGAGGGTCATATTAATCGAGAATGTTCATGTAAAAACTGAAGAAAAAAAATTTGAAATTAAATGTTAATTTAAGCTATAGGTTACAGTTCATGATCCACAAAAACTACCCATTCCAGTTTGTAAGTTCTTTTATCACTAAAATACTTTGAAAATGATAAATTTGCTTGTGCTGTTCATTATATGCAAAAGTTTATTTTTGTTTTATCTAGTATCCTACTCTTGTCAATTTTTTTTGTCTGATGAGTATTTAATCTTTAAGGTTGTTTACAAGCAGGACATGTGAACAGGACTGTAATAATTAAATTTGTCAAAGGACATTGTGAGGTTGTGAATGTTGGTTATGTTTAACCGGCTTCTTGATAAGTTTTTAATTCCTGTTTACATAGTTGACTGTGTTCTAAATATTACGTCATATCGGAAGTAACTATGGATATTTATTTTCTACACAAATAAATAACAGTACTGGATACGGAGTTTAAAACAGACCCGTGCTTAAATTATCAAAATATTATAAACAGAAACATAATTCAACCAGTAATAACTGAAATATTTCATTTTATCCTTTCAAGTGTTTGTCTTAGATTAGCAATCTACATTTGAGTTGATAATAACTAAAATGAAAAGTGTCTTAGGAAATATATTCCGTTTTTGCTTCAAATATTTGTCATGGTTATAAAAAAGGGTAATTTTAGATAAATTAAATGTTGAGCCATCTCTTTTTTCAAATAACCATACAGGTAAAATAACCTCATTACTCATTATGTTTAAAAACACAGTGTATCAAGAACAATAATTTCTTATATTCGGAAAACATTTGACCATAACGTGTCAACATTTTAACAATGTTTATAGACCTATCTAATAAGTTATTTTCACAGGCACGTGATGTTATATATATTTTTCTCATAATGAAAATATATATCCTCTAACTACATGTAATAATACACAAGGTACATATCGCCCCCATCTTGGGTGTATTTAAAACTCATCTCAGCTAGAATTTTGCTTGAAACTCATCAGTAAAATCATTTTGCGATCATCTTCGTCTTCTGATCGTTCCTCAACATCTAAGCAGTTACAACCGATTCAGTTAAAACGATGCATAAAACCTGTCCTTTATTTAAAATCACCCCTCGATTGACATCTACTGTTTTAGGTATGCGACGATAGGCTAAAGTAAGACGAAATATATAATTATAACAAAGACAAAGAAGTATGATCATATAACCCCTGTGCCTATGTCTCTTCATTAGCTGCCAGTGGAATTTCGAATCCAGTATGAATTACTTGTGACTATTTTTAAGGCGCTTCACAGGACGTCACCATCATACATACAAGACCTTGCAAAATTTTATGTTCCTATGCGGACATTGCTGTCCGAAAGTTCAAGTCCAACCTCGTGTCCGCACAATACACTATGGTGTTAGGCGGTTTGACGTTAGGTCTCCCGGCAGATCTAAGGCACGAACAACATCTGTGCGGTTTTAAAAAATCACTTAAGACTCATCTGTTCAAATCTGCTTTTTTATAATTGACACAGTAATCCATTTTATTGATATCTGTTTACAGGACTCCTGATTTTACATTTTAAATACTACCAAGATGGCGGCGATGTGTACCTTATGTATTATTTGGTAGACGGTATATATTTTAATCATAAAAAAAATTATAAAATCAGGTGCCCGTGGTTAATCCTTTTGTATTTTACAACAAAACATTTTATACTCTGACATTTCATTTATAAGAATAATCTTCAAAATAAACCTACCTCTCTCTCTCTCTCTCTCTCTTTCTCTCTCTCTCTCTCTCTCTCTCTCGCTCTACCTCTCTCTCTACCTCTCTTTCTCTCTATCTCTCTCTCATATTACCTGAAATCGAGCACATGGGTAATAGCCCAACTATCACATAAATATAAATCCTAATGGGACAATTTTATGCGAACCTATTACTAGAAGCCACGTAAATTTATGTACAAAAAAGTTTTAACCAGGAAGCTTCAACTATATAAAAATAATTACAGGTAACTCTTTATAAACAAACGGTAATAGATTAATTAATGGAAGGATATGAGCTGCCTTGTAAAAAAAATGTGTTCATTAAGTTGAAATGTACATCCTCAGATTCATATTTTCTTCAAATGCAATTTATTACTAACAATTATTGAATGATAAAATTGCCTCTTTTTTAAAATTTAAGTATAGGCCACATATATTTTTCCGAAGAAGAGATAAAGTAGGAGAACCAGCTCTATTAGCATTCAGATTTTAAACTGGTAACAAGTCACATTCATCATCTACAATGCAACGTGAGATACATCATCCGTATATATTTTCTTTGGATAGGTGCGGACAGATACTTGGAAATGAGTTCTCTTTACACTTAAAGCATCACGCAGTCCAAAATGTAATCGCTAGTATGCATTATCCGTGCACAGTTCGATTAAGTGTGTCTCATATATGTGAGTGCAAATGCTAAAAATAACCTGTCACATCCGGTTAATGTAGGTCACATTATCCATAACATGACTTTTATTATGTAACGACTTATGCATCAGTCATCCAAGTTTGAAAAGGTCCAGATATTGTTGGGAATTAGATCATCAGTGACTTAAACCAAACCCCCTACAAATAAACAACCATTGGTATACGTCTAAAATATATTGATTGAAAATATAGCAATGATACTGCGACAAAAACAGGTAATGATTAGTGGAAACCCCCATCACGCACCTTTCATATCTTTTCTTACCTGCACACCTTAAAAATCTTGCTATTGACTTTACGAATACTTTTGTCCTCATGCAATTTTTTAACTCAAACCTGTTTAACACCTCCGGTTTGTCGATTGCAACATGTAATATGCCGTTTCATTGGATGGTGGTGCAATCATTTGTTTTCCATACAAAACAAGTATACTAGAGACATCCGTAATATCATTTGGCGCTTATTTTGAATTTATTATTTATGACTATTTGAACGTTGTTTTTTGTCAAAATAAATACAAAATAACAGTGTTTTTTAAGGTTTCAAATACGATACTAATCGATATAGAGAAAAAAAAATTGTGATTTTCCAATTAACATACTCATTAACCTAGAAATGAAACATAATGATAAAATTACTGATCTCAAAGTCAAACTATGTTCAAGAGATAATTAAATTCATTTTCATGGTTGTTTTTCGTTTTGTATTATACAAGTAAAATGGCCCAGTTTAAGACATAATAGAAAAATAACAATAAACTGTGGAGCAGTCTGAACTTTATCATAAAGAGCCAGGAAACAAATTTGTTTTTGTATACTTCAAAAAAAAGCTAAATGGGCAAGGTACAGTCCTAAAAACTCCACCTGTAATAGATCTGTATCAGTAAAATTTTAATATCCCTTTGTCGCTTTGATCAAGTGTAGCCAATTGAATACCTATTTCTGCTCCTCCGTTTTTTTAATTTTAAGAATTGTTTTTCAACTAATAAAAGCTAAACAAAATATAGCATTTGACAAACTGAATATGTTTGTTGAATGACGAAGCCTGTATTGTTAAAAAACATGTATTGCTCAAAAGACATGGTTTTCGACAATGTAAGGCAGGGACATTTAGAAAGAAGTAAAAATATAATTTCTGCTAGCTATTATATGTGGTAGTTATCGTTGGATGCATGTTATGAATGAATAATGTGAAGAGCTGAAGTGATGGTCTATGTTTTGGTCTCAAAAAGAGATGGCGACCATGTGTTGAGTCAATCGACTGTG
Source organism: Magallana angulata (assembly GCF_025612915.1). Taxonomy (NCBI): domain Eukaryota; kingdom Metazoa; phylum Mollusca; class Bivalvia; order Ostreida; family Ostreidae; genus Magallana; species Magallana angulata. The sequence continues at coordinate 4,458,383 of NC_069117.1, forward strand.
TATTTGTACAATCACATGCTACTTGTATTATATTGTGATTTTATTTACACAATCAAGTAAAATGTAGATTGATAGGATAAAAATATAACACGTGCTTATTTAGTTTAAAATATATATTTTAAATAGATGAATGACTTGCATTGAGTAAACATAGATGAATGTTGCCATTATCATTGCATACTGGCCTACATGGAATCCATATTTGGACCAGGATCTGTAGGCTCGAATCAATTCTTATAAATTAAGCAGTTTTATTGTCCAACACCAGCAAATTAAAAATTAAAACGTTTCTTCAAAATACGACTAATCAAATATATTTGAAGAAAATGATAATCATGACAATGTTTGATATCAACTTACCTTATCACTTCACTTCAAATTACCCTAATATAGTTTTTCCTTCCTGATTAACTTTTTTACATGCAAAGAAAATATTTTCACATTTTCCTTGCTGTGTGTTTTATCGAAGGTGCAGACTAAAAGTAAATATTGCCAAGATAATATCACATTGCAGTCAGGTCTGTGAATGTGATCGATAAAAAAAAAAGATTGTGCTGCGGATAAAATAAATCACAAGACATGAGGCAATTGATGAGATCTGACCATAGCAAGAGGTCCGATCATCGCGTGACATCTGTCGTTTTACCATGTTGACAAAATGAAGCATGATCGCTTGTTTTACATCTGAATATTAAATACAAATATTGATATTATCAACACTTTAAAATGTGTAATGATATTGTTGGAAGTGTCATTGTCGTTAAATGCATTTTAAATCAATTTTACAATAATGATTTAGACAATCTATTTAATATTTGATTCAGACGACCTAGATAATGTGTACAGAGTTACTAGTTCAAATTTTTTGTGGACCAGTACCAAGTTGAACCTTTCTTGAATGTCCTTTACAAGCATTTGACCTACTCGGCGGCCGTGCTTAGCGAAAGTTACCGTAACCATATTCGGTAACATAAGGATTTCTCAATAAAAATTGTGTATTGCCTTCTTTTAAAGCAACCAACATTATCAAAATTTACTTTAAAAGGTAATTTGATTGTATTTACTCAATTGTAATAATTAAATAGTAAATGCAGTTGTACAATCTACATTTTTTTTTTAAATAAATCATTAGTTGAAACAAAATTAAGATGTCCTATACATATTTTCGTTTTGATGAAAAATTTGTTCTCAACCTCTTACTCAATCCTTTAAGGCATTACATTCAAGCAACTAGGTTTTACTTCAATTCAAGTGTGAACTTGATTGAACTGTATTACAAATATGAATATGTTTGTTTATAAATAAACATATTTACACATATATGAATATCAGAAGATCATGGAAGAATTTTTCTGTGATCAAGCTGTATATCACAATTTTACTTTATATTTTCATACTAAAATTGCAAATACTTACTAGTACTTGACATTTTAATAAAAATATTATCACTCATGGGCCACATCACTCAACTGAGGTCTAACAGGTATGATAAAATCAGCTTAATGGAGTCATAATATGAATATCTAGGCAATGTGGTTTAAAATACACGCAGATACACATGTAAATAAAAATCAATTCTCCGCTTCCCCCTGGGTATTCTTATGTCTTTCATTAAGTCCCTTTTCTTACAGGATGATTTTATAATTATATCACATGCTGAGCATTGCAATTCTTAAAAAAGTCCAAAGGCCAAGGTCTAAACAATTTTAAAAATCAGCAATTGTCAAAATGCTTGCATATATTATATCATTTTAGGTTTTGTGAATAATTATAATAATTTCCTTTGAAAAACTGAATCCCCAATCTGGCCCCACCCTACTTCTAAAGATTTTGATTTGACAGAATTTGAATCTACATTAACTGAGGTTGCTATCATTAAAGTTACAGCTTTTAAAGGCAAATGGCTTTTAGAGGAAGATTTTAAAAATATTTTCTCTATATATTCTTATGTAAAATTTTGCTCCCCCCCCCCCCCACGTTGTGACCCTACCCTACCCCTTAGGATCATGATTTCAACAACCTGAATCTACATTACCTGAAGATGCTACCACTCAAGTTTTAGCTTTCCTGGCTGATTAGTTTCTGGGAAAAAAATTTCAAGATTTACTCTTAATATATCTATGTAAAAACTCGAACCCCCATTATGGCCCCATTCTACCCCCGGTGGTCATAATTTTTACACCTTTTCATTTACACTACCTAAGGATGCTTTCAATTAAATAAGTTTCAGCTTTCCTGGCCATAAAGTTCTTGAAAAGAAGTTTTTTAAAAATTTATCCCAAATTTTCAATGATTCCTAATTTTCTCCCTAAGAAAAAGAGCGTGGTCCTTCATTTTAACAAATTTTAATCTCCTTTGCTTAAGGGTGCTTTGTGTCAAGCCTGGTTGAAATTGGCCCATTGGTTCTGGAGAAGATGTTTAAAATGTGAGCAATTTACGTACAGACAGACAGACAGACGAATAGACAGACAGACAACAGACGAATGTATCAGAGAAGCTTACTTGACCTATCAGCAGGTGAGCTAAAAACTGTAAATACAAAATGAATGCAAATACTGACTTAAAGTTGTCAATATCAATAAATTCTTCCTTATGAATATATCGAAAACTTCTTTCATTTCCTTGTCATTCTATTTGGTAGCATGTCACATAAATGGAAATGCTAAATTAGTTTTTTTTCTGTTTTTGTTCCTGATCATTTATTTAGTCTTGGTCAGATATGCATTCGTCTTTCCTTATCATCCCCGCTTATTATTTTATTATACATACACACTTGTTATCATTATGAGTATTCAACTTAAATAAGGAAATAGTTTACATTCACTAAGGTGTGCGACTAATCTGTGTTATTTTGTTGTTCCATTGGTTTTAGTGTCATTTCACAATAACAATGTTATGAAATGAATTTGTTCATAATGACTGTATCAATACTAGTTGTTCACAAAAAAAGAATAAAAGTGTTTTTACCAGCAACATTCGTGAACTCACATTAATAAAATCAATTACTGTAGGCGTTGGCTTGGCTATCGTATTTCAGAACCAGGAATTTATTGCAAACGTTATATAAATTATGTATTTCATGAATAATTTCAGAGAAACTGTTTTGTTTGTTGCCATAACTTACAGAAAATTGAGATCTGTAATCCATATTGTGAAACAAACCATAATTTACTATAAGAATAATCATTGTGTATTTTACCTGTTGTCTAACTATGTTCCACTGTACAGATCACTGGTTTCGTGATAAGAGCACAACAGCTGCCTTAAAATTCTAATATCACTGCTGTTAGTGACCGATTCACATCTTTATAAACTACACCTAGCCCAATCTAACCGTTCCTGATTCCTGAATACAGCTTTATTTAGATATGGTTTTAAATTGCATAGAATAACAACTCCAAAAGAAATAAATGGTATGCACTGCGATTTGATTGCCTTATCAAAGAACATTAATTTTAACACAGCTCATTCAAATTGAAAGGTTGGAGAGTTTTATTTCAAATACAAATGTGATACATTAAACAACCAATTCGCAATGGCATGTACAAAACTAGTAAATATTGAAACATTCAAGATCAACAGCTAACATGTGTTCAGAAATCCAAGCTGATAAATATATCACAAAAAGAAGGCAACAGTTTGAAGGGTCAATTAGTTCATATGAGTTGAATTTATTCATCTGACATTCATACTTATGTCAGGTCGATCCTCTAATTGATGTGTTCAATAACACTACATGGTACAAAAACATATAATACAGATTGCTATAAATAAAGTTTTATGTGGGCTTATAATCATAATTAGCATTACATTGAAATATCAAATATGCCTCATCTCATTAGTGTAACCCCAAAATCATTTTCATAAAACATTTTTAATGAGCAAGTAATTCATCGGATTCACTCAAGTGACTTTTATATGACAGTACTGCATGTTGTCCCCCAATGTTTCTTTACTATTGCAAGTGCAGCCGATTTTTGATCAATATTTATACCTAATATACTAAATAACGTGGCAATTACGACAAAATGTTATACATGTATATGATATACATTGTCATGAATTTTTGGTAATGTAATTAACTTCCCAATGGTTGTCGAAGATTTAATACACAAACATTGAAGGTAAATAAGAATATGCCTGAGAGATTAAAAAGCTAATAACAGGTGGTATCTGACATCCAAATTTACTGAGCATTCATTGTCAAGAATACTAGAAGCCCTGTAATAGCTATCCATGATGTTGGAATGAAAGCTCTTCCGCTACCTGTAGAATGTAAAACAAAAAAACCAAAATATTTAAAAATAATTAAAAAACAACACTGTGATGAAAACAAATCTAATAAAACACCGTATTAAAAACTGCAACTACCACAAGGCACGAATCAATCAAAGAACAGTAACCACTGTTTAATTAAACAAGAGTTTGAACAAGAATGGGTTATCTTCTTCTATTGCCTAAAATTTCAACATGTTCTACCACAGTTTTAAATGATAAATGAAACATATTTTTTTCTTCTACTTCATAATGCAAAACTTTATTACAAAAATCTTCAAGATAATCAAAGATAACAATAACTTTCTTATGAAAGGAATCGTTTAGAATTTTGAAAAGTATTACCAGTACTGATTTTCTAAAATTGGTCAATATTCATTACCGTTAATACCTAGACGCAATTTGAAGTAAATAAAATCATGGGTTTTTTTAATATTTTTATTGTGTACAATGGCAAATATGGGTATATTAAATAGTTCGTCAAAGTTTGAAAATCAAATACTGAGTTAAAAGCAAGATATGGAATTTGAAATTCTTCGTTTTATAAACATAGCGCGAGTCTCGTTATTGTGTACAGATGTGTTGTATTGGTTTTAGTTTTAATCAAATTATGCTTTCCTTTGTTTATAATAATAGTCATGAACACGTTAAAACAGTTTATCTTGTTTGCAAAGAGTATTTGTGTGCTTTGTCAAAGAAATGGTTATTCCCAATTTTTACATTGTTTGTAAACAAATATAAGACACGAGCTTTGTTTACATAACAATGACTTCAAACCTTTTATCTCGCTTGTAACTTGATTTACAACATTCAAATTTTGGTAAATCATTTTAATGCAAAAATAAACCGTTTTATACCTCAAAAAAACTTTTTGATCCCAAATAGTTTCTAGGTCTACAGATCTTTAAATTTCCTTCGATGAATTTTAGTACCACGTTTAATGCACACAAAAACTTACTTGTTGGACACTCGATGCCATTCTTCCGCCTGGTTCTCAGGCTGATGAGTTTCTTCGACGTGTCTGTAACAAAGTCCTCTACCTCGCCGTCACACCCTGAGAGAGACCTCTTAGCGCACATGGAATACTCTGTAACTGTTCTGCGACATAAAAACTTCCATTAATCAGTGGATATTTTACATGGCAAAATTATTGATGGCACAATCAATGATTTATCAAATTATTTGAAGTACTTTACTGTTTAAAACAGCAGAAAAATTAAACAATATCTCCTAAATTACATCCATTTTAACCTTCTGTCTTACGGTGGGATGTTTACTTTTATAAAATAAGTCCTTGTCATAGTTTTGTGTTTTGATTTCCGTGTACTTAATGGATGATAGGTATTAAATGATATGGAGGTTTTGATGCTAGATATCCAACTAAAAAACTTCTGATTAACATAGTATTTCTTGTTGATGAAGACATTAAAATTTACAGCATCAATTATTGACCTTCTAATGGCTAAGCAAACATGAAACAAATTTAAGATCAAGATCTAGTAAACGATTTCAGAGTGTGTTTTTGGTGCTAGAACCATTATGACGTCATAATTGATTTGAAGATTTTTCCTCGTACTTTACGGCCTTAAAGGAATAATGTGGATAATTAAACAATTTCTGGACATTCTATGTTAAATCACGGAAAAAGTAATCCCGATGCCTATATTCAATTTGACATCATTTCAAAGAGTAGGTCAAGAGCTTGTTAAATTCCGTTGGAGAGACTGTAGGCATTCTAGATATATTTTCTTAGTCAAAAATGGACAAAACTCCGAAATTTGTTCCTGATTTCCTTCATATTTCATTGAAAATGACAGATTAAAACATGGTTTTTCATTGTATTTACCAAACATTTTAGCCCCGGTACACCCTATCAAACAAAGCTATTATTATGAAACATCCTTGTAAGAATTTATATTTCAAATTTTATAAACCTGTAGGCACCTCTCATTTACTAGATATTGACCTTAAAGCATCAGTTACTTTATTTTATTCGAAAAAAAAAATATTTTTAAAAAATGTTTTCTAATTTTCTCCGGCAGACAAAAAGTAGTAGTTAATTTCTTAGTCGTATGTTTATTTCACAAATTTTTTTTTACCAAAGTTTTCTTCTAATAAAAGTCTATGGCTAGCTAATGCAATCAAAATATACGAATACTTACTGGCAGACTTTGTCTGTACTGTCATTTTCTGGTAGAGTTTCCAAGATTTTCTGACAATTTGTATTAATTTTTGCCTCATCAAAGCAGGTTTTGTAAGCTGATTGTTCTTAAAAAAAATTCAGTATTGTTTTAAAATTAAACTTTATTGAGCAGTCAAGAAAATATTTTGTGGATTGTAAAGCAGTAACCGTCAGTTAAATCAGTACCATTTATAACAAACCTCGCTTTCCTGATATTTCAGTACAGAGTTTGTTGAGCCCATCGACGGTGTCTAGCAAAGAGGGATCTTCTTGGCATTCGTATTTCTTTGCTTCTACACAAGCTATAGAATTGTTTATGTTTCTGTTGAAGAGAAGTAATCATAAATGATTTATAAACAAAACATCAAGTAAATAAAAACATTTCTATCTCTATTGTGAAATATAGATTTTAAGTTGTCTGGTAATAAATATAAAACGCAGTGGCATTTTGATAAAAACATTTTTTACGAAGTTCAACACTCCAAAATCGAACAATTATTCGTCATTAGTTCACGGTTTTCCAAATATATTTATTCACAATGTACAGATTTACAATGTACAATGTATAATTTACAGATATACAAAGTAGATTTAAACATGAGTTGAGCATGATAAACATCACACGTAACAATGAGGCCGACAAGATAGATGATCATTGATAGATAGTTTCATCATGTTAGAAAAGTTCGTATCACATAATCATGATTTTATCGTTTAAGAACTGCAAACTACATAAGATAACTACTGAATCAGTGTAGTATGTGTATTTCTGAGCAGAATTTAATGAAGACATATAATACAAGGTAGAAGGTACCAGAACTATAACATTTACTGGTCCTCAGGTCCGTGACGCATATACAGTAGTTGTCCATAAATGAGTTCGCAAAATGGGCGACGTTTACTCAGGTCTTGTCATCACCTGAATTTTTTGGACCAAGTAAAAATGACTATGTAAATTCTTATTTCTAGCAGTAACTCAAATGAATAAGTCAACATTCTCTTACTCATATTTTTTGGCTAGGTAAAAAATCCTACTGTAATGAAACGTATTTGTCATGAAAAAATAAATAACGCACAAGACAGTGACTCTGTATTACTGTTGATACTCACATGCAATTGTCAACAGGAAATTCTAACCCAGCCAAACACCCGTCAATTCTACAGACTACAAAATCGTAAAGAGAGTATATGCATCACTATTTTTTACCATAAATATTACTGGGATAATATTACTTATTTTTAATTTGCTTATTGAATTCAGTTTATAGCATGATTCATGCATTAGCTATTTAACTTCACACGATATTTTCAATAAACATTGTATCAGATTTAAACAAAATCTTTTTTGTTTAAGTCGTTGATAAATAATATTTTGAGTATCTTAAACAACATACTTGTTTCACAACCCTTTATAAGTTGTTTAATCTCCGAGGCCATGGCTGAGTACATAGAGTGTTCCTTACATTTGGATTCAAATTTTGAGATGCAAGCTGACGTTGCTTTTAATATATCACTGTAAAACAACAAAGTGTTATAAACTGACTGAACCGAAACTACTCCCACACAAAAAAAGAAGTACCGTTATATTTTTGTTTTAAGTTCATGAAGTTTATTACCAGTTGTATTTTTTCTGCAGAGTTCCTGGGTCTATGCCTGACTCAGCCACACACTTTCCAAAGGCCTGGATATCACAATCAGGGGTCATGGCACCTACAGATTAATTATTAATACGCTAATTAGACAAATGTATGAATTTAAGTTTATTTTTAATTAAAGAAAATTTAAATAATGATATTAGCACCTGCTGTGTGAACGAGTTACCCGGATTGATTTCCTCCGTGCATGCTATTGTTAGAGCGGCGTAGGTCTCGTTTAACATGCTTAACATAATGTTCCCTTCACACGCAGGAGTTTGGATTTCCACGCACTTCTTAAAATCAGCATATTTTGCGCTGGAATTTAAAAACAAACAAAACTTTCAATTAATAATAAATTTCTGTAAAATGTAAGAAAGGGCATTAATAACGCCTAAATAAAGTAAAATGTTAATATTAAAAACTAATGCTAATATTAAAAGACTTTTAAAAGATTCTAGGACTTCACCATCAAAATTGTTTTCGTAAATTATTCATTCATACATATCAAAGTACCAGCTGTTTAACATTGGTAGGTTTTAAATATACCATTTGTTGGTGTCCTGAGATGGCTGACTAGCTCCAGATATGTCTATTCCAACGATTTGGTAACATTTAGACGGGTCGCAGTTTTCATTACCTGTAAATAATCAAATTTATATAAATGTTCTTAAACAGAGCACTAGTTATTTCCTCTATTGTATCGTCTATTCATTGATCGCTTACCGACACAGTAACTCTCTATAACGGCAAACCCCGAGATCATTTCCTGGTAGCTTGGGTCCTGCTGACAGCTGGCTTGGAATGGGGAGAGGCAGGAGTCTACATTTTTATACGCCCTGTTCATGAAGAGATCACAACATCATAACACTCCTCAATGTGTGGCAGATCACTTAAAGTCATGATTTTTTTCTCGTAACGATGATCAAAATTTGCTTCACGGGAGAAGAAATATCCTTTCTCTCTTAATGCCAGACGACACATTGCTAAATTTTATATAACTTTTTCCAGGAATTTATAATTCATTTCTTACTACTTTGACAATCTTTCTTGCAAAAAATTGGGGTACCTTACCAGGCACTTGTGCAAGATTCTAAAGTATGCAATTTCTTATATAATCTTATTGAAAATTCACTTGATATATATATATATATATATATATATATATATATATATATTGTGAGATTCTATATTCGCTTTATATATTGCTTTAATTATTGAGTTGAAACGGTGTATTTAGGTGTATTTTATTTGTTAAGCTTGTCGGGATAATACTAATATAACCATTTCAACTCGTTTGATAGAGCAAATGTAAAATCGTACCATTATAGATGTAGTTATTTATTTCATACGATTAAGTATTATAAAGCTTTTGGGACAGCCCCTGAAATGACACGAATTGAACCTATATAACGATGATGCAACGTTCTGCGGTTGGTGTGTCCTTGTGCAATACAAAATAGTCCGACATTGTTGTTTATTTCTTTAACAAATATGCCGTCATTCATAAATGACGCAAATTAAAGCGTGTACATATAGACTTATAGAAAAGCGTATATCTTAAACATATCACAAACTAGTTGGGGGTTTTTTTTTTGGTTTTTGTTTTTGTTTTTTTGTTGGTTTTTTTTTTTTTGGGGGGGGGGGGGGGGTAAAAGTTGTTCCAAAAATTTTAAATACCGATTTTGTATGTATAATTTATGTATAATAAAGTATAATTTTTTGGGATTTACAGATGTAAACAAGTATGTTGGCCAAGTAGAATTAGGTATATTCTGAATTTATGTAAGTGTTAAAAACCCACTCCTACGTGTTGATAGATGTGGAACTTACTGACAGGCCTCCCGTATGTCTTGGGTGTTTTGGTCGGGAATGCTGATGTTGGCCAGACAGACTTGTGCTCCCTCTAGGTTACATTGCCCGCGAACATTGTCTTACCATAGAAAGAAATCAAACTTTGTCATGTATTACAAAATATCATGTATGATTAATTTAACTAATTGTTGAATAACGTAACTACTCAACAAACCTGATTCGTAATGTTAATAAAGAGGACGGAAAACACAACACTAAAATCTGAAATCTTGCATAAATTTGTTACACGTGACTGGCCATCACACGCCGTCAACAGACGTACGTGTAATTTATTTGTATGCGGGTCAATCGTGGGTTAAGTTTCTGACAGATCCAGGTATGTCACGGTAGTACACTAAATTCAAAAACTTTATGGTATGATAATTACGAATTATCATTACCACCTTTATAATTCTGTCGAACAATGTAAAAAAGTTTCATCAGCAACATGGCTGCATGGTATTGAGACACGTTTGCAACAGATCTGTCCAATCATCGAATTTATTTTTGATGTTTTAATTCTTTGCCAGTTGATGCGATACAATTGTTTGACATTAATTAATACTACATCACCATAAATTAAATACAGAAAACAAAGTTTCCCTGTCGTGAACTACTCTTGTCTCTAATTAATCAATTGGTTGTAAACAGTTGGCAAAGGTATTCCTACACAGTCATTAGTAATCCAAAAAATTAAGTAAGAAAGGCTTTTGCGCTTATTACACCTTATGCTTATTTCAAATAAAATTTACATTTCTCATCAATGCAAAAAATTGATTTTAAAGCTTCATTTGTGAATTATAATAGATCTCATTTTTTCGTATTGTTGCCATCATGGTGTAAGCAAGAATTGTAACTTCGGCAAAATGTAAACTGTCCCTTAATTTTGCCCCTGACTTTGATCAGTTTCAGTCCAAACTAATGACTTTTTTAAATACAAGATATGGGCTGAGGATTGGTTGAATAAAATTACGTATTATCAAATAAATATTTCAGAACAAACATTGTCACATCAAAACTCTTACCTGCAAACAAACAATTAAACAATGGAAATCAAGAAAATTAACTCCAATTGGAAGAATAGTTGTTATAAAAACTTTAATTGTACCCAAAATGAATCATTTGATTTTAACCTTACCAAACCCCGACCATGAATTAATACAAAAGTTGGATAAAGCTTTATTAGATTATCTCTGGGGGTCAGATATACACAAAATTAAGAAAAATACAATCATTCAAGACTACAATCAGGGAGGGCTTAAGATGATCGATTACAAGGAATTTATGTTAGCACTTAAATCAACCTGGATAAGAAGACTTCCTCATTCATCGCCAAAATGGATACATATTTTAGAAGCTGAAATGAATACTAGTGTTAGCAACTTATGGTCAAGAGGTACTGAATATACTCTAAAAATATGTAAATTAATACATAATTGTTTCTGGAAAGAAGTTCTCCTGAACTGGACCAAAATAACTGATTGCCAGATAACTATAAAAGAATTAATTCCATTTGAACATATATGGTATAATCCAGGAATTAAAATAAACAAGGCATCTGTATTTCTAAAACAATATTTTAATAATGGTATGATTTGTATTATTGACCTTTTTGATCTCAATGGTAATTTCATAACTTATGAAACAATTATTAACTCAAAGGTAAAAACAAATTATGTAGAATATGTAGGACTGAGGAACGCAATTTTTGAATATATAGGGACATGTAATATGACACAAGTAAAACAAAAGATTCAGCCATATACTGTGGAATCATTAGATTTCGTGGTGGCTCAATTTTCGTGGAATTCGTGGGTACCTCTCATCCACGAATTAACATCCTCCACGAATTAATAAATTAGGGTAATATAGTCATATTTCCTTTGAAGGATTTAGAGAATACTCGAAATTACGTCCCCACGAACCTGTAGAATTTAAGCAATCCACGAAAATTGGCCCCCACGAAATTAAATGATTCCACAGTATACCAATGCCCCTAAAAGTGTTTTACAAAAGCAAAAAAGGATGTAAAGATATGTACAATTTACTTACTAGAGAAAAGAAAAAGCAAGTTACCTCGGTAATAAATTGGAGAGAGAAAGGATATGATATGAATGAATTTGACTGGGGAAATATTTTTGAACTTCCATATAAAGCTACTCTTGAATCTAAACTCCAATGGATGCAATTTCAAATATTACATAGAATTATTCCTACGAATAATTATCTCTATAAAATTAAGCTTAAGGACTCTCCTCTTTGTAGCTTTTGTAAATTAAACATTGAAACAATAGAACATTTATTTGCAGAATGCCCTAAAGTTAAGGATATATGGTATAGAATTGAAGAGCTGTTCTTAACAAAATATAATGTCAACAATAATAAATTATACAGAGTTCAGAACTTATTGATACTTATTGTAAAACAATACATTTTTTCTTGTAAGTTCAAACCTATCCAAAAACTTGACTTTTTTGGTTTAAGTATCATAATTTCCGACAGATTCCTTATTCAGAAATTTATGTTATTAAAAAACTGCAAATATTTAGAATATGAAAGAGAATGGAAAACAATTTGTGATTTGCTGTAGGTAGCATATATATTAGCTATTACATAGAACTTATGAATTATAAACCCAAAATCTACTACAGTTAGTACTAGAAGTAAAATATACAATAGCTGATTTATGTTTGATGTACATGATGATATTGCCTGTCTGTCTTTTTTTTTCTCTCTCTTTTTACTTTCTCTATCATATATAACTCTTTTGCATAATAATACGCTATATGTTAAATTTTTTTTGTACCATGTATGTAAAAATGTAAAAGAGTTTCAATAAAATGTTTCAAAAAAAAAAAGAAAAAAAAAAAAAACAAAAAAAAAACTCTTACCTGCAAAGAGAAAAATTAAAACGAATACTTCCGGAGCAAACTTTAGACACATGGTTGTTTTCGACGGTTGTCTTTCAGTGGCACTGTACTGACAGGTTCCATACTATGTAAAGCTTCACCAGGGGCTCTCCACGGGGAAGAAAAGTCCACATGTAGGCGCGGGAGTACGTAAGCAAACACAACATGGATTATTTTTCTTCACATATACTACACGGTACCTTTCTTTTGTCTCAATCTCAATCACAATCAATATCAATCGATAAAATTTTGCATCAAAACGACCTATTTATCACAAATTTTGAAGAAGGACTTTGTGTTTACTTTATTTAACTTATTTTGATGAAATTATTCTAACCGATAGGAAATTATGCTTATTTCATTAAGAAGGTTGGATTCTCAATAAATTCCCATTCCATCAGATCTGGTTTAAATTTTATATATGATTTTTTTGGCCATGAACTATCTTTAAGTATTAAAGAAAAAAATCTTATATTTTGAATTGAAATATATTTTTTTAATTTTCATACAGAGCTCTTCATATGAAGGATATTTTTTCAATGGCTTCGACCAACCAGTCCTCCTAAGATCAATCTATCTTGTCTGTCCATAACTGTTTAATTGTAATCTGTATTGGGTGAGATTAGTAAATTATTTATGAGTAATAGAATTAATTAATAGAGACACTAACAAGTTACCTTCGATTTGAAATAAGCCTGTAAGCTTTAACAATTTTTGGAGTCAATCACTAGCATTTGTTATTCTTCTAAAAACTTGTTTTTCTCAAACCTCAAACTATATTACGTTAGTTATATTAAAGCTTTCCATTGATTATGAATTAAAATATTAAAAAAAATTGTTCATGCGTTTCTTTGAACAGATAGGTAAATATTACTTTTGGCTTGGTCTGAAACTACAGTATCAGAAACGGTTTAATCAACCTCATCCAATAAAATCATGACATTTGAAGACAATCAGAGCAACATATGCTGAATACAGTTTTACTGTTCATTAAACATACAGAGTTTCTAGAGTGTTCATGGCCGTGTCCTTATTTCATTATGCCTCTTTTTATTTTGCCTCCTACGACAACATCAAAAATAAGAGGCCCAGGGGCCACATTGCTCACCTGAGCAACAATATCCCCTAACTCTGATCAAATTAGCATTACAGTATCAAAATCAAAATATCTTAACAACTAAGTACAGTAGATCTTGCTCACCATTTTATAAAAAATCTACCGATTTTTATCCACATATTTTTATGGTAAATATAAAGCCCCTTTTGTTGTTGTGCCTGTAAGAAGATGTTTTTCTATATAACCCCCCCCCCCAATTGTGGCCCCACCATTCTCTAGGGAATCATGCTTTGACCAAAGTTTAATCTGCATAACCAGTGCTTTCACACAAGTTTTGGCCTAAAAACTTTCCCAGAATATTTCTTAAGATTTTCGCTTTATATTCCTATGTGAAAATTCACCCCCCTCCCCATTGTTACCCCGCCCTACCCCTGGGAACCATGATTTAAACAGACTTGAATCTACACTATTTGAGGATGCCTCAACAAAAGTTTGAGATTTCCTAGCCTAACAGTTTTTAAAAAGAAGATTTTTAAAGATTTTCTCTATATATTCCTATGTAAAACTTGATCCCCTAATTGTGGCCCCACCCTACCCCCGGGACCATGATTTAAAGAATCTTAAATCTACACTATCTGAAGAAGCTTCAACGCCAATTTGAGCTTTTCTTGCCAAATTGTTTTTGATAAGATTTTTAAAGCTTTTCTCTATATATATTGCATCTGTTTTAAATATGTGACCTTTTACTATACTTTATATTATGTTTGTTTATATTTTTGTAGGGAGAGGGCTTAATTAGTTATGGAACTTGTGCCCAATCCCATTGTGTAAATACATATGAAATATGTTCAAACCATTCCTATGCAAAAATGTGACCCCCCCCCCCATTGTGGCCCCACCCTACCCACAGGGACCATGATTTGAAAAAACTTAAATCTACACTACCTGAGGATGACTCCACACAAGTTTAAGCTTTTCTGTCCAAATAGGTTTTGAGAAGATTTTTAAAGATTTTCTCTATACATTCTTATATATAAAAATCCATCCCCCACACTACTGTGGCCCCACCCTACCCCCGGGGACCATGATTTGAACAATCTTGAATCTATACTACCTGAGGATGCTTCAGTACAAGTAACAGCTTTTCTGACCTTATAGTTTTTGAGAAGAAGATTTTTGAAAAATACCAACAAAGTTTTAATTTATCTTAATTATCTCCCCTTGAAAGGGGGTGTGGCTCTTCCTTTGAACAGACTTGAATCCCCTTCACCTAGTAATGCTTTGTGCCAAGTTTGGTTGAAATCTGCCTAGTGGTTCTTGAGAAGAAGATGAAAATGTGAAAAGTTTTCAACACCGCTAACGACAATGCCGACAGACAACGGAAACTTATTGATCAGAAAAGCTCATCTGAGCTTTCAGCTCAGGTGAGCTAAAAAACAGCGTAAATATCTCACGATGACTTTCGATCTATACGTAAGTAGTGTCTACATTTCATAAAGACTATTACTCAATACAGTTATATTAAAGAGCTACTACTTTTTCTTAGAACGACTTTCAGTCTCTACGGTCTTATGAAGAGAAGCAGTGTAGTAACCATTTTCTAATTATGTAAAGTTGTATTAGCTGCCGAAATGCTGTCCATTTATAATATCATTTTACCATTAACGAACTACATAGCCATTAATGGTCAAATTCACATGTATTAATGATAAAAGACCAAAGCGCAAAATTAGTACATCGTTGACAATTATTACTTATTTGGTTTGTTACTGACTACAGAAATATATCGGGTTTATCGATCTCATAGACAGCAAGACTCTATATTTCTGTAGTCAATCAGTAACAAACCTAATAAGTGATTTGTTTTCCTGAGGACTATCAAGTGGTACATTTATTAACAAAAAAGTGATGATTTTCGCAAATCCATGTGAAATAGGCTTTACATCTTGTTCAAGTTTACACGATCAAACTCTTCAAAAATATCATTCTAACTTCTCAAATACTCTAAAGAAAAAAACAAGTTTATGAACCATTTAATTACAATAATTTTAATTAGTATCATGTCCTTATACATGTGTTATAAACTTTCTCTTATATCAGTTAATCACTGCACAAAATGACAAACAGATAATTTTAAAAGGAAAACACATCGCTGTAACCATATCTTTCCGAGTATGGACTAACCTTACCGAATCTTGGTCTTCATTCTACCAACAAAAGGCCCGTATCATAAGGTGAGCAGAGACGGAGGAAGGAAGACCCCTTTTCTGGCAACATACATTTTTTGTTAAATTTATAAAAAAGATAAATTGAATTTATTAAACAATTACAGGAAATTAAGTAAATGAACATGAAAATATAATTTTGGGCACTTTGCAACCCCCTTTTCCGACGGATTAGGATTTTGAAAAATGGCAAATAATTTTTTTTTCCCGGGGGGGGGGGGGTTGTTTTGGGGTTTTCGTTTTTTGTGGATTTTTTTTTCGGGGGGGGGGGTCTACCTTTTTTATAATTTTTATTTTTTGCTTTTGAAATTTCGAAGAAGTCTTCCATCGCCGACTTTATCTAAAATAAAATAACTCTCAGTCACTTGAACGAGTTTTCATCCCAAAATGACTCAGTTTATCGATATCGTTAGAATAAAATTAAAGTCTTTTTTTCTTACTTAAAACATCAATACTATGCATCCAGAATAGAGGTCCCCATACCTTATAACTCGGTCACCAATGGAAACAATCTACCACACAGATGATAAGTTAGCAAAGGGACAAGGATGGTGAATCCACAAATCCTGACATTAATTTATTTTAATAAGAATTTAATCTGGCGTTGTTGCCTCCATTAATTAAGATCAAGATCTACTAAATGATTCTAGAATTTCTTCTTGGTGCTAGATGACATGTGGTGATAATTAACAGAGTTCAGAATCAAAAGTCCAAAGGAAAAAACAAAACAGGAGCAAACACGGACCTGTACAAAACTTATAGGTAGGACCAGGTGCCATAGAGGAGGGAGCATCCTCTGCTGACCGGTCACACCCGCCGTGTGCTCTTTGTAGAAATCGGGGGGAATCTTTTCCCCCGCATTTTAAGGTTTTCAGGGAATTATATAGAAAATGATACAATTTCATGATAATCTATATGAAATCACGGGAAAAGTTATCACGACTTACTACTACTCAATTTGACATCATCGTAAGAAGAGTTCAAGAGCTTGTAATTGCCTTTAGATACTGTGGGCATTTTAGATAAATTCCATTAGTCAAACATGAACAAAGTCTTTGATTTGTTACTTAATTCCTTCATAGTGCTTTAGAAATGGCAGTTTTAAAATGAATTTTAACAGAGTTGAAAATTAAGTTTATTATCTCGCAGAAGAACTGTTACCAAATCTATCAAACAGAAAGTTGTAATCCTCACTTTATAGTCCCATATACGGAACCAGAGGAGATTGTTTTCTGTTTATTCAGTGTTCAACCCCTTTTGTAGCCTCAATCTCACGGTTAGAATCAAGAAACATTGTCCCTCATTATTCAACAATTCCACTGCTTTATATAAACTATTTGATGCACATTACAGAATGCATTTAAATAAACAAGGCTTACATTGCTGTGTACGACAGTTTATTTCATAAAAAGCACAATTATTGTTACAGTAAATTATGAACAATATACTAAGACAGAAAAAATAGAAAACCGTTCCAAAAATTGGGAAGTAGGCAAGTTTTGATCCATAAAAACCCAATGGTTTTAATTAAAAAGTAATATTTTGTTGTAAAAAATATCATATAAAGGTAATATCATTCAAATAGTTTAAGTAAGAACCTATAACCATAGTCGCATAATGATAATATATGAAGATAGATGATTAGGAGAGAGGTAGTATGTTGAAACATACCGCTTGTCTCATGTGATTTCTTCATGACTGGAAGACATAATCATAAAACCATTTAAACACAATGATTAAAAACATAAAAATGTAGCCATTAAAACCCAACGCTAGATAAATTGCAACATATACAATACATACATAGTATATTTACAATTCATACATTGAAGACAACAATCATTTATGACACCATTCAATCATTTTTTACACAACATTCATATAGATTGACACGACTAGTTTACACTTGTAAAAAAAACACTACCAACATTCAGTAATCTAATTTGAGGAAAGTCAATGAATATCAGTTTAAAAAATAATTTACTCCTGAAAATCCGGAACCATCAATTCTCATTTTACCAACACATTAACCAATGGATATGCTTTAAAAAACCTCAAGCAACAATTGCATAGAGCTTTCTTAAGCTGTTATTACCCTGTTTAATCTTCAAACGCTTTCTAAAGGACCATAACTTTCTACAAGCTGAAGCACAATTGAGAATTAAGTGATATTTTTAGCATTGAATGATATATTTTCAACAGTAAACGAAAGAAATTCAGTATAATAAAACATTATTCTTGATCTTTCAAAATATCCATTATGTAGTAAAGGATAAACATCAACCAATTAAATACATGAACATTCTAGGTGATTGATAATTTATGAACAATATTAAGCCTCATTTAGTTTCACTTTATCATGATTCTTTTATAAGATTTCCTTTTAATTATTAATTTTTTTAGTTGGTAAAATCCCTCACCAACATTGCAACATATTGATACCACTGTTGTATTCTGTCTGTTTCCCTTGGTGTTTTTATCTTTAGTCCTGAATAATATCACTAATTTCCATGGAATGCTCATATCACTATTAAGAGGTAAGCAGGTTGGGATGTATCCTTAAAAGGCCTTTGTAAACATCAGCAAGGCAGCAGCCAGAATAAGGACATAGGATGAAAAGGCCTGAACTCCTGCACCTACCATGGGTAGAACAGACATATGTAATACAGGTAGATCAGACAACAATATCATAGACAAATATAAGACAGGCAGAGCAAACAAAAGTAAAGCAGGTAAAACAGATGAAGGAAATAAATGTTGAACAAAGGTAACACAAGCAGAAAAGACATAATACAGATTTTTTCCTCTAATAATACCAATATTTTGATTCTAACAAAAATTAAAATAAAAAACAAATAGCGTTATTTTTCTCCTTCTGATATTTATCTTTGAGACCAAACACACACCTGTTATGGCGTCTTACACCATAGCAGTAAATTTGTGGTCACACAATCACAGCAATGACAATATCACACAAAATACAGGATCCGCATTGTCCTGTGTGTGTGTGCGTGCGTGCGTGCGTGCGTGTGTGTGTGTGTGAGTGTAATCACAGATTGATATATTATATGTCTGCAAAGGTAAGTGATTGTACGTATAGCCTTTGATTTGACTATGTTCTTCAAACTGAGACAACAACAATAGTTGTTACAGTATAAGACTTACTAGTAGGGCACTCGATTCCACCCTCACGGCTCGCCTTCAGCATGATGACCTTTCTAGCGGTGTCTTCAGCATATGCCTGGATGCCCTCTTCGTCACAGCTTGTCACTCCATTCTTGGCACACATGGCATATTCTTCTATTCTCCTACAGATGGAAAACATTCCATCATTTTTCATCAATTAAGAAGGCTGGATAGTCCATGACATGTTTTGGTTACTTTTACAATGTTTACCTTCTTCATATAAAGAATTATGCATAAAGATAGAGAAAATGTTCAAAATTTTAAAACTAGAGTATTTGGATTTATCCTTTACCCAAAATTAGATTAATGCCAAATGTATAAATTTCTAAAGTTCAAGGAAGATCTACAGGTCAATTTAACTTTTGTGTCATCCTTAATAAAAACAAGAGGCCCAGGGGCCACATCGCTCACCTGAGCAACAATAGCCTTAACTGAAGTTAACTCTAATCAAATTAGCATTACATTATCAAAATCAAAATATCATGACAACTAAGTACAGTAGATCTTGCTAAAAAAAATAATAAAATCTGCCAATTTTTAACCACAAATTTTTTTGGTAAATACCAAGCCCCTTTTGTTGTTGTACCTGTAAGAAGATTTTTTCTCTATTCCTAAATACCCCCTCCCTCCATTTTGTGTCCCCACTTTTCTTTAGGGAATCATGGTTTCATCAAACTTTAATCTGCACAACCAGTGCTTTCACACAAGTTACTGTTTTTGGACAGAAAACTTTCCCAAAATATTTTTAAAGATTTTCTCTATATATTCCTATGTAAAAATCTATCCCTCCATTGCGGCCAAGCCCTACCCCCAGAGACTATGATTTAGCAAACTTGAATTTACTCTACCTGAGGATGCCTCCACACAAGTTTAGGCTTTTCTGGCCTAATAGTTTTTAAAAAGAAGATTTTTAAAGATTTTCTCTATATATTCTTATTTAAAAATTCATCCCCCATTTCGGCCCACCCTACACCTGGGGACCATAATTTGAACAACCTTGAATCTACACTCTGAAGATGCCTCCACACAAGTTTCAGCTTTTCTGGCCTAATAGTTTTTTAGAAGATTTTTAAAGATTGTCTCTATATATATTCTTATGTAAAAACCCATTGCCCCATTTTGGCCCCAACCTACCCCCGGGAACATTGATTTGAACAAACTTGAATCTACACTACCTGAGGATGCTTCAGGTGAGCTAAAAAGCAGTGTAAATATATCACGATGACTTTCGATCTAAACGTAAGTAGTGTCTACATTTCATAAAGACAATTATGTTATATTATATTACTCAATACAGTTATATTAAAGAGCTACTACTTTTTCTTAGAACGACTTTCAGTCTCTACAGTCTTATAAAGAGAAGCTGTGTAGTAACCATTTTCTAATTATGTAAAGTTGTATTAGCTGCCGAAATGCTGTCCATTTATAATATTATTTTACCATTAACGAACTACGTAGCCATTAATGGTCAAATTCATCTATTAATGATAAAATAAAACCAAAATGCAAAATTAGTACATCGTTGACAATTATTGTTTATTAGGTTTGTTATTAAATGTGAAAAGTTTACAACGACAACGCTGCCAACAACGGCAGACAATGGACAAATTTTGATTAGAAAAGTTTACTTTAGCTTTCAGCTCAGGTGAGCTTAAAAAGAATATATAAATTGTATTTTTATATTTCAAAAACCTGATGTTTATCTTAACGCATAAATATCCATGTCAATAGGCATAATACTAGTAAATGTAATAATGATTTTGAACAATTTGACTTAAATTGTAAGTAATGATTCATATCCACAGAATCATAGAAAATTGAAACAATTCTTATCTTTTATATATTACTAATGCAGGTTATATCTGAGAGAAATCTTGCATTATTTCAATGCTAGCTAGGTTTATTTTGCTAACACAATATTTGGTTTTCTGAGACATATCTGAAGGAAACTTAAGTTGATGTTATGGGGACTGGTTTATTGAGCTTACAAATAGAGATATCAGTATAGACTTACATACACTCCTCAGCTTCAGTCTCGTTACCCCCTATTTCAATTTTTGGGGCCAGGTGCCCTTTACAATCCTCATTAATGGTTGACGTAGCCAGACAATCCTTGTAGGTCTCCAGTCCTGAGCAAAATGTTTTTCACTAAGCTTTATAAGTCCCATAATTGATTTACATACGTATTAAACATTATGTTTTTAATGAATTTTCATTTATGCAAACATGTTGTTGAAAAAAAGGTACAGATAAAATGCAAAAGTTAGCCGTTGTAAGAATTTTAAAATTTTACACAAATAAATTAAAAATCAGCAGACTCACCATTCTTTAAGTTGGCATCCATACAAAAGGCTTTCATTTTTTTGATTGAGCTTTCCATGGCTTTATCAGTAAAACATCGTTTGTATTTAGATTCCACGCATTCAATAGCACTGTCCAAAACAGATAATTTTATTAAATCCATTATTTTTTCCATATTTGTTTCAAACATGATTCACAAGTTTAATCAGAGTTCTATGAGAATGAACAATATATTAAATATATAACTATTCTTATCTACTGTGGAATCATCAAAATTTGTGGGGGCCAATTTTTATGGATTGCTTAAAATTTAAAGGTTTGGTGGGTTGTAATTTCGTTTAATCTCTTATACCTACAAAAGATATTATGCCATTATAATTCTTATTTATTAATTTGTGGAGGATAGTTATTCATGGATTAGAGGTACCCACAAATTCCACTAAAATTGAGCCTCCACGAAATGTAATGATTCCACAGTATATATAAAGATGCTGATACAAATTAAACTCACCGACACCCCGACTCATAATCCGCTTTGCTTGGGATGCCGTTTGGAAAAGTATAATCCATGTTGCATTCCTTAATATAGTTACACATTGCTATGGAAGAAAAATTCACAGATTAAAAAAAAAATACTTCAATTTCAAATTAAGGCAAATTATAAGCAAAGGAAGATGAAGTCCCATTGGTACAAAAGTATATCCAACAATATGGCATGCTTAAACAAATAGGGTGTAAAAATTTCAAGCATCTGCGATATATAGTTGCTGAGAAAAATGCGACAGAAATTTTTGTTACGGAAAGACAGACAGACAGACAAACAGACACAAAAGGGAAAAACAGTATATCCCCTTCTCCTTCTGAGTCGGGTATAATAAGTTTCTAAAAATATGTAGAACAGACATGTAGATACTTAAAGTAAGAGTTCAGTGTATGTATAGGTCACTGGACAAAATATCACCACCATATTGTGACATGCGTTATTTTGAAATAAACAAGCAAATGAAATTTAGCCCAAGTGGTTTTTTTTTGGTTACTGACAAGGTGACTGAATTTGTCAACTCATTCGCTCCTATTCAGTTACATATCTTAATGGTTTATGACAATATACAATATATCATCCTGACTCTAGAGTAACTATATGTATTAATTCTACATACTTGTAAAATACATGTATAAAGAACTGTGTCTTATTCTAAATTATATAAAATAATTTAAAATCTTGATAAAATAATTACAAATATAGATCAACATTTAGAGAAAATTTAAAACTATATTTCTTACTCCTAATCTACATGTTTATCTTAAAACATTGACAGCCTCCAGTCAACAGTTAATTACTGTAATTAGTCAGTTCATATGCATGCATACTTTTTATTTATGTATTTAACCAAAGTTGTTCGATTCAAGGTATCTACCAAAAGCATTACAAATTTGCCATACACTTTCCGCTGTGTGGTTAATTAGTTTGCCCTTCTTGGTTTTTATTGCAAGTGTTATATCTATTAGTAAATACATACTCCAACTGAATTCAATCAAACAAGAGGCCCATGGCCCACATCGCTCACCTGAGAAACAATAGGTATGATAAAATCAGCTAAATGGAGTCATAAAACAAACTATCTAAACAGTGTAGTACTATAATACATGTAGATCCTGTAAAAATAAATGTCAATATTTTCCACTGGATATTCTTATGTTTATTATCATTAGTCCCTTTTCTTACAGGATGATTTTATAGTAACATCACATGTTGAGCATTGCAGCTCTCAAAAAGATCCTAAACAATTGTTTATAAATGGGATATAAACCTACATCAAACTCTGAACCCCTTGTGAGACCCAATCATCCAGGAATCGTCCAGAAGCAAAAATCTACACAATATTAAATAATCACCTGGCTGATGATTTTTAAAGATTTACTCTAAATATTCCTATGTAAACATTCCACCCCAGTTGTGGTCCCATCCTATCCCCAGGAATCATGATTTTTACAAATTTGGATCTACACTACCTGAGGATGCTTCCAGAAAGTTTCAGCATTCCTGGCTAATTAGTTTCTAAGGAGACGACTTTTAAAGATTTACTCTATATATTCCTATTTAGAAATTTGATCACAAATTGTGGCCCAACTCTACCCCTGGGGGTAATGATTTTCACAACTTTAAATACACTCTACCTGAGAATGCTTCCACACAAGTTTCAGCTTTCCTGGCTGATTAGTTTTTGAGAAGAAGATTTTTTAAAGATTTACTCTATATATTCCTATGTTAAAAATCAACATTGTAGCCCCACCCTACACCCCAAGGGTCATGACTTTGAATCTACATTACCTGAGAATGCTTCCACACAAGTTTTAGCTCTCCTGGCTCATTAGTTTCCAAGAAGATGATTTTTAAAGATTAATTCTAAATTCCAATGAAGAAAGTTGACCCCCCCCCCATTGTGGCCCCACATTACCCCTGGTAATGATATGCTTAACTTTAAAAAACACTACCTGAGAATGCTTCCACACAAGTTTTAGCTTTCCTGGCTAATTAGTTTTTGAGAAGAAGATTTTTAAAGATTTACTCTATATATACCTACCAGGTATGTAAAAAGTCAACCACCTCCATTTTGGCCCCATCCTACACCCAGGGGTCATGATTTTAACAACTTTGAATCTACACAACATGAGAATGCTTCCACATAAGTTTCAGCTTTTCTGGGCAATGGTTCTTGAGAAGATTTTTAAAGATTTACTCTATATGTTCCTATGTAAAAAGTCGATCCCCTCCATTTTGGCCCCATCCTACCCCCGGGGGTCATGATTTTCACAACTTTGAATCTATATTACTTGAGGATGCTTCCTCATAAGTTTCAGCTTTCCTGGCCAAATGGTTCTTGAGAAGTTTTTCGAAAATTTTCATTAATTCCTAATTATCTCCCCTTGTAAGAGGGCTTGGTCTTTAATTTTCACAACTTAAAATCCCCTTAGGGTAAGGATGCTTTGTGGCAAGTTTGGTTGAAATTGGCTTGGTGGTTCTTGAGAAGATGTTGAAAATGTGAAAAGTTTACAGACGGACAAACAACACTGACAGACAGACGGAAGACAAACAAAATGTGATCAGAATAGCTTACTTGAGCTTTCAGCTCAGGTGAGCTAAAAAGCGTTTCCACTACCTTTATCCTATTTTTGCCATTTTGGGCTGGTTAATTAAAAATAAAAGTAGGATTTTTATTCATTTCACAATTTCATTCAGATAAGGTAAAATTCAATTATAATATACAGACATCACCTCACACTGCTGAAATATTGACGGTATAAGCAATACTTTGGTGTGGGCATTTGAAGGTTATTGGCATTTATAAATATAGATTTTCATAGTTTCACGATCGTTTACAGATGTGAAATATAGATTAACTGCATTAAATAAAGTTTCAGAGATGATAAACTATATAGGTTTATTGACTGTTAACCATAGTTTACGAACGCTAAACTGTAGTTAACAATAGTTTATAGTTAACTATATTTAACAAATGTAAACTATAAATTACAAGTATTAATCTAATTTTATCTGTCTGCAAATAACGTTAACGATAGATTATGCTGATAAATATAGATTCACATCTACTTATTATAATTTACAGTAAATTAAAAAATAAATTGTATAATTAAGAGCTGTTAATCATAGTTTCGCAATCGTAAAACTATATTTATCAAACAATATATTTTTCTGCAAATGCGAATGCTTGTTTCCAGTGATAATTACAGTTTATGCTTCTGAAACATAGATAATTGCGTTAACTATGGTTAAGGATGACGTTTACTCAGAATGAAAAAAAATTCCACTGATGACAATGAAAAACCAACTACTGTGTGTTGTAGACCTTACATGGTAGTGTTATTCTTCACTTTCAAATAAGTAGGTCAATGACCTACTTTTTGAGTTCATAGCCATTGAATATCTTTTGAAAATTGAAGAAAAATCCATAAAAAATTTACTCTATGATTGAGATTTTCTTAATTGTGAAAATAATATATACAAATTGCTTAATTCTTTGACAAATTAAATACAGTTTATGAATGGTAGTGACATTAAATAGATACAAAGAATTAAGTTTTCATTCACAATTGTTTAGGGTATTGTAGTCCGAATTTCCTCTATTAGTTTTCAAATTACTACCCATTTTTGATTCAATATAACAAAAAACTGAATGATGATAATGCTAAAACATTTATAGTATTAAACTAAGTATAATCACCTTTCTCTCCTGGCATAAAATTTATATGAGGTCAATGATCAAAATTTTGAGATATGGTGTCTTTTATCATTTTTAAGCATTTTTCAATATTTTTGTAGTGTGTGCCAAACGATTATCTAAACGAAAAAAGCAAGATAAAACCAACAGAAAATATGCAAAATTATGTTGACTAACAAATAAAATCTTAACTTTAAATATTATAGGACTATCAAAAATATTTCAGTGGAAAACAAAATCTGAAAAATTTAATTCGAATTTCCTCTGTTTTGCTAAAAGTCAAACTTTGTCAGAGCCTAATTGCATAATTTAGTAAAAATATTGATTGTTATGTCAATAATAGTTCATTTCATAAATACTTTTTGTATTTAAAACAAATTTTACTTATTAAATTGAACTTTTTAACAATCCGGATTTGAGAACTCAAACCCTGAGTAAACAACGTCCTTAACAGATGTGAAAGGACTATATATGGTATGGGCCTAAAATGGCCCCCTAAAAGGAATATCATTATTTTACTGTAATTCTTTGTTTTCTTTGTACAGATATATATGTGATGTTTTAACTTAATGTTCATTTTGATTCAAGTGCCAACAATTTAGAAATACAGCATTTTTAAGACAACCTTTTCCCCCCATTTTTGCATTTTGGCATAAATAAGCTTGTTTTCAAGCAGTTTTACTTTCAAGAAACATAGAGCGCATGCTTGAACCAACAAAATATTTTAATCAGAGATGTATCTAGCCAAGTCTAATAAGTGACAAAAAATTTGTCCTAGTTCAAGCATGCGCTCTATATTTCCCCATTTGTAAAAAAGATGAGAAAAATGTCAATTTTCGACTGATTTTTATTAAATTATAGAAATAGCGTCACTTCTGACGTCATATACTGCAAGTGAGTGCAAAGAAATCAAACAAATATGTGAAAAATATATTTTGTATCAACTCCTCTAAATTATAACATAACATTTTATTGTACCCGAAACACTTTAAATAATGTAAAATTATGGGGGCCAAATTTAATTCTTATCATATATAGTTCTTTAGATTATCATCGATAATGTGAAACTATGATTAGCTCATTTTGGTGAATTTGGTGTGCCATAATTTACCTGTACAATTCGTTACCACACGCTGAACACTGGTCATGGACGCATCATACCCAAAGTTCCCCTTACACACAGTACCTAGGCTCATTAAACACTTCTGAATATTCGTGGCGTCTTCACTGTAAAACAATCCACGTTTTGTTTAAATCAATTTAATTTTACTTCAGCATATCAAACCATTCAGCATTGCATGTGGGTTTTAAAAATATAAATACATATACATGTAAAACAAAACAAAATATTTAAGGGCATTAACTGCTGATCCATAAAATAAATGCTTAAATTAATAATAAGTGCCTTATTCTTATCAATTTTCTAAACATCATCAAATTACCAAGTTAGATCAGAATTACTGCCTTCTGTTGTGTCAATTCCAGCATCCACGTAACATTTCCGTAAACCTACGGTACATTGATCACCACCTGTACCAAAAAAAAACATTTTCACATAGTTTTAGATATGGCTGGGATATTGTAAGTGGTTTTTTGGGCTATTAACTACCATAATTGTCATCACACATAAAGAAACAACAGTGCATGTATTCCGCCAAGACTTAATCATGTTAATAGAAGCAGTTTTCAAATTCATGATCAAAAGAATGCAGGTAGAAAATAGGGAAAGAGTTATCATATATATATAGGCTCATATATTTAAAGAAGCATATATCTGCAAATTGTAAAAATGCAAAAATGATCTGTGCATGTGGATAAAATTATAAAGGTTCTAAAACTTTTATATATCTTATTTCCTTAAATCCTCATTAGATTAATCCATAATTATTGTAGATTCCTTATCTTAAGGAAGTACTTAATTCCAGTATTCAAATTGTGATCATTGAATTTTTTCATTGATTCTGTCCAAAAAAAGGGCAAAATTTTCAAACCCGCGAGACGTGCTTTTATGCGGATATTATTTCAAGTGTTCAACTAGGAATCAACAGTACAGTACTGCTCACCGCATGTATATAGTACCAGTAGGTATCTTCATATGAAAAACCCCTGTCACACCAAAACTGCGTCCTCCCGCCATGCGACGCGCACACTTTGAACACGCACAAATTACGCGCCAGGGCTCTGCTTTCTGATAAACACGCCGTAGAAGCATAGTGAGGTCCCCGTGACAACGCTGAAATATCTCAAACAGCGCCACGAGAGCTCCGTCGGCGCGCTCAAGGAACGCAGCTAATCGCAGTGTAGACGCAGTGATAAGTCAATTGCGCTTGCACGGAGACCTCACGGAGTCCTTTGGGATCTCACTGCGTCTCTTTTGTGCTCTCACTGCACATCCACATGGTTTGAACAAGTTGTTTTTCATTTGGCTGCGTTCACACGGCAACCCCAAAGAGCTGTTGCTGCGTTCATTGCGTTCTCGCGGCGTTTCTTCTGCGTTTATTCCGCACTCCCATGGCGTTTCTAGTGCGTTGTCATAAAGACCACAAAAACTTGAACAATGAATCAAACTGGATGAAGATGACTATGTAAAAAGTAGCATTTGCTATTATTCCAAGACCTATCAATGGACGTAGATGGAATTCATGCCATTTGGTTCTGATGTTTTCACATCTTTTCAATATTTACTAATAACAGATCTTTTTTGTAGACCTGACTACTAAGACTTCACAAATTTGTTAGAAGTAGTTGTGTTTCCATTACAATGTACCTTTTCATAAAATCAAAAAATACTACCAGGTAGTTGTAAATTCTTATTTGTTTCCCAAACAATTGTACAAATTAAATTTAATCTACCAAGAAGTAAAGAACGTCTTGTGCACGCAGTCAGCGCGCAGAGCATGCCGTGGACGTGCAGTAAAAACTCCTAGCATGTCATGAGCGCACGGCGGAGACTCAGCGAGAGCGCAGTAAATCGCCAAGTAGAACTCCGTGGAAACACAGTTACACACTGTGGGAGCTCCGTAAGAACGCCTTGGTCGCCGTCAGGACGCCGTGACATCTCCACTTGTAAAATTTTCAAATAAAACTATACATTTTTTCTGACTTTTCCTTGCGATCCTACGGCGATTCCATGAATTTTACAACGCCGTGAACACGCCAAGGGGAGTGTGACAGGGCCTTTAATTAGGAAGGTGGGTTCAAATGTAAATATTTACTTCTATTAGGGATGTCAATTGTACTCGGTTGGCCTAGTCAATTAATCTGAGGCTTTAGTCGAGCAATAGTCGAGTACTTGATGATTTACTAATATTAGAAACCGTGAGTCCTTAATTTTAAATCAATTCATGCTACTGCCGCACACATCTTATCTTCAACTAAAGAACATTAAAAACTTATGATAACATATACTAAATGTATTTGATTTAAAATGAATTGAAAAGTATTTTATCTAAATATACGTTAGAAAATGTCCTGGCTTTTCCTTTTTTTTATTGTGACTTATAACTGAGCTCTGTATCATGTCAGGCAAATCAAATGTGACCTGTTTCACGGTAAGTCATTGTCCGTGCCTAATCAACAATCATAGATTAATGACTATAGCAGAGCTCGTGGCAAAGCCACGATGCAAGCACCGGATAAATGCACATGACACAAAAATAAAATGACGTCTGTTTGTTACTTTAAAAACTATGTTTAAAAATAAATTTAAAAAACAGACTGTTTTGAGATACACAGGCTTGTATCACATTCTTAAACGGTCTGCTCAATTAAAAGGTGTATGCAGAGGATTTAGCAGCATTAACTTTCTAATTTATCTATGATTTGTTGTACAGCCCAGGGTTGTCTCTAAAAATTGAAGTAGAAGGGAGAAATAAAAAAGTAGAAGGGGATCTGGAGGTCTACCTTATAGCTAGATTGTGTTTGAAATGCAATAATAGCCGGGTAATCACGTCACTTTAGGCGGGTAAATTCCCCGCCTCCCGGGTCTTAGAGACAACCCTGACAGCCTTCCAGTTATCATACACTTAAGCAACATGCTTAAATACTTAAGACAATGAGAACCAATGCTTAGATTTAAGAGCACGCTAAATTTCTGCCTTAAAGTTGAGAGATTTTATGCAACATGCTAAGTCAAATCTCAATCTGCTAAGTCAAAATTCTGTACTTAAAAATATGCTTAAGCACATAGGAATTCTATGCATATAACCCCCTATTCTTATGATATCTTTTTAGTCGAGAATGTGAAACATACATGTATGAATACTCTAAAATTTAATTTGCAAGGATCATAACACAATTCAAGATCCATTTGTTTCTGGGAAGAAACTCTCAGAAATCAGCCTGTTATAAGATAGCTAATTTTAAGGTGGTTCTATACACCACTTTTTGATGACGCAGTACGCAAAAAAGTAAATCTGGATGCGTGCAATTCCGGTACTACTGGCTGATTTAAACTGAGGCAAATTGTATGATGGGGACCGCTCTTTTAAAAAAATTTTTAAATGAATAGTCTTAGATTTATATTTTTAATTGGAAAAATCATTTATAACAAGTTGTGTCGTATTATTTATCGTAAAAAACAATAAAATCAAGTCTATATATAATTTTTTAAATATTTCTTTCTGATCTTCGATATCTTACAGCGTAGCTCAGTAGGTTAGTGGGTTCACTACAAACCTGTAGGTCATGAGTTCGAATCCCGTTGGGGACAATAAAATTTTTAACTTTCCTCCAAAATTTTCTAAAACGTATTTTTTGGTTGAATACTGTGAAAGAAAATTCTAAACCGGTGAAAATATTTTAATTATAATACACCTTAATCCACATTAATAATGACAGATGTTCCTAACCATCATAAGGGGATGGGAGGGTGGCTTTGAATTTCTCTCAGGTTGGGATACATAAATCCTATTAGTTAATTTCCCCCTTTATTTATTTGACTAAGTTTTGCATTAAAGCGAATATAAATTCACTTATATAGGCCTATAATGAAATATGTATGTATTTATCATTCCATCGTGATATTTAGAAAATTTTCTTTAACTCAGAAATGAAAAGTCCCCAAGATGTTTGGGCCTTGGGACTTAAGAACGATAACTCTTACCTGAGGAACTTTCATACCAAATAAAATTTAAAATATTTTTTGTGTATATTTGCAATGATTTTTATTAAAAAATTTTATGTCACAGTTATTAAAATACATTTTCTTATAACATCAAGCAGCTTTTTCGGATAATTTGTCAACAGAGTAAGAAAATATGAAAAATTATGTTTTGGGGAAATACAAAAAAAAATTGCAATAATAAAATTTCTGAATGTTAAGAAGTATTATATTTATTTTTAGGTGTCCGAAGGAAATATCCATCATATGACAAAAAATTTCTCTCAATTTGTTAATAGTTAACTTTTTAAAAATTATTTTACAAAAACACAAAAAAACATTTGAAAATTCTTTAAAAATACCTATAGTATCCCTATCATCATTTTAATATTTGATAAGTACCGTATATGTTTTGTGGTCTTCTATTGAAAATTGTAATAAACTGTGGGTGTATAGAGCCACCTTAAATTGAAAATTTGAGACTACTTCTGTCTGTTCTATCTGTGTGCTATAACAAAAAAATATTCCTTTCATTTCTATTTAACCATATTTGGGAGTTGATTTTCAACTCTCCTATGCACTTACTCGGGCAAAGTGAAAGTGCAACAGTGTTTGGACCTAAGCACAAATCAATTCCGCTGACAACACTAAGTTCTTGAAAATAATCGATAAATTCGATGCTATGTATTCTGAAGCATTGTTTTTCAAGAAAACTTATTTATTAATACCATGAAAATAGTAAGATTTTAAATTGTACAAACAGTTTAGATATTTTTTAAAGTCGTATGTATTCCTACGCTAGAGTTCAATGTAGTCTCGTTCAACCAGACGCTTGGCTGTCTCCGTTAATATCCGACAAAACAGAGTCTCTTTTGCTTGTCGGAGATAAACGGTGACAGTCGAGCGTTTGGTTGAACAAGACAAGAGTTCAATCTTGCCTGGATCCATACAATTTTTCAGAAATTTTTCGATTACTGATACTACTTGCCATGCAAAATCACATATCGTTGATTTTGAATAAATGATAATCGATAAAATCAACTCCCGTCAGTACTTCAGTACTTTGATTTCTATTTGTAATTGTTAAGTTTTGTTGGGGTCCCTGTAGTTAGTTACCTATACAGTTTGACACCACATCCTGGAAACTGGTCATGGTCTGGGAAAACACATAGTTCCCCTCACACACAGTACTTAAGCCCATCACACAGGTCTGAATAGTCTTGGCGTCTTCACTGAAAAACAATCCAGGTTTTATTTAAATCAATTTAATTTTACGTCAGCATTTCAAATATTCAGCACAGCATGTGGGTTTTAAAAAAATGAATAAAACAAAATAAAGAGAAAAAAATAAAATGAATTTCTGTCCATCTGTTCATTGGATCACCCATCTGTAAACTCTTCACATTTTTTTATTTAACATTGAAAAAAACATTTACAAATAATTTTCTTTATTCATTCTAATGTGAAATTTTAAAACCTCAATGGTAACCCTAGACTACTCCTATGGATCATATTTTGAATCTACACTGTCCAGGGACACTTTTATCTAATAAGTTTTAGCTGCTCTGACCAAATAATTCTTGAAAAGAAAATACCTGGTATTTAAAGGTAATTTTTAATCTAATACCGGTAAAAGTAAAATTTTCTCATCTTTGTGACCCATTCTAATTCTGGGGATCATCATTTTAATTTACATGCTTCCATACAAAATTTAGTTTTTTGGGTTTGGTTTTTAAGAAGATGTTTAAAGACTTAAAGTCTTAAAAAAAGTTAATTAAATGATTCTCATTATCTCCCCTATCTCTCCTAACTTTATCAAACTTAAATATATGTTCATACCTAGTAAGAATACTGTGTGCCAAGTTTTTTATTAGCCCAATTAATTGAGAGAGGAATTCAAAAAAGTGAAAAGTTTAATAAATGGATGGACAGACAGGCAGGCAGACATACATATGCTATAAAACAAAAAAGTGATCAGAAAAGCTCAGCACTTCAGCTCAAGTCATATAAAGGTTACATTGTTCAACAGTTGAGTATAATTTGCTAATAAAAGATGCATTGGTTCAAGCTGCTTGTGAAAACATTTTTATATGACATAATCCATGAAATTCTTTGACTAATAATAAGTGCCTTATTCTTATCAATCTATCAGATGGTAAATCATCAAAATACCAAGTTATATTAGGATTAATGCCTCCTGTTGTGTCAATTCCAGCATCCATGTAGCAGTTCTGTAAACGTCCGGTACATTCGCCACCACCTGCGATTAAAAAAATCAGTTTAACATAAATTAAAACTTTGGCTCGGATTTTCCCTCTCACTCTAAAATTAAAAACAAAATATAAACTCAGTCTTTGAAGACCTCATGAACTCCAAAAATTTACATTAAACATATCAAAATGATCATTGCTCCAGTGCAAAAGGGATAACAAAATATGCATACATACAAAATATCAATATATTCATGTACATAAATCTCTATTGACTACTAACGAAGGATATCATCTGAAATGATTCAGACAAAAACAATTTTAACTAAAGCATAAAAAACGATTGTTGATTACATGAGCCTGCATATAAATTTAGTTATTTAGCTTTAAGAAAAAAAGCCCTTGTTTATAATTACTAGATAATACAATGCCAATGCTTATTTGAAACTAATCCAGCTGAATGGTATGCAGGTTTGTTATAAAATGTTTTAGAAATTTAATTGTTCATTGTACAATCTATATGTTTTCTAACTGTCTGGTATTCAGATGATTTTATGTATATATTACCTGCACACATTGATTCGACAGAATTAAACGAGGTCATGCTACTCTGAAAGTTTTCATCCGAATTACAGTTCTCCTTGAGGGGCGCAAGGCAAGTCACAGCTTTTTGAAAACTCCTGTAATGTAAATTATATGTATGCAGGTATATAATGTTCTCTACTGAAAGCATGAGGCAGGCCAGATGAACACTGAAGTAACTTTCAAACTGACATATACCTGCCCATAGTGAAGAACAGAGGTAAACATAAAGCACAGGGAATCACTATATGTGAGCTCCACCTCCGCCCTGGCCGAGGCTTGAACTCACATCCTCTGAAACCAAATCTCCTCGCACTGAACAAGACCTAGGTGGCCAGGTGGTTACAGTCTCTCAAATGTTCTACTTTCCCATTTGAACAGTGAGTGAACAGTGAGCACACGCTGAGTGCACTCTGAGCAAACGGTGAGCACACCACACGCTGAATGGAATTTGGTGAACGCTTATGAACGATGAATGATGAGTGAATGTAGAACACAAACGAAGCGCAAAGTGAACAGTGAACGCATGGTGAACGATATGTGAACGCTCTAAGACCCGGGAGGCGGGGAATTTCCCCGCCTAAAGTGACGTAATTACCCGGCTATTATTGCACTTCAAACACAATCTAACTATAAGCTAGACCACCAGATCCCCTTCTACTTTTTTCTTTCTCCCTTCTACTTCAATTTTTAGAGACAACCCTGTGCTATCATGAAAGTTGACAAAACAATCGTATCATGAAAATAATCCCTTACTATACTAGACAATCCTATCCTATACCATACCATTTATATTTAGGAAGTTAATTATACAAATTTAAGACAATAATAGTTTTTTTTAACGAAGATTCGAATAATGTAAAATTAATTCATAAAACCAAAAATCTTTAGAACGAGGTAACTTCATTCTTGTGCATCGGAAATACTAAATCATGAATAAAGTAGATAAACAAAACAACTTTTACTTATTGTTTAAACAAACATTTACATCATTTTTTTTCTTTATGTAATAATTAAGGGAGTTTAACAGTAATTGACGTTCAGCAATAAATGTATACACAATTCAGGAAATTATAATTATAAACTTTATAAATCAAAATTTGCATTTATTGATATCAATTGGATTTATTATTGATCTATAAATTCACACGCATTTATAGCTAGCTTACATTTCTTAATTCTTTATTGTTGGGCATAAATACATTGGTGATCGGCCATCGAAGGAATTATATAAAAAGTGAAAAGTACACACAAACAACGCTTATTTTTATATATAATGTTGTTGATTTCTTTATGTTTCCCATCATTCGTTAACTGAATTTTTCTGTTTTTAAATGGCTTACTTCTTTAAATGAAGCAATAACGATTATTTGTGTAGTAATATATTGCTGTATTGTGTAACGTAAAAATTTTACAGTAACTGCAAACTTAAGCCATTTTTCAGATTGACAAAAATGTGGCATGCATCAATACTCTTCATTGTTTTGTTAATATATAGCAAATATATATCATTATATATACCATTATATTTACATTATCCAGTGTCTTTGCCTGTGATAACACTACGGTACGTATCGATTTTGTACTATATAACTCATAATACAAACGACGCCAAATCGAGGCGCCAGCGGGGTTTGTTTATTTATATTTAAATATTTAATCGTACGATGGCCTAAGATTATATAAATATAAGTAATAAGGAATCATTCTTTGTATATTATGAGGTGATAATTTCAGTCGGGGCGTGATCAAATCTATCATAAAGCCCTTCGGGCTTTATTGGATTTGATCACGCCCCGACCAAAATTATCACCTCATAATACTCAAAGAATGATTCCTTATTCCTTATATATAAATAGTGCCAGTTTAAGAGGATGACAGTTGATATTGACACCCCCTAGAAAACCATGCATTGTCAGGGAGTGTCATTTTACTTTACTGTTTTTATTTTAATTATTTATTTGCATTAATTTATTTCAAATCCTTAAATGACTTCTTTAAGAATGACTTGAAAAAACATTCAACTGTATTCTTGCTGTCTGAGAATTTTGTAAAAGACTTACAAGCACATTGCTGCCATATCGGTTGACCCAGATTTTGAAAGTTGTTGAAAGTCAGACAGACAGCCCATTACAGCTTGAAGATCACATTGTGCAGAAGCAAGATCTGAAAATAATAATTCATTTTATGTTTAGAATGTCCTAAAGTACATGTTTTATCATAAAAATCTTCAGTTTTGCTATCTTCTAACCTCATTACTAGTGACCTTAAATGTCTGTTCTCCACACAGATTAAAAGTAACAAGATATTATAATACAATAAATGTCCATGCATGCGTTTCTTCGCTTACCCAGCTGATTCATGATGGAAAAAAGTGTAAAAAGTAGAGACATTTTGCATTAAAGCATTATATAGTTGATTCAAACCTGCATACATTTTTAACACATAATGATGTGCATGAATATAATTCTTCAGTCAAGAAGTACAAAGTAGTGTTCGAGCAGATCTAAAAGGTAGTGGTGGTAAGGGGGAGGGTCCAGCCCTATTGGAAAATATTCAAACATTGAAAAGATTTTTTAAAGGAGGCCAGAGACATTCCCTTCCCACCTCTCCCCCAAGCCCTGGCGCAAACTGGACTCCTCGAGAAATATATGTGGATCCTCGCACGTTGTGTTTTCCTCAGTGTATAACTACATACATGTATGGTTCTATGAGCAAATATTTACATTTACCAGTGTCTTTGTCCGTGATAACACTACATATCGATTTTGTACTATACAGTCCAATAAATTCAATGATTCTTATATAACTCCTTAAATTATTCCAAGACATTAAGAGTTATTGAATATTACTGAGGATCTGAAACCATCCAGGGCCCGGTTCTGTCGAATTGCCCATCTGTCCACCCTCATGAACACCTCCTATCTTTTCTCTTTCAAACTGACATAATTTCATGAATATGCATTTTTGTGGGCAGAAGTTGTCTCTCTTAGTCAGTGTCAGGCAAAGTTCACGGTCATTGGTTTTTTTATGGCGCGGCGCCCTGCGGCAAGATTAGCATTACAATGTGTATTGGTAAATGCTGAATATAATTTACTGCTTATAATACACGTAATTACTGCAAGCTGTATCAAAGCAAGCACATTTTGTGAAATATTATATTGTAATGATTGCGTTCATGAAAATCGTATTATTTCATTAAAGTAATATAACAAACAGACAAGACCTCGATATGCGAAAGAAAAATGTATGCAGGTATGCCAAGCGATAAACTAAATGAGGGCAGTCCAAAACAAATGGCTCGAGCTAACCTGATGCATACCTGGGCCCCTGTATAAAGAAAAGTGTCAAATATATTTGCAGCTTTGAAATGTTTATGCAGTATATTGTTATGTTTTCTTACCGATCAGACAGACCGCAAAGATTCCTAGCAGAAGTGAAGAATTCATTGTGCTGTTAATTCCAAGCAATCCTTTCTATTCGAAATATCCTATACACACGCGCGCACACCGAACCGCTGACAGTGGCGATGACTAATTATACCAAAGTCTGGATTCGTTGACTCACGGTGAGGCGGGCATCAGGGAGTAAGAAGCAATTGCATAATTGATCGCCGGCTTGTAACTCCATACCAACATCGATTTGATAGCATATATATGATGGATCTGACTAGTTCGCGGTTCATCCGACTCAATCTATGAATACGGTTTTAAGGAAATTATCTAAATAATTTACCGACTCGATAAAAATCCAAAGATTCGATTAATTCTACAATCCCACAAAGTGACAGATGCATGGTTTGGGACATCTGTCTTGGAAATATTATTTTACAGTGTACATTAAAATGACGTTGTGAAATATACATTGTACAACTATTGAACTAAACACTGACAGGAGATCACACGGGTACGGGGGGGGGGGGGGGGGGGGGGGGTGGTCATGATATTGATATTTAAATACACAGCTAAATCAATGGTAGATTTTTATTTTTGACAAGTTGTTTACAGACGGTTTGTCAGAGAGATCGTGTCAATACACAGATAATCCTCGGTAATGTAGAAGAGTGGCCAGGGGTCTGATAAGGACAACAAGATCATTCAGTAATGTACACATTTATAAATAACAAATATTTACGGTTTTGGAATAGTTCACGTAAGGACTTGTTTGATTCAATGAAAAATATTGTACAGGCATATATATTATTTTAAAATGAAGTGTGATATATATTGAAGTATTCTTACCCGAACTATGTTAAAGTTTATACAATATTTTAATTGATTAAAAATTGCAAACATATTAATAAATTCTTTTCTTTTGGGATATATATATATATATATATATATATATATATATATATATATATATATATATATATATATATATATATATATATATATATATCCCTTTAAATGATCAAAGTACTGAGAGTACTGAGAGACGTCGGAGGCGTTTGAACGAAGTAGAACCATTCTAAACAAGACCTTCGACTTTCAGTAGGACGTAACTGTCTTTGTTTTTGCGTCAAAACAATACACCGATTGTGTAGTCTTGGCTAAAAAGCCAGACAAATCTTGATTTTAAAGAGCCATGACTGAGTGGCCTACAATGAAATAGACAGGCCTACGTCACATTGCTGTTTGATACAACTACCCAAAATCCGAGCTCTTGTTCAAATGGTTCAATATTATGGTAATTATGTGAAAACAGTAGATACGATATTAAAATAAAGTAAGTTATTGACTATATCTCAAAGTAACAAGAATTAATTTCAGCCTCAGGAAATATATAGTTACTGTCTCGGGAAACAACAAAATCCTGGCATTTCAAAGCCGTTCAAATAAAACGGTAAAAAGGGTTTTTTTGTTTTTCCGAAACGGCGTTGTACTTTAATTTACATGTCATGGGATCGTTACTTCTTGTACAAAGTAAATAAAATGATGCATGGTTCTAATAATTCTAATAAATATGTAATAATATAAGAAAAGTCGTGTATGATTTTCAACACTGCCCCAAACTGGTTGAACAGGGGGAGGCATGCAGGTTTTTGTTTTGTTTTGGTTTTTTGGGGTTTTTTGTTTTTGTTTTTTATTTTTTTTGGGGGGGGGGTGGTTTTCAAAATACAGTATAATATCTGTACTGCTTTTAAAAGGCAGGAGACCTTCTCGATGATCGACACATGTACATTTAAGTGTCTGAAGAAAAACCACGCAGCAAATACAGGTACTAAGGAATACAAAATAAATATTTAGCTATTAAATATTGCATAAATGCAAATCCTCGAAATTTAAAAGCAGTAGTAAATAGATTTTTCCCGTCAAAACTTTTCAAAGAGAACCAATTTATAACCTCATAGTAAATTTATGACTGAACCTAAAGAAGCTACCGTACCATATAATGAAGTAATCACATCATGTTAAGGTGGTATTGGGCACTTCCATGTAGTGACGTATTGTTTATCAAAATAAATAATAAAATGAAGAGTAATTATAGAAGTATTTTCTTTCCCAATAGTCTACCTAACAGCGTAGCGCACTGGGTTAGAGGGTTTACTACGAATCTGTAAGTCATGAGTTCGAATCCCGCTCGGGCTTTTACAATTTTTACCTCTCCAAATATTTTCAAAAGGTAATATTTTTGGTTAAACATTGTAACATTTGAAAATTCTAAACCGGTGAAAGTCTGCAAATCATAATGTATATGTACTTTAATCCACATTCATATCGACAGATGTGCCATAGCACCTTAAAGACTGACCTCGTAACGCCATATAATGAAATTGTGAAATCATATAAAGGATTTACCATTGCGTGTAACGTATTCAAAACAATACATTAAGGTTTTACCACCATACATAATGATTTTTACACATCATACATTATGATATAAGTACTTCATATAAAGAATTTATCGCCTATTGTCAAAATGTTGAACTGCATAAGAATACTTTGCAACTGCACAAGAAGAGGGTTCTGCATAACGTAACGATTGAATAAAAAAGTTAAAGATTAAAAAAATGGACAGTGTTAAAAATCATAAGAAATTATATATTTAGTAGAATTTTAAAACACAATGTGTTATATATTCAGCCACTCCTGAAACTTATTTTGCCCTTGGTTTCTAAGATAAAAGTTGATAATTCGATTTTATTTAATGCTAAAAGATATACACAAATAAATCTTTGTGAATAGAAAATTCGGACTAGTTGCACATTGATTCAACGGATTTGTTATAGCGTCAGTTACTCAGACCAGTCATGCCCTGTTTTTATCGGACCAGCAGTTCCCTGTAAATATGGTTTCCCATTTCACACTCTCACGAGAACAAGATAAAAATAAATGAAGACTATGTACATGCATTGTAAATATGCATTGACCGGTCGATCAATAGCAAATATAATTAAATTCATTTTATATCATTTAATAAAACATTCTCAAATCATAAAACTTGAGGTGTCATTGATCAAAAATATAAATAATGTAACTGAAGCGGCGCGTATGAATACAAAACAATACAGCAACAATATTCAAAATGGCTGTGCGTTCAGCTGAGGCAGCTGACTTTAAGATTGAACACAAATAGAAAAGTGAAATCTGAACCGGCTGAATTGAAAACGAAAGAAAAATACATGCGATGGCTTGTGATATTATTCACTGTGCCACAAGATTCGTTAAAACTGGTTTTAATGTGAGATAGATTGCTGAAAACATGCAACTGGGAATAACCATGATGCAAGGAGACGCAATCGTGGAGGAAAGTACAAAGAAAAGTATTTATGAGCGATTTTTGTAAATGTTGTGGTAACTAGATAGCCAGTGAGGTACTTAAATGGTATACTTGCCGTTTGTAATACACTGCTCTGAAGATGGGAGCTGACGCACTACTCGTCACTGTGCTCTACGATGCTTTTTTCTGATGACCGATCATGTACGTGTGTTAATTTAAAACTCATTATTAGCAAATTTGAACAGCAGTGTTACCGTAAAAGGGTAGAGAACTATATGTTCATTAAAATTATTCCTGGAATAAGAACAGCAAGCCTCGTCATAAATGTTGATCGTCGCTTCAAGCAGACGAAATCGCGATAAAGCACTTAATTTTCTATTTAGTGAATTAAATAATGTGTATTGTTTATTTTACAAGGTTAAACTTTGAATTTTTCATATTTATAAATTTATTCAAATTTATTCAAAGCAGATCCAAACCTAGCAGCTGACATTTATACCCATTATTCACTAAGATCTGGAATAATAATACTATACCTACAACATGGTCAAAGGGAAATATCATCAAACTGCCTTAGAAAGGAGATCTAACCAACTGCAATAACTGGAGAGGCATCACCTTACCGTCAATACCTTAGAAAGATATTTAGTAGAATAATAATCGACAGAATTATCACTACGGTAGATGCCAAAATAAGACAAGAACAAGCTGGTTTCAGGAAAGGAAAAGGCTGCAGCGAACAGGTCTTTACTATAAGAAACATTATAGAACATTGCACAGATCTAGAGTGACAGAAACAGCTCAAATTCAACTTTATTGACTTTCAAAAAGCCTTTGACAGTCTTCACAGAGAAAGCTTATGGAAGATCTTGAGACACTATGGAGCACCATCATAGATATTAGAAATGATTAAGGCATTTTATCATGAATTTAACTGTTCTATAGGCGTTCATAAGATGCATGCTTCAAAGTAAAGTCTGGTGTGAGACAGGGATGTGTGATGTCAGCTCTCCTTTTTATTATAGCAATCGACTGGGTAACTAAATCAATCCTTAGCAGCGACAACACAGGAAGAAGATGGACTCTTTTCACCAGTCTTGAAGACCTAGCCTATGCAGATGATTTGGCCCTACTGTCACATCTAGAAAAGCACATGCAAAGCAAAACCTCAAAATTACAGAATAATGCAGAAAAAATTGTACTGAAAATGAATACTAAGAAAACTGAAGTTATGTCATTAAATACCAAACACCCAGCAAGAATACAACTGCATGGAAGTAACCAAACCAACACAACATCATTTACATATCTTGGAAGCATAGTTACATCAGATGGGGGTGTAGAAAAGGGTATAAAGGCCAGCTAGGGGTGCTTTCATGAACCTGAAAAACATCTGGTAAATACATGACATAAGGCGGAAATAAGTTTTTGAACAAGTTGGCGTGAATTTGAATTAGCGTATTCCTGAATATGACTATTCTTATACATATATGCATGGCATTTAGCGATGTACTTGATTTAGCGGAAGCCGCATTCCGCCAAAAGAGCTAAAAAGAATACTAGTACACAGCCAAATGTGATACGTTTACAGTGAAATAATAATATATGTTTGCAAATAAAATGCTTTCATGCAAAATGTCAAATTTTTACAATTTAATCTTTTTTTTATCTTTTAATTTCAATTTTTAATCTGTTTTGAGAGCATATTCTATTTTTAAGATCATAACAACTAATTTAACTCATTTTGGATATGTATGTGCCTGTGTGCTCGTGTGTGTGGCCATCTCCCAATTTTTTCACATGCAAATTAAATGTCATACGTGTTTGTGTGTGTGTGTATACACTGTTAAAGTTCAATATTTAAAAACGTATAAAAATAAAACATCACTGTATTAAACTGAAACAGATAAAACAAATGGAATTGTCCATAGTTATCATAAAGATAAATCTAAACTGTGTGAAGAGTTATATAACTAACACCGTGGCTTTGGTTCGCTCCTCTCGTTTGAGGTAACTGTTTATGTAACCCCTTATCTAAAAATTAAATATTGATTCTA
Source organism: Magallana angulata (assembly GCF_025612915.1). NCBI lineage: Eukaryota > Metazoa > Mollusca > Bivalvia > Ostreida > Ostreidae > Magallana > Magallana angulata. The sequence continues at coordinate 4,500,920 of NC_069117.1, forward strand.
TTTGTATGTTTATATTATACAATGCCAAATAAAGCGTATTGAATAAAATTGTTTAAAGAAAATTATATATTGACAGAGTTTAGTAAGGAACTATATTTTGTAGCGGAAGGTTTTTAAGAAAACAAAATGAACAATATTGATAATTCAATAGTTTTTGAGTTCTATTAATTTAGCCTCCTAAATTTCAGCGCAAACTAAACGTCCAGATAATCTGTGTATTACGATATATTCATGTTGTCCAGAAAAAAATTTTGAACAATATTTTGATGTTTCTATCGATATATTTTGGCATATTTAGCTTATATTCGTAGAAGTCAAGAAAAAATTTCTCAAATTATTGCCTAAAATTTGCTTATTTTATGTCATATCTCAATTTTTACAAGAGACATTAAATGAATGTCTATATGTATGCAAAGATTTGGCATTACTACTTTTTTTTATAATTTGTGAAATGATTTGATTACTCCAAAATTTTGTTACAATCTTCACATTTGTTGTTGTATTCATTACGTATTGGCATTTTAAGCCATCGGTAAAGCAAGGTTTTTAAACTTTGACTTAGATATTACTCTTATAGTCACTGGGTCACAAATAATATGAATAAACTTCTTAGGTCCCCATCATTATATCAAGATATTTTTGGATGATTAACATTACTAGTATTTCAGGTGCCAACCTCCTTAACGAACATTTTGGTTATAAATAGTAAATATTATCAATTTTACTGCAACTTCAGGTAATCAAAATCATTCTGTCTGTAAATTTAAAGACTTACGAGCACACTGCTGTCAGATCAGTCGACCCAGCAGAAACCGCTTGTTTAAAGCCAGTCAGACAGCTCGCTGCAGCTTGAAGATCACATTGTGCAGAAGCTAAATCTGAAAATGATTATAAATTGTATGATTATAGATATTATCAGAAAAGTTTTCAGGTTTGCTTTCTTCTAACCTCATTACTAATGTACATACATCAATCTCTGACACCGTAAATTAGTTAAGCATCTTTCAACTGAAGGTTTATTGGTATGATCTTAAAAATTGAATCTGTTCTCCACAAAGATTAAAAATTGAAATAAAAAGATAATCTTTTTGAAACTTTTATTCCACTCAACGCCTCATATCAGGCAAAAAAGTACAAACATAATCCAAATTTTAAACATATAGAACTGGTTTACTTAGTATGAATGTAATAAAAAACATATATATATACCTTGAGTTTAAAGGTGTAGGAAGATAATATATTGTTGTATTTATTTTTTAAAAGCTGACATTTTACAGTATTTATTTAATCCGATTAGAACATATTTTTCATGGCTATTCAGGAGATCATGAAAAAAATTTGATATTTCTAATTTTGCAATCACTATTAAACAAATTATAGAACTCACCACTTAGCTCTCTTTAATTATAGAAATCACACACTTTTTCACTTTTTCCTTTGTTAAATAACCTACCAGTTCCAATTGGCAGTCTAATAATACCACGTCTGAATTTGCAAAATGTATACATGAGTTCAGCAGTCAAAACACAAAAATGCTTCTCAAGGCTAAATATTTAGTCTTATTAACTTTATACTTTATAGTTTTGTTAATTATGTATTTGAATTTTCCATTCATCAAAAAATAGATTTGTAAAGTATTGTGTCACATTTTTAGATAAATGCAATATATATTCAGCAGGGAGATTGATTTCTCCAACATAAACATAACCACAAGAAGTTAAAACATCTTTAACACAACAAAACTATTTCGAATGATAAAAATCAGTAACAACATCAAGTTTTATATATAATGTCATAAAGGTATACATGAACAAATGGTTTCAAGACATATGAGAGTTATCGAACATTACTGAGGATCTGAAACCACTGAAGCAGATTTGCTCGCCCGTCGTTACAAACAGTACTCTTCCTATGTTAGTATTAACAAGCTGTGCTTGCATTTCATATACCAATAATTTTGGTGAGCAGCAGTTGTATCTCTTTGTTCTGAGTCCTACAAAGTTCATTAGATTTTTCCAGAGAGCGCCCAGCGATTCAATCTCAGGTGGCAGGGGACGTTTTTTTTATACAAATCACTGTAGTCAGGGGATGAGTGTCCGGTACTCTGTAACAAGAATTTCCTTTGTTGCCATTCAGCAAAAGTACCTTCAATTCACTCGCCATAAAGCCAATCGCCATTTTCTGAGGAAAATTGCAGTACTTGTAGTGAGTAGCATTTTCTACAAAGTGGTTTTTTCGAGATTACGATCCTTTCATATACCCTTTCATATTTCTTTTTCATGATCTTTAGGCTTTTTAGATCTTCCCTAGCTAATTCCCTACAAAGGGTTGACCTTCCGTGTCTTGTGCATGTTGCACCATCACATGTCAGAAACTTACTGGTGTATAGTTTATAATGTCCCACCCACCTACTATTTGTGTTATTTTACATATACCTCCTGTCTGTAACTTGCAATTTCACTGTGTAAAATCAACACAACACTCATAGCCGCTATTTTCGCATTTTACTTCTAATTCCAATGTACTTTACTTTTAGGGGCCTTCATATTGCATATCAATTTCAACAAGAGACATCACTCTAACTAATGATAATCATTAAAAAAAATTCATGAATTTTAGCAACACTTATAAGCCTTCAAATACAGCAACTCTCAATTTTACAAAAATAATGTATCCGAAATTGTCCCTTGCACCTCGGATAAAACGACCATTTATCAAACCGGCGTACGCAGAATGCGCCGGTTGATTTCTGGTTACCCGACTTAATGCTTCATTCGATCGTTCGCCGATGTCGCCGGTATGCAAAGACGATCTTTTTTCGAGTATCATTACATACATAATGAATTTTAAACATTATAAAATGAAATAAGTACTTCACGTAATGAATTTATAGCCTAATGTCAAGATGTTGAACTGCATAAAAGTGTGCACAAGAAGGTGGGGGTTATACATAACGTAACGATTGAATAAAGAAGTTTAAGAAGTTGACAATTGGACAGTGTTTAAAACATAAGAAATTCAGCCACTCCTGAAACCTATTTTGTTTTGGTTTCCTTAAATAAAAATTGATAATTCGATTTTATTTCATGTTAAAAAATATACACAAATAAATTTTTGATAAGTCAGTCCCACCCATTCTACTAAAAAAAAGATGCTGCATGCTTCTCTTTATTGCACATTAACCCTCGGTCTGTGTTGAGAATACATGCCTTTTCTCTAAATTGAAAAATTAAATGCGATACAACCCAGAGAAGAGGACCCATAACTTATGTCTCGGTCACTTAATGAAGGAGTATGTATACCTCTCCGATGATTAAGCTATATGTAGCAAATGAACAAGGCTGGTCAATCCACAGACCGTGTCTGATATGGGTTTGATCGGGCGTTGTTACCTCCAATGTTTAACAGAAATGAATTGTCGTTACCAAACGGTTACAGTACTGACCGTATAGCTACATGTACGGGCGCAGAGGAGATTATTTTCTGTTTATTCGGTGTTCGATCATTTTTGTACGTAATAGCCTACCTTAATTTTACTGTGTTAAGAAAAATTGTCTGTTAGCATTCAACATATCCACTGCTTCTATGAACCACTTGGTGCATTTAATTACCATCAAATTCGGATTAAGTAAACAACGCTTGTATTGATCTTTACGACAGTTTATTTCCTAAAAAAGCATTTATTTTGTAAATATTGAACAAAGTATTTAGACAAAAAACTAATAAGACTTTTTCCAATAATGAAAGAGAAACCAAACATTGATTCATAAAAACCCATTTGTATGGTTTTAATCAAATGTAACATTGTTGTATCAAAAAGTAAGTAAAAGTATAATAATGCAAATAGCTGAAGTATGAACATAATCAAAGTATAATGATAATACCTGTAGATGTATGATTAGGAGAGAGGCAGTTTGTTTAAACATACCGCTTGTTTGTTGTGATTTGTTCACGACTGGAAGACATCATCATAAACACAATAACTAAAACATACAAATGTAGCCATTAAAACCCAACGCTATGGAAGTAACATACACCATATGTATATTCACCATTTACGAATTGAATACAACATTCATTTAAGACATCATTCAGTCATTTTTACACAACATTCATATAGTAAACTAACCGTTACAAAAAACTACTGAACCAAACATTTCAAATTCGGTAATCGAATCTGAAAAAGTAAAAAATTCAATTTTAATTATAAGTTTTACTTGAAACCTTTTAAACCTATAATTCAACTTTTTACAAACACATCAACTTCTATGCATTGAAATACTGCATAACGTTTTTCTTAAGCTACTAGTATTTCACCATGTTTAATCTTCAAACACTTTCTAAATGAAAATAATTTTCTACAAGCACAATGGACACGTGACGTTTTCAGCAGTAAAATGAAAGGAACACGGTATAATAAAACATTTGCTCTTTATTTTTCAAACAATTCATTCTGTAGTAAAGGATTAACTAACAAACAAGTATACGTGCTTGAGAACTGTTAAACAAAAAGCCCAAATCATATTGTTCATATAATTTCCTTATCAAAATTGTGTTTTATGATCTCTCTCCAACATTGCTTAACTACGTGTTTTTTATCCTAGTTCCAAAATAGTATTACTAATTTTTATTGACTGCTTATATCCACCAGAGGTAGGCATGTTGATTAATATCCTTAAAAGGCCTTTACAAACGTCATCAAGGCAGCAACCAGGAGAAGGACAAAGGAGGGGAAGGCCTGGGTTCCTGCACCTGTCATGGGTAGAAAAGACAGAGTTAACACATGTCAATAAACGAAAGTGAAAAAAGACAAGTAGACAAAAGTAACACAGGTAAAACAAAGGTGAACAAACAAAACAAAACAGACAAGGTAGCAGTGGCAGAACGGAGCATATAGCTATCAGCTGGAATTTTTCTTCTCAAAGCAAGCTTTAACCTTCATTGACTTGTTGTAAACCTATGCATTCTTCATACCAAAAATACTTTAAAGAGTATAAATAAGGGGGCTATAATATTTTGCTATCCGACGTCCGTCTGTCCGTAAGCGTTTTGCATTTTTTTACGTGCTATCTATTCTCGCCAATGACCACTTCTTGCTAATGCACTGTTCTATCATTTTTCGTTTATAATAATCATTTTATGTGTTGATAAAACGACGCAATAATGCACTTGCCAGTTTATTGTTACGATAATTTTCGTTGTGTCATTTCTCGTATATGATTTTGTTAAGGACGTTGGATCCTGCGATCAAGAGTCTTAAAGTTTTTTTCTAAAGTATTTTTTAAAAATCTACACACATAGCTTAACCAAAATTCAAAACAAAATTTTGGGGTCTATATGCTTCATTTGGCGCTACAGTGTATTTAATATGACCTTTCTGCACTGAAAGTGCAGATTGCACATAAATCACTTTCCCTCTATATTTTATTATCGGAATGAACCATGGCATCATATACAAAATTTTACTTTTTAAAATAAATAAGATTAAAATTATCATAAAGAAAAATGTTATTATTTCTTCACCCAATTGATATATTTTGACCTTTTTGCACTGATTAAACGCTATTTTTATCTATTACCAATTCAACATGTAATGAAATTATTTAAAAGTCTCAAACTTTTTCTCAAATTATGATAAACTTGTCAGAAAAATCTTAAAATTTCAGAAAACAAATCAAAAAGTATGGGTCTATGATGTAAAATTTGAGATATGGCATGAAATAAGCTGATTTTAGGCAAAAAATTTGGATTCATTTTTCCTTGACTTTTATAAAATATATGTTAAATTTGCTAATATGTGTCGAAAGAAATATTGAAAAATAGTAAAATTATGTTTTTCGTAACAAAATGATGATATCCTAATGCACAAAATATCTGGAAATTTTATTTGCACTGAAAATAAGGAAGCTAAAGTGACGGTACTCTAAAACAACTGAGTTATGAAAAATGTTCATTTCTTCTTAAAAACCTTCCGCCACAAAATATAATCCCATACTAAACTCTAATATGTCATTTTTCCTGTACTTTTTTTATTTCAGATAGTTTAATTGGCATTATAGAATTTGAATTTATGAGTTGAATCAATATATGATGCATAATTTCTAGAATAGAGGTGATCCAAAATGGCTACCCAAAAACGGAGGAACGAACCTCTTTAATAAAATGATGTAACAATGTACTGGCAATGAATGTGTTCTTGCTATTGGTCGTACGAAACTCAAGTTAAAATAAAGGGTCAAGCCCTCTTTTAAATGTAAAAAATTCAAAAATATTGAAAATTTAGTGGTATTTGCCAATATTTTTTCAAGAACCGTAAGGTCAGAATCAAAGTACTGAAGTACTGACGGGAGTTGATTTAATCGATTATCATTTATTTAAAATCAACTTATCTTGCATGACAATTAGTTTCTTGTCTGTATTTAAATTACACACTTTTTTATGATATGAATTTTAATTAGACTTTTCAGACAAGAATTTAGAGAAACCCCATATGAATCATGTTGTGTAATATTTAAAGATAGATTTCAAACTATGTATTAGTAATCGAAACAATTCTAAAAATTGTATGGACCCAAGCACTACTGTATTGATATTGAACTCCAGTCTCGTTCAACCAGACGCTCAGCTGCCTCCGTTCATCTCCGACAAGCAAGAGAGCCTCTCTGATTTTAATGAATGAAACACAAATAGTGAGTTGAAATCTGAACCGGCTGAATTGAAACCGAAAGGATGGCTTGTGATATTATTCAATGTGCACAAGATTCGTTAAAACTAGTTTTAATGTGAAATAGATTGCTGAAAACATACAACTGGGCATAACCACGATGCAAGAAGACGCGATCATGGAGGAAAGTAGTTGATATGTCGACAGAGAATAGTATGTATGAGCAACTTTTGTAAATGTTGCGGTAACTAGATAGCCAGTGAGGTACTTAAATGGTATACCTTCCGTTTGGAATACGCTGCTCTGAAGATGGGAGTTGATGAACTACTCATCACTGTGCTCTACAATGCTTATTCTGATGACCGATCATGTACGTGTGTTTATTTAAAACTCATCGTTAGCAAATCTGAACAGCAGTGTTACCGTAAACATGCATAGAACTATAGGTTCATTATAACAATTCCTGAAATTAGGACAGCTAGCCTCGCCATTAATGTTGATCTTCGCCTCAAGCATACGTAATTTTCAATTCAGTGAATTAATTAATGTGTTTTAAGGTTAAACTTTAAATTTTTCATATTTATAAAGTTTATTTTATTTGCTTACAATTAAACCGACACAACTTTATATTTAGATGACATTGTCTATTTTGGAAATTCCTGTTCTATAAACAGTGTTCAATCAGTAAAGAAAAGTAAATCTGGCAAAAATATCAAAGAAATTTGTCGACCAATCAGAAGCGCCAAAATCTCTTCTATTTAATTAACATCAAATGATTTTCTTATCATGATCCCTAGGGGTAGAGTATGGTCAAATTGGGGGTCAAATCTAAATTTTGCTGAGTTCCCTGAAGTTACTTACTTGTACATTTGGCTACGGCTTCCTCGAGACTGGTCTTGCTCTGGTCATACACATAGTTCCCCTTACACACAGTACTTAAGCCCTTCACACAGGTCTGAAGAGTCTTGGCGTCTTCACTGTGAACAATCAAGATTTTCTCTAAATCAATTCAATTTTACTTCCCATTTCGAAAGATTCAACGCTGCATGTAAGTTAAACAAGAGGCCCAGGGGCCACATCGCTCACCTGAGCAACAATTGCCTTAATTCTGATCAAATTAGCATTACAGTATCAAAATATCTTGACAACTGAGTACCGGTACAGTAGATCTTGCTAAAAAAAATTGAAAATCTGCCAATTTTTATCCACCTCTTATTTTTTGGTAAATACCAAGCCCCATTTGTTGTTGTACCTGTAAGAAGATTTTTCTCTATTCCTAACCCCCCCCCCCCTCCCCATTTCGTGGCCCCACTATTCTCTAGGGAATCATGGTTTCATCAAACTTAAATCTACCTTTAATCAAATAACGTGTGCTTTCACACTAAGTATTGAGTTTTGGACCGAAAACTTTCCCCAGAATATTTTTAAAGATTGTAAAACTTGATCCCCCAATTGTGGCCCCACCCTACCCCCGGGGACCATGATTTGAACAAACTTGAATCTACACTTCCTGAAGATGCTTCCATTTTAATTTGAGCTTTTCTGGCCTAATAGTTTTTGAGAAGAAGATTTTTAAAAGATTTTCTCTATATATTCCTATGTAAAACTTGATCCCCCAATTGTGGCCCCACCTACCCCCGGGGACCATGATTTGAACAAACTTGAATCTACACTACATGAGGATGCTCCCATTTTAATTTGAGTCTTTCTGGCCTAATAGTTTTTGAGAAGAAGATTTTTAAAGATTTTCTCTATATATTCCAATGTAAAACTTGATCCCCCAAGTGTGGCCCCACCCTACCCCCGGGGACCATGATTTGAACAAATTTGAATCAACACTTCCTGAGGATGCTTCCATTTTAATTTGAGCTTTTCTGGCCTAATAGTTTTTAAAAGAAATTTTTTAAAAGATTTTCTCTATATATTCCTATGTAAAACTTGATCCCCCAATTGTGGCCCCACCCTACCCCCGGGGACCATGATTTGAGCAAACTAGAATCTACACTTCCTGAGGATGCTTCCATTTTAATTTGAGCTTTTCTGGCCTAATAGTTTTTAAGAAGATTTTTGAAGATTTCTCTATATTTTCCTATGTAAAATTTGAATCCCAAATTGTGGCCCCCCCCCTTCCCCCGGGGACCATGATTTGAACAAACTTGAATCTACTCTTCCTGAGGATGCTTCCATTTTAATTTGAGCTTTTCTGGCCAAATAGTTTTTGAGAAGAAGATTTTTAAAGATTTTCTCTAAATATTCCTATGTAAAACTTGATCCCCCAATTGTGGCCCCACCCTACCCCGGGGACCATGATTTGAACAAACTTGAATCTACACTACCTGATGATGCCTCCACACAAGTTTAAGCTTTACCGGCCAAATAGTTTTTGAGAAGAAGATTTTTGAAAAATACCAACAAATTTTCAATAATTCTTAATTATCTCCCCTTTTAAAAGGGCGTGGCCCTTCATTTGAACAAACTTGAATCCCCTTTACCTAGTGGTGCTTTGTGCCAAATTTGGTTGAAATCCGCCCAGTTGTTCTTGAGAAGAAGATGAAAATGTGAAAAGTTTACGACGACGACGACAACGACAACGACAACGACGACAGACAACGGACAAATTGTGATCAGAAAAGCTCACTTGAGCCTTTGGCTCAGGTGAGCTAAAAAGAGTTCGACATTTCTTTCAATTTTTTTTTCTTCATAAAAAAATAGACCTTGTGGAGTTTCAAGAAAGGTCAACTATTTAAAAAACAATGTGTGAGGTGCAGATAAAAAATAAAAATAAATGTGAGTATATAAAAAGTATATTTTTGTGTGACTGTGGACACCAACAACACCAACTAGAGGCCAATGGACCATAACGCTAATCTGAACAACAGTTTATGTCTAACAAGTTTTGTTACACCCAAACATTTGACAAGGCATAAAAGCAACATATAAAATGTAGATCATGGAAACCCTATTTTTGAAGATATAAGATGCGTCGATAGACCAATCTTTTTAATCTAGAAGGCTCAATGTATCAAGAATAATAAAACAGCAAGCTTAGACCTTTTTCTCAACAAATGGTTGTAGAGAGGACACCAATGAACCACCTTCATATTTTTCAGATTTTTAAATCTTCAAAATAAGTCTGTAGCTGCGCAGTTGTTTTAAGTGATTAAGAAGGCACTGTCCTGTTCGGGTATGTATAATTTGCATACAAAACATTTTTAATCTCATATTTAAAGCTTTTATATCTCTTGGCAACAGTTTTGGTCAGTTTCGGTCAGAAACAAGCCAGTTCAAGAAATGTTTACATTCTTATCCTCAAATGTACAAGATGGCCGCACATCCCCCTTAATGAAGAGTCATCAAAACAAAATATAAAAACAACGCAAAGTTCTGATAAAAAGCTTAAGAACTGACTTGCTACTTATGCAATGGTTTTGAGGTTACCAAGGAAATAATTGGACTATTCCTGCGTGCCTTATTCTTATCAATCTACAACAAATCATTAAAATACCAGCTTGGCTCAGGCATACTGGTTCCTGTTGTGTCCAATCCAGCATCCTTGTAGCAGTTCTGTATGGGTCCGATACAGTCGGCACCACCTTTAGAATAAACGATAACAAAAAATTATTTTGCACGAGAATATTTTAAAATGATTAAAAATAAAATATAAGCCGTCTCTTGACTGAGCGCTGTTCAATACAACCACGTTATAGAGACCTCATGAATTCGAAATATTGACTTTAAACATATTAAAATGGCCATTCATCCTAAGTGTGAAAGAGGTAAGAAAAAAATGAAAATACAAAAATACTAATATTTGTATTCAATTAGATTTAGTCTCTGTTAACAACTATTTAAAGCTGCTTGGTCCGATTTTTTGTAATTACAGTTTACATTTTGTTTTTCATACAAATCATTTATCTTAGAAAGTTATGGACTTTCTCCTATTTACACCAGCAGAATCAGTCTCTTTTCAAAGTAAATAAAAATAATTTCTCTTTGGGCAAACGAAAAAACAAACCAAAATGCATCACGGGAATGTTTAGAAAAGGAAACCGCTTGGTTTCGTCCCACGAATGATTGGGGTTATTCAACCCGCTTGCTATGCATCGATTGTAAAGAAAGCAGACTTAAGAAATATTAGCGAACAAAACGTACACATGTTGATTTGTAATTTGTCTGATCATTTCGACCTTTATTTAACGCGATGTCAAAATCGTAATACAATCATATCCGTCTCGTCATCAGGGGTGAAATTTAACATGAGGCGAAATAACGCGGTACCTTTTAATGTCGTTTGTTTTTGTTAGCAAATTTTGTACGTATTTTTCTTCATTGAAATTTGGCATAATTGACCGGTAAAACTACTGCAATGTCTATTATTATACATATACTAAGCATAGCCATCATTTAAAAGCGTGCATAAAATTTGATATAAAATCGGACCAAGCAGCTTTAAGGATGTCATCTGAAAAAACTTAAACAAAAAAAATTAACAAAAGCATAAAAAGATTATTTGATCACATGAGCCTGCATATATAATTCATTATTTTTAACCTTTTGGGGGAAAACATCCTTGTTATAATTTAGAACAATGTCATAACTTATTTAAAATAAAACAAGTTGATTTTATGGTAGGCAAGTATGTTTTGTAAATGATTAAGATAATTAAATTCTTATTGTACATGAACGTTTTTTGGGAGTTGATTTTAATCAACTCTCCTATGCAGTTACTCAGACAAACCGAAAGTGAAACAGTGTTTGGACCTCATCACAAATCATTGCTGCTGACAAGACTTAGTTTTTGAAAATAATTGATAAATTCGATGTAATGTATGCTAAAGCATTGTTTTTCAAGGAAACTTATTTATCAATACCTTGAAAATAGTCAGATTTTAAATGGTACGAACAATTTAAATTTTTTTGTAGTCGTATGTATTCCTACGCCAGAGTTCAATATAGTCTCGTTCAACTCGACGCTCGGCTGTCTCAAATCCTTGTCGGAGATTTACGGTGTCAGCCGAGCGTTTGGTTGAACGAGACTCGAGTTCAATATTGCTTGGATCCATACAATTTTCGAGAAATATTTCTATCACTGATACATAGTTTGATTGAATTAATTTTATCTTTAAATATTATTTAACATTATTAATATGGGGGTTTCTCGACATTCTTGTCTAAAAAGTCCAAAAATTCATATTATAAAAATGTGCGTAATTCAAATTAGAAACTACATGTACTTGTCATGCTACATAACATATTATTGATTTTAAAATAAATAAACATCGACAAAATCAACTCCCGTCAGTTCTTCAGTACTTTGATTTACCCTTTCTGCTCCGCATATGAATGTGTGTCTATTGGACCTTTGAATTACCTGCACACATTGGTTCCACAGCATTAATCGCGGTCATGCTACTCTGAAAGGTTGCATCCGAATTACAGTCCTCCTTGAGGGGCGCAAGGCAAGTCATAATTTTTTGAAAACTCCTGAAATGGTAATATATATATATATATATAAAGCTTTCATGCAAAATGTCAAATTTTTACATATTTTCATATTACTCATGACTCAGTTTGGTAAACTGTGAAACTCATGCATGGATATATACTATACACATTATAATATACTGTATTAGGTTATCTTTTAATTTCAATTTTTAATCTGTGTGAAGAAGTGGAGAACAGATTTTATTTATAAAGTCATTCCAATAAATTTAATTCATTAAGGATATATGTGTGGGTGGGTGGTTGGTTGGGTGTTAGCCGCAATAATGTAGCCCTCTCCGATTTTTTATATCTGATGTTTCCTGGAGAGGCCTCTCCCAAAAAAAAATCGGGAGAGGGCTACATTATTGCAGCTAGGTGGGTGTGTGTGTGGCAATCTTTCTTTACAATAGTCGACACACAAGTTTTTCAAATGCCATGTCCTCGAGTTCCGACGATATATCACAATAAAATGTCATACATGGATACGCTCATTGTGTGTGTGTGTGTGTGTGTGTGTGTGTGTGTGTGTGTGTGTGTGTGTGTGTGTGTGTGTGTGGCCATCTCCCTCTATAATAGTTGTGATAGATTTTTTTCACATGCAAATTAAATGTCATACCTGTGTATATAAATATATAAAAGATTTAAAATAATTTACAATCATATTTCGAATTCCAGACGATCGATCCGCGCATGCACTCGACGCATCTAATTCATATGTATTTGGTTTTGACTTTTTATTTATCATATTTCGAATTCGAGACGATGAAGGAAGTAAAAAAAATCTCAGTAAATTTAAATCAGAATTTCTTAAAACGTTAAAACGTTTGTAACTCAATTTGTGTGCATACACCGCTGAAGTTCAATATATGAACGTATAGCAAAAATATAACATGACAATATTAAACTAAAACAGCTAAAACAAACGAAATTGCCCACAGTTATCCTACAGATAGATCTAAATTGCCCACAGTTATCCTACAGATAGATCTAAATTGCCCACAGTTATCCTACAGATAGATCTAAATTGCCCACAGTTATCCTACAGATAGATCTAAATTGCCCACAGTTATCCTACAGAGAGATCTAAATTGCCCACAGTTATCCTACAGATAGATCTAAATTGCCCACAGTTATCCTACAGATAGATCTAAATTGCCCACAGTTATCCTACAGAGAGATCTAAATTGCCCACAGTTATCCTACAGATAGATCTAAATTGCCCACAGTTATCCTACAGATAGATCTAAATTGCCCACAGTTATCCTACAGATAGATCTAAATTGTGCAGAGTTAACTAACATTTTGGTTATAGTAAACATAATCTTTACTGCAACTTCTGGTAATCAAAATCATTCTGTCTGAAAATTTAAAGACTTACGAGCATGTTGCTGCCACATCGGTCGACCCAGCAAGCTGTTGAAAGCCAGCCAGACAGCCCAATGCAGCTTGAAGATCACATTGTGCAGAAGCAAGGTCTGAAAATAATAATTCATTTTATGTTTATAGTGTCCTAAAGTACATGTATTATCATAAAAATCTCCAGGTTTTTTTTTCTTCTCACCTCATTACTAACGTACATACAACAAACTCTGACACCGTACATTAAGTTTCAACTGAAGGTTTATTGGTATTACCCACAGGGGCCAAGCCCGTTTTAACATTAGTTTCAAGGTTACATGCTAAAACGGGCTTGACCCCTGTGGGTAATACCTTAAAAATTGAATCTGTTCTCCACACAGATTGAAAATTTATAAAATTAAAAATTAATCTAATATATATCCAAACATGAGATTCACGGTTTACCAAACTGAGTCATAATGGAAAATATGTCCCAAAAAAATTCATTTTGTATGAAAGCCTTGTATTCCCATACATTATTTAACACAATATATAACACATTCAGTCAAGGAGAAGTACATTGTGGAGTTGTAGACCATGCGCGGGTCTAGAAAAGGATTAGGGGTACAGTAGTAATGCAGCTTATTTGGTGATGCTACTCTACATGAAATAATTTTACACTCCGCCGGGGAGGTTGCGAGATAATTTCAAGACTTATCAGAGTTATCGAACATTACTGAGGATCTGAAACATTGAAGCGTCCTGTTCTGTTGACTTGCTCGTCCGTCCTTACAAACAGCTCTCTTCAATACCTATGCTTGCTATTAATGTCAAAAATAATGTTGTAAACCAATAATTTTGGTGAACAGCATTTGTATCTATTTGTCCGAAGTCGTACAAAGTTCATGGTCAGTGCGCCCAGCGATTATCAAACCAGCGTTTGCAGAATGCGCTGGTTGATCGCTGATAACCCGGCTTAGTTCTTCATTTGTGCGTACGCCGATCTCACCTTTCATCTAACTATACTTGGAAAAAAACAACCGGCGAATTTTTCGCCGGTTGTTTTTTTTCCAAGTATAGTTAGATGATGAAATGACATGAAAAATGTAGATATTCGATAATAAATTAGCATATTCATTGATTATATGCCATAGTGAAACAAATGTTTATTCATAACGTTGTAATTAACGTTTAATTCATCTAAACTAAGCCACTGTTCTCTTTTGAGAAGTGGACAGGCATCGCCTACACTGTTCTAATATGCGGGATAGACATGCTCCAGAATATTATAACGGGGCTATCATTCTGGCAGATGAAATGATTTTTAAGTTTTTGGAGAAACTACATGTACTTGAAAAATTTGTATTTCGTGGTACTTTTAATAAATATATAATTTCGATTTGTTTCGATTGTTACCATGGTTATACATACACATTTATGACAACAATTTGATCCTCCGTTTTTCTTTTAACGCTGGTTTATTTAATTTGCCAATCCCATGAATCCGTCATTTTACGCGAGACAGATATAGAGGGAATGGGGGGGGGGGGGGTTCTAGGGGTCCGGAAAATTTAAATTTCTTTAAATTTTAAAATGCCAAAAATATGATGCCTCGGACCTCCATGACAAACACAACTATCACTCTGACCCCCCCCCCCCCCCCCCCCCCGGAATTATTTTGGTCCGCGCATGTATAATCTATTTATACATGCCGTCACCATAACTATATCAACGTAAGCATATTTTATTTGAAATATTTACATTATCTTAATAAGCATAATTCTTTCTTGTTATAATCCTGATTTATATTTTTTCTTTTCAAATATAGAACAGAACAGAAAATTTATGCATAAAATTAATTATAATTACAAGAAAAAGATGTGTCCCCTGAGAATCCTTGATTTGGAAAAAAATATACATACGTATTCTTTAATTACTCAACTGGTCCCAATTATGATTAACATATCAGTTTAAAACAATGGCTGAGAATAAAAGGACAAGGACAGAAAGACATGCCCTCATTATGCGAGAGAAAATGTCTACCGCTGTGAGCCACGCCAAAATTTTCAACCAACCATAAATATAAATGAGGGCAGTTCAAAACGAAGCCACTGACTATTTGTATCAAACCACAAACAAAAGAGATTTTTTTTCAAATTGTTTTGCAAATGTTAAGTCATCTTACCGGTCAAACAAGCCGCAGAGATTCCTAACAGAAGTAAAAAATACATTGTGGTGTAACTCTGAAGTGAGAATTCCCTACAATCCTTTCTGGCCACACTCTCCTATATCGACATGCGCTCTCTCCTCTACCGAGCCGCTGACAGACGCGATGTCTGGATTCGTCGACTCAAGCAGGGGCGGGCAGCAAGGAAGGAGTAAGAAGCTCAAATTATCGGCACATTCAACACTGGTCGACATCAATTTGGTGAAACATTTTTAATAGATCTGTTCAGCTTTGCACTCCATGCGCGGATCTAAAGGGGGTTAAGGGGGTCCGGACATCCCCCTGTAAAATTCATATTTCTTTAAATTACATTCTTATGCCTCGACTCCCCCCCCCCCCCCGGGCAAACTCAATTACCGTCGGACACCCCCCCCCCTGGAAAAATTTTCTTGATCAGCGCATGTACTCGACGCATCTAATTCATGTGTATTTGGTTTTGACTTTTATTTTAATGATTTAATGACGCGATGAAAATTTAAAAATTTTTAAACATCTGTACAGTCTGACCAAATGGTGGGTTCAGGGGTTGGGAGGTGTTTGGGACCTCGTTCTTTACCATCTATGTCAAAATGACGTACAAGATGTACAAAAAAAACTTAGATGTCAGAAACCCAGTGCCGTAACAAATGGGTGAAGTATACAACTAAACATTGGCAGGAAATAACTTTACGCTTGAATGCACACATTATACACACACGAAAAGGGGGGGGGGGGCACGAGCTGTGGCAGTCTAGGCGGAAGTGTTGTTACTTCAATACACAATACACAGACTGTGGTAGTGTAGACGGGTGGTCAGGAATCTAATATGAACAACGGTTGATCATCCTTGACAGATGTACACATTTAGCAAGTATTTTCGGTATTGCAATAGTACATGTATGGACCATTATGCTCCACGATAAAATATGGTGTCCCTGCTTGTATTTTTTAATAAATTGTGAAATCTTGTATTCGTGTATTTTTTAAAAAGAAAATTGAATAATGTTATAGGATATACATATCATTTTCAAGATGTATTCTTTTCACTTAGAATGGTTCCTAGCATTTCGAAATTACAGACACCGCCCTCTTCCGCTTGTATATTTATTTATTCGCCAATCAAGAGCCCTTAGGGGCATATACATTAAACCAAGAGGCCCACGGGCCACATCGCTCACCTGAGCAACAATATGCATGATAAAATCAGCTTCATGGAGTCATAATACAAAATATCTGGAAGATGTAGTATAAAACATGTAGATCCTATACCAAAAAAAATCAGTTTCCCCTGGATATTCTTATATTTATAATCAAGTCCTTTTTTTAACAGGATGATTTTATGATCATATCACATTCAGCGTTGCAGTTCTCAAAAGACCCTTAACAATTGTTTATATACAGGATATAAACCTCCATCAAACTCTGAACCCCATTGTGAGGTCCAATAATCGTACAGGGGCCAAAGTTTAAACAATTTTTAAAAAAATCAGCAATATATAAAAATGCTTGCATATAAGTAAAAGCATATATAATAACATCTCAGTTTTTGTGAATAGTTAAAATGTTTTCCTTTGTACAACTGAATCCTCAATGTGGCCCCACACTACTCCTAAAGATTGTGATTTGAACAAATTTGAATCTACACTATCTGAAGTTGCTTTCACTAAAGTTACAGTTTTTCTATGCAAATGTTTTTTAGAAAAAGATTTAAAGATATTTTTCTATATATTTATAAATTTGTCTCCCCCCCCCCCCCCCCCCCCCCCCCCGAATCATGATTTGAATAAACTTGAAATATCACTACCTGACGATGCTTCCAAACAAGTCTTATATTTCCTGCCCAAATGGTTCTTGAGAAGAAGATTTTCAAAGATTTACTCTATATATCCCTATGTAAAAAGTCGACCCCCCCCCATTGTGGCCCCACCGAACCCCCGAGGGTCATGATTTTCACAACTTTGAATTTTCACTACCTGACGATGCTTCCATACACGTTTCAGCTTTCCTGGCATAATGGTTTCTGAGAAGAAGATTTTTTAAGATTTACTTTATACATTCATATGTAAAAATGCAACCCCCAATGTGGCCTCACCCTACCCCCGGTGTTCATGATTTTCACAACTTTGAACCTACACTATCTAAGGATGCTTCCTTTCAAGTTTCAGCTTTCCTGACTAAATGGTCCCATTTTGGCCCCACCCTACCCCCAACGGTCATAATTGTCACAACCTTGAATTAACGCCAGCTAAGGATGCTTCCACACACGTTTCAACTTTCCTTGGTTGAACTAAAAATAATAATATCATGATTATAACAAATAATGAATGAAATAATAGCCTAGAATATCCAGGTTCATATTACAAGCAACCATATGCAAAATGATTCATCAATACAATGAAATATATGTATGGGATTTACGCATTTAACTGTGTGAGATAATGCGTGAACACTACAGCTATAAAGAAACAAGGTGGCCCGAAAACAGAGAGTACCAAGGGACGGTGCCTGCACAGTCGATTAGACTGGTCTACTTGTACTCAAAGTGTTCAAACCAGTATGCTTATACATAACACCCTCTCTAAAAGTAAATATATTGTGCACTATATATGTATATATAACTATAACCATTATATTCCACTTTAAAGAATCATTTCAATGAGTTGTAGAAGTACTTGTAAATCTTCATTTTTTCAAGCCAGTTTAATTTTTGGTCATTGTCCATGAAAATGACAATAACAAATTGCCAACCATCTCAAAAAATATATTAAACGAAATACAAATTTAAAGCAGGGCAACACGGACCTCTAAAAAGATAGAAGTAGGATCAGGTGCCATGGAGGAGTGAACATCCTTTGCCGACTGTCACACCCGTAGTGTGCTCTTTGTTGCAATATGGAAAAACGGAAAACCCCGTAGACAATTAGGTGATTAGTTATGGTCCAACAGTTAGTGTGAAAAGGTCAGTCAGCATGCGACCCAGTGGAAGATTGTTTGAGTCTGACCCGTTAAGACTAAAGAAAATGAAGAACTCTCTGAGGAAATGTGCCTCTGTGGATGGAATTGAACAGGAAACAATATTTCGTAAAACATTTTCATCTGAACCAGATCTAAGTAAACTGGTTGGAATATCAAATGGTCAAGCAATTTTTCAGCTCGAAGTTACCTTAAAATAGATTTTTAATAGCCATAGCTTTCTATGTAGAATAATGTGTATTTATCAACACGCATAAACAAATATTAGTAGGCTAGCCATGTACATGTACTTTAGACTTAATCATATAATTGGAAAAGTACAGCTTTGGAGAGATGCCGCTTACTGATGCTTGGTGTATATCATGACGGACTGTGTTAGACTGAATGTGATAACAAAGCACAATGTGATAACAAACCAACATGTCGTGATGTATAAATACTTAAACGATCATTTGTCTTTGTGTAATATTTTGGGGTTAATTACATTTATGACATGACTCATGCAATTTAGAAAAAATGGCAGTAATGAATACATCGATAAAATTCATTTTATGATGATATATGCTGACAAGGCCGTTGTATCGACCATAGAACTTACGAAAAGATGATTTCAAACGAGACTGTTGATAGTCCTGTTTTATCAAATTGTTTTTCAGTAGCTTGCCTCGCCTTAGAAACTGTTCAAACGAAGAGCATGCCCTTCTGTATCGATTTAACTGAGAGACAATCCATCTATTGAAAATTTTTACAAAAGTCATTAGCTAGATTGTACAGAGTATCTCTTAATGCCATGTTCAGATCACATGTTTTTCTTCATCCACTGATTTAACATTACATCTATTACAGTATCTTTCTTGTCGAGGAATGCCTTGATATCGTCCTCTTTCAATACTAAGTCAATGAGCGGAAATGTGAAAAAGATTTACACTTTTCTGCTCAAAATATTTAAGTAATCTAAGGTAATTCTCTTGGCCAAAGTTTTGCTTAAAAGTGCTGTAGTTTTTATTTACAATAAGCATTATACAAAAGTGGAAAGGATTGACTCTGATTCTCTTAAACTGTGTTCGATAACTTTGTTATTGGTACAGACTTGTTCGAACAGAATATAGGAGAAGAGGACCGCGGAGTGTGAACAGCAAAACATCAAAACTTTATTCTAAGTGGTTTTGTTTTCGCGAGGGACTATTGGGTTGACTTCGTTTGTGATTTCACATCTGACTCCTGCGCTGCATTGCACCGTATGATTTTGTCAGACAAATAGACGAATCCACACTTTACAAAAGTTATGTCCCTTGGCCGCCATCTTTGGGGGAAAACCCATATATTTCTCACAGTAGCCTTTGTAGTTTAGAGAGTTGTAACTTCGTCATTTGACATTAGAAATCAGTTTCCGCTGTGAATTTTGATTGCCCCAAGTTGGGGCAACCCACACATCAAATGATTAAATTAAATTCTAAGAGATTTCTTCACAGGACGCCCAAATATTTGGTTGCATAAAGAAGGGAAAAGTTGTTTTTTTTTTTCCTTTTGACCTTTGGGTTGAACCCGCAAAGGGGAACAACTTTTGCAAAGTGTGGATTGGACTATAGATTACCCTTTTTTTTATTTGTTTTTTTTTTTTCCCAATATAACAAGTAGAAGATGACTACTGTATACTACGGTACTCATTTGTATTACAAAATTTTAATTTTTTTTTTACATTGGCACAAGTATTTATCATAACGTCTTTTCCTGCAGTAAACGTTGATTTAACAAATGCACATACGTTGAATGAACTAGTCCCAATGTATAGTTCAACTGACAATGGTAAATTAACGTAATATATCTTATTTTAAAATTGGTCCGTGACTTACTATTTAAGTATGGTGTCTCGCTATGCATTGAAATAGTATATTTTATTGCTTGACGTCAGGCATATCTACGGTTTGAAAGTTGCCTTCTCCGAAACAGTGCAGACAATGGTAGCAAGCAATAATTATCAAGATTTTTTCACAAAATAGATTAACCGATGCATGTTTATTCATTCTTTATTTGCACAAGACATACATCTTATGGCATAGGTTGTTATATAAAATCAATAGCAATATTGGAATAATGGTATGGTACATGTACATGTTAAATGTGTCAGCATTTACAGTCACAATTGATAAGAATGTTATATGGGATGTAATAACATCAGTGAGCAAAAATTTTCTAGTAAAAGGGCTGTTCACCATGCACGTGTGTAATCCTGACTTAAAAATAGATTAGCCATATTTGAACGGTGGAAAGGGGGGGGGGTCATCGCAACAAGTTGTTACATTGTCTACTACGGTACAATGTAAGACGGACGGACGGACACATGACAAAAAGTGATCAGAAAAGCTCACACTTGAGCTTTTAGCTCAGATGAGCTCATAAGAGAGTAAAAAAAAATTGAATCACTATACTATTCTTTTCATAGTGCTGCAAAATCAGAAAAATACATTTTTTTAATATTTCTTGTGTTTAGAACAAATGACATTGAGCTTTATACTATTCAAACTGAAAACTCAAATCCTGAGTAAACAACATTCTTATATTAATCTTAAATTCAATCTACACAAATTATATGAAAACCACAATTGTGTTGTATTTAAGTCAAACTTTCTGACCTTCTTACACAATACCGCTAGACCTTTTAACCCTGCTTTTTAATCGATCAAATGTCATGAATTCTCGCAAAAAAAAATCATTTTTAATTCATGATGAAGAATTGTTCTTATTCTCAAATACTGAAGAAAGTATGATGTCCAAAGTTACTACGTGTAAATGACCGAACTTGAAAATGTTCCACAACTTAAAGAATGTCAGTTGTTAAAAAGACACGATTCAAAAATTTGTAAAAAATTGTAGCCTATTTTGTAATATTCAATTTATGCAATAGATTGATACATGCATCAGCCGAGTAGTAAAGGGGTTTGGTCACGTATATGACATTCCTGGCTATTGGTTAACCGATAGCTAGAGTGCAAGGTCGACGTCGCCCATTAATGTATATATAGTTATAGTATTACTTAGTAACGTGCCCACGGTATCCCCCCTAAATAGATCATGTACATGTAACTTAGCTTTACAAAAGAAACTCTACAGGCTAAGCTCCGCGCGGCGCCTGGTCAAACGTTCGCTGGGTGAACTTTTGGCTTGCTGCCTGCACATATTGACATAGTTATGGGGGTCTCTGTCTCAGACTCAATAATACAGGACGCATCTTCCATTGTTGTACGTGCCTCCAGAGACTATCAAGTGATCATTAGTTTGGTTCCCATGTGCACGACTAATAGCAATTTAGATATGCATTTACACTTGTGTTGGATTTTTCCTTTCAAAAATGAAAAAGAAATTGATTCCGAATACCGAATTCATTTTCCGTACCATATTTCCAGCCACCATATATTATAATTTCCATGAATTTTATTTATCATACCGTACATAAATATCATTTTCCATACGAACCTGAGCTTGCGCAGACACGCTGGAAGCTGTCAATGCTGCTTTTGATGTTCATATACTGCGGGTCATTGTCGCCACACTGTGCTATCAAAGGTTGTGTGCACTCATCAAAGCGCGGGTAGAACCTGTCAATACAAATACTAGTCACGCGGATGTACGTATTAGGATATCATTAGTAGCACATATATTTCGGAGTCTCTTTATATAATTTTCTCAATGGAACATCGTCGATGTTCGATACGATTTTGCCTGCATAATAAGCAACTAAGTAAATTTTACGGTGTAGTTTTTGCATTGTATCAGCCATTAATAAGCCCGGGTGATAACATTGAAAGATCACGCGAGGTGTCCCGAGTACTTCCGAATGGAGACAAGATGTAAACATTTCTCATTATAAATCTCCGTAAAAAATTATTTTCGTTTCTGTAAACTTTTATGAGTGAAAAGGGATAATTTGTTAATGAAGATATCTTGTATATTTTCCCCTTTACCGATTTCATCTGTATTTTCTGTAAAAAGGCATGTGTATTTTTCTTAAAAATCATCAAAAAGGGATGGAAGCAATAACTTGGGACAGACTATATAGTATTTTGAACTCGCGGCAGGATCTACAGCGCTATGTTTCTCGAGATATCTAGCCAGTGGATAAACACTTTATAATAGAATGAAAGATTCTAATTCCAAATAACATAAGAAACAATTATTTAATTGATATATTAAAAGTAAAAGCAAAAATATGCGTAGGTATAAATATAACATGTTCATAATTTCATACATCAAGAAAAAATACTTTAACAGTTTTTATTTTAATTACTAAACCTGATAAGGAAAACATTTTTATACTCGAAGTATTATAATATCCTTACGCGCAGTTGTCACGTAGATCCGCGCCTTCTGCATACTCTACCTCAGCCATACACTTCTGAAGTCCCATGACGTCACAGACCGTACCGGAAGAACCTGTTGAGTCAATATCTAAACATAATGTTAACCTTAAACCTTCCTTTACTTTTATAAAAACTAAAAGGAACATCAATACACATCTTATTATAAACCAAAATTTCTTTTTGAAATATCTTTGAATTCTTTTAAGTCATGCATTTGCATGTATCTCAAATGCTGCAAGTGTATCAAATCGAACACACCCCCACACGCTGGCTTAAAGATCTTCAGTTGGTTAACCTGCATGTTGTACACTGGATCATCTTGGCATTTGTCGGCTAATGGCGCCACACAATCTTCAAATTTTTTCAATTCCCTGTGTTTTTTATAGAAAAAAATGAAATAAGCATCATTTCCTGGTTATTCGTTGTTTTCTTCCTTGAAGACAAGATCTCAATAACTTTCTTGTTAATATACATAGAAATATTTTAATCTGAGGCTTGTAGGGTGACTTACAGACACACATTCGCAGCTTTAAATTCGAATCCCTCAAAACACACCATAACTGATTGTACATTACACAACAACACGTCTAAAAAGAAGGAAAAACGATTAATCCATTCAGTTGTCTGATGTTTCTATAGAAAAGAAGATTGCATTCATGTTAATATCTCCTATATGTAGATTTTAATTTTTAGAAGGTAATGGTGCAATTCTTATTGCAATAAATCTGGTACTATCTATATATGAAGAGTATCAGATATATCGTATTTTCTGTAACATGTAGTGACACATGATTTATTAAGCGAAACGTAAACCTGGCGAGATCCTTCAGCAACAAAACCGATCCAGCATCTCGACAGAAACTAAGATTTAAAATAAAAACTCGCGCACTCTAGAATCTAAGATTTTACGCATAGTATTCGTCATAAAAAAAAACAATAACATTTTTGTGATCATGGTGCATAGGTCACCACCCCACACGACCAATCAGTTAACCTGTTGACAAGATATTCAAGATCCATGTGATTGGGGGTTTAAAAAAGAAGTCGACCCTCTTTGACTTACAAATACCAGCGGGTTAATAAATAAACACAGCTTCGCTTTGCCTTTGAGAATACACACGTTAGTTGCAGCCGGCTAGAAAGATCACATTTTGCAGACGCGAGATAACGTCCAACATCCCCAAGGACCCCTAGCGGGTTATTAGATGCCACCCAGCGGGGTCTAGTGTGAGAAACGGGGCCCTCTCAAATCAGCTATCTGATATTTTCCCAAAGATTTACTCTTCAAACTTAAGAACTCTTTGCTGTTAATTCTAAATTAATATCCATTTATCTTACACAAACAAACTAAATAAACACAGCTATGGACGTTCGGGAAGATGGAAGACGGCGGAACAGTTTGAGAGAATTGTTAGACGAAATGCAAATTGTAAAAACGCTGAACATTCCTTAACACTGCTCAAAGTCTCTCAAATAAAACAGAAACAAAATAAAATAAAATTGTTAAAAAGAAGAGGATGAACTGCAGCCTCTGGTAGTGGTGGATGATTGATGTTAATTTGGGGTTGCTACAGACAGCCTCCTTACCTTCTATCAGAATTACCATCACCAATGATAATCCAGTGACATAATACATGATGACAAACGGGGCTAGGGAAGATTATCCGCGGGATTTATACTGAGGCGTGAAGATCAGAATCCTTGCACATGCAGACAATCCGGCTCTGGGTCGAGTTCGTTATCAACAGGAACACTGTGATCACTTCAATAAGTCAGCTGACCAGAATTTTAAAATGCCGCCAAAAACAGCATATCAACAAAAAGCACCATCCCAGTACACATCTCCCTCTTCCCCTTCCTCATCAAATTATCTGAGATTACCGTAAAACTTACATTGATGGAAAAAGTCCAAGTAAAGCTTTCACGCTATTTACTTTGATGAAGTTCTTGTTAAAAGGAATTCCTTGACTATTAAAATATCTGATTTTAGTCCAACTTACACTGCGAACTCAAACAAGATGTAAAAAAAAACTAATACTAAGTACATATTCTATTATTTTCTCTCGCATTTTTTTTTTTTTTTTTTTTGATAAAAGTAATAAATGACATATAACAACTTATAGCTTTAATGCTTTTCAAATATTCTTTTCATATCTACATCTTTCTATTGGTTTTTTTTTAAATACACTATGCGTTTAATTTTTATGCATGTAAACTTTACTTTGGATATAATTGGAACATATTTTGTATATCTTACTTAAAATTACATGTAAAAAAAATCAAAATTAGAATTTTTAATATTTTCTGCATAAACCATGCAAGCATATAGTAGTCTAATATCTTTTAAACCAAGTTTTGCAAGAATTTGAGAATATTTTATACAAAATCATATAAAATTGTTTATTTAATCATAACAATGTATGTAATTGAAATATTTCAATTAAATGAAAAGGGATTCACAAAATCTGAAGGAAAATGTAAAATGGTCAACTTCTAAAAATCTTTTTATTCTAAATCAAATATACAGGAAAGATTGCCTATTAATTGCCTATTCATTCAAAGCTCCAAGAATTCTTTCATTGCAGTCATCTGCATCATAGGTGGTGTATTTTGATTGATTTACACGGACTGGTACATCTAAAATTTAATTTGTACATTTCATTTTTATAAGCGACAATAAAGTATCCCCACAAGGTGAGCAACAACTCAACTAGTGAACATCAATACATGAGTAACCACTACAGTTGTTTCAAAACATCATGTTTATAGTACTACCTCTTACCTTAAGTAATTATACATTTCGGTAAAAATTGAAACTAAAAATCGGACAAGGAAGCGTACGTGTTTAGATAATTTAGGGATCATGGTAATTAATGGAAGTGAAAATAAGGAATTGAACAGTGAAATTATAAAATGAAAATGACAACCCTTACCCCCCCCCCCCCCCCCGGATTAGGGATCTCCATGATTTTTTTTGGGGGGGGGGGTTATTTTTTTATTTTATTTTTTTTTTTGCTTGTCAAGATTTTTTGGATGAGCCTGCACCCTCCCACATTTTTTTAAACGACGCTACGTGCCAGTAATACATCTGATGTCCTACATAATCGTTATGATATAACACGTAAAATGACCTATGGTTCGTGTCGACCTACGTTATGCCTGTTAATGGTCGTAAACCCAATTCCTTTTGAGGATCGAATGGTCTTTCACGATGTCCCATCCTTCCCATATATAAAAGCTTTGTGGAATACAGGGTGTTAGCCAGCCCCTTGAAAACTATTCCCATTAAAACTGTTTTATATTTCATATTCTAAATTAAATTTCCTATTTTCGCCAGGCCTAGCTATCCCTGATATTGGTCGTGTAAACCTAATTCCTGTAGGATCGACTGGTTCTTCCCGATGTTCCATCCTGACCATATATGAAGGCTTTACGAAATATAGGGTGTTAGCCAGCCCCTTGAAAACTATTCCCATTAAAACTGTACTGGGTATTGTACGAAATTTCCTATTTTCCCCAGGCCTAGATATCCCTGTTAATGGTCGTGTAAACTTAATTCCTGTAGGATCGACTGGTCCCTCCCGATGTCCCATCCTGACCATATAAGAAGGCTTATATGAAGGGATACAGGATATTACACGCACAGTATCGGAAATATTTTTACCGTATATTATTTATTTAATTCTTACACACTCTCGCCTGGCTAGCTAAGCGTGTGGATTTTTTTACTTTGGGTAATTTGGATAGTGAAAGGACCACAGAATACTACTAGCATTTGCTATCCGAGTAGTGATTAGTACAAAACCGAATGGTTACCAACATATAATATCGTACAAAGTCTTTACTACATAACACGTATCTACCGGTTTCTAGGGCAATGATGTGTGATTCATCATGGGATTTCCAGATTGGTTTTAAATTTTGCAATGCCTAAAGTTTCGCAATCGCTGATATAGTTCAAGTAAAAACTCTTACTTTTTGTGAATGATAACATACACGATTTTTTTTTTGGAAATTTGATTTAAATGATGGTGCCTAAAATCAAACAATATTAACTGCCATCAATGAATATAATATAACGTTTTACAATCATACTAGTTGGAAGATAAATATATTTACCCGTGTCCATTTCTACGTTTCCCTACCAAAATAAAATAGCAAAACCTTTAACCATGGGTTCTATAACATTTAAGATTGTAAACGATTATTTAAAATCATTAGTTGGCCTCTATAGACATCGGTGTAATCTTGTTCCTTAACAGAACTTTACGCCATAATCTTAAGCATTTAATAATGTATATACATGTATATTCATGCTTAAAACTATATAAATTTGATTACAAAGTGGCCATGGCCGCGATTTTTTTTTTTTATGAAACATATAGTGTAAATTCGTCATAAAGCTCTGTTTTATAGATCTCAGCGCAGTGTGTAGATAAGCACATGTGTTATGAGTGCATTATATGAGTTTCTTTGTGCTACATGACAATATAATCCACTGCAATATACGTGGTCCATAAGCTTGTGTTTCCAACGGAAGCGTGAAAAACTCATAAGATTATCAGAAATTCCATCGGACTCCATCCCTTTGCTTTTATAGCCCCGATCCTCTACCTCAGAGCTTATAGGGTTTATACTTCTAACATAAGTATGAATTATTTTAGTTCATAAATATTACATGTATAATATATGGCATTCGGCGAATTCCACTATTAGCGCACAAATTACGCCTTGTTCTACTTTGTAAACTATCCAGTGACAGCTTCGTGTAAATTAATTTCATTTTTTATGCATTTTTCAATCATGTATTATATAAAGTCACATAATTATCCAATCATGCTTAAATGCTTAGACAAATATTAATTAATCTAAAAGTACACTAGAAGTCACGTCTACTTAATGTAAAGTTATGGGGAATGTGCAACATCTGGTACATTTGAGAATAAAAATGTAAACATTTCTTGAACTGGCTTGTTCTTGCCCAAAGCTGACTAAAACTGTTGTCAAAACATGAAAAGGCAATAAATATGGGATTCTACATCTTGTTTTGTATGCAATCTTACAAAAGAAAAAATTTAATTCTTTTAATCGCATCGTGATAACATACGAAGTATATATTATGCAATTTTAAAATTATACGGACAAGGACATTTTCTTTTATTAAATTGAATACAGTGCTTATACTATTTCCTTACCAAGGATACTTTAGAAGGATTTCAGTTTGTTTCAGTTGGCTTACAATGCTGCGATATATAACAATCAAAGTACTGAAGAACTGACGGGAGTTGATTTTGTCGATGTTTATTTATTTTAAAATCAATGATATGTTATTTTGCATGACAAGTACATGTATACGTAGTTTGTAATTTGAATTACACATATTTTTATAATATAAATTTTTGAACTTTTTCGACTAGAATGTCGAGAAACCTTCATATGAATCATGTTAAATAATATTTAAAGATAAAATTAATTCAATCAAACTATGTATCAGTGGTAGAAATATTTCTCGAAAATTGTATGGATCCAAGCAATATTGAACTCTAGTCTCGTTCAACCAAACGCTCGGCTGACACCGTAAATCTCCGACAAGGGTTTACGCAATCTCTCACCAGAGGGCGCGTTCCGCAAGCTTCACAATCTCTCACCAGAGGGCGCGTTCCGCAAGCTTCACTAACACTGAAGCACAGCGTAATACGCCCTCTGGTGAGAGATTGGGGTTTACGGAGACAGCTGAGCGCCGAGTTGAACGAGACTATACATCCGGAACACATCGGGCCTTTCAAAGAAAGGCCCGAGGTGTTCCGGATGCGAGACTACATTGAACTCTGGCGTAGGAATACATACGACTATAAAAAATATTTAAATTGTTCGTACCATTTAAAATCTGACTATTTTTAAAGTAATTGTAAATGAGTTTCCTTGAAAAACAATGCTTTAACATACATTACATCGAATTCATCAATTATTTTTTTAAGAACTAAGTCTTGTCAGGAGCAATGATTTGTGCTGAGGTCCAAACACTGTTTCACTTTCGGTTTGTCCGAATGACTGCATAGGAGAGTTGATTAAAAATCAACTCCCAAAAAGTATATTAGACTTGGTAAGAATGTAAAAATAGAAGGATGGCTTTGAAGAAAATCTTGATAAACGTGAGAACAATATTTAAACTGTTTTCATAACTTTCGATAGCTTATCTCCGAGCATCCAACGTCCCTAAGACATAAGCACATCAATTGTTTTCGTTAACTTTGGACTTTTTGTGATGTATGACTACTGTGTCTTCCGTTTGTAAAGTGTATCTAGGACATGTACCGTCAGTCCCACGGACGGCAGTGGGTGTAGTGATCCTTATCGTGCTCTCTCGAGTATTCTTACTCTCGTCAACTTATCAATTACAAGCTCTACTTAACTACACTGTGAACATACATTTGAAATAAATGGGACTCTCTTGACACATTTTTAGAGGCTTTCTTTCAAACAGTAAAAATGAAAAAAATTTAAGCGCCCAGGAAAAGTAATAGTTGACCCCTTGGCCGGCCACTTGAAGAGAGCGGTCACAAGACTGTACTCTTACTCTTTTCTGGAACATTAATCTGTCGTGAACAAGCGCCTAGAGCTTGCTATAGACGAATGGCGGTCAACACATTAGTGACTGTCCACTTCAAACGTTGTAAGGTGACCCTATAGTCCAGGGAAATTAGTAAGTAAGGGAAAACACAAATAGCATTAATATTTATCTCACTTTATTTATTATAAAAGTATTTTCTTTCTTTTGAGATGTAAATACACTGCACAAAAAGATCTAATGAAAGGATGAAAATGAATCTATTAAATGCGATAAAAATCTAATTTTTTATTATGTTTACAGTTAATTTTGCATAAAATTTTTGTCTTTATACATGGTCTGATCATCTCTAACATTTTCATATATTTTCATATCTCCAAGATTACACAGTCTAGGCCTATCTTAAGATTTGTCTCAAAAAATCAAACACACAAACATACACACAAATACCGGTACTGTTAAGCTCCCTCTAAGGTGATTAATTAAGCTGTCATACTTTTTGCAAGTAACTTTTTTTTCTTTTTTGGCATTTTATTCCAGTATGCTGCATGACTTGTAATTAAAATACTAGGCAGTTACTACCTATAGATTTGTGACCGCCTAGATTTGTACGGTGCTAGGTAATTCTTCTTGAACTGCATCCGTCGTGTGCAGTACGAACAGGGTGAGGGAAAGTTGGCGTAGAGGATAAAGGTTTAAGGTTGTGGAGCGCTGTAGGCCAAAAGGTACACGAAGGATATGTGTACCGTATTCCCTAAGGTTCACCAATATGCAATTCCAGAGAAATAAATTGGCAATTGATACAGGTTTTCGAATTTATTGGACGTGAATCAACTATTAAAACAATTAAATAGACATGTTACAAACGAGTCAGATGTGGCCAGTGGTGGCCTCCGGACTCAAGACTCTGGGTGAGTCGGACGTGGCCGAGGCTGGCCACCGTATTCCGGACGATATATACACAACTTTATATAGGAATCTGAACAATGATTAAAAATTGACAGGTGATGACATATGTGAGCTGAGTGAAAGATTGACAGATGCAAAACGAGTCTTTGATGTCCGAGACATGAAATAGATTTAATTTTGTTTTGGCAGATTAGCAGTTCTTGGAACATGACACTCTGTCTCTTTGAAATCACACATTGAGTCCGAAAAGTGTCAATCACTAATTAAATAAGTAACTTTGTACGATATAAACTGTGAGAAAATATTACAAAACAGATGTTGAATTTAAAAAGTAAAGTCCAAAATAAAGTGATAATTGAACAGTAAATTTCACACAGTGATAGATTTATAAACAAATACATCTACTGCGTAGGTGTCGGAACCGGTGGGGAAGGGGAGCTGGGGGAGGGTCAATTTGCTTCCGACGCCATTGTACTGTACATCTGTACAGTCAAAAGTGTTAGAAATGGCAAGCGTGATTCAAACAAAAAGGATGGGGCTCATTTTAAGGATATGTTCACTTATAAAAGAGTAACCTATTACAATACTGCTGGTAGAGAAAGTGGCATACATCGAGAGCTTTCAGAGCGACCGTCCTCAAGTGTCTGTACATATAATGTGTAGGTTTACATATATGCTAGTTGTCGTTTTTCCATGCTAAGGGAAGTAACTCTAAAATAAATAATTCATTGATAGGTGTGCCAAAGGCTATGATGAGCTATTAAGATTAAAGGTTTTCCTCTCCGTTGAAAGAAGATGGGGGAACATGATCACGCAAATGCCTATTTGGTTTAGTCCTAAAATACAATTTCAAATTTAATTCTTTCCAACTAAATATTCTTGATAATGTTAAAATACAAGTTTACAAAAGCATAATTTCTAACTATATTCAGTTATGAATATTTTAACAAAGGATAACAAAAAGAATTAAATTTTAAAGTTTTGTTGGAATCGAACCCACAACCTAAAAACCCTATCTCTGTAAAGTTACCTAATGTCTAGTGCTCTAACCACTGAGCCATTTCAGTCACAAAATCCTCCAGTGTTAAATGCTATATGAGACTTCAACCACCAATTTACGGACTTGTATTATTTTTCGAAAACGTTCAATTGAACATGCGATTCAAAAGGACATTTTTAAAGTATAGTGGGTCATCTCTCCAAGTTTTCGTTCATTGAACTCGGTTTGATTTCCTTTAAACCTTTATAGACTATGACAAAAATATGGAGCTCAGACCCACTCTGTAAAAGAAAAGGCATTGAAGTTTTTTGGAAGTTTTGACACGCATACGCAAGTTTAAATCAACTTATTCCTAATATTTAACATATTTAAAGGTTACTTATTAATGTTATGGTAAATATACATTGTTTTGAATAATTTAGAAACAAATTATGAGATTTGTTGACATTTTAATTTTATAGTATCTAATCTATCCTCATATAGGCAGTTTACATGCCTTATTCACCCATCTTCTTTATCCGTTATCCGCTGATATTGCTTTCTTTGTCGTGGGTTGCTCTTCTTTTTTTATTTAATCAGTTGTGTCTTACGAAAGTGTGTTGCCGATAAGAAAAATAAATTCTAACTAAATCGTTCGTGCGAGATACTAAGTCGTTATAACGAGATAATGCGTATATCGCACACACGAGATAAAACGTCATACGTGCGAGATGTAAAGTCGTACAGACGTCATAAACTAAGTCGTACATACGTCATAAACTAAGTGGTACAAACGACATAAACTAAGTCGTACAAACTTAAAAAACTAAGTCGTACAGACGCCATAAACTAAGTCGAAAAGACGTCATAAACTAAGTCGTACAGACACCACAAACTAACTCGAACAAACGTCATAAACTAAGTCGTACAAACGTCATAATCTAAGTCGTACAGACGTCATAAACTAAATCGTACAGACGACATAAATTAAGTCTTACAAACAACATAAACTAAGTCGTACGAACGACATAAACTAAGTCGTACAGACGTCAAAAACTCAGTCGTACAGACGTCATAAACTAAGTCGTACAGACGTCATAAACTAAGTCGTACAGACGTCATAAACTAAGTCGTACAGACGCCATAAACTCAGTCGTACAGACGTCATAAACTAAGTCGTACAAACGTCATAAACTAAGTCGTATAGACGACATAAACTTAGTCGTACAGACGACATAAACTAAGTCGTACAAACGTCATAAACTAAGTCGTACAAACGACATAAACTAAGTCGTACAGACGTCATAAACTAAGTCGTACAAACGTCATAAACTAAGTCGTACAGACGACATAAAGTTAGTCGTACAGACGACATAAACTAAGTCGTACAGACGTCATAAACTAAGTCGTACAGACGTCATAAACTAAGTCGTACAGACGTCATAAACTAAATCGTACAGACGATTTCGACCAATCGATAAACGGGGCGTGGAGATTACTACGGAAACGTTTAACCGCCTCTCATTGTTGCGATATATTCACATAAATATGTTGTCATATAATATTGTTTCAAAGTTTAGCAATTTAATTATGACAACAAACTTTATTCAGTGAAACCATTTCGACATGTTTTGACGTCTTAAGCACTTTAATCTGTTAATGTCGAATTCTGCAATGTCGCGCTAAAATAATGCGTATAAACTATGCCGCCAAAATTAAATGTCGCAGAATTTATTGCAACATAATTTTGTTTGGCGAATTTACCTAGGCGACTTATCTAAGTCAGAGAGGAATTTTCACCAAAATTTGAACGACTGGAATAATTAGTTTCCGTATAGAATACTATGATATGGAGAAGAGATGGTAAACTGCTTAGATGTCTTGAGGTTAAAGCTCTTGTTAAAACCATACATGCAAACTGAAATTAAGTTAGTTAAAGAAAAACTTTTTTTTTATTTCGGGTCCTATTCATTTAACATTCAAAAACAGCATTCTTTATAATTTCGTATAATTATCCTTTTTCGTTACCATTAAAAAATCTAAGTTATCGTGGTTCCCAACCCAAAGGGTTAGTCTTTCTTTTTTTACTTTTAAATTGAA
Source organism: Magallana angulata (assembly GCF_025612915.1). Lineage (NCBI taxonomy): Eukaryota > Metazoa > Mollusca > Bivalvia > Ostreida > Ostreidae > Magallana > Magallana angulata. The sequence goes on from NC_069117.1 coordinate 4,534,499, forward strand.
GTTTAAGAAATATATAGAGCATTCGGAAATGCATATTTCTCTCAGTAATTTTAAATTTAATTTTTCAAAAGCACTTCGAATTATGTAGAATTATCATTAATCGGGTATAGATAAAACTCTTTATGTATACATTTATACATGTATTATTGCATACATAAAATCGACATTGACATTGATTGGGTTAAATTGTTTCTCAAACTTAAGACGACAAACTTAAGTTGACATTCCTTGTAAACAGGCAAGAAGTCATCAAAATATGGACGCAAAAGCTTCACAAATTATACAATTTCAACATAATTGATTTTCAATATTAGAGATAGCGAAAAATTTCTATGCATTTATATAAATGCGACAAATTTATAACGTAAAATAATATTATGACTTAATCAAAGTCAACAAAGCTTGAAATGAGTGTTTAAATCATCCAAAATATATCGACTTGTATTTTTTTCTTTGTACAAGTCGACATAATTTTGACAATGCATACATTTTATAGGAAGATGACACAAATTTTAATTTGCCATTGAGAGATTTAACACAACATCAAGAGGCGGTTATACGTTTCCGTAGATTACAGTCTGGCTATGAATTAATAAAAAGTTTCCGTAAGAGATAGAGAGAATCATATTCGGTAGATAAAAATATAACGAGATAATACGTCTTGAGGTATTTCACTCCTCATGTTTTGATTTCATTGCGCAGATGATCATTATATTTAAAATGAATATGATTTTATTTGTTTAATCATCACAGATAGATTATTATTTCATAATTACACAACATTCATAAAGAAAATCCATTTGAATTCAAGAAACAAACAATTTTTATGGGGAACTATTTTTTCGTGCGGAAGGTTTTTTAGACGAAAATGACAGAAACAAGCAATTTTTTGAATTTTCAATATACTTTTCTTTTTATTATACTTTATTCATTATTCACATTTTTAACATTCAATAGGTTTGTAACATATTTTATAGGTTCTGTGTGACATGTACAAAATCAAATCTTGAGAATGTGATAGCCGTTTAGCATAAAATCATGCATATATATAGAACGTCTGAATTTTTTTAAGACAAATTTTGCGAGAATTTTACCTTTGAAGCCCTATATCTAAAATTTGACTTCACTGACCCCTATGTTATATTATGTCAAAATGATACTGAATACATATTTAGGCAATCTGGATTAATCTTAAAAAATTCTTGATATTCAAAAAGTTTTTATTTCAAATCAAATTGTAACTATTATAGAAATTGTCTATTTTAAGTGCAAAAAGGTCACAAAAAATTTAAGCAGCTTTGTACAATTTTTTTTCGTAATTCCTCTATTCAGTGTGACCATTGTGCATAATTAAAAACAATATTTGAAGAAATAAGTTTGCTTAATCAAAAATACTGACAACAAATCCTAGTCAGGATGAAATTGCATTTTAGGTGCAAAAAGGTCAAATTAAATGGGCCATAACTCAGAGGGATGGATTCTGGTCCCCCATTATCTTTGTATTTTTTAAGTTTGTTTTGTCTACAGATTTCAATGATATACTTCTCAAGAAAATCTTGATACAACAACATTGAGGAGTGGGATACCTTAAAAACTGTGATGTCATTCCTTTGCTCCAGCAGTCAAAAATTTTACCTGTGACAGTCCGCTATTAGTGAGTTTTCTAATATCAGACCGTTGCCAGTGGTTACAGTACTGATATCCTTCGAAATCGGGCCGTCTCAGGTAAATCAGTAATGAAATTCAATGGCGGTGTTAAAAGTACGATATAACGTGAAAAATTAACGATCACAACCATACAGGCAATACATGTGGTACTAAATTATCTCATTTCCGCAAAGTCGGGTCAAGTTTAAAGTCAAGTTAAAATAACCTAAGAAGATGTCTATCATATAATACTACCAAGTTAAACTAAAGCTAAACGGATATTGCTTTGTTTGAATTCTTCTTATTCTATTAAAATTTTCAGATATCTTATTAGTCGCCTACCGGTTTTCACCGGAGGGGACTATAGCTTTCCTCTGCGTCCGTCAGTCCGTCTGTCCGTCCGTCCGCCTGTCTGTCTGTCCGTCCGTCCGTCTGTCTGTCCCACTTCAGTTTTCCACACTTTTTTTCTTTATGCGTTTGAGGAATAATATGAAATGTGCTGAAGAGCTTCAAAATGTCAAACTACAGATTAAGTTTACACTTTTGCAGCGTCTGGTTGACATCTTTTCGAGAAATTAATTTTTTATATTCCAATTTTTTAAATGGTCGGGTTCGATATTCTGCATAACAGTACGTTGTTTTCACAACTTCCACAAACTGCAATCGCAACTTCTCGGGCCTTTCCGGCAAGCTAGGAAAAACACCTTCGAATGTATTACCTAGGCGTCCATGACAACCCCCCTTTTTATAAAACTTGATATAAATTCAAAACATTTTAAGATCTGTTGAAATGTGAGTAACACTTCATAAAAGTCAATGATATACCCTAAAATATACCACAGAAGTGACTTACAATGCAGTCTAGCCGATATTTATTTTAATGGGAAGCGACTCCATTTTGTATAAAATTCTAACATCCGGTGATGTTAATACATTCGAGGTGTTTTCCGAGCTTGCCGGAAAGGCCCGAGAAGTTGCGATTGCCACAAACTGGTAGGGGACGTGTATTGATCAGGCACGTAGCATCGGGGGGGGGGGGCACTTTTTCTCGCAGCAACAATTTTTTTTAAATTTACATATAAAAAAATGAATGATAATGGAGTTGCCCCCCCCCCCCCCCCCACTCTTTTGAAAGTAAGTAAAAAATTGATATGAAAATAGGAAATGAGGAGTCAAATTGAAGTTACACCCCCCCCCCTCCACGGATTAGGAATTTCATGATTTGGAGGGAAAAAAATTTTGGCAGGGAAGAAAATTGGAGGTATAGTTTAGTAACTCCTCCCCCTTTCCCCCACGGATTAGGATTTTGAAGATTTTTGAAAACTTTAATTTTCTTTCTTTTTTTTTTTTTTTTGGTTGTCAAGATTTTTTGGTTGGGTCTGGCTTCCCCCCCCCCCCCCCCCCCCCACTTTCAAAAACGATGCTACGTGCCTGTTGCTTATGCAATACTCTCAGAATGCTTGTTTATTTTTCGATTGCTCTTACATTGAAGATTTACTTGTTTCTAAAAATTATGAGAATATAAATTGACAGAAAGGCTACTTTATTGACCATTAATTTAAAAAAGAGAGAAAATACAGATTTTTGTGGGTTTTAGTTATATCTGTGTACAGATAAAATGTTCACCAAAAACTGGCTTGATTGTAAATAGTCTGGAAAATCTTTTTTAGTAAACACGTTCTAAAAGTCAAGTCCCTTTTAATTAATTTTTTTAGATTATGTTTTAGTTTGTTGGTATTCAGTCATTTTGAATAACGATAACTTTTTCGTATGCAAATTTTCTGCGAAAAAAACATAGTTTTAAAATTATACATGATTTCTTTCTCAACCATTTCTATGCCAGGTTGTAAAATTGTCAGGAGAGAAAATATGTTATATGATAAATTCCTTACTTTAGACATTTTTCTTCATAAATATGTTTAATATTTCGTTAAATAGAATCAAGGGAAAACTCTCCCCTTAATAAATTATACATTTAGTTTAGTGAGTTTAGTAATTTGGTTAGTTCGTACACAAATGTATGGATATGGAAATATAAAAAGTCAGTATCTCTCTTATCAAAGAGTTGATGAACTTTAATACTCAGTACTATAGACTTCATGTACATATTTACACATGAATATGATAAAACGCAATTTCATTGAGAGAGTGAATACATGCAGTGTCTTGCTCTGTCTTTCGGACAAGGTATGGGACTTGTTCGTCTCAGGCCACAGTCCGGGGTATGCACCGCTCTCTCCCCCACAGGAGGTTTCCACACAGCGGTATAGGGAGTCATATTACACGACAAGGGATCGTGGGTCTGTCAATTTCATTTTTAAAAGCAGAAAAATTATATGAATATCCCTGCCAGTGTTATAAGAATTTCAACAGAAAGAAAGAAATGTGCATTGAAAACTAGTCATATACCTTAGTTTATATTTTAATGCAAATTTACATATGTTGCAATTTAATCAATTCTGATGCGAATAATAGATATTTTGATGCTTACTAGAAATCATATGCGAATCTTATCCAACTCGTTACAATGCTGTCCATACTCTCTCTCTCTCTCTCTCTCTCTCTCTCTCTCTCTCTCTCTCTCTCTCTCTCTCTCTCAATGAATTACACTCCATAATTTAAAAAAAATAAAATCAAAATGCCATATGCCCCTGGTACAACAGTACATTTAATTCCAAACATATATTACACTTTTTATTAACATAATTACCCTATTTTGTCACTTTCTGTTGTATATATACAGAATACAATGTATGTACAGCTAGTGTAACATCATTCGATGTTTATCAATAGATTGTGTCACCAGAAACTTGTCAAATGAGAGGTCATTTAATTAAGCTTAATTGTTTTCTACGCCGCACCCCGAAGTACATCCCAAACATGCATGTATAAACCTATACATCGGGTCACCGTCTCACAGCAAGGAACCACAGTCTAGATAAGTTGATTGGGGTATTGTAACAAATACACGGCAGTATGGCCGCCAGATAACACAGTAGTCGAGTGGTCGAAGTCCCCCATCTCCTCAGGCAATCAAAGGTCCGCCGTTATCACGAGGATAACTGCCGATCACTGCACAGACATCTCCCGTCCTGTACCGTCACGCCGTCTCACTCCCCCGTACACACTCACACTATGAAGGGGGTACTCGTTTTCCTCACAGCTGCCCTGGGGACTGTTTACCTGACAGGTGCGCAGGAACCCAAGCGATGTGTCGCTCCATCACAGTTTCAGGTAACTTCATCTTTAACGTTTTCGGTCATTTCCTTGAATCTTACTTTTACTCTTCTAAACTTACGATATACCTGTGAAAGTAATTCGCTTAATAAACTTAACTATGGCCTCGCTGTCAGGAAGCTGTAAAAAGCTTAATCTTATATACATGCATATATATAAACTCGCAGCCTCTTTTACCCTATTGTGTCCTTTAAAACCGCCTTAAAATCCCTCGTACTTCAATTTATTTTATCACAAATTACATATGTATAAGCTATAATAGAAGTTCATTGTAAATTTATTTAAGTATATGGAAAATCGTTGGAAATGGACCAATCTACTCTTTACAAAATGTTCCCTGGTCGCCATCTAGGGCGGGGATGTGGGTGGGGGGGGGGGGGGAGGGGATATCTTTCTCACAGTAGTCTTTGTGGTTTAGAGGTTTGTAACATTATAAGAATTCGTTTCAGTTGTGTATTTTGACTACCCCAGGTTGGGATAACCCACATATCGAATTAATAAATCAAATTCAAAGAGATTTCATCACAGGACTCCCAAATATTTGGTTGCTTAAAGAAAGGGAAAGTTGAGTTTTTTTCTTTTTAACCTTTTAGTTGGCCCCGCAAAAGGAAACAACTTCTGCAAAGTGTGAATTAGACAATTGAGAAGGCGTTTATAACCCATTCAATGAGACGCCACCGTATACTGTATAAGTAATTTCATTCTGTGATGAAACATCTCATTTGAAGGGAAATGGTTGTCAATTACTGCAAAACAACATTTATAGTTTTTCAAGCTGGCGCGCATTTTCAATTTAGATACTAAAACGGTAAAACCATCCAGTCATGAAAAGTCAAATAGACTAAAACCATTATATACTGATTTACTGAAATAACAATTCAGTAAAATGAACCATGTTTGTAATTCTGGAACAACAGACAAATATTATCAATCTAGTTGGTAGTCGTTTAATCTATCAATATTGTAATCACAATAAACTGTAACCGTCAGTGGTGAATATAAACTCAGTAAATAGCAATACCATCTATTACAGCAATAATAGTCCTGCTTCTATTGAAGCTATCTAGTCAGAAGTCGGTAAATATCAACAGTACATGTTTCTATTGCTTCTATTGACGTCATCTAATGAGTGAGTAGCCATTAGATCTAATAGAAATAATATCCTTGCTTTTATTGACGTCATCTAGTAATCAGTAAATAGCAAATCGTTCTTGCTTTTATAGAGGTCGTCTAGTAAGAAGGCTTTAAATAACAATAATATTCTTGCTTCTATTGAGATCATCTTGTCAGAGGTCAGTAAATTTATAGCTAAATACTCTCGCTTCTATTGAGGTTATCTAGTTCGTATAGTCAGTTAATAGCAAAAATATTCTTACTTTTATTGACGTCATCCAGTTAGTAGTCAATAAATAGCAAAAACATGTTTGCCTCTATTGACATCATCTAGTTAGAAGTCAGTATATAGCAATAATATTATTCTTCCATTGACATCATCTAGTTAGAAGTCAGTATATAGCAATAATATTATTGCTTCCATTGACATCATCTAGTTAGAAGTCAGTATATAGCAATAATATTATTGCTTCCATTGACATCATCTAGTTAGAAGTCAGTATATAGCAATAATATTATTCTTCCATTGACATCATCTAGTTAGAAGTCAGTATATAGCAATAATATTATTGCTTCCATTGACATCATCTAGTTAGAAGTCAGTATATAGCAATAATATTATTGCTTCCATTGACATCATCTAGTTAGAAGTCAGTATATAGCAATAATATTATTGCTTCCATTGACATCATCTAGTTAGAAGTCAGTATATAGCAATAATATTATTGCTTCCATTGACATCATCTAGTTAGAAGTCAGTATATAGCAATAATATTAATGCTTCCATTGACATCATCTAGTTAGAAGTCAGTATATAGCAATAATATTATTGCTTCCATTGACATCATCTAGTTAGAAGTCAGTATATAGCAATAATATTAATGCTTCCATTGACATCATCTAGTTAGAAGTCAGTATATAGCAATAATATTATTGCTTCCATTGACATCATCTAGTTAGAAGTCAGTATATAGCAATAATATTATTGCTTCCATTGACATCATCCAGTAAACGATATTCTTGCTTCCATTGACATCATCCATTTTGTATTCAGTAAACAGCATGACATAGCAATGATATCCTTGATTCTGTTAATGGACATCCTTCAGTTAGTAGTCAGTAGTCGATACAATGACCGTGATTATATTGATGGTCCAGAGTCGTCCAGTTAGAAGTCAGTAAATTGTAATACATTTTTTTTCATTTCACGGCTAGAATCAACAATATAGTCAGAAAATGGCATGCGCGGATCATTGGGCAGGGAGTCAGGTCAGGTTCGGACTCCCTACCGAAATTACGTATATATTACGTAAAATATGTCCCGGTGTTATATAGTGCCTTTTCCCCCTAGCCATCTTTCCCCCCGGAAAAATGGCTATATAGCAGTTCTTCCCCCCGGAAAAATGGCTATATAGCAGTTTTTCCCCCACGGAAAGCTGACTATATAGTGGGCTTTCCCCCTTTTTATAGCCAGATTACCCCCACGGAAAACCTACTATATAGTGGATTTTCCCCCATTTTTACTTTCCGGCCATGTTTATTGCGGACCACTCGTGACAATAATTTGCAATAACTGATATGATATTAATTTCTCACAAAAAAGGATAATTATGGCATTTAATAAAATACATAGAATAAAATACAGGGTTTTTCAACCCCAAATATGAACTAAGGCATGCGCCTTCATAACATGCATGTGTCATCATCGTTTATTTCTCCTGTTCTCACCCCTTTTTGGAACACCTTTTACACGGATTTCGGAATACCGTTATCTCAAGCTGGGTTTACAGAAAATTCAAATCTTTAGGAGATTAAATTATTTATTATGTGAATTCTCAATACAAATTTGTTTGACAGTTTGCATAGATAAAAACGATATACATTGGGTACACATATATGCAAGTGTTATATAATGTAGGAACTTCCGATTATCCTTATTCATGTAATGCAATTTCGAAATTTCATTCCAAAATGCACTTTAAGTACACTGGGAAAAAATTCCGCGGAAAATTTGTGCCCGCGTTCATAGCGTAAATTAATACCACGCGGACAAAAGTACGTCTACAGTACCTCGAATCTTTTTCATCTAATCGATGCTTATCCACAGGTTATGAACACGCGAGAACATATTTGAGTGAAAATACGCTGGTTTGGAAATTTAATTTTCCAATGTATTACCATCAATGTATAAGCTTCTCGCCAATCTTGACTTAATTTTGTAGAGGAAGGGAATAAAAAGTGGAAATGTATTACTCCCTTCGTCCAAAAGGTTATCAATTTTAAATTAATACCGTTAGAATTGACGATCTTAAAAACAAATATATATTTCTTATGCTAAATATCAAACGGGAGACAGGATGCAATGATTGATGAGAAACTGAAATGTTTTAGTTTTACTTTGATTGATGGGGTTCTAAATCATGGGTAAGGGGTATTTTAATTATGTATTAAAAGCATATGTGAAGTTAGTGTTTACCATTTCGTTTTAAAGTTACGCATATTCATATTTTTAAGCACATTTCTACGAAACGCGAGATATTATGATTTAAACATTTTAAAAAACAATGAAATGTCTTCACAACCAGAACAATGTCGGTATCTTTGCTGGTTACTTTGGAAAATGTGAAATGGATCTTGAACTAACTTTATGTTTATATTGTCACTCACTATTTGCTAATTTTTCCACTTTTAAGTTTGCAACGTGATTTATAAATATACAATTTTGAAAACGATGCCATATAAATCAAGATGTACGATTCCATTACCTAAAAATTTATACTATTTGATTCATATTTTTGCAATAAAGATTTACTTGTGTACCATATTATTTCTTCGAACAATTAAACAAGGGTAATTAAAAATACAAAACAAAAAACCCCTCCAAAAACAACCAACACATATATTGTGATGAGCTGACTTTTTTTAAAATATAAGCTTGTTTTTCTAATCAACTAACAAGTAAAAAAGTCGTATATGCGCTTAGGTTGGTTATTTATTTTTGATTTTCGGTTTCTCCTTTTATGAATAAACGTTCATTGATTTATTTATCTAATTATCTATTATATCATTAGTCATCTTATGAATTGATTAAATGTTTTGAAGAATAAAGAATTTTACCCGCGTACCTTTTTAAAAAATTTGTTTGTAAAATTAAAAAAAAAAAGCAGCAGAATTAAAGTAATTTTCAATCATTTTGATAAAGAAATATATGAGTGGTTGGGTATTTTTAAATGATGGTTTTACTTTTAAATGACCGTAAAAATATGTTCATGTGGTCATCTATAGTTTTTGAGATATGGGGCCCTAAAAATACATATTCTTTATCATTGGATTTCAAACATCGGGCTCGAAAACAACAAAGGCTCCTACCCTGCATGGGGGCTTAAATTTTCGGTGTCATCTTCTAGTGGTATACCACTATCACTGTGAAAATATGGTTAATTGGTCATCTCTAGAATTTGAGATTCGGGTCACCACTCATAGAACACTATTCAATCATTATAATGGGGTTTTAAACATCGGGCCCTGAAACATTAAGGGTCCCTATCCTGAGGGCTGAAATTTTCAAAGTCATCTTCAAGTGGTAAACCTTTGCCACTATAAAAATATGGTGATATGGTCATCTCTAGTTTATGAGACATTGGACCCTAAAGAATATGCACTATAAATATTATAATAGGATTTTAAAAATCGGGCTCTGAAACATCGGAAACAAAATTTCTCTAAAACAGAGGTTTAGCCTGGATGAAATTTTCACAAACAGACAAACAGTCTGATAGATTTATCAAGAAATTCTTAAAACATTCTCGTTTAATACAATTTCAGAACACAGAATTATGAATTTAAGTGTTTAACTTGTAAAAAATTTTTCAATAAATTACCTAAAATAAGTTCTATGTGTAATTCCATTACACACATGTTCAACTTTCAGCATCGTCTATAAAGATAATAAATCGGCAAAACGAAACTTAACCTGTACAGATGAATGCAGATATACATGTATGCAACATGGGAGTGTAGAAACATTTATTTTAATCCTTACTGGATTTCCATAAATATTTTTTTATAAAATCTGAACCAAAAACGTGCGGGAGAAACCCTACTATGGGGGAAAAGCTACTATATAGTAGCTTTTACCCCCGGGGGGAAAGGCTACTATATAGTAGGTTTTCCGGGGGGAAAGCTACTATGGGGGAAAAACTGCTATACAACACCGGACCCACTCTCTCCCCATCAGACATAAATATCCCTCGAACACCCCCCCCCCCGGATAAATTATCTGAACAGTTTATGAACAGTATTAATGTTTTATTGACAGACAAGACTTGTCAAATTTAAAGTCGTCGGCAATAGTATACTATTCCATGATTTCTTTAACAGGCTAGAGTCGTTCAGCTGGATTACGTAGAGAACAGAGTAAACCGATTCATGTTTAACTACGATGCTGTAAACAAACGTGAAGCGATCTTCGAGGAACTGAGCGAGTTTACACCGGGAAGACGGTAATGTATACAATAAACACTGCATCCAGATGCAAGATGGACGTGGCCATTTATACACTCAACAAAACTTCTAAGTGTTCACCCAGTTTAATGTTTTTTCCTAAATAAATAAGCACATTTATTTGTCTTGTCGTCGAGTGACTGATTAACACTTAACTATCAAATACTTAAGAATGATGTCCTTGACCCCTGATTGCAACCAGAGACCTTGACCTTTGCTAAATATCACAAACACTTCCGGTTAGGTTGAATTTCGCTCAGAGCTTTTGGTTTGCGCTAAGTTGCCGATGGAAATGGGTGAAAAAAAAAGATATCAAAATGACGTTTCCTCTCGATTGCTTATTATTTAAACAATGTCGAGTACAAAAAAGACAGCAAACGTACAGTGTTTTTCTTTTTTAACTATCACCAAAGACTAATTTCAATCACTAAAAATATATTGTCAATCATATTAAGCATGCGCAGAAAAATACTAATTTACTGTTTTGACGTTTCGTCACAGATAATTGATTTCAATCGCTGTTGTCTTACTTTATCTGCGCTATTGATGAAAAGAAGTATCGGTTACTAAATGTTGAAAATTTCATATTATTTTATTTCGTAATTTTCAAATTATTCTATTTTTGGGTGAACACTTCAAAGTTTTGTTGAGTGTAGACTTTTTTAATCCCTTTGAGATGTAGAGCTCTATATAAGGACATAGAAAACTCTCAAATCTTAAAATTAAACTATTTTGATTTTTTACTTAGTCATAGTGTAAATTATGGCCAAAGTTTTATTGGCTTGCAAGACTCCTTATATTGTGAAAATGTCAAATATAACCTCTAGCGTTTCCATTTTCAGATTTTACGAGTACCTTGTGCTAGCCAATGAGGGGGTAGAATACAAGGTGGACCTAAGGACTCGGAACTGTACCAAGGCCCCAGCCCGGCCCTGGAGGGACATCGAAATCCCGCCAAACGCCACGTTTGTGGACGAGTACACGATGGGAGGCCCCGGGGAGAACATTGTCCTCCAACAGTGGTCAGACGCCTCCCCCCTTCGGCACAGTGAGCAATGATTATTTGAATAGCTGACGATTACAATTATACATGCGTCTTATACCTCATCCATACGTCATGATTTGCATACATCAGTATACTTTATACATATGTAAATTTACTTACGTGTGCAATTTTTGTCGCATGGATTTGCTCATCATATGCAAATTTTGCACAGTTGAGTAAATCTGCACCTAATCAGGACTATGTGCAAATTAAATTTTGCATATATTGAATTCTGTAGCAATATCAAAGAGGTTTCCAGTCCTCCTACATTCCGCTGAAGACACTATAAAAAGATAGCAATGGCTACCTCTTTCTTAACATGCAACGTGTTCGGGCCGGGGCTGTAGCCAAACATTTTCCAACTTTTCACAAAATTTTAAGAAATTTTTCTTCTTTTTTAAAAAAAAATCCACATACTACCGCGGTAAGTTTCGTATTTACAGACATAAAGTACGATTCTGTCCTATCAACCAGTGGGTTGGACCTATATAATAGTTTCTTTGATTCGGAAATATCCAAAATCTAGTCCTATACCCAACTATTTTAGTAAGAAAATACCCCTTTTCGTCTGAATTGCGAAGCGGTCCATCTTCGTATTTTGAATATCATTTTGAGGATTCACTTACAGTACACAAATCATCTGAACGCTTAGCAAATTAAAATTTTACTTCTGAAAGTAACTCATGTGTAAATTTGCATACATTAGCAAATTTCCGTCGTATGAATGTTGTATATGAGGTTTTAGGTAAAATTTGCTATAAACATGTGGATGATCTATAACTATGGGCTTTTCTTTTATTTATAGACGCTCGACGCTACATATCCTTCACGCTCAATAATTGTTATTTATCAAGCGAGGACATCCTGCTAGGCGGCGCCAATGTCACCGATTCAATCTCTAACCGATTCTACAACTTGGTCGAGGGTATTCCGAATCCAAATGTTTTCGTCGTCCCTCCTTCCTGTCAACAGACGAAGTACCACCAGACTGAGCCATTCACACTGTGGCCCTGAAACGGAGTTAAAGAACTACAAAACAGCGCGATTAACTCCTTGCACGTGTAATTAATTACTAGTACACGCTTAAGATATCAAAGCAACTCGCCTTTGAAAGGGTAAACTGTAAAGAATACTTGGAAAAAACGTCGTCATATAATAATGTTTATTTCACTACATTATAATCAAATTGTGCACCGATATATTTATTATATTTATCAGAGGGTGCAGTAGTTGGAAACATACTGAGCACCCCTGTAGCCTGGGCTTAGTGCAATAAATAGTCCTATATGTAAGTGTAGGAGCTTGTTCACGCTTACATGTGATATGAACGTGAGGTGCCAAATGTCTGTGAGCAATCAAACGTCGATGTGAGGTGGTCTGTTGACAGAGATTGGCAGAGAGAGAGAGAGAGAGAGAGAGAGAGAGAGAGAGAGAGAGAGAGAGAGAGAGAGAGATGGATAGAGAGAGAGAGAGATATGGGGAGAGAGCGCTAGTTAAATGTGAGTACAGCATGTGAAAGTGTTTACTTAATTGTACCTGAAATACTCTCAATTGTATACAACTCGACACCATTTATAAATCAATTGCACCAAAAATGAATTTGTTGTCATTATGCGCCGAGTTTCCTTGGAAAGTCGACTTTCTTTTATAGAAAGAGTATTATTTGTTCTAGACAATCACGTGTCATGCAATAAAACCTCATATTTCGCTGTCATCGTCGTGTTCTCATCATATCCCATCCCTCGAATTTTCATTCCATGCTTATGAAAAATCCTGTGGATGAGCATACGATGTAATTAAATGATTATCTCTATTAAAAATTTCTAAATTGTCTACAGTGTATTAAAAATTCTAAATTATCACCTGTCGTTTGGTATAATTAACAATGTATTGCATGATTGTGAGGAAAATGTGAAGATTTGTTCCCCAGGAAAAATCATATTTCCCTCGGGCGTTGCCCTCAAGAAATATGAATTTTCATGGGGGAATAAATCTTCATATTTCCCTCACAATCAATTAAATGCATAAAGTGAGCCTATATGCTCTCTATTTTTGTCATTGTATAATATAACTGACTTTACATGAACGAAAGGATGAAGATGACCCACCAAACATTAGAATCATTTTATAAAATTGCACACTAAACAAAAATATTAGGTATTTTAAAAATTCCGAGCTTTGGATCGCTGAAGATTCGATTATATATACCGGTGTACCTTAAAATATTTTAAAACATGAAACGAAATCAAAAGGCATCTGTACCATCTTATTCGCCTATATTCCTTGAGGACTTCAAAATACATATTTGTTTTCGTGTGTTCAAGGAGCAAAGTGACAATGGATACACAAAACATACTGACACAAAATTGAAAAATATGTATTCTTTTTACAAACACGTGAGGTTAATATCTGTAGCATCCCTAGTGTCCAACATATTTTCTCTCTCTCTCTAAAATTGGCCATTCTTTTGTTCGTCCGACACAATATTAGAATTTTTGACTTCTCAACATTTCACAATATCATGTCTTTTCTATTTGACATGATATTTTTGAATTTTTAAACAAATTTTTTCTTCAACAGTCAATCATTTTATGTATGTTCAACATTTAGTCACCACCACCACCCCCTTCTTTTTTTTCTAATGCACAACAAAAACTATGGGTTATACACAAGCGCCTGGCGTTAAAAATATTTTTGTTAATAATAAGATTATCCCCAGTATGCTATAATAACAACATTTTACCGTCAAATACATTCAAGGCCTGAAAACATTAACGCAGTCAGATATTTGCGAAAGTGTATACATGTAGTAGGTCTAAGACTTACCACGTCATGCATTGGAAAAAACAAATTATATTTTTTTTTTAACTGTGTAACTTTTCCCATGACTTCCTAGCTTAAACAATATTCTTTTTCAGACAATTAATTTACATATTTTTACGACAAGCGAGATACCTCCTTTGGATAAGTCAAATAAAGACATAACCTCAGTTCTTCACAAATACTCCCTAGAAGAGTATATATCTAACTTCTTACTGGAGACTGGTATTTTTCCAAACAAAATTGCATGGAATTTCAAAAAAGTCTTAAAGTCTGAAATCTTTCGTTACGAAAGGTCATTAATGGACCAATCTGTTATCAAACACCTCATATACATGATTCGGACTTTACGACATTATTATCCATAATTGAACAGGCTTACCAAGAAAACTCTGACAGTTAACCCAGCAAAAAATATAAGCACCTGCCTAAATGCAGCAATCAGCTCGGCCGACATGTCAATCCTTATAACAAAATAATCCGTTGGACTATCCCTTCACTTCTAACGAAATCGGACAGAGCAATGTTAAACTAAAAACAAAAATTCTGCAGGTAATGATTTGATTCTAAGTGAATTTATCAAAACAAGTAGTGATGTTCTATTACCAGTTTTAACAAAAGTATTTAATATCATACTAAATAATGGCAAAATGCCTGAATCTTGGAACTTATCAGTGATCACATCCTTGTACAAAAGTGGAGATCCTAATGACACAAATAACTACAGAGGATTAAGTGTCACTAGTTTGGGGAAACTTTTCACAAGTATTTTTCAACTATCTAGAAAATAATAATTTATTAAGTCAGTATTTTCATACTCAAAACTTTGGTCAATAAATACTTGGGTAAAAAGAAAGACAACTTGTATGCATGTTATATTGACTTCTCAAAAGCATTTGATACTGTATGGAGGTATGCACTCATGTATTAGAAAGGTATCGGTGGCAACTCTTATAAACTTTTATGTGATGTGTACTCTAACACAAAGTATTCATGTAAAAATATAACAACGTTGAGTGAACCATTCAGAGCCAATCGCGGAGTTAAACAAGGAGACAATGTAAGTCCTACTCTGTTTAATTTATATGTTGATGACATTTTAGAATACGTGCATAGTTCAGATACTTTACCAGCATATTTAGATTCAATGCCTGTTAATCACATGTTTTTTGCTGATGACTTAATTAGTTTTAATTTTTGAATCTCCATCTGGGATCCAACATTGTCTAAATTCTTTGTAAAAATATTGTACTGATTGGCAGTTACAATATGGATAAAACCAATGCAATGATTTTCTCCAGAAAAGCAACAGTGAAAGACATGTATAGTTTTTATTATAAGCATAATATTGTACCTATAACAGATCAATATAAATACTTAGGACTAGTGTTTTCATCAAATGGAAAGCTTAAGTTTGCCTCTGAACAATTTACTTTCAGAACGAGCTAAAAAGGCATATTATGCACTAAAATCAAGTATACCTGGAAATAATAACCTTTCAGTTCAAGTGTAACTTAAACTATACCATTCAATGATTGTACCAATTATAACATATGGATCTGAAATATGGATCTCAGACTATAAACGAGATATAAAATCTTCAGAATGTTTTCCATTTGAAAAAATTCAAAATCATATATTCAAAGATATTCTAGGTGTACATTGAAAAGCATCAAATTTAGCAGTCAATATTGAACTAGGTCCTTATCAACTTTACTATTTATGTTATGAAAACATGTTTAAATACTATTTCAGACTAAGAAATATGGAATCAAATTGGTAGTCGAAAATAAAATACATTTAGTACTTTACTGTCCTATGTATGACAATCTTCGATTTCATTATTGTGATATTTTCAATGATAAATTATACTGTGGTATTGATCCTATGTAAGAAATTGTTTTAAAGTGATTATAATACTACAAAACGTCTATGTATCTACTTAGATAAATGCTTTATGCAGAAAAAGCAGTTCCAGGGACAATGAAGTATTGTATAATACTGTCTTGCATGCTATAGCCTTTATTTTATGATATTGTCTGTTGAAAAGTATTTATTGATTTTGCCAACAAAATTCCGTGAGAAATATTGTAATTTTAGCACTGGCAATGCTAAATTACCTATTGAGATAGGTAGATGGTTTAATATTCCTAGAGAAAACAGAATTTGTAAATTATGTCCCTGCAATGAAATTGGAGATGAATTTCACTACCTTTTCAAATGTACTGATGTATATATATCCAATTCAAGGGTTATATGATTACCAAATTATTTCATAACAATCGAAATGTTGTAAAATTTGAAACACTGTTGAATGTCATACCAACTTACCCATGTTACCAATATTTGTAAACTGTTAGATACCATATTTGAGAGAGTTAGCTCTCTTGGTTAAATTATATCTGTTATCCCTTCATCGTTCATGTACCAATGATTCTCATCTATTATATATATTGTAGTTTGTACATACTGTACATACGTATTTTCTTCAATTCAATTCAATTCAATTCTTTATTCGCTCAAGACCAGTTCACTGGTATTTGAGGTTCAAAATCAGTATATACAAATGTACACGAATACAGTCAAGGATCACATGTACAGTAGAAGTAATAATGACAAAAAAAAAGTTAAAATCACAATACAATAGGTTGTTAAAGTTGGTTTCTGGAAGAACAGACTTTGAAAATTTTCTTAATAAATATTGACAAGTTTTTTAGTTTTTCTACATTAAAAGTATTCATGAGCTCGTTAAATTTTATAATATTTGGGTTTTCATAATATCTCTTGGGTAAAAACATTTTTCTGTCGTTTACAAAATATGTACATTCTAAAATATAATGAAATTCATCCCCAATACTATTAGAATCACACATTGTACATTTTCTTAAATGTTTTTCAATATTATGCCATCTACCTGTTTCAATGGGGAATCGATGATTACATGTTCGTAATTTTGTAAACGTGATCCGTAGATCTGTAGGTAAAATCAACAAGTACTTTTCTAAATTGAGATTTGTTTTAAAAATTCTATAATTAATACATTTCGATGAGTTATCTACAATACTTCTCCAATCTTGTACAAATTGATTTTGTAATATTTCTTTAACTGTTGACTTAAGCCAGTTATAACTACATATTGTTTGATTTTCCCATATATATGACAACCCGCACGAGTTGAGTAAATCACGTATACATTTTATCCATGGATGTATAAAAGATCCATTTTTGTAACATCTATAAAAATAACAATAGATTACATTAGTGAGTTTACAATCGTGGGCTGTCAAAACTTTTGCCCAGTACATTATCATTTTAATTTTAACAAAGAGTGACAATGGATACCTTCCAGTTTCTCCATACACCATACAATTTGGAGTACTAGATTTAAGATTAAGAATAAATTTCAAAAATTTTAAATGTACCTTTTCAATAATATCTAAATTTTCGTAACCCCACACTTCGCACGAGTAAAGTAAAATTGGGTTAATGACCTTGCCTTCTCTACACTGTAAATTCAGTTATGAGAATAAAGTTCATTGCCATGTCATTTGATTCATTTTGAATGTATGCCAACATGGTGATGTCAATAAACCAATGAATTGAATTAATTGTTTTGATGACCGTACTATAAATTACGGCCATCGGCTTTCCTACAGTAATTGTAAGTGTTATCGCCTTTCCTACAGTAATTGTAAGTGTTATCGCCTTTCCTACAGTAATTGTAAGTGTTATCGCCTTTCCTACAGTAATTGTAAGTGTTCGATTATTAAACAACAAGGATCGGGTCTGGAGTGATCTAATTAATTTTGATCTGGGCATTTGTGCCGAACTTTGCACCCTTGACGAACGTATACTCTTATGTGGAAAATATACTTTTTTTCCAAACTACAGAAGAATTACATAATATGCAGCAGATCTGTGTATGCATACGTTTTCTTTACTATCGTTGCTGTAAATACATTTTTCTCTCGTAACCATTATATTAAATTTAAGGTGCACGTTTGTTTACATATAGATTTTTGTATGTCGCGTTTGTTGCATAATATGAATATTTGATATTATTGTTACATGATATTTTTCTCTTTCATAGCAGCACGATATAAAAAAAAAATGATAATTTTATAGTAAAATTGAATACTTTGTGATTTCGGTGTGGTTAAAAGACAATCATATTCATTTATTTTTTTTTTTTTAGATTGTGCGATTTTCATCTTAGTCAATACATGCAATATAAGGTTGAAAAAATTACTAATCGGTCCTAAATTGAAATCATAACCAATATCGTTCAACACTTTAGTAAACAAGATATTTGACCAAAAAATACTTGATATTATTGAACATCTTTTCCAACAAAAAAAAAAAAAAACATTCGTCACGTATCATCCTTTTGGAAAGGGGGGGCGGGGGCCAAATTCATCCAAAAAATCTTGACAAACAGAAGCAAACAAAAATTAAATTAAAAAAAATTCGAATTCCGAAATCATGAAAACCCTAAACCTAGGGGAAAAGTGGATGGTACGTAGTATTCCTCTACCTCCAATTTCACACTTGATTTTCTTATTTCTTTCCATTTCATATTTTCCAAAGAAGGGGGGGGGGTCCACTATAATTCAATTTTATATATTAAATTTAAGAAAAATATCTGCCCAACTGATGCTACGTGCCTTCTTTTGTATGAATATTATTCATTGATTATGACCAAAAATTTATAAAATAAGCTACAATATATAATACTTAAATAACTGCTTAATCTACGAGCACTGGAATAGCACACTTGTATTTGTTTGTTATGAAATGTTATCCTAGAAGATGCCGCAGAAATTCGCATTTTAACTAAGGGACTTGGAAACGATTTGAGATCAAAAAATTTATTTTTAATGTATAAAATGGTTAACTGGTGCATTTTAAATGATTGACCAAAATATTGAATGTTAAAGTCAAGTTACAATATAAGCGAGATACAGAGGTAAGAATTGGTTGTTATGTAAACAAAGCTCGAGTCTTATAGTTGTTTACAAAAATGTAATGTATAGAATAATCATTTCGTATACAAAATGACATGTAAAAAACAATTTAAGCTTATTCAATATATTCATAAATACTATTATCAACAAAAGAAAGATAAACTTGATTGAAACTTTCACCAATACAACATATATGTAAACAAGAGGCCCATGGGCCACATCGCTCACCTGAGGAACAATAGGTATGATAAAGTCAGCTTAATGGAGTCATAATACAATCTGGACAATGTACATTAATACATGTAGATCCTGTATAAATAAAATCCATTTTTCCCCCTTGGAACTCGGATAGCCCTGATTGCTGAAAATATTTACAAGAGCAGACTTTAATCACCGCTCCTGCACATATATAGGGACTCAACGTTATGCAGGCAGGGATGACCGCACACCTACGCAACTCAACAGGTACCAACGTTAATGCAAGCAGAGTTAACGCAAGCAGGGATGACCTCACACTTGCGCCAACAGCTCAACCTAACGCAGGGAGTGCCGCACACTTGCACTAGAAAGGCCAGAACACCAGCAGGGATGACCATACACTAGTGCTCCGCCGCAACCACCACCAATACAAGCAGGTATGACCGCACACTTGTATCAATGCGATACAGGGCAGAAATGACCCCACATTCTGTATCGTTGGTTAGAAAAACACGAATATTAGAAAGTGCAGGGATGTCAACACCCTCAATCTCTCCGTACCTGTGCAAGTTTAACCCCAAACAGCCACTCGTTGCAATGCAATAGACACTGTCCCTATATATGTGCCAGCCTAAAATAATTCATAGTATCTAAAAATTGGAAATCAAAAATAAACAAACTAATCCAGCCTAACCCAAAACTACTTATGCAGAACAACTTATATACATTGAATATTTATTATTGTATAAAAATAATCATCACATTAATTGGTTAACAGTGGATGCATTAATTAAAATAATCAAGAATCAATAAATCAAGGGCAATAACCCAAAACAGTAATACAAAATGATTCTACTGAAAAAATAGCTGCCTGCTTCAATTTTATAGTCATATCACATGTTGAGTATTGCAGTTCTCAAAAAGATCCTTTACAATTGTTTATATATGGGATATTTAGCTACATCAAACTCTGAACCTTCTTGTGAGGCCGAAGAATTGTCCTGGAGCCAAAGTCTTAACAATTAAAAAGAATCATCTTGCTGATTAGTTTCTGAGAAGAAGATTTTTAAAGATTTACTCTTTATTCCTATGTAAAACTTTAACACCCCCCCCCCATGTGGCCTCACCCTACCCCCAGGGGTCATGATTTTCACAACTTTGAATCTACACTACCTGAGGATACTTCCCACAAGTTTCAGCTTTCCTGGCTAATTAGTTTCTGAGAAGAAGATTTTTAAAGATTTACTCTATATATTCCTATGTAAAATTTTAACACCCCCCCCCCCAATGTGGCCTCACCCTACCCCCAGGGATCATGATTTTCACAACTTTGAATCTACACTACCTGAGGATGCTTCCACACAAGTTTCAGCATTCCTGGCTGATTAGTTACTGAGAAGAAGATTTTTAAAGATTTACTCTATATATTCCTATGTAAAACTTCGACCCCCCATTGTGGCCCCAACCTAACCCCAGGGGTTATGATTTTCACAACTTTGAATCTACACTACCTGAGGATGCTTCCACACAAGTTTCAGCTTTCCTGGCTGATTAGTTTCTGAGAAGAAGATTTTTAAAGATTTATTCTATATATTCCTATGTAAAACTTCGACCCCCCATTGTGGCCCCACCCTACCCCTGGGGGTCATGATTTTCACAACTTTGAATCTACACTACCTGGGGATGCTTCCACACAAGTTTCAGCTTTCCTGGCTGATTAGTTTCTGAGAAGAAGATTTTTAAAGATTTATTCTATATATTCCTATGTAAAACTTCGACCCCCCCCCCCCCATTGTGGCCCCACCCTACCCCTGGGGGTCATGATTTTCACAACTTTGAATCTACACTACCTGAGGATGCTTCCACACAAGTTTCAGCTTTCCTGGCTGTTTAGTTTCTGAGAAGAAGATTTTTAAAGATTTACTCTATATATTCCTATGTAAAACTTCGACCCCCATTGTGGCCCCAACCTAACCCCAGGGGTTATGATTTTCACAACTTTGAATCTACACTACCTGAGGATGCTTCCACACAAGTTTCAGCTTTCCTGGCTGATTAGTTTCTGAGAAGAAGATTTTTAAAGATTTATTCTATATATTCCTTTGTAAAACTTCGACCCCCCCCCCATTGTGGCCCCACCCTACCCCCGGGGGTCATGATTTTCACAACTTTGAATCTACACTACCTGAGGATGCTTCCACACAAGTTTCAGCTTTCCTGGCTGATTAGTTTCTGAGAAGAAGATTTTTAAAGATTTACTCTATATATTCCTATGTAAAACTTCGACCCCCCATTGTGGCCCCAACCTAACCCCAGGGGTTATGATTTTCACAACTTTGAATCTACACTACCTGAGGATGCTTCCACACAAGTTTCAGCTTTCCTGGCTGTTTAGTTTCTGAGAAGAAGATTTTTAAAGATTTACTCTATATATTCCTATGTAAAACTTCGACCCCCCATTGTGGCCCCACCCTACCCCCGGGGGTCATGAATTTCACAACTTTGAATCTACACTACCTGAGGATGCTTCCACACAAGTTTCAGCTTTCCTGGCTGTTTAGTTTCTGAGAAGAAGATTTTTAAAGATTTACTCTATATATTCCTATGTAAAACTTCGACCCCCCATTGTGGCCCCACCCTACCCCTGGGGGTCATGAATTTCACAACTTTGAATCTACACTACCTGAGGATGCTTCCACACAAGTTTCAGCTTTCCTGGCTTTCTGGTTCTTGAGAAGAAGATTTTTGAAAATTTCTCGAAATTTTTCATTAATTTCTAATTATCTCCCCTTGAAAACGGGTGTGGCCCTTAATTTTCACAACTTTGAATCCCCTTTGCCTAAGGATGATTTGTGCCAAGTTTGGTTGAAATTGGCCAAGTAGTTCTTTAGAAGATGTTGAAAATGTGAAAAGTTTACGGACAGACAGACGGACAGACGGACAGACGGACGACAGACAAAATGTGATCAGAATAGCTCACTTGAGCTTTCAGCTCAGGTGAGCTAAAAATGACAATATTCGAGCTTTGTTTACAAAACAAAGAATTGTAAACTCTGTATCTCGCTTATAACTTGATGTTTTACTTTCAAATTTTGACATAGCATTATAAACTTCTATATTTATCAGTATAAACATTAAAAATGGAAACATAAAATTGGAAAATTTTAAGTCAAATCGTGTCCAAGTCCCTTTAAAACTACTCAACCTCCCTTAGTGGACTAAAACACTGAGAATCACTTAATTCAACGATATGTAATAGTCTGTGTAAGACGGGAATGTGGGAGAAGGGGGTGTATTAGCTCCCGTTCGTCATTACAGAGAGTGGATAATTCCGAGGGTATTCCGAATGTCGTGATTTGCTTCAACGACGCCATTTTAGCAAAAACAACTAGCGTTTCAATCGGACGAGCTCAAAGTACAATGGTGATTCTCGGAAGAGGAAGTAAATAAAAGATCGTTGGTATGTAAAACCAGGGGTACTTTCGTTTTAGTTTCAGCGAAATAGATCGGACGGTCTCGACGTGAGAGCGCTCAGCATTGTCTGTTGTCGTTATGGAAATAAATTGAATGTTGTTTTTGCCCCGAATCATTTTGCTTTGTCAAAAGTTAGACCTTTGAACACGTGGTTACTCGAATTAAGTTTGAATTATTTTTTAGAGTAGAGAATAGATCATAATTGGAAATGAAAACGGCATTTGCAACTCGGTGGTTTAAAGGTCACTGACCGTTACCTAATCAGTCAATCCAGGCACATGCTTAATGCTCGTCAGTTATCGTGCTCTCTCCGGCTCCCCCCCCCCCCCCCCCCCCCCCCCAAAGAGTCAGTCAAACGCAACAGAGTTAAATAAAAGACACCCCTTACCCCTTATACCAGTAACAATAACTGTTTCTAGTTGTGGATGCAGGATTTATGTATATTTTAGCCTAACTATGTTGCCTTTTATGAAAAAAGAATTCAGACTTCTGTGTATTTTCATAAATTTCTGTTACAAAATCATAGAAATCTTAAGTCAGTTAAAGAGGGTATTTCAATGAATCTTAAAGAATTTTTTTAATGCTAATTGCACGAGAACAAAGGGCATTGAAGAGGTTTTGTCGAATGTTTGAATAGACTATAGCTAAAGTAGTGCTTCATGGTAACCAGTTCCTGGAGATTCATGCGGTGTTTATAAATATATCTAAAAGATCTATTTTTAGATTTGGGGATTTTCATGTCATCTGATACTCATGTTAAATAAGCATATGGACATTATCGCCAGTAAGTAAAATTGTTTCTCTGTAGTATTCCTGATGATTTTAAACATTTGTTTTAAGATTGGACAACAAATCTTAATTTTATTCTCTTTTGAGAAGTGGACAGGCATAGCATACATCCATGGATACAGGCTATGTCTGTCCACTTCTCAAAAGAAAATAATCTTAATTTATCCAAGAAAGATATATTTTTGAAAATCCATATGCTAACATTGACTAATACAAATGCTAACTAAATATATTATATAATATTGCTTCTTTAATTTCTTCTTTACACCATAAACAAACTAATTGTATTTTTCAAAAGTAATTTATTAATAAGTGTTGTGGAAATAAGATTTTAAAATTCCCTAAAAAATATAAGAAATTTGGATGTGAAATCAGAAAACTCTCTGAATTTACATTTGATTTTCTGATAGCAAGGTTATTTATAATAGACTCTGGTCCAATTGGGATGCGACAGCACAATAGACGTTTATGGAAGGAGTTATCTTTTTATTATTTTGTCTCTCCTTTCTTTAATTTATGAATATCCCTATCATTATTTTTGAGTCATTATTCTGTTGAAACCAGATGATTGGCTTCGACTACATTAATTTAAGGATGTATCAATACAAAACTTACCACAGATAGAATTGTGACTTTTATGAATTGAATGTTAAAAGCACATTTACATCAGTCTCATGGGGAAACTTACATCAGTTGTCATTTTAATTAAATTCACATGACTTTTACTAAAGAGACTTGTGAATCTTTGTACCAAATTTTACCAAATAATATACAATGTAATTAATTTAAGTTCATGTAAAAACTTTGACTGAAAGTTTTTGTGAATGTTCTTTTTATGTGAGACACATATATACATATTGGTCTCTTGTGTTGGCCTCTTTCCAACGTTCCATGTTCAGTATACTGAGCCAAGATGTAGTGTGTACTCACTATGTAGCTGTTTTGGTGGTTTTCCTTTGATTACACTGTGTAATACTTGCCTGTCAGAGGGACAGTCATGTCATATTGTCATGTCTGTTTACAGATTTATCATTATATATTATTTGGAATTTTTTATTTCTTGAATTTATATAATTCCTGTTTATTCTGCATTCTGCTGTTATTAAATGAAATATTATACATTTTATATCAGGACATCCTTTGACATTCCAATTGAGATATGTAGATATAATGTAGATATACTCATGTCTATTTATGATTATAATAAGATGAGTTTCCAAAAATAGTTATCCCTTCCTGTCTGCTTTTTTTGACTAGCAGAAACTTTCTATCTGTATTTAACATGATAAAGTTGAAAATGGGTAAAGGAGGAAGGCAGACATTTTAGTGTGTTGGTAGAATGTTTGACGCAGCTGAAACATGACAGGGCTTGGCCACTGTTAAAAATTTCACAACATCTTGTGATCTTTATTGTTTAGTATTTATCAATTCTGGAGAAGCCTTTATTTTTAAAATTATAAAACCTTGAAATTTGATTACCAAATTGATTGATATGCAATTTGTTAATACTCGTATGACACAGTATTAGTTTCTTTATCTTAATAATAAATATGCAATTATATCTAAAGAGAAGTTTCATACAAAAACAATGACCCATGGTCAGCCATGTTTTAGATGATTTTGCCAACTTTCAATTATTGACCTGAATTATTTACCAATGTTTTGCTTATGATAATCAATGATAAGTTTTAAGACTTTTCAAATCATTCACCTACATATCACTGAATCAATATGAAAGATTGAAATTTAAAACTAATAGAGTAGTTATAAGAATCAGATAGGCTAGCTGGCACATGTTTGAGCATAAACTTTTTAATGGCACTGTCAATCTCTGTGATATAGCAACTGCCAGCTGCATTTGTTGATGTATCCAGGTACTCATTTCTATGAAGGTAACATTACATTACTTATATTCTAAGGAGAACCCACTGTTGGGAATGAATTCTGCCCTGATTTTTTTTTTTTGGCCTTTACCGGTATATGATCTTATCTGTACATTTGATTCAGGGACACAAAAGTTGATTAAAGTATGTGCTCTGTTACAGTGAAAGAGTTATCGCTGAACACGTTGGACGACACCATGTCAGACTCAGATAGTGAAGGGGTCCCTGAACTCGTGGAGTCATCGGATGAGGATGCCACTGTCAACAGTCACTCTGCCAAGCCCTCTAGTAAGTCCAAGTCATAAGTCGCCCGATCAAACGTCGTAGTAAGTCAGTCACAAGTCATCACCCTCATAACTTATGATAGTAAGTCTGTATAATAGAAGATTACATTAACCATTAATAGATAATAAAAATAATCACTCATCAAATTTTATAGTAACTCCAAGTTATTTAAATTAACAAATTAAACTATCACCTTGTAACTTAAAGATTTACAGCATTAAAATTATAAGTTGTTTGTGCCTTGGTCTTGTTGCTCTTGAGCTCAATTTTCACTGCAGGTCATTGAATACTTTGTCAGAGAATAATATTACAGTATTCACATACAATATGACAAATTGCTCATTCCACCGTCCTAATAGCCAACAATATCAGTAATTTTCACTATCTAGCTAACCATTGCTGTGACTTTCTTTATTACCAATTCCACTCTGTTAACCTGTGACTATTTACAGGGGAGTATGCTGATTCGTGGGTTACAAGGAGTGAGCGGTTCCTAGACAGACAGGACGCTCAGGCCCACATCCTGTCCCTGGGGCCCTTCCTGCTGGGCCTCAACAACTTTGTGTCCCAGCCCTGGATCCAGGCGCTCAAAGAGGTCAAACTTTTGGAGGGAAACAGGTCAGTGTACAGAAACTAGCCTGTAGGAGAGACTCAGTTTTATGTTGAGTAAGCACTATAAGCCAGTCAACATAGGAGAAGTTATCTGTAGCTGAAGCTCAGTATTATATAACAGTTTATGTACAGTAAAACACGGTTATAACAAAGTGCCAGGGCAGACAATTTTGCTTCGTTATAAGCGTAATTCATTATAACCATCAAGTTTAAGTTTGATATAGTCATGGGGAACGAAAATCACTTTGCTGTAAGCATGAATTCGTTATAAGCGTGTTTGTTATAACCATGTTTTACTGTAATGAGCATTGTGATATGTGTGAGTGGAGGAGGTTGTGATTTGTATAATGTGTGCATATTTTGTCCCCAGGGAGAGGGAGATTACGGCCCTATCCTGGTCAGAGTTGGAGGCCCTGGACTTAGTGGAACAGGTTTTCTTTGTAATGAAAGCTAAACTGGTGAGTAAACATTCTAAAAAATGACTCAGAATTAATTTTGTAGATCTCTTTACTCAAGATTGTCTTCTGATTAACTCTGCATTCTGTTGGATGTCGAAAGTTGTTGAACATGCTGCAGTTCATGATAAATCTATGATTGAGAATTATTGATTGGGGAATGAAAACTTTGTAGCTTTAAGGTAATACATTTCAGAGGAAGTCTGCTTACATGATTGCCTGTCTGGATTTAGTGGACTGTGTTGAAGAAAAAATGAAGGAGAAAATCCAAGTGGACAACTGCATTAAACTGGCAGAACCTGTGGAACTTATCATCAAGCTGTGGTAAGTGTCAAGTCAGCAGCAACAGAGGGAGTTATAATCTGTAGAGGGGGTTATAATCTGTAGAGGGAGTTATAATCTGTAGAGAGAGTTATAATCTGTAGAGGGAGTTATAATAATCTGTAGAGGGGGTTATAATCTGTAGAGGGGGTTATAATCTGTAGAGGGGGTTATAATCTGTAGAGGGAGTTATAATCTGTAGAGAGAGTTATAATCTGTAGAGGGAGTTATAATCTGTAGAGAGAGTTATAATCTGTAGAGGGGGTTATAATCTGTAGAGGGAGTTATAATCTGTAGAGGGGGTTATAATCTGTAGAGGGGGTTATAATCTGTAGAGGGAGTTATAATCTGTAGAGGGAGTTATAATCTGTAGAGGGGGTTATAATCTGTAGAGGGAGTTATAATCTGTAGAGGGAGTTATAATCTGTAGAGGGAGTTATAATCTGTAGAGGGGGTTATAATCTGTAGAGGGGGTTATAATCTGTAGAGGGGGTTATAATCTGTAGAGGGGGTTATAATCTGTAGAGGGAGTTATAATCTGTAGAGAGAGTTATAATCTGTAGAGGGAGTTATAATCTGTAGAGGGAGTTATAATAATCTGTAGAGGGGGTTATAATCTGTAGAGGGGGTTATAATCTGTAGAGGGGGTTATAATAATCTGTAGAGGGGGTTATAATCCATAGAGGGGGTTATAATCTGTAGAGGGAGTTATAATCTGTAGAGAGAGTTATAATCTGTAGAGGGAGTTATAATAATCTGTAGAGGGGGTTATAATCTGTAGAGGGGGTTATAATCTGTAGAGGGGGTTATAATCTGTAGAGGGGGTTATAATCTGTAGAGGGAGTTATAATCTGTAGAGAGAGTTATAATCTGTAGAGGGAGTTATAATAATCTGTAGAGGGGGTTATAATCTGTAGAGGGAGTTATAATCTGTAGAGGGAGTTATAATAATCTGTAGAGGGGGTTATAATCTGTAGAGGGGGTTATAATCTGTAGAGGGAGTTATAATCTGTAGAGGGGGTTATAATCTGTAGAGGGAGTTATAATCTGTAGAGGGGGTTATAATCTGTAGAGGGAGTTATAATCTGTAGAGGGGGTTATAATCTGTAGAGGGGGTTATAATCTGTAGAGGGAGTTATAATCTGTAGAGGGAGTTATAATCTGTAGAGGGGGTTATAATCTGTAGAGGGGGTTATAATCTGTAGAGGGAGTTATAATCTGTAGAGGGGGTTATAATCTGTAGAGGGAGTTATAATCTGTAGAGGGAGTTATAATCTGTAGAGGGAGTTATAATCTGTAGAGGGGGTTATAATCTGTAGAGGGAGTTATAATCTGTAGAGGGAGTTATAATCTGTAGAGGGAGTTATAATCTGTAGAGGGGGTTATAATCTGTAGAGGGGGTTATAATCTGTAGAGGGAGTTATAATCTGTAGAGGGAGTTATAATCTGTAGAGGGGGTTATAATCTGTAGAGGGAGTTATAATCTGTAGAGGGAGTTATAATCTGTAGAGGGGGTTATAATCTGTAGAGGGAGTTATAATCTGTAGAGGGGGTTATAATCTGTAGAGGGAGTTATAATCTGTAGAGGGGGTTATAATCTGTAGAGGGAGTTATAATCTGTAGAGGGAGTTATAATCTGTAGAGGGAGTTATAATCTGTAGAGGGGGTTATAATCTGTAGAGGGGGTTATAATCTGTAGAGGGAGTTATAATCTGTAGAGGGAGTTATAATCTGTAGAGGGGTTATAATCTGTAGAGGGAGTTATAATCTGTAGAGGGAGTTATAATCTGTAGAGGGGGTTATAATCTGTAGAGGGTATGATCTGTAGAGGGAGTTATAATCTGTAGAGAGAGTTATAATCTGTAGAGGGAGTTATTATCTGTAGAGGGGGTTATAATCTGTAGAGGGAGTTATAATCTGTAGAGGGAGTTATAATCTGTAGAGGGGGTTATAATCTGTAGAGAGAGTTATAATCTGTAGAGGGAGTTATAATCTGTAGAGGGAGTTATAGTCTGTAGAGGGAGTTATAATCTATAGAGGGAGTTATAATCCATAGAATGAGTTATAGTCCATAAATTTGTTGATAATACAGATTTTTTTGTTGTTATGCAGGAATAAAATGAACAAATCATCAATATGCAGCAAGAATGAGAAACAGACTAAATTTGCAACCATTTACATTGCTAAAGTGTGTAAGTAGATGATGTTTGTCTGGCACATAGAGAGCAGAAATACAAAATTATCTTACCATGTTTATAAAAAAAATATGAATAATCATAATGATGTGAGATTTAATCATAATTTTGTATAATACAAATGTTTACAAGTTATCTTTCAAAGCTTTGCTAGAAAATAAATAACTTGCATCAAATCAAATTCTTGCAATGAGAACAATAAGCCGTTACAGTATGTGTGATGTCTGTCTTTTGATGTAAATCACACTGTGTTTCTAGGAGTGGATGTTTTTTTGCATTATTTATACCAGTTATCATACCAGTAGTTAAAAGCTGTGGTAGGAAATGAAACTTTCATACAATGAGATCTCCCATCAGTTTGTGTGATGTCTGTTTTTTGATGTAGATCATATCATGGTCCTTGGAGTGGGTCGAGATTCCAAGGACATGGCTGAAGAGTACAAAAGGAATCGACGGAAGGTAAGTACGGGTTAATGTCAAATGTTGGTGAAGCAAACTAACTCAAATGCTCTATTAAAAAACCCATAGCTCACTGGATTATTTGAAACCCTCAATATATTTGTTAGATGTTATAAATCATAGTTGTTGTACTGGCTTTTCTGTTAGTACCCTGAGTTTTCTGTTAGTACCCTGAGTTTTCTGTTTGTACCCTGAGTTTCCTGTTAGTACCCTGATTTTTAGCTCACCTGAACCGAAGGTTCAAGTGAGCTTTTCTGATCACCCGTTGTCCGTCGTCCGTCCGTCCGTCCGTCTGTCTGTCCGTCCGTCTGTAAACTTTTCACATTTTCAACTTCTTCTCAAAAACCACTGGGCCAAATTTAACCAAATTTGGTACAAAGCATCCTTATGGAAAGGGGGTTATAAATTGTAAAAATAAAGGGCACAGCCCTTTTCAAAAGGGAGATAATTGCGAAACAGTAAGTATAGGGTGCATGTCTTTAAAAATCTTCTTCTCAAGAACCACTGCACCAGAAATGCCAATATTTACACAAAAGCTTGTATATATAGTGAAGATTCTAAATTGTAAAAATCGTGACCCTTGGACCAAAACTGGGGCCCCAGGCGGGGTTCAAAGTTTAACATAGATATACCTTAGGAAAATGTTTAAAAAATCTTCTTCTCAAGAACCACTGCACCAGAAATGCCAATATTTACACAAAAGCTTGTATATATAGTGAAGATTCTAAATTGTAACAATCGTGACCCTCGGACCAAAACTGGGGCCCCAGGCGGGGTTCAAAGTTTAACATAGAAATACATAGGAAAATTTTAAAAAAATCTTCTTCTCAAGAACCACTGCACCAGAAATGCCAATATTTACACATAAGCTTGTATACATAGTGAAGATTCTAAATTGTAAAATTCGTGACCCTCGGACCAAAACTGGGGCCCCAGGCGGGGGTCAAATTTAACATAGATATACCTTAGGAAAATGTTTAAAAAATCTTCTTCTCAAGAACCACTGCACCAGAAATGCCAATATTTACACAAAAGCTTGTATATATAGTGAAGATTCTAAATTGTAAAAATCGTGACCCTCGGACCAAAACTGGGGCCCCAGGCGGGGTTCAAAGTTTAACATAGATATACCTTAGGAAAATGTTTAAAAAATCTTCTTCTCAAGAACCACTGCACCAGAAATGCCAATATTTACACAAAAGCTTGTATGTATAATGAAGATTCTAAATTGTAGAAATTGTGACCCTCAAATCAAAACTGCAGCCCCAGGCGGGGTTCAAAGTTTAACATAGAACTACATATGAAAAATGTTTAAAAATTTTCTTCTCAAAAACCACTTCACCAAAAATGCCAATACATACACAAACGGTTGTATATATAGTGAAGATTGTAAAAATCGTGACCCCTGAACAAAAAGTGGGGCCCCAGTAGGGGTTTAGATTTTAACATATATAGGAAAATGTTTTAAAATCTTCTTCTCAAGAACTATAGTGCAACTGTTTGGGATATTACTATGCATACATGTACATCCTTAAATAATGTAGATTCAAAAAATTGTAACTCCCGGACAATTGATGGGCACCAAGAGGGGTTCAAAATTTAAACATTTTAAAAAACATAAAGGAAAAGTTTAAAAATTTTCTTCTCAAGAACTACAATGTTTTAGTTTGTGGAATTTCTATGCCTTCGCTCATGTAGATTCCTAATTGGTAAAATCGTGACCCCCGGACCAATACTGGGGCCCCAAGATGGGGTCAAAGTTTATTATAGAAATATAAAGGTAACGTTAAAATATCTTCTTCTCGAGAACTACAATGCCTCAATTTGTGAGATTACTATCATGCATACAACCTTGGATAATGAAGGTTCGACAGTTTTAAAATAGTGACCCCTGGACTAATACTAGGGACCCAAGATGGGTTTAAAGTTAAATGTAGAAGTACCGGTATATATGGAAAATGTTTAAAAATCTTCTTTTCGAGAACAACAATGCATCAGTTTGTCAGATAACTACGTAAGCACCCTCAAATAGTGTAGATTCGAAATTATAAAAGCTGTGACCTCAATCTAATACTGGGGCCCCAAGAGGTGTTCAAAGTTTAGCATAGAAATATAGAGGGAAAATGTTGAAAAATCTTTTTCTAGGGAACTATAATGCTTCAGCTTGTGAGATAACTATGCAAGCATCCTTAAATAATGTAGATTCCAAATAATTAAAACTTTAGCCCTGGACTAATACTGTGGCCCCAAGAGGGGTTCAAAGTTTAACATAGAAAGATATATTGAAAATGTTTTTAAAAAGTTTTTCTCGAGAACTATAATGCTACAGTTTGTGAGATTATTATGCAAGGATCCTCAAATTGTGTAAACTCTAATGTAGTGGAACCAAGAGTTATCTTTCTTGATGTTCTGTACAGTCTGAGAGTTATATCTCTTGAAGTGGAACTCTGCTACGTTCAGTTTTTCAGGTTGTGTACGTGCGGTCCTACCGCAGTGCTACACATTTTCATTCCTATGTTACTGTTTATGTTGTTCAAACCAACCATAAACCTCGGACCATAACTGGGTCCCCAGAAAGGGGTTCAATGTTTAAAATAGAAAAAGCATATGCTACGAAATGTAATGTTACAAGGAACTGCTGTTCAGATGAGCGATGTGGCCCATGGGCCTCTTGTTCTTTTCGTACCCTGAGTTTCCTGTTAGTACCCTGAGTTTCCTGTTAGTACCCTGAGTTTTCCGTTAGTACCCTGAGTTTTCTCTTTGTACCCTGAGTTTTCTGTTTGTACCCTGAGTTTCCTGTTAGTACCCTGATTTTTCTGTAAGTACCCTGAGTTTCCTGTTAGTACCCTGAGTTTCCTGTTAGTACCCTGAGTTTTCCGTTAGTACCCTGAGTATTCTGTTTGTACCCCGAGTTTCCTGTTGGTACTCTGAGTTTCCTGTTAGTACCCTGAGTTTTCTGTTAGTACCATGAGTTTTCTGTTTGCACCCTGAGTTTTCTGTTTGTACCCTGAGTTTTCTGTTAGTACTCTGAGTTTTCTGTTTGTACCCCGAGTTTCCTGTTAGTACTCTGAGTTTCCTGTTAGTACCCTGAGTTTTCTGTTAGTACCATGAGTTTTCTGTTTGCACCCTGAGTTTTCTGTTTGTACCCTGAGTTTTCTGTTAGTACTCTGAGTTTTCTGTTTGTACCTCGAGTTTCCTGTTAGTACTCTGAGTTTCCTGTTAGTACCCTGAGTTTTCTGTTAGTACCATGAGTTTTCTGTTTGCACCCTGAGTTTTCTGTTTGTACCCTGAGTTTCCTGTTAGTACTCTGAGTTTCCTGTTAGTACCATGAGTTTTCTGTTTGCACCCTGAGTTTTCTGTTCGTACCCTGAGTTTCCTGTTAGTACTCTGAGTTTCCTGTTAGTACCCTGAGTTTTCTGTTTGCACCCTGAGTTTTCTGTTTGTACCCTGAGTTTTCTGTTAGTACCCTGAGTTGTCTGTTTGTACCCTGAGTTTCCTGTTAGTACTCTGAGTTTCCTGTTAGTACCCTGAGTTTTCTGTTAGTACCCTGAGTTTTCTGTTTGCACCCTGATTTTTCTTTTTGTACCCTGAGTTTCCTGTTAGTACCCTGAGTTTCCTGTTAGTACCCTGAGTTTTCCGTTAGTACCCTGAGTTTTCTGTTTGTACCCTGAGTTTTCTGTTTGTACCCTGAGTTTCCTGTTAGTACCCTGAGTTTCCTGTTAGTACCCTGAGTTTCCTGTTAGTACCCCGAGTTTTCCGTTAGTACCCTGAGTTTTCTGTTTGTACCCTGAGTTTTCTGTTTGCACCCTGATTTTTCTTTTTGTACCCTGAGTTTCCTGTTAGTACCCTGAGTTTTCTCTTTGTACCCTGAGTTTTCTGTTTGTACCCTGAGTTTCCTGTTAGTACCCTGAGTTTCCTGTAAGTACCCTGAGTTTTCCCTTAGTACCCTGAGTTTTCTGTTTGTACCCTGAGTTTCCTGTTAGTACCCTGAGTTTCCTGTTAGTACCCTGAGTTTCCTGTTAGTACCCCGAGTTTTCCGTTAGTACCCTGAGTTTTCTGTTTGTACCCTGAGTTTTCTGTTTGCACCCTGATTTTTCTTTTTGTACCCTGAGTTTCCTGTTAGTACCCTGAGTTTTCTCTTTGTACCCTGAGTTTTCTGTTTGTACCCTGAGTTTCCTGTTAGTACCCTGAGTTTCCTGTAAGTACCCTGAGTTTTCCCTTAGTACCCTGAGTTTTCTGTTTGTACCCTGAGTTTCCTGTTAGTACTCTGAGTTTCCTGTTAGTACCCTGAGTTTTTTGTTAGTACCCTGAGTTTTCTGTTTGCACCCTGAGTTTTTTGTTTGTACCCTGAGTTTTCTGTTAGTACCCTGAGTTTTCTGTTAGTACCCTGAGTTTTCTGTTTGTACCCTGAGTTTCCTGTTAGTACTCTGAGTTTCCTGTTAGTACCCTGGGTTTTCCGTTAGTACCCTGAGTTTTTTGTTTGTACCATGAGTTTTCTGTTTGCACCCTGAGTTTTCTGTAAGTACCCTGAGTTTTCTGTTTGCACCCTGAGTTTTCTGTTAGTACCCTGAGTTTCCTGTTAGTACCCTGAGTTTTCCGTTAGTACCCTGAGTTTCCTGTTAGTACCATGAGTTTCTTGTTAGTACCCTGAGTTTTCTGTTTGTACCCTGAGTTTTCTGTTCGTACCCTGAGTTTCCTGTTAGTACTCTGAGTTTCCTGTTAGTACCCTGGGTTTTCCGTTAGTACCCTGAGTTTTCCGTTAGTACCCCGAGTTTTCTGTTTGAACCCTGAGTTTTCCGTTAGTACCCTGAGTTTCCTGTTAGTACCCTGAGTTTTCTGTTAGTACCCTGAGTTTCCTGTTAGTACCCTGAGTTTTCTGTTAGTACCCTGACTTTCCTGTTAGTACCCTGACTTTCCTGTTTTGTAGATTCAGTCTGTGGATCCCTCTAAGTACAAGGATGCGGGCAATGAACAGTACCAGCGTGGAAAGTTTGAGACAGCATCTGACTACTACACCAAGGCTGCTAAAGCCGAGTGAGTTTTACAGATTTTCCAAGTGTAAACATTATTAACTGCTTGCACTCATTATTACGCTTGGTATTTCATTTATTATTATCTTTATTTAACTAATTTATTTCTGTGATAGAGCTGTTAATGCTTTCTTTTAGTCCTTTTAACCACATATTCTATGGAAACCGCGCCCAGACCTACACTAAATTACGACGACACGATGAAGCATTATCGGATGGGCGAAGGGCTATTACCTTGAAGCCTGACTATTGCAAGGTAGGTAAAATACATCAGTGTACCTGATCCAGCAAAAAATAAAGCATCGTATTGATATATTGGGTTTTTTTTAATTAAATGAATTGCATTTTCAAATCCGAAGTATGCATAAAACTGCACTTTGCCATCTGATGAAATGTGTAATTGATAACATTGGTATCTGTCCTCCAGGGACATTACCGGTATGCCCAGGCTTTTGCTGATCTTGATAGACTGGATTATGCCATAGCTGTAAACAGAAAAGGCTACATACAGTGCAAGAAGTCACGCAACAAGAACATTAGTGAGACCAATCTGAATGAACTAGAGCAGCAAGGGAAGCGACTCAGTATGGAGAGAGACACAAAGCTCCGAGAGGAGCGGATCCGGAAAGTGTTGGAGGACAAAGAATTTGGAGACAGGTACATAGAAGAA
This sequence comes from Magallana angulata, assembly GCF_025612915.1. Classification (NCBI taxonomy): domain Eukaryota; kingdom Metazoa; phylum Mollusca; class Bivalvia; order Ostreida; family Ostreidae; genus Magallana; species Magallana angulata. The sequence continues at coordinate 4,570,199 of NC_069117.1, forward strand.
GAGTTGCCTGCAGAGCTGAGAAATTTACCTGGGAAGAAGAGAGTTATCAAACTCACTGATGCCATCAAGGTTATGAAGTAAGTCAGGTGATGTAGTGAACATCTTGTTCATCCAATCTGTTCATCCTTAATAATACTGAAATTAGTTAGCTTCTCATTATTTTAATCCTTCTTTTTCATGAATTTTAGCCAGAGTACCAAGTCCAGCATAGAAATTCCTGATATCCAAACCAGTGATTCCTCGAGTGGAGACGAGGTTAGACTGGATGAGACCAGTACTGTTTTGATACATTAATTTTGAGAATTTTCTGTTATTGTGGAAATAAGGTCTAAAAGCAAACATTACAATCAGACCCACACTAACAAATAATGGTCTCTTGTGCTTATTTCAGGAACCTGCCAAAATGGAAACAGCAGAGAAAAAAGAGGTAATTTTAGTTTAACAGGAAACAGAAGCACTATCTTGCTCAGTGGTTTATACATGGACACTTATGTCTGTCATGATTATTATTGTCACTGAGTGGCAGCTTATTTTGAGTTGTCTAGTTTTTACCATTTTAATCATATAAAGCTATTGTTCAAAATTGTTGTCACTGAATGTTATATACATTGTATTATCATACTGTTAAACTGTAATTGAAGCATGATTTCAGTTGTCCTGACTCTTACTTTTTTTCTGAAGACAAAGACACAAACAGATGCCAGCTGGCCTGAAACTTATTCTGATATTAAGTCAGACCTGTTGAGAATCACAGAGAAGTGGGAGTTTGACAAGAGGAACATGGAGATAGAAACACAACTAATGAAGCATCGACAGGAACTGGAAATTGCTAAATTCAGGCAAAAAATTGAATTAGCAAAAATTGGAGGTTTGAGCGAGCCCAATCTCCAGGAATTAGCAGCAGAGGATGCGGATGACGATGATGAAGGAAATACCAATAACAATGCACAGGTATGTCTAACAGAATCATTCACAGTGCTCCAGTAATGGTAACAAATCAGTATTAAATAATGCTTAGGTGCAGGTATTGTTAATGTCTATTTAAAGAGCTTGTAAATTAGCTTGACAGCTTTATTTCTGATGTTCAGTTGACTGTTTACATTAAATTTCATTTTTCTGCCTAAAAAGTGTAGAATTTCATTTTTCTGCCTAAAAAGTTTAGAAGGTTTTGTAAAAGATTTTGTTGGATCAAGAATACTGTTGAGATCTAATTGAATTGGAATTAAAAACTCAACAAAAAAAAAAGGTCAAAAAAAAGGTCAAGACTCTAGAGGTTAACATAAAGTGTACATTTTTGTTTCCGCGTTTGCAGACAAAAAAAGAGAAAAGAAGGAAAGGGGACAAAAGGAATAAGAAAAAGGAAGATGTAGTAAAAACAGTTACAAAAGAGGTAAGATATGTAAATTGCATTCACTTTAACAAAACATTCTAAAATTAAGGAGGAGGCACTATAAAAAAAAAAATTGGGTCGTTGCTTCATATCTAAAAAAAAGTATTTACACTAATGGTAAGTAAAAGATTTGAATCATACGCCAATTATTTGTTGTTATGATCAGAAGAAAGAAAGGAGTCCTGAGGGAAGCAAGGAAGCTTTGGAGCTGAAGGGAATCCTGATGGAGGGGTATGACAGATATCAGCAGGGGGACCCCCGGAACGCCACCGCCGAGTACAGCAAGGCCCTCAAACTGATCAACAAACACACACTCAAGGTCAGATATCAGTCAACATTGGGCTGTTGGTCAGAGGCAGCCAGAACCCCTCTTGTTTACATCTGGGTATAAGAGATATCACTCAGTGGCAGGCTGTCTGTCAGAATTCCTCTTGCAAGAGGTATCATACAATGTCAGAATGCCTCATGTTCATTTTCTGAATATGAAAGATATCAACCAGACGAGCTGTGAGTCTAAACACCTTCTGTGTACATCTGAATATTAGATTAACTTATTTTGATTTCTCTGTATTTCAGCAATTGAATATTGAAAAAGTCCACGTAGTCACCACTAAATATGCCTGTGGCATCACTTCTATATCAACAGGAATTCACAAGGTACTGGTTGGATATAAATGCATGTCTCTCTCTCTCTCATTATTTTGCTTTGATGTTCAGCCCTAGTTTACATGTGCCTTTTGTTTACAGATGATTATAGAAGGTATTGACAAGTTCAATGATATTCGTAGCAGACATTCAGAAATTAAGTTTCCTCTTGCATATTATGGACTAGGAAAAGCATACGCAACACTTAACAGGTATGGTCAAACTAATGTTTACTTAATTTGATAATCTTAAATTCTGCATGCATATTCTAGCAATGACTAATAAGTCCATTAAATTTCCATTAGATAAAAGCTGGAACCTAAATTTAAATATTAAGCTTTTAAATTTACTAAAGCTGCAACCAAGCGAACAAATGGTCAAGTTATTCCAATTCTATTTATATGTAGGTATGGGCAAGCAGTAGAGCCAATCAAACTAGGCCTTAAGATGGTTGAAAATCAGAAGTGTATTAGCTTCTCTTGGCCAGGAACAACTATCACTATTGAGGAAAGTGTTCCAGAAAAACTACTGGTAAGAATGCAGAAAGTTTTCTGAGAGAATTGCAGAGCATATAGTGTGAGGTTATAGGGGACTTTCAGTACAGTGAAGGCGTATGTTTCTGTGTTTGTCAGGGTTTGCTGACTGACCTCCTACAGCTGTCCCTGAGTCCCCCACCCCCAGACGCCACCTGTAGAATCCACAGTGACACAGATGAGGACCGGGTCATCATCTACCAGAGTGACCCAGACTACAAGGTAACAACTTTACCTTTATAAAGTCTTGATCAACAGTATTACAAAGTAGCAACTTTACTTTTATATAGTCTTAAACAACAGCATTACAAAGTAACAACCTTACCAAACTTCAATAATGCCTATGTGACTGGAGAAGTACAGTTGAACTGTGGTATCTTAATCACTAAAATCTAAAAAAAAATACCATTGATACATATACATGTACCAATAATTCCCTGTATTTTTACCTTGATATCTTGAATCCTTGAAATGTTTTTCTTGGTCCCATGGAATGGAATATGTCACCAAATTTTTCTGCAAATATTTTTAAAATGAGTTAATGCATTTTGTTTTTTATGTTTTCAGGGTTTTGTAAGAGTGATTTGTCAGGCCAAATGTAAAATAGAGTTTCATTACAACTGTTGGAAAGATTTCAAATCCAAAATGGGAGAGAAAATAGGAGATAAGGTATTGTCGAATGTCGTATCTAGGTTTTTGTTTAATGTTGTATCTAGGTAATTGTGCAGTCTGTCTTCATTGATCACATTGTACATCCCAGTCATGAGTGTATGTAATATGTAGTCAGTATATTTCTATGATACACCATCTGTTGTTCTCATCACATCATCTTCCCTTTTAATTTGAAATAATGGGGCTACGAGAAGTAATGGAAATTTGAGCTAGAATACAGTAAAGCTTAATCAGTACAAACACGGATATGGTGAAATAACGCATAGTACATATACATGATGAAGTATTGTGAGGTCTCTGGCAAAATTCTGAAGAATATTTGGCAAAATTTTACAGAACTAATGAAATAAATTCTTTGGTCCCAAAGACTTTGCTATAATTTAAGTTTTGCCATCACGTGTTTTTCATAGTTACATGTTTATAATGCATGAGATTAACGTATTATGATTATTATGTAGTGTGTACAAAACATTATGAATGAGACTTCAGACACTGACAGAGTAAGTAGTGATGGTAATCCGTGTCCTCGCTTGTGCAGTAACAAGTATGTCAGATCCTCAGTCTCGCTTATGCAAAAACTGTATGGCATTCCTTTGTTGAAGGACAATATATACCCTTTGTATGCTTTGTGCATACAACTGCACAGCCCAGGGAAATTAAGATTAGAAAGGAGATGATAAATACAATCGGAAAATTCTCAATATGAGCTTACAATAACTTTAAACCCATTGAACTATTGCAAGTGACCAAGTAACTGGCTTCCTGGCTCAATAAACACTCAATTTTTTGCACTTATATATTAGACTAGTAAATACCGCTCTTTTACAATACACTGTACAAAATCCAATAAAATCCCATACAAGACAAGGTTATCTTAGAGCACCATTCAAGGATGAATAAACATAAATGTGCTAGCCAATCACATTCAAGCTTCAATAAACAAGTCTTAAAATAGTTAGATAGCTTCTTCTCTTACAACTCTTATGCTTGGTGGTCTTTTTTATTCAAGTTTTTTTGCCAAAATTGTGTATATAATCCGCCCGATCTGCTATTCTTCCATGAATAATGCAAACAATAACACAAACTTAGAATTGACATATGCACTTTGCCATTACTTTGTTTACTATGTGAAGCACCTCGTGGATTTAGTTTCATCGTTGATAAAGAAACCTATATCTGAAATACCGACAAAGATTTTGACAGCAGCGATTTCATTGGCTGTATGAAAGATTGCTCTGAAATGCCCCCTTACAGGATGTTGTTGGATCTTGTATAGCGTATTGTAGAGAGCGGTTTTACAAGTCTATTTTAATTTGATTGAATGAGCGTCAGTGAAATAAGAGTTATTGAAAGATTTATAACTTATTATTCAAAATAATAAGTTTGAAATAATTTTTTATGAAAATGTCTGAAGATTTTATAGTTTAAGCAATATGAGCTGTAATTTTGCTGTGAAATCATGTTATTTTGGTCATTCTGCTTGGAACTGAAACATTTATGATAGACAAGATTTAAATGACTCTTTACATTTTGTCTGGAGAAAGTTTCTCTACTGAGGAATATACTGCAAAACAATTATTGTACAAGATGATGATAATGTAATTTTGCTTCACTCAATATCTCTAGGTGACTCTAATAGCTTTTCCCACAAAAAATTAACTAACAAATGTTTATAAGAACGCGATTTTATTGGGAGTTGATTTTAATCAACTCTCCTATGCAGTTACTCTGGCAAACCAAAAGTGAAACAGTGTTTGGACCTAAGCACAAATCATCACCGCTGACAAGACTTAGTTCTTGAAAATAATAGAAAAATTCAAAGTATAAAATCAAATCCAAGCAGCTTTAAAATTAATGATAATCCATAAAATCAACTCCCGTCAGTACTTCAGTACTTTGATTATTAAAGTTGTAAATTACAGTTTCACAATAATATTTTCCAGCATAAAAATTGCAGCCTATATTGCTTTTATCATTTAAAATATATTACGGCTACTTGAAATGTGTCACAAGTCAACCGTAAAAAATTATGAATTATTTGTTCTTTTTGCAATATTTTGTGACAAAAACCTTATTGAAAATAACACATAAAAAAAAATTTATTGACTAAGCAAAATTTTAAGGTTTAGATTTCAAATGTGTATGTGTATTAGGAGAATCACCTAAATTCCACGTGCATTACCTCATCGTTTTTGTGACAAGGTTTCTATGTGTCCTCAAAACTTGTAGAGTTTCGTCTAGACATTAGTACAAACTTGTAGCTTTTACAGCAAACCAATCAAACAGATGAGTGAATATTTTCTTGTGATACAATATATTGATTTTTAAACTTTTTTTGCATGCAAATTGATAAGAAATCACCATTTATTTGGAGTTATTTAAGTAAACTCATGTCTCAAAACTGCATCGAAATTTATGTACACGTTTATATCCTACAAGTTATGAAATCTTAACTGATAATTTACAAATATGTTTATGTGTAGTTATAACACATGTGCGCGTACCCGTATACATTTTAAAATCTCAACCTCTCTAATGACTCATAATCATCATAAAATATCTCATTCAATTAGGGATCTATTTTTTCGGCAGAGTTTTTACATTGTTTGTTCCTCTATAAATTGGTAATTGTTTTCTGTATTCCACAGGTGGAAAAAAAAGGTTTTTTGAAATAGCCCATAAAATTTGTTTAATGATATTACTGTAACTTGAGTGAACTTTATTAACCATATAATTTATTATAAGTTACTCAAAATTATTTCAATTTTCCTAAGGATGTTTGGTAGAAATGTTTTAGGTTACTGCCCTTCGTGATAAACAGCGTTGAATCTGTTACAGGATATGCTGGAGACTCCCTGTCCTACTCCAAACTGTGGCACAGTTATTGTAAAAATATCCATCTACAGACAAGATGCCATTGAGAAGCACGTAAGTGATTATCAGCTGTAAATTGACTGTTAATTGTTACCTCACGTAATGACAAATGTCATTGTACCTGGGCAAGCAGTTGGTGTCCTGTTGAGTCACAGACAGATTGTTTGCTTTTTGACAGTTTGAATCAGAGAAAATGGAAACCAATAAAAAACAAGACAAGAAGAAGAAACCAGTGCTGAAGATGCCTCCATCGAGTCAAGATAAAATCCAGAAGAAGATGGAGAAGAAGGAACAGAAGATGAAGAAGAAGATGGAGAACAAAGAGGAGAAGACGGAGTTAATGGAGGACATTGATCAGATGTTTCAGGAGAGCGAGAGCCAGAAGGCGGACCTAGCCGGGGGTAAGGATGGCAACAGAGGTAGTCAGCTTTAAGCACATTTATTATGTACAGTATGTGTAAGACATTGATTTTTCTCAGCTACTTTTTTTGATAATTGAAGGCAAGTTAGTACATGAAATAGGTTATAGAGTTTATTCCTTCTTATAATATTTTCTGTGAACAAAATCAGATGGGTGGTCTAATATCAATGATGCCTTAATTAAAGAGCCAAGTAACAGTGCTGAAATTTCACACATTGAATTCAACAGCTCACTGAGATCTTGAAAAATTTTCATCTTCAGGCAGAAAGAAACAATTGTGCCAGTCTTACAGTAAAATAATTCTCATCATGTACAATGTTAGAAGATTGAATGGTACAGTCCTGTACTTCCTCTTTTATAGAGGTTATAAAAGAGTTGTTGTGATTGATATATTGTGAGATATAGTACTCACTGCTGGTATTGTGATTGACAATGTTAGCTGATGAAGTTGATTGTGTAGCGGTTATAACAGTGGTGTTGTGTTCAATATCTACAATGTACGTTGTTATTTAAATCAATCTACTTTTATAGAGTAAATATGATAGTGGTGTTGTGATTGACAGGTGGGGATGGGAGGGAGGAGGAGTTTAAAGTCCCTGACCACACCCAGCCCGTCTCAGTGCTGCGTAAGGATGACGACGATATCAAGCTAAACAAGTACAAGGCAAGTGGAGTCACACAATGGCTACTTCTTATGTATGAATTACATATTATGGATAATAGAAACACATATCATATCCTTTATTACATGTTTCAAGCAGGATGGACTACTTGTGTATAGCTTCCTTTTTAAGATAATTTATGCTTTTGGTATATCTTTCAGAAAAGGTTATAAAGTCAGTTGTGATAATATAACACTGAAAGCCATTCTCTTAATTTTAAATGGAGATTGAGGTTTAAGGGTTGGTTGTACATTATTTTAGGGAACTAAAAAACAAAAGAACAAGAAAAAGAAGGAGAAAGCTGCTAAAGCGACCCTTGCTGTGGAAGTGAACTTCACTGATAACAAAGACAAGCACCTGCTGAATGAGCACTCTATTCCGGACTCTCCCACTAGGTACAGACTGCATTTATATCGCCTATTTTACAGCCTACTATTACAGCTGTTCAATGCGTGTATATGTTTAATTAACACTATTCTTTTTACAGGGATTTTTCAGTACCAACAAACATTCATGAAAAAGTTCAGGCATTTGAGAATTCTTATGAAAGTAAACCTGTGCAACATGTATATGATCAAATCACAGAAAATTTATTTTCGTAAGTATTACCCATTATCCAACACCACAAAATTCCAAAAAAAAAATATCAATCTTGAAGCAATAAATGCAGAGATATTTTGAGGCATCATTTAAGTACTGATGGTCAGCTTTATAACCATTTAGCATGATTGTTGAACTATTTATATGATCAACTATTTTTGTGCTTCTCTTGAAACAAGAATAGCAACCTAAAAATGGTCAAGTTTAAGTTGAATTTATTGACAAGAATTGCTCCATGCATTTGTAAATTCACTTGATGCTCAGTATGAACATTTGAAATATTTGCTTTGCTCCTTAAATGTCAAATTTGTGACTGTGTATTTTGGAATATTATGACAGTTTTACACGTACGAATTGGTGACTTGTTCATTTACATACTGGACTTTGTAGATTTTTTGAGGAAATCCTAAATGCCCATGGACCACTTCATGTTGATGATAAAAAGCTTACCTCCTTGATTGAAGATTTCCCAAATGATGCAAAGGAGAAAATTGAACAGGTGGGGGGACTAAGCAGTTTTCTGAGACAGTCTCTGAAATTTGCAATGATAAATGACTATGTGTGTTTGTTAAAGGACTCTGTGAAAGCTAGAGACATATCCTTAGCCCAAGGTTTTGCTAGGCAGACATTAAGTAACTCTAGTGATTCCTCGGATAATGTGTGGAAAACTGTAGGAAAGCATTCAAATTCTAGTAGAGATCAGCCAGAGAGGACTTCTCCATTTTCTTTCACTTCGTCAGTGGATAATGTGGTCAGTGAGGATAAACTGAAAGCTGCGTTTCTTCACCAGCCGTATCCGATGAAATCATCAGGTGTGGATTCTTTGGATGATTTTGGTAGTGTGGTCAAAAAAGGGTCGATAGATGCTTTGGATGATGACTTTGACTTGGGGCCTGTTAGAACAGGCTCCAAAATGGACAGGATTGATGAAATACACTTGATATCTCCTACAAAGAAGAAGAAAAAGACAAAAACCAAGATAAGCCGTAAGGACCTAGATGATATAGATTCACTGTCATCATCTCCAAGTAGTGACAATGACTTTTCTTGTGAGGATGATACAGGGAGTTTAAACTCTGAATTGTCTGGTGCAAGATCAGGCAAAGTGTCCTTGTCTAGTGTAAAGATGCAGGCAGAAAATGGTAGAATAGTTGACTTGAAGCAAAATCTTGATATCTCTAGTAGAAGTAGTTCTAAATCAGATCTAAGTGAAAAATCAGGAAATGATTTATCCTATGACCTTATGGCAAAGGCTTACAGAAATTCTCCAGTGGCATCTTTGTATGTGAAGGACAAACAGGGTCTTTTGTCTGGTTCTCCTACCTTTTCAGAGAATGGTAGAAATGTGGACAAGTCTCTGCATGGACTGACTGCACCCCAACCCCTTAAACTCCCCTCTCAGTTCTCACAGAAAACACCTGGGATGTCACTCCACTCAGAAGCAAGCATTGCTGCTGAGAAGGAAATTGATAGAATAGACAATGAAATGGTGAAGGAGATAGCTGATGATGTAATGGAGAGACTGATATTGGGGAAGAATGTTTCGGCCGCGGAGAGACAGGAGATGTATAACCGTATCACACAGGATATCTGGAAGGACTTCAAGAAACAACGTACTTCTGTGTCATCTGTGTGGCCTCTAGACAACAAGTCTTTGTACACCCAAATGTCTTTGAGTTCACTAGACAGTAGACAGAGGAAAAATTATGCAGAACAGTTCATGAAAAGTCATTATGAAAACAATACTACTGACCCTCTGCAAGGAAAAACAAGTTTTCCCCATTCTACTCCTATTCACAGTTTTCCATATCCTAGCAAACCTCCTATTACTACAGTGAGCAACAATTTTCCAAATTTACACACTACACAGGGAGTTCCCCCTCCCCTCACCTTACCCACTTCTTTTTCTTCAGCTAACAGTTACACATCCAATATCACCTACCCCTCTTTGAACCCTAGTATCTGGGCCAGCACCTCAGGGACTAATGAGGCAATGCCCAGTATCCCTAATGTGACCTCATTTTCTACTCCCCCTCCCCCACTTAACCTGCCTTCGTTTGCATCGGGACCATTTGGAGGCTTCAATATAGGGACATCCCTTACAGAACCCAGTGTTTCTTCAACTTTGTCCTCTGTGTTTGGTACTCATAGTGATCAGTGTGTTCAGACTGCGGTAGAAACTCGAGACGTTGAAGTTAATACTGAGCCCTACGAGTCCTACATGGCACAGTATGAACGGAGTAAAGAGGACTGTGATAACTTGAAGACTCTGGTGGTAAGACTACAGACTCAAGTTGCCGAGCGGGAAGCCATGCTGAGGGAGTGGACAGTGAAAACTAAGGTAAACTGGGTGTGTCTGTACGATGTGGCCGAAGGTACAGCTCCACAGGGGCTTAGTACTCAAAATTAATGTTCAGTATGCATCTAAATGCAAACGTTTATATAAGTGTGTTTCTTTGTAAACTAGATACATTGTTTTTGGTTACATTGAAAATAAAACCAATGTTTTAATGAAAAATAAGTTGCAACATGTAAAACTTGTAACTATGGTTACCACTTCTACAAAGCAACTGTTGTAAACTGTTCTTAGTTACACTAGACTCAGTCCTGAATAAGTGTAATACATGTTCAAGTACACAGTATTGACTGTTCTCTGGAAAAGAACACTATTTTCAAAGACAGTAAAACATTGTTTTAGCAAACCTGCATAAAATTAAGTCAGGCTTACAATAAAATCAGTTTCATTAGCCATATATAGTCTTTAAAAGTGAAATCAATCTTTTAAACAGATTATTATAATGACCAAAAATTGTGTGTCCTTCCCTTCTTGGCAGTTTGCCATTAGTGTGTTTTATTGTATTTGTTCTGTGTACAAAAACCTCCATGTGTTTGTGTTATTGTTTTCATTTGCATTATGTTTGATTCTGAACTTTTACAACACACCTAACATTACAATTCAGAATTCCTATCAACATAATTCAGAATTGCATTGCTATAAATAATTTAGTTTTTGTATAAACTTCCATTTTTTTCCTCTTTTGTTATAAGGTTTTGAAATTTTAACTGAAAAAGCACAATCTTTAAACAAATAAGATACTATTAAGGCATCTTCTTTTAAATAGAATACTTGTCAGATGTTTCTAATATGATGGGATTTGTAAACAGTTCAGAACTAATTTGCATGATACAAATACATATCAAAGCAAAAACTTGAGATTGTTCGCTATATATCACACAGCATGTATTATGTATGTATTACAATTTAGTTAATACATGTACTTTACACAAGGCTGGACCTTTTAAAGAATACATAGAATGGATATTCTTAACATGCTATCATAAAATCAAGTCCAATGTCTGGTCCTGTGTATGACCAACATTCAGAATACATCCCCTTGTTTATAGAGTGAATTCATTGCAAATGATTTTATTTATGTCAAGATCTAGGAATTGAATTTAAAATGTTTCTTTAGTGCTTGGCCCAATTTGACGTCATAATTGATTTGATATGTATTTTTCAGTACTTTATGGCTGTAAATGAATTATATTGAAAATTAAAGAATTTCATGACATTAAATATCAAATCTTGGAAAAAGTAATCCTGATACATGTACCTATATTCAATTTGACATCATTGAAAAGAGAGGGCCAAGAGCATTTTCAATACTGTTTTTGGAGAGACTGAGGCATTCTAGATATATTTCATTACCGGTAGTCAAAAAATGTACAAGATTTATTACGACAGTTAAAAACAAGATTTTTCAACTGTGAACCTGTATTTTTGTTGTGCTCTATTTAGTCTCTGGAAGCAAATTCTCAGCAGCTCGATCTAGAGAAGAAGAATTTAGAGGTCCAGTTACAGGTTTATGAACAACAGCTCAATCACTTGAGTTTGGAACTCAACTCCAAGTCTTCTGATGTATTAGAGTAAGTAGTTGTAGCTCTACAATAACTCCCAAGTCTTCTGATGCATTGTAGCTCTATTCTGTGTGTCTGTTGTAATACATGTAGATGTAAATGGCTGTAACATTGATGACTCTTATTTAATTTCAGTTTAAGAGAGAAAATCAATATTACTGAACAAAAATGTCTGGACCTGCAGAAACAGCAGCATGATGACAGGTGTGTACATGTTGTGTGTGGAGTTGGAGGAATTAATGGACAGGTTTTCTGTGGGAAAAATGCATTGATCCGTCTCTAACTTTATAAACAGTTGTTAGAGTACAAAACTTAATCCTAAAGATCAATGATGAAATTTCTGTGCATGTATTAGACTATTGAATCAATTTAAGAATTTTTCTTTATCATGAAATCCATGTAATTACAATGATTTCATTTTACATTATTGACACAATAAACATTTAGACACAATCTTTTCCCAACAGATTTAGAACTTCAAAACTTGATAAGGAGAAGTTAGAAGCTGTGAGAAATAAAGAGGAACTGAAAAAGTTACGAGAGGAAGAAAGTGAAAGGGCCATGAGAGCAGAGGTACAAATATACATGTCATCAGTCTTCTAAAGTTTTGGACTGAAAATAACAACAGACTTTAATTGCTGAATTTTTCACATAATATGGTGATCTCATGTTACACTTCTATACACAGGTTGAACTGCTGAAAGTCAAGAAAAACTTTACTCTGCAAATGCTGGAAAGATCCAAAATGGAGTACATGGTGTATAAAAATAAAGTGTCTATGATAGTTAAAAGGTAAAAACTGTTTCACAGAAAATTCATTAGGATGTAATAGTCTTTTTGTCAGTTTTTGATAAATGATGAAAAATATCTATTACTGAATATGTGAAAAGATGATCTCTTTGAAAGCCAAAGGTAAGGAAAGTTAAACAGAAACTGTTTCATATGATTTATAACAGAGCGTGATTGTTATGTGACAGTGTACTATGATACTGATGGTCTTGTTCAGAGGAACTGATGATTTGATTTTGTTTTGTAGAAGGAAGGATGAGGGTCGATCTGGGGGTCTGAAGCAGCATCTTGACCAGTACGAGGGGATCCTGAAGAAGTGTGAGGAGACCATCAACAGACTCAAGGTCACCCTCATTATCTAATATAACATAACATAATATGTAACATTCTATAATAGGACATAACAAAACTTGACATTTTTACAGCTATTAACATATTTAAGAATTTACTTCTAAGCTACACTTTTTGCCATATATTGGTTCATAAACATTTGTTAATAACTAAAATATGGCAGTATCAGGGCATCATCTCAAAACACATTAATAAAAACCAAAAACTTAACCAGTATTAAAATTTACAAAGTTGTTGCTTCACAACATGATTGAAATAATCTGGTTTGATGTACATGTACTTTTATCATGATATGATAAATTATGAAGATGGTTGATATTTTGTTTTCAACAGGTGGAGTTTGATGAACACATTCGTCAGATCCAAGGGGGGAAGCGGTTGAGTGAACTTCCCCAGATTTTCATTCCCCCTCCTCCCCCTCAACCACAGATGCCCAATCTAGATATGGTATGAATACACTCTGTACAGTTATCTAGGATGACAGGCTTAGTCTTTCCAAAAAATGTCCAGCTTTTTAAAGATATCATAAAGTCCATGAAAGGGACTTGATGTGAAGATAAAGTGCAGTATTACCGACCCATTTCGGTTAATAATTTGTACAAAAAGTGAACTAAAAAAATATTATAAGGGATTAATCAGATGTAGTATATAGTAGAAAATCATAAAATGGCTTTAACAGAAACTCTTACATGTACATTCTATGGGTATCCTGTAAATGTCTGTTTTGTTCCAGCTGACCGGTTACACCATGACGAGTACCGCCAGCGCTCCATCCCTCTTGGCCTTGGCAAGTGGCTCCCAGTCTGGTGGCCCCAAGTCTTCACCCTCTCCTCCTCTCAGAGGCAGCCAGTCCTCGGCCTCCAACATTGTACCCCTGTCAATACCCAGTATTCAGTCTGCCCCACAGCCCAAACCTTTGGGGCTACCCACAGGTGCGTGTCACTGCAATATGATGATAATAACGTCTATCCAGTAAGGTTGTATTTGTCTGTCACTGCAGTATGATGATGCTTTAATATCCTAACCATGGTTGTTCATCAAAACAAAGTATTTTATTATTACACATGATTTCATTGTTTTAGTTCTTTAAACATGAGAAGAATAAGGTTTTGAATTTGATCCCTGAGTACAATGCTACATTCTGTTGATTTTAGGATTACCAGGATCTCAGAGACCTCTAATGTCGCAGCCTATAAATCCCATGATTCCCTCTCTCTCTCAAGGAGCCATGCCGCAGCCTCACCAGCCTCACAAAACCAGCAACTTTGAGAAACTCATCATGAAACTTCAGGTGGCATTACCAAAGTTTAATAGGTATGCACCTAAATTTCAGCCATTTATTTCTAGATAAATAAAGGTGAGCCTATTGGAAGAAAAATCTACAAATCTGAACAAACTGACAAGACTTGATTTTTATTACAGAGCGGACTTTACCCGCCTGATTCAGGAGCTGCGGACCAACAGAGGGGGGTCCCTGTCCGGGATGACCTTGGATGAGATTGTGTCCCAGATCACCATCCTGGTCCATGATTACGAGAGACAGCAGGGGAGGAGCCCCTCTGTAGCAGCCACCCAACCCCAGGTCAGTACCCTCAGAAACTATGAGAAGGAAGTAAACACCATCAAAAACCACAGGGAGGGAATTCTAGATTACATTTATTCTGTTTACCGGTACTATTTAATGGGGAGAAATTCGTACAACATCTGGGATCCTACAATTTTTCATGTACATGCAATGGAAGGCTTGATAGCTAAAATTCCACAGCTAAAAAACCACAGGGAGGGAATTCTAGATTACATTTATTCTGTTTACCGGTACTATTTAATGGGGAGAAATTCGTACAACATCTGGGATCCTACAATTTTTCATGTACATGCAATGGAAGGCTTGATAGCTAAAATTCATGTAATATTGCTCAAAAAAGATATACAGTAAACTTGCTGAATCCTGATGTTATGCCTGTTGTCCAATTTGGAAAACTAGTTCAGTCCCTTGACATTTTTTTATTGTTTTATGTTTATTAAAAATTCAAACAAGCAACTGAATTTAATACCATTAGTCGTGTTATAGTTCCTACTTTGCCAATATACTTTATAATGGCCGTTTTATGTTACACTTACAAAGTTGCATCTTACTTTTTCAAAATGCCTCATTCTTTATTAATTTCAATAAATATATACCGGTACCTCTTGTTTCTTGCATCAAAAAAGTTCTTGCCAGTATATTTGCTATTACGTAATCAGCCACAAGTTGACTTGTCGTGTAGTCAATGTCTGTTTAACTATTTCCTGTGATGCATACGCTTGTCTCGTCAGACTTCTCAGTTTAATTGAGTGTATGAAAATTTATCAGTTATGCTGATTTGATTGAAAACCTATGTCCATAGTATGTATCCCAATATTGTTTTTCAAATGAAAATGAAAATAGGTACTGTAATCACGAAGGGGTCATGTTTCTTAAGTACTGAAAATTTTGCAAGAATAGACGATCAAGACCTACTGCATTTTGAAAATTCTAAAATCAATTAACAAAAATGTCCCTCAAACAGGATGTTGCCTTATCCTGCCAAATTTTCAGAACCAACATCCGCCGGATTAGATATTTTACTGTATAGATTATATTATTTTAAAGATGTTTTTTTAATGCAATTAGCAGTGAGTGTCTATCATACATTTTATTGTTTACAGGAAATGATGACAGGTTTTACGGATGACCGAGCAAGGAATCCGCCCCCTGGTCTTCCATTGTCCTGGGGTGTGTCAGGGACAGACTTGGTCAGTCTGGGGATCACCAGCGAGGTGTTTGAGGAGGAGGAGGACCCCTGTGTCATCTGTCATGAGGAGATGACTCCTCCCACCACCGTCATGCTGGAGTGTAAACATCGATTCCATGATGAGGTAAGGGACGCAACTCCAACCACTTCATTCAGCTGACATAATGAGAAAATCATCATTTTCTTTTAGACATTTGAACAAATTGAAAATGCACGATTATGAAAAATTTTAATTCTTTGTTTTCTTCTTCACAGTGCATCAGGAAATGGCTCAGAGAACAGAGTACTTGTCCTAACTGTCGTATATACGCTCTGCTGCCAGACGAATTTCCCAGTCTCCGATAGAGACCAGAAAAATTTCCCAGGCTCTGAAAGATGACAGACAAATTTCCCAGTGTGCGACAGAAAGACATGCTCTGTTAGAGGAGTGTTCAAGTCTCAGGCTAGATAAACAGTGTCAAAAAAAGTTTATGTAAATGTGGAAAACACATTGATATGATTTTATATATACTTGTATAAAATAATGTTCAGGTAAGTACAAGATGTTTTAGTCCTTTTGAAACTATTTTTTGATCTGTTTTATATTGAATGCATTTCTTGACATGACATGTTTTATGTTTTTGGAGATAGTCAAGATGACAGAATATTCAATATTAAAAACCTAATTTCATATATGAATTAGATCAATGATTGGATCTTTAAACAGTTCAACTTTTTCATATTGTAACAATAAGTAAACTTTGAGTATCGTTAATTTGTTTGTCAAATTTTAGTTGTACATGTACATGCGTTGCAGTTTTATTTTCCCTTTTTCAAATAAAATGTGAATTAGATATTTTGGTGTTTATTTTCCATATGGACAGATATTGCGTGAATTGAGAAAGAGGAGAAGGTCCAATCAGATTTCCGGCACTCTAATTAACATCAGATCCTTGATTTGCTCCTTGTTTTTCTATTGTCACTACACGAGGATCTGGAAAAACCCTGCTTGAGGTCACCTAGTGAACTTTGATTTAAGAATATTCATGAGTAACCTATATTTTAGTCAATAATAGGAAGTGTTAGAAATTGTATTTTCGGGTTACAAACAAAAATTGAGTCGTATGACAAAATGATGGCACATGTTCTCGAATCTTACAGAATAAGCAATCTATAGATGGAGCATAAGTTGATATTAGACGCCCTCGGCTTATCAAAATTGTATTGGCATAACTTCAAAACTTGTAACTGACGATTTCATTGGTTAAATCAAAGTTCACTAGGAGGTGACCTCAAGTGGGGTTTCTTCAGATCCTTGTGTAGCGACAATAGAAAATCAAAGAGCGGATCAAGGATCTGATTTTAATCAGATTGGATTTCCGGTATTATACATGTAGCAATATGTGAAAACGTGCCAATATATATGTATTCACTTGCTCTGAGTGAACGAAGTGAACCACTAAATAGCATGCGTTGTTATTAAATATTTACATGTAGGCTCATTTTATTTTGAAAAACATAGCTGCCATTCCTGTAGAGTACCTCTACAGTATAGGCATGTTAAATTAAGAAATTTGTACGATATGGGAATATACCGGGTAAATGTAAATTTATTTATCCCACAAGCGGGACCATGGGTTTTGTATGATGAGTATCAAATGTAACAGATTGTGAGAGGTCAAGTCTCGACCAGGATTCGAACCCAGGGCCTCTGGATTACCGTGCCACGATTTTAACCATTGAGCTATTGTGACCGAATATATTGACCAACAGTCGCACACCTGTTAACACATTGACAAAGTTTAAACGATAGTCTGCTTGATGAATGGTTGGGGGTTGGTGGGTGTTATATCCACCGCAATGATATTAAAATAGTCGTAGATCTTATAAAATGGCTTAGATATCCTTTCTTGTTCTGTTAAGAATCATCAAGTGGTCTTCTGGACAACCACTAAGATCATTCAATCTTCAATAGCCAAACCAATCTTTACAATAATGCAAAGTGTAGAGAGAGCTGACAATGTCCTATTGAGTCATAATCTGTGACGTCTGAATTAACTTTAAAATTTGTTTGAAGATAAATTTATCAACAAATCGCATTTGTTAAAAAGTCAGCAGTAACTTTGTTTAACAAGAGGCCCACAGGCCTTGACAGTCACCTGAGTTACAAGAGTCGGAGGAATCTCAGATTATTTAAGATATATTGAACTTGCCATCTTATTGGTTGAATGAAAGTTCATTCTGAATTCATGGATCATAAACCTCAATGGGTCCCTCTCACCTCTCTGCGTATTGGGCTCTTGTGGAGATCTGTATCTAATCAGACTGTAGCCAAGTTAGGGTTTGTCTTTCTTTTTTCTGCTGTCTCTTGAATGAGGACAACCCTACTGAATAGAAATTATCATCATAATTATCGTGGTGACATGTATCTGTGGGTAGTCCCAAAGGTTTGGACCATAGGGCAGACTGCACACTTGGAATTAACAGGGAACAATATTGATACATTGTCTTTAAAACTACCCGGAAACAGTATTTACAGTACCGATCAGACCCAACCTTACAGAACGTAAGCCCCAACTAAACCCTGGGCTTACTTTCCGGGTTTACTCTGGGTTTACTTCGGGTTAACTAGAGTGGACCCAGATTAAACCCAGAGTAAACCCAAAGTAAACCCAGAGTGGACACAGAGAGTAAACTCAGTTAGAAGTATACCCCTGAAAGCAGACGCTAACTGTGTATTCGGAATATACAAAGGGTAGGAATTACAGGCAATAGGATGGCAAGATAAAATACTAGTCTGCTTCACACTTCAGTGCATACAGATGACCTTAAAGCAATTTCAAAGTAAACCCAGAGTGGACCCAAATTTTCAAAAAGTAAACGCAGAGTAAAACATGCAAGTAAACCCAAAAAGTAAACCTGGGGTTTAGTTGGGGTTTACTCTGGTGTTACAATGAAGCGCATTGAAGTGGTAAAAATGTTCGTTTGAATGGAATATTCTAAACTTTGTATCGAACGTCAATTGTTAGATAAGACACACTCATTTCTTTTGAAACGAGGAAAACAGTATTCGTCACAATGCTTTCGGAACCGCCCCTCTTCTAAACAAAACAAGCAGGTATTTCAAACACGCACATTATACACAAAAATAAAAACACAAACTTTCTTTCTTTCTTTCCAACTATGTTCAGGAACAGTGATATTGTTCAAAATAAGAATATCTTTAGTAACTTTGTGTTTTGAACTTCCTGTTACATGTACTGTATTGCAAATAAAGAAAAGGTTTTTTCTACAACATATATGCACATGTTTCAGTTTTTTGTTTTAGAAGGGTAAGCTACGCTCTTCGTCTTCTTCGATCTTCTGCATTTGTTGCTGTGTTCGCAGCTTGTTGAGGGGACTGGGATATACACGGGGCATGTAAAACATATACGGAGAAAATATCGGGATTCAGCTTGTGTCCACATTTCGGTCCGCAGCCCTGCTTGTGTTGTTTAGAAGATGAACGGTTCAGAAATCATTGTTACGTAAACTGTTTTCCTCCTTATAAAATAAATGGGCGTGTCCTATGTAACAATTGACGTTCGATACAAAGTTTAGAATATTCCATTCAAACGAACATTTTTACCACTTCAATGCGCTTCATTGTAGGTTGGGTCTGATCGGTACTGTAAGTACCGGTACATTGATATTCTCAATGCTTGATATGTGCTGCCAGGGTTTGAGGACTGATTGTGCACTGTATGATTGGTTAGTTCAAGTATATTCCCCTTTGGTCTTCCTTATTCCCCCTCAATTAAAATTGGTTTTTGTGAATACATGTGAGATCCCCATCCAGAGGCATAGCTAGGATTTTTTTAATGTATTCAAAATAGGCAGGGATTGCAAGAAGCGAAGCCCCCGGAAGCTCCTGGAATTTAGGTTTTAGCTTTTGGATTATGAGATATTGTCTCAAAATGCTACTATTATACATACAGTATGTGTAAGGGAAATGTTGAATTTTAAAAAAAATTGTGTACTGGATATGAAACATGGATGCCCCATGGAAACCTACTGCATATGACTTTAGATATAAGGTGTGTTTTCCAAAAACAAAACATACGAACCCAAGTTAACAAACTATTGATCGTTATTATTGCGACTTTGTTCAAATTTTAATCATCCACTGACTTTAAATGAAGTATAGACAGAATATAATTACAGATAATCAGGCAGGCAATATAAAAGTTGCAAGGTTTACGCTGAAAATTGAGTACTTGCACTATATATGCAGATTATTGTGTGAAGCCTAAAAGGCAATTCAATGTGTTTACATACAAACAATATGATAATCTTAACTAAGACCTATGCTTTGCAAACATTTGCATTTTTGCTGAAACTGAGGCGCTTTCATCTTACTCTTAAAATAGGAATGATTCAAATTTGAATAATAATGCATTGATAACTGGTGCACTTTTAAGTTTAGCCAAAACATGACACCTCAATATAAGTTAAAATAAAGGCAATATGGTTTGTGTCAAGCAGTAAAATTCTTCTGGGTTACAGTACATTCAGGTAACCATTAAGGCCCGCGGGCAAGGAAGTGCATACATTTCATAACGGACTGAAAGGTGTCATGAAATTATTTTAAGATAAATATTTTTTTTGGGTTGCCTTTATAATTAAATTTACAGGCAGGCATCCCACTGAGCAGATGTGAATAGGCACAAATTAATTCTTTTATAAAAAAGGAAAATCGACTCGTGATAAAACCCGAAAAGCCTTTATTCTGAATGATCTCGACCGAGGCCTTCCGAAAGAGATCACCTGACATTTGTTTTCATTTTCAGACTATTCCATTTTAAGGTGGCACAAAATCTACATATCGAAAGAATTATTTTTCTTTTGAGTTACGAAATTGTTATTACATTCAATGTTTTGATACAATATCATCTTTATAAAAATCAAAGAAGAATATCTTGTTAAAAAAGAAAAAAATATCTTTAAAATTTATTTTTAATCCTAATCCCCCCTGATATTTGGAATAACACGTGTACTAAAGGGTCTGAAGGACAAAGACGATATGGTCCAATATGGCCTCTGATTAACGCCTGAACAATAGTGAAATCTTATAAAAAGGATAAAAGATGGCAGAGTTATTGTCAGTTCAAGTACATATACCCCCGACGTCTAAATTATTCACCGAAAAAAGTAGCAAAAAATCATCATTGGACAGCGTTAATCGTGCTGGACGAGACAGACCCGTTGATCATGGAACTTTTGCCCAGTTATCAAAGAAAAGAGCCGCGAGTGTGGAGTTTAAGGACCTTATTTACCAAGTCAGAGATGGGGGAAGGCATACAGGTAAGTTAAAGTTTGGTGTAAGACACAAAGTGTAGGTAAAACGTACGATATGTTAAAACCATACCGAATCCTTCAGCTGATCCTTATGTGAAGCCCATCAGCTGTTCGGGATTTGTAAATTTATAATTACTCAGTAGTGCAGATTTTTTTCAAGACATTGATTTAAATTACCAAGGTTTTTGCTATTTAGTATGCTCTCTCTCTCTCTCTCTCTCTCTCTCTCTCTCTCTCTCTCTCTCTCTCTCTCTCTCTCTCTCTCTCAGTATATAGTATGGGAGCTGTTTCAGGTAGAAGTAGTATGTCCCAGGTTACCGACCGTTTCTGTCACATTTTGTGAAATAAAACACATCTCTGTCAAAAACGTACAATTACAATAAAAGTCCTCCCGCAATTTTTCAACATTATGATACAGGTTATATCAGGTACTTTCATGTTGGAAATAAAGAATCCCCATAGATACATTCTTCAACCAGACAAACACAAGGGGGCATTTCAATTAAGAAATCGTGTGATTTTTTCATTCTAGTCAGTAGTGTATGAATATTTTTTGTGCCCTGATGTATCCCTAATTCATTTCTCCTGCTACAAAGAAAGATTTACTTTTTTACTAGAGAAAATTATTAAAAAAACAAAACTAGAAGGTTTTTCAAAGCATGTGAATATGTTAGTCTATGGGTACATATAGAGCTACAAGTATGTTTACATGTACACGTACCAAAACTTGGTTACTAGACAAGTGTACATATACACGAACATGTAAAATAATTAGATTTAACATTTTCAAAATGTTCATTTTACTCTCAATGTATATTAAACAGACTGTTAAACAATTTCAGTTTATGAATTTGACCAAACCCAAAGCACAGTAGTCTTCATTTGCTGAACATAAATAACATCTAATAAACACTAAGTCTATATCTTTATTTAAAAATCTTACAAGTTTTTACCTCTGTGTACTTTTGATTTTACAAGTTATGTATAACTTGTAAAATTATGCGGTATGCAGAAATAAAGATATAATACACAAATAGTTTAATTCCTCATATCCCCCTCTCCCTGGTTCGCCTCTCGGGAGAAAAATAAAAAAAATAGAACTTGAAACATTTCATTTCAATTTTTATTTTGCTTTAGTTGTAACTTTTGGAATTAAAACTTTTTATTTTCTGCAGGACCAAAGACCATTTTGAAGTCTATATCGGGGGAGTTTCGTTCCGGAGAACTGACGGCCATTATGGGACCATCTGGAGCAGGCAAATCGTCTCTCATGAATATATTGGCTGGATACAGGTAACCAATCTCTTGCTTTTATTCTACTTCTGTTGTTGACAATTTGCCAATACACACCCATAATTCACTAGGGTATACTAAAGTTGTTCAATGTTGATGAACATTGCCAAGGAGTCAGCTTACCACCCAATTATTTTTATAATCTGCCTATTAAACTCTACTTTCATTTTAGGAATCAGGTGGTTTTTTTTAAAATTTATTTTATTATAATGATATAAAAAGAATTAGATCCTGCTTATTGTTGGGCCTTTAACAATTGATTGGTTATGGTTAAACATGCAAGAATCATCATTTCAAACTTTGAAATTGACAATAGTTTGTCAATCTGCTACTTCTTTTTAAATTTCATTAGAAAACAAATTTGCAGTACCAAATATGTAAGACAGATAGATATCTGTGTTTTGTCTCACAACAAACTTAAATGCGACTCTATTTTATGTAGAACTCTGAACGTGACTGGAAAGATTCACGTGAAAGGCAAGGATCGAGATCTACGAACGTTTCGGAAGATTTCTTGTTACATCATGCAGGACGATCACCTGCTTCCTCACCTGAGTGTGGAGGAGTCCATGATGTGCTCAGCCAACCTGAAACTGACCGAGAAAATGTCCAGCCGTGAAAAAGAGGAGAGGGTCAGTCATTGAATGAGTACAATAAACGGATAGAAATGGATTATCATGAAGGATAGTTATCCATCGTATCCAATCAAGCTTTCTTTTATAACATCCCATTGGCTAATGAAGAATATATGGTAGATTAAGTACATGAATTGATTTATAAAACATGTTAAGTAATGATATGTTGATAAGATCGCGGAACATTAACTGGCAAGATTGGAAATATACAGCTTACGTCAATTTCACCTGTTACAGTCAAAACATATGAAATGGGTGGGAACAAATTGACGCGGACGTCTGAGAAAACATTGGATTGAAATTGTAGCTAAAGTAAGTGTATCAGTGAAGACTGATTCTCTGAAGTCATCGGACAACACTTTGCTTTGGGTATAATCTCTCTCGAATTTGGATCTTCTCATATTTGCTGATTATATACTTATTAAATAAATGAAATGTTTTTCAATCGCTTTGCTGATACTAAATAAAATGCGTATGGATCGCATAACTTATATAGCAAGTTAGAAACACTGAGGTGGATTGAAAATACACTTCCTGTAACTACAGTTTCAATCCAATGTTTTCTCAGATGTCCACATCAGTTTGTTCCCGCCCATATCAAAAGTTTTGACTGTAACAGGTGAAATTGACATAAGCTGCATATTTCCAATCTTGCCAGTTAATGTTCCGCCATCTTATCAAATAGAAATAGTGGTTGAATAATTTCTTAAAATGTACTTGTATGGAAAAATGGTGCTAGTCTGAACTCAAAAGGTCAATCTTTATGTGCACACTTACTGTAGTGTGTTTAAATACAGGAAGTTTGAAAGAAATAGAAGCTCACCAGGATCTATAGCAACAGGGAAGAGATGTCGGGGGTTAACACTCACATTTACATCATTTCCTAGGCTTAATGTAATTCCTCTGATGTTTACAGGTTGACGAGATCTTGGACACTCTCGGACTGCTGGAGACAAAGAAAACAAGAACCAGCAACTTGTCCGGAGGGCAGAGGAAGCGCCTGTCCATAGCCCTGGAGCTGGTCAACAACCCACCCCTCATGTTCTTTGATGAACCCACCAGGTCCGTACTATATAACACAGTCAGTCAGAAAAAACACCTCATTTTCAAGTACTTGTATTGCATAACAGACAGCCCTAAATATCAATTCTGAGATGTACCTGTATTATTAATGAACTCAACATTTAACTTCCTAGAAATTAAGATTTTCTGACAAATTTTTAAACAAAAATATATTCAGTTATTTTCCTTCTAAACATGCTAAACAGTATTTAAATTAATTTAGTTTAATTAATAGAATATAAATCATACTTTAAAGTCATGCATTTTGAACCGTGTTATAATAGTAAACAAAACAGGAAATTGACTTTGGCATGCTTTAGAAACCCACTTGAAATTAATACGCACTTGTTCCACCTTTTTTTCAGCAACACTGATATGTTCAGAGGTTAATAATGGGCACACCTTTTAAGTACATGTAGTAGTAGGTGTCTGAATAAAAATCGAACTTCTGTAAATAGTCTATTTTCTTTAAATCTGTTGTTATTCAATGACATGAAAAAACAATTTTTATATGAGCTTTGTTGAGCCAATAACATCTTTTGGTATAGAATTGCCTTCAAAGCCTTGCTTCTTCCTCTGTGTTTTGGTGTATTGTAGCATTGTGTTATTGTGTTTCAGTGGGTTGGACAGTGCCTCCTGCTTCCAATGTGTGTCCCTCCTGAAGTCGCTAGCAGCCGGCGGTAGGACCATTATCTGTACCATCCACCAGCCCAGTGCCAAACTCTTTGAGATGTTTGATCATGTAAGGACATCAATACATGACTTAAACTGATGTTGATGTATTATAATTGAGTTATATGTAGAAAAACACAACAGAAATTATTTATGTTGAATACATATGTAGCAAGTCTGTTATTTCTTTGTAATAAAGCAACTGAGAATCCTTGTTTATAAAATCATTCTATTGTACCGTGAAACAGTGATCCCTTCCTGCATAAACTGTCACACACTAATAGTGCTTGTACTGTATACCTAGTGCTTGTACTGTATATATTTCTCTTGAAATGATGTGCAAGTAGAGAATGGCAAAAACAAGAAGAGTTGCATCCTCCTGATATAATGGCCTGTTCTGTTTCAGTTGTACATGCTTGCGGAGGGAAACTGCATCTACCGTGGAACCACCAAGGATCTGGTCCCCTACCTTTCCTCCCAGGGGCTGATGTGTCCCCAGTACCACAACCCAGCTGATTATGGTCAGTGTCAGGGAGTCATTAATTTTCAAACCCAACAGATTGATTAAGGGTCTTAATAAAATATTTAACATGTAAATTGTTTTCTAGACTTCTTAGAGTTTGCATGTAAAATGTTTTGAAAGCCTGTAATATCTCTTGTTAGAGAATATCAAGTCTATAGTCTGAAGATGATATAGTGTAGAATATCCAGTCTTTATTCTGAAGATGATACATAAATAGTGTATAACCACCAGTTTACTTTTTTTCAAAACAGCCATGGAAGTGGCTTCAGGGGAATATGGAGAAGAAAAGGTATCGAAGCTGATCAATTCAATACACAATGGGCATTGTGAGGAGATAGCGAGGAGAAACGCCAAACTGGAGGAGGGAAGCAGGACCCCCTCACCACCTGCCACCCCCAACAATAATACTCAGGGAAACGGGGTCATTCCCACCACACCTCAGGACCCGGAGAAACAGAGTCTACTTGAGAGTGAGAACTTCACCAACGGCAAAGTGGTCCACTACAACGGGTCACTGAAGGGCAAGAAAGACCAGGTACGTGTACCACTTCTCTTAGTGAGAAAATGTTTCTACTATAAGAGTTCTGAAGCTCTACACAGGAAAATGGACCACTGACAAAAAGAATTTGGTCTATGTAGAATTGCTAATTGGAGGATAGGAAATAGTCCTTAACCAGCTTACTGTGGCAGGCATTTCTCTGCCTGTTTTGTTTGATGCAGGTGATGGTTTTAACTTCAAAACATTTCATGGATTTTACATAGACTGACTCAAGCATTAACTTATAACCAAAGAATGCTTTTTAACTGATTTTACAATGTGTTAAAGTTTGAGAAAATATTTCTGCTAATGCTGCTGTCTTCGAGTGTGTACCATAATTTTGCAAACATTTACAGGACTCAGATTCCACGGAGGTTTGTACCGCCACATGTCTAACTCAGCTTGGTGTTAGTAAAGCATTTGCTGCGCTCAACTCTAACTTTAATCCATTGTCAAACTAAATGGTGCTGGTTTAGTTTCCTGTCTCAAATATTCATACTTTACATAGAAATATGTTATATTCTATATTTATTAAACATTCCAGTTTCATGATTAATTTTCCACCCGAAAGCAAAGTGAGGGTTTTGTTTCACGTTACGTGCATTAGTATATTTTATGATTTAGTTTAATGATCATTATCTCCTCCTAAAGAGAGACTGACCTTGTATGTTTCATGCATGAACAGCTTCCACCTGTAAATAGCTATAGTAGCAAGATGGTCCAGAGTAAGTAGCTGGTGTTTGTAGCTTTATATGTGAATCCTCAGAGGGTGGCAGGGATCTAGAAATATTTGTGAAGGGGGCACCTAGTACTGTCCCAGACTGTACAGAAATGTCTTTGACTATTGCAGAATGCTAGATCATGTAGATCACCTAATTAAGACGCTCAGACTGAACCAAATGCTATATTGTTTAGATCTTATCAAGTAATGTTTAGTTGTAAATCTCTGTAGCTGTTAAGTTTACGTTAACAATTTTGCATATATCAGCCTGACATCCACTGTAAACAAATGGTTTATACTGAAGCCATAATCACTAATTAACATGACACTTGCACTTGTCAATGTCTAATTCCATACATAACCTGTACAGGCACTGTCTATTTATTTTGATGTTAATAAAACAAGAAATACTTAAACACAGTGAAATCTGTAGAAAAACAAACATTTGTTTTGTTTTGAGCTGCAGAATTCAATTTGTGTTTATTCTCTGTGATAATTTTTCATGCACTCTGATAATTTTACATGCATTACATGTGTAGTGATTCCCCAGTCAGATTCATCCCAGAATAAACATGATGTCATACAGTCAGCTTCTGTAACACCTGTTTTGTCTCAGCTAGCAATGTAGATTGGACCATTCATTCTATTGGGCCTCCCCTTGTTTTAACTTTGTATTGCCCCACAGTTGAAGCTGTTGTGACATTTTTTGTTTGTCTTAAACTGCATTGCCTCCATATTTTATTGGCCAACCAAAAGCTGTTCTTTTGTTTTTTTGTACTTGGGTTTCCCCTATTTAGTTTTAGCTGCAGTGGAGTTTGCATGTGAATGAGGCTCAGGGCATCTGCTGCCTTTTATTGATTTCAGTGAGATGAATTGTTAGCATGTATTCCCCACAAAAAACTCAAATGAATATCCCCTGCCTTAATCTCTATCATAGTATGTATAGGGTAACCCCTGCCCAAATCTCTATCACAGTGGTTATGGGGTATCCCGTGCCGAAATCTCTATCACAGTGGTGATGGGGTATCTCCTGCCGAAATCTTTATCACAGTGGGTATGGGTATGGGGTATCCTCTGCTCAAATCTCTATCACAGTGGTTATGGGGTATCCCCTGCCCAAATCTCTATCACAGTGGGTATGGGGTATCCCCTGCCCAAATCTCTATCACAGTGGTGATGGGGTATCTCCTGCCAAATCTTTATCACAGTGGGTAGGGGTATCCCCTGCCCAAATCTCTATCACAGTGGGTATAGGGTATCCCCTGCCCAAATCTCTATCACAGTGGGTATGGGGTATCCCCTGCCCAAATCTCTATAACAGTGGGTATAGGGCATCCCCTGCCCAAATCTCTATCACAGTGGGTATGGGATATCCCCTGCCCAAATCTCTATCACAGTGGGTATGGGGTATCCCCTGCCCAAATCTTTATCACAGTGGTTATGGGGTATCCCCTGCCCAAATCTCTATCACAGGGGTTATGGGGTATCCCCTGCCCAAATCTCTATCACAGTGGTTATGGGGTATCCCCTGCCCAAATCTTTATCACAGTGGGTAGGGGTATCCCCTGCCCAAATCTCTATCACAGTGGTTATGGGGTATCCCCTGCCCAAATCTCTATCACAGTGGGTATGGGGTATCCCCTGCCCAAATCTTTATCACAGTGGGTATGGGGTATCCCCTGCCCAAATCTCTATCACAGTGGGTATGGGGTATCCCCTGCCCAAATCTTTATCACAGTGGGTATGGGGTATCCCCTGCCCAAATCTTTATCACAGTGGGTATTAGTTTCTAGGTCTCCCTGTTATGCACAATGCCTGTATTATTACTGGAAAATAAAGACTAGGTGAAGAATTCACAAAGTTATATACTCTGCCCTAGTACATGTATTGATATACCTGATATATTACTAAATCTTTAACAGATTTGTATCCTCGAGACTTATTTATACATGTATTATAAAACGCTTAAGATTTGTCATTCACTAAAGAGAAGCTAATGTAAAGAACTTGAAAAAGAAAAGTTTGAGATCAGGAAATTCCCTCTAGAGCTGTAGTGTTTTACACTGAAGACACGCTACTGTCGCATCACTTAATCAATGGGTCTAAAGTACATATCCACTCAATTGTAAGGGAGTAGGTTTGTACTTTCATTATGAACATGGACAATAGGAATTATTTCAGGTTTTGATATTTTATTCCTATTTCTTAGTGTGATATAGCATTAATTGTTTTGTCAGAGAAAATTGAATGTGCATCATATTATAATACAATTGTCCTTGTTACAAGTTAAAATGATATCAACAGATCAAAGAATTTTGAACATGAGGTGTGAATCTAAATCTTTGTAGGATGTACAAGACTTGGAATGTCACACCTTTGCCACCAGCTGTTTTACACAGTTCAGAATTCTGTTTGTGCGGACACTCCTGTCCATCCTCAGGGATACAGTATGTACAGTTTATACAAATTCATGTCCCAGGTTTGATTACTTAACAACGATGTAATGTGGGTTATTTTCTCCGGATCATATCTTAAAAAGCCTCTGCATGCCCTTTTTATGTCTCTTAGCAAAAAAATATGCAAAGACACATTATTTTCCATTAATTAAAGTCATCTTGTTTTAAAATTGCCTCTTAAGAATTTTCATTAATGACCTGTACAAATTTTAGACATTGACTCGGCTGCGTTTGATCTCTCACCTGACTGTGGGCATTCTGATTGGTCTGTTGTACCTGGGGATTGGAAACGAGGCCAGTAAATGGCTGAACAACGCAAGCTTCCTCTTCTTCTGCATGCTCTTCCTAATGTTCACAGCACTGATGCCGACAGTCATGACTTGTGAGTAATTCCTGGTTACTACAATGCAGCCATGTAATATGATTAAAAGTTACTGTACCTGTATTAGAAAGAACCTGATTTTCAGTTATATGTTGATGTCAAAATAAAATCTGTAAATTAACCATAATGTGCTGGAGGATAATTCCTAAGCAGTCTATGTTTGTGTGTTTTAGTTCCCATTGAGATGGCTGTGTTTGTGAGGGAACATCTGAACTACTGGTACAGTGTGAAGGCCTACTACCTGGCAAAGACAATGGCCGACATGCCCTTCCAGGTGGGTGTACACCTGTATAAGTCATAAGCAATTAGACAAATTGGTCTAGAAAAGAGGGTTTGAATGTGCCAATTCCTTTAAACTACAATAAACTTTTATCACAAAATGAATGCATGCTTTTTTTTATATTTGCTCTTTGATACAGAATTAATACCGTAGATTATAGTTTTCATCATGCTTGAATTTTAACCAGTCCAAGATTCCTGTTACTTATTAACCCCTTGGCCCATTTATGTTAACAGATCGTCTTCCCGCTGGTTTACGGCAGCATTGTGTACTGGATGACGTCCCAGCCGAGCGACTTTTCACGGTTCGTCATGTTCCTGACCCTAGCCACACAAACGTCACTGGTGGCCCAGTCGCTCGGACTACTCATTGGGGCAGCCACCTCACTACAGGTAATTTACTCAAACCTAGAGCAAACATTGCACCTTTACAAAGCTAAGTTTAAACACCTATTTTTACACTGTAGACGTTTATGTAAAATCATTAATTTTCATGGGCTAAAATTTTCACATGATTGATACATAATTCTACAGCTTCAAAAAAGAATCAACGATACTGAATGTTTTATTCTTAGTTGGTGGAAATCTAAGCAGCCCTTATTATTTTCCCTTTTTCTGACATATTTACCTTACATGTATTTACCATTTACATCAAATTTAAGATGTTTGCTAACATCTTGTAAAATTAAATCATTGTTTAAAAACAGGTTTTTCTTGACATACACATGATAAGCTTGTATAAAAAATTAAAATACAAAAAACAATGAAGAATTTGAATACCTTAGGTTTTCTTTAGGTAAAAAAATATAATGGTCAATTACTTTCTCACAAGTGTTGCCTTTGATTTTATATGATATTATATAAATAGTGCCTGGTTAGGAGGGTAACTGTTGAAATTGACACCCCGAGACAACCATTGTAAACTGACGTGAAGCGGAGGTTGACAATGGTTTTTGAGGGGTGTCAATTTCAACAGTTACCCTCTCAAACAGGCACTTTTTTTTTTCATTATACTGAATTTCTTAATTTTAAAGAAAATTTTACTGCTTTTATATAGAGATGAAGTGAATTCTACGGTGAACCGTAATTTACGCTCATGAAATATTTCGTTGTGTTACCCGTTGCCAAGTGTGTTGCTTACGCTGAGGGTAATAAAACAGATTACCAACTGCGTCTAATCCAATCAGATTTCAGTATTTAACATGAAAGTATAACAAAAAATTTTGAGATTAGAACATGTAACTGGAGCTACATGTGTTAGACTGTGTTTGTAGGTGTCGGTGTTCCTGGGACCGGTTACAGCCATCCCCATCCTGCTGTTCAGTGGATTCTTTGTCAACTTTGATACAATACCAGTTTACCTCCAGTGGCTTTCATATATATCCTACGTCAGGTATATCAATTTCTTATTCAGCTACATATTAATATAGTGGGTGGCTTAATTCGATAGCATATTGGTGATTTTATCATTGTACATCTGTGCTCTCAATGTTTTTAATATCACCTTTCATCAATATTGATTAATAAAACATGATGCTACATGATGTCACAAAAATGAATTATCCTTATTTAGAATAAATTGTTTAAGACAAAGAAACATATGACCTGCATATATTTGTAAATTTTCTTCGGAGATGAATGATGTACCTGTACCAGATTGAACCTTTTCACTCAAATATGTTTTTGAAACCATTATTTTATCGATGTCTTTATTACCCCCAAACATTGCTTGTTAAATGTAAATATGTCCTTTCCTTGATCTTTGATCATTTGCGCAAGGGACATCATTTATGAGCTTGCTGACAGTACCTCTAGTTTGAGACAGGAACTCTATGATGTTA
The DNA here is from genome assembly GCF_025612915.1 of Magallana angulata. Taxonomy (NCBI): domain Eukaryota; kingdom Metazoa; phylum Mollusca; class Bivalvia; order Ostreida; family Ostreidae; genus Magallana; species Magallana angulata. The sequence continues at coordinate 4,601,546 of NC_069117.1, forward strand.
GGCTTGACCTTTGACCTGTTTTGGTTGTTTTGTAGGTACTCCTTTGAAGGAGTTCTGCAGGCTATATATGGATTTGACAGGGACACTTTGGAGTGTGAGAAACAACCCTGCTACTTCAGTAAACCAGAGGAAATTCTGCAGCAGATGGATGTTCAAGATGCCAAATTCTACATTGACTTCATTGTGCTGTGTGCTTTCTTCGTTATCCTCAGAGTCGGCTGTTACTTCGTACTGAGATGGAGAGTCAAGGCTGAACGATGAGGAACCAAGGGGATTTTTATTCAAGAAAAAATCGAAAAGACAGTGTTGTACAATGGTGATGTATTGTTATTTGACAGAATTGTTTTACATATACATGTATATTAACCTCATGTTTAACAAGATCATTACATTTTGTTTATAATCGGAGGAGAAAGATGTATGTAGCTACAAACACACATATTGAACAATGTTAATTGGTGTGTTTAAATAAGGGTTGGAAAATAAGAAATCAAAGTATACAATAAGGATGAAATATTTAAAAGCTATAAAATACATTCTTGTATTGCCTATGTCTCATCATATTATTGATTATCATCCCAGTAATTGGTTTTTGATAAAAAATAACAAATTTTTGGGGGGGGGGGGGGGGGTTGTCAGCATGAGCTTTATTCATTACATTATATAATTGATTTTTTTTTTCTTTTTGTTAAGATTTCATGAACTGTTAACGAATGGCATATCTTCTAGTCAAGTGCAGTAACACATGATATTGTTTTGAAAAAAAATTGCAAGTGGTAATGATAAGTTATTATCTTATCTTTAATAAAATTCAATTTTCATCTCAAATTTGAAATCATTGTATTAATACATGTTGTATCCATGTTTTACTTCGCTTTGCAATTTGTGTACAGGTCTGTCTCTGTATTACATATGTCAATCAAACGAAGCACTGGCGCGCGAGGCCCATTTTAACCGTCATCATAATCTTGAATAGAATCATGTCTGTAAACTATCTTGTTTATTGTTTATATACATGTGCATGTGTGGTTATTTTGATATTTTTGCAGTGCTTAACATATAACTCTTTTTTAGTTGGAAGATTGGTTAATTTTTTATATTGTTAACTATTGTGTTTTTCTTTATTTTCATTGTTAAGTTATTTTAAATTAAAACTTATTTCTTGGGTTAGCGGAAGAAAGACATATACTCATTGGATCTTTGTTGTTTGTGTATATTTTCTGATAACCAATGATTGTTTGATGATTTTTATTTTGAAATTGATATTGAATTGTAATTGATTAGTTAAGGATATGTCACCATTCAAAAAACATTTATAGTTTAATACTGCATGGCTAATATCACAAAAAGCAATTATTGTAGACGCTAAACAAGGCATGGATTTGTTTACACAACATAACTATCTTGTCATTGTACTCCACTTATTGATTCGATATAGACATCATGTTTTTGTGGTCAGCCGGATTGACTACATGTATTACTTGTCTTTTGATTTTCTAATTATTTGTCATTACTCTCCACATTTCAACCTTACATTCAGTATTATTGCTTCATTTTCATGCTCTTCACCAATTTGATTTATAGTTGATTTTACCACAGATACATACACATTTTTCAGAATGGTTGATTAGAGATTTTACACACTTGATCTACCTTTTAAAGTGACAATGACAATATTTTTATATGCGTATGATGATGTACATGTAGAAGAGAAATCTTTATTTTTTCTTGCTGTATTGATTTGACATTTCGATGATTCTTTCTACATGTATTAACTATTACAATTTAAAGGAGGGCTAGTTTCAAGGGTTGTCAATTTTCCACAGGTTCATAAGGACAGAATTAGGCAGATTTTCTTGAGAATGCACCATTAGTAAGATTTGACTATTTCACGATTTGTTGTTAGGGTGTATGTGAAGAATGAGGGTATCCACAAGTCTTTGACAAAGAAACTGTAGTTTTCCAAATCAAGAGTAGCTTAGAATTCTTTTTTCGATCTGCTGCTTTTATGCCAGTCAGTGTGTCTTAGTTCAGGAAATAGAATGATATCTACACTTTTAGATTGTAGCTGTTAGTTGAATTAAGCCTGCTTCCATGTGTTGAGCTTGGAATATAACTCAAAATAACAAACTCCCTGAAGCAGCTTGTGATACATACACACCTTTACTTTTTTCATCTGAGTGTTGTCTGTGATAACAAAAACTGTTATAAAGTGCAATCTTTTTATAAGGTTTCTTTTGTTTATTTTCAACTTGAAATCATTGTTTTCAGCAAATGTTGAAATCTGTTAATGTTAACAGGTCATTTAGAAGTGCTTTTGAGTTAAGACAGTGGTTCTCTGAGAACTGGATATTGAAAAAAATTCTGTATTTTGTCTTTTCAAATAAAATGATAATAATGAAATATGATGTTGTCATATTTTGAGAAGATCTAACTTCCATACTTGTGATGGATGACTATTGAGATGTTACTTTTATGTACTGGAAATAGATACAGCAAAACTTGTTTAGTAATTTCGGATATATATATAGTGAAGTTTTATTAAGTTCCTGGCAAAATTCATAACAAATCCTAGCATTTTTTAATGCTATAACAAATGTGGTTATACAGATGCAGGGTATTGATTTTGAGTCCCGTAGACAGAAAAATAACAAACTTAACACCTTTTGCAGCTAATTCAAATTGGTTTATAATTTTAAAACTTAGGATACCAATTGACACAGTTGTTTGGAATATTACATAAATCCTTCAATTTTTCATTCGATTATTTTAGGTTTCCAAAGAGAATTTTATTTTATGCTTTAATTAGCAGAAAACAAAAAACATTAAGTAGTGGAAATGAACAATCCCCTGCTGCATCAAGTTCTGAGGATAAATAGTTAAAAGTTACTTCAGGTAACTCCAAATAATGGGGATGAACTCTGAGAAACTATATCAAGCAATGGTGATGAACAGTAAAAGTTTACATCAAGTCAGATTATGAACACTGCAATGTAACATCAAGTATTGATAATGAAAAGTGAGATGTAACATCAAGTATTGATGATGGCCAGTGAGATATAACATCAAGTACTGATCGTGAACAGTGAGATGTAACATCAAGTACTGGGGATGGCCAGTGAGATGTAACATCCAAGTACTGGTGATGAATAGTGAGATGTAACATCAAGTATTGATGATGGCCAGTGAGATGTAACATCAAGTCCTGGTGATGAACAGTGAGATGTAACATCAAGTACTGATGGTGAACAGTGAGATGTAACATCAAGTACTGGTGATGGCCAGTGAGATGTAACATGAAGTACTGGTGATGAATAGTGAGATGTAACATCAAGGTCTGATGGTGAACAGTGAGATGAAACATCAAGTACTGGTGATGGCCAGTGAGATGTAACATCAAGTCCTGGTGATGAACAGTGAGATGTAACATCAAGTACTGATGGTGAACAGTGAGATGTAACATCAAGTACTGGTGATGGCCAGTGACATGTAACATGAAGTACTGGTGATGAATAGTGAGATGTAACATCAAGTATTCAAGATGGCCAGTGAGATGTAACATCAAGTACTGGTGATGAACAGTGAGATGTAACATCAAGTATTGATAATGAACAGTGAGATGTAACATCAAGTACTGGTGATGAACAGTGAGATGTAACATCAAATATTGATGATGAATAGTGAGATGTAACATGAAGTACTGATGGTGAACAGTGAGATGTAACATCAAGTACTGGTGATGAACAGTGAGATGTAACATCAAGTACTGGTGATGGCCAGTGAGATGTAACATCAAGTATTGATGATGGACAGAGAGATGTAACATCAAGTACTGATGGTGAACAGTGAGATGTAATATCAAATATTGATGATGAATAGTGAGATGTAACATCAAGGTCTGATGGTGAACAGTGAGATGAAACATCAAGTACTGGTGATGGCCAGTGAGATGTAACATCAAGTCCTGGTGATGAACAGTGAGATGTAACATCAAGTACTGATGGTGAACAGTGAGATGTAACATCAAGTACTGGTGATGGCCAGTGACATGTAACATGAAGTACTGGTGATGAATAGTGAGATGTAACATCAAGTATTCAAGATGGCCAGTGAGATGTAACATCAAGTACTGGTGATGAACAGTGAGATGTAACATCAAGTATTGATAATGAACAGTGAGATGTAACATCAAGTACTGGTGATGAACAGTGAGATGTAACATCAAATATTGATGATGAATAGTGAGATGTAACATGAAGTACTGATGGTGAACAGTGAGATGTAACATCAAGTACTGGTGATGAACAGTGAGATGTAACATCAAGTACTGGTGATGGCCAGTGAGATGTAACATCAAGTATTGATGATGGACAGAGAGATGTAACATCAAGTACTGATGGTGAACAGTGAGATGTAATATCAAATATTGATGATGAATAGTGAGATGTAACATCAAGGTCTCATGGTGAACAGTGAGATGAAACATCAAGTACTGGTGATGAACAGTGAGATGAAACATCAATTGTGATGAACAGTGAGATATAACATCAGGTACTGGAATGTTCAATAAGGAACTTGTTATGAACAGTTAGAGGGAAAATATAGTACTGATGATGTTACATCTAGTACTGATGATGGACATGAGAGGCAACATCAAGCACTGATGATAGACAGTGAGATTTATCATTAGGAATGGGTTATAAACAGTGAGATGCAAAATCAAGTACTGATGATAAACAGTGAGATGCAACATCAAGTATTAGTGATGAACAGTGAGATGCAACATCAAGTATTAGTGATGAACAGTGAGATGTAACATCAAGTACTAGTGATGAACAGTGAGATGTAACATCAGGTACTGATAATGAACAGTGAGATGTAACATCAACAATTAATGATGAACAGTGAGATGTAACATCAAGTATTGATGATGAACAGTTAGATATAACATCAAGTACTGGTGATGAGCAGTAAAATGTAACATCAAGTACTGATGATGAACAGTGAGATGTAACATCAAGTACTGGTGATGGCCAGTGAGATGTAACATCAATCACTGGTGATGAATAGTGAGATATAACATCAAGTACTGGTGATGACCAGTGAGATGTAACATCAAGTATTGATGATGGCCAGTGAAATTTAACATTTATATACTGGTGATGAACAGTGAGATGTAACATCAAGTACTGGAATGGACAGTAAAAATTTATATCAAGTACTGATGATGGACAGAGAGATGTAACATCAAGTACTGGTGATGGCCAGTAAGATGTAACATCAAGTCCTGGTGATGAACAGTGAGATGTAACATCAAGTACTGATGGTGAACAGTGAGATGTAACATCAAGTACTGGTGATGGCCAGTTAGATGTAACATCAAGTAGTGGTGATGGCCAGTGAGATGTAACATCAAGTATTGATGATGGACAGAGAGATGTAACATTAAGTACTGGTGATGAACAGTGAGATGTAACATCAAGTACTGGTGATTAGCAGCGAGATGCAACATCAATACTGGTGATGGCTTGAGAGATGTATCATCAAATTCTTGTGATTAACTGTGAGATATGACATTTGGAACTGGTTATGAACAGTGAGATGAAACATCTTTGGGTGTCATTTTTAACTGTTACCCTTCCAAACAGGCACTTTTTATATATTGGTGATGAACAGTGATATAATACATTAAGTAAAGGTAATGAACTTTGGGATGTTACAGCAAGTACTAGTGATGGATATTGATAGATGTACAATCAAGTACTGGTGATAATTGTGAGAAATAATTTAAAGTGCTGGGAATAATTGCGAGATGTTACTTAAAATGCTTGAACTAAGCCTATAGTGCACACTATCACATTAATAATGAATGTTCCTGGTGCAATAATATTTTCATCACTGGTTCAAAGGCAAGACATTGGACTTTTTTTTCAAATATACCCTGGTAGTTCTTTAGTATGTGTTTTATCAAAATGCACAACCAAAACTGGTCCACGAAATTAGTGGTTTTAATTCACTATTTCTTGACTGCTGCTGGAAAGCTTATCAGGTCCTGTATAAAGAAGTATATGTATACAAGAACCTCCTACATCAGAGAGGCTTCTCAAACACCTGTATATGTATACAAGAACCTCCTACACCTGAGAAGCTTCTCAAACACCTGTATAAGTATACAAGAACCTCCTACACTTGAGAGAGGCTTCTCAAACACCTGTATATGTATCCTCGGAGGTCCATGAGTCGTTACCCTAAGAATGTCTTCCACTTTAATCACTTAATGAAAATTTTGACACTAAATTATTAATAGCATATCTAAAGTACATCTATTTCTTAGTAAAACTTTACACTGTATTCATTATTTTTTATTTGATAAACAAATAAGTGAGCAGTCTAAGCAACAATGAAGCGGAGACAGCTATTTTGAAAACTGGTCCTAGAGTCGTGACGTCAGATATAAACAAAACTATGAGGCCAAAACAATCTAAACATTAGTTAATAATGGACAATAGTGCTAACAATAACGAATTGCACAATATAGCAAATTATGAAAATAAATTATAAATATTTTATAACAAATTGAACAATATAGCCTAATAAACCGAAACACATTAACATCTGACGCTTTAAAAAAAAACTGTAGTCTCTGGGTCAACTTTATTGATGCCTTTTTCACTGAAATTTTCATGTTCTTTAACCATTTTGTATGCATTTGTGAAATGTGTTGGGGAATACATTCTGTTATTGTTTCTTTTTGGAAACGGGATTAACCTAACAATAACACAAAACAAACTTCAAATGGTATAAGGAACTTTACTTCTCGTAACTTAAAATTATCCTTGTTTAGCCTTGAATATTTAAATCAGATCACATGAATTTCATTGACTGGATGTCAAGAAAAGAGAAAACCGCTGTTATATTCTTAAATTTTAGGTTTAGACAAGTATTTGGCCATTTTCATCTGTAACTTTATTTGGGAATAAGAAATCTCAGCAATAGTTGAAAATAAAATTTGAAATAAAAAATGTTACCTTTTTTGATCGCATTATCGGCTGATGTATAGTAAGAAGTGATGTCACATATCGTAGTAATTTTTTTTTTTCACGAAATGCCTAGCCTAGAACCTAATCTCGAGAAATACGCGGAGAAAACAAAAGGGACACGACTCAGGGACCGTAGCGAATTTAGGACCTTCGACGATATACAAGAACCTCCTTCACTTTAGAGGCTTCTCAAACACCTGCATATGTATACAAGAACCTCCTACATCTGAGAGGCTTCTCAATCACCTGTATATGTATACAGGAACCTCCTACACTTGAGAGGCTTCTCTAACACCTGTATATGTATACAAGAACCTCCTACACTTGATAGGCTTCTCAAACACCTGTTTATGTATACAGGAACCTCCTACACTTGAGCGGCCTCTCCAACACCTGTATATGTATAAAAGGCTTCTCAAACACCTGTATAAGTATACAAGAACCTCCTACATCTGAGAGGCTTCTCAAACACCTGTATATGTATACAAGAATCTCCTACACTTGAGCGGCTTCTCAAACACCTGTATATGTATACAAAAACCTCCTACATCTGAGAGGCTTCTCTAACACCTGTATATGTATACAGGAATCTCCTACACATAGAGAGGCTTCTCAAAAACCTGTTTATGTATACAAGAACCTCCTACACTTGAGAGGCTTCTCAAACACCTGTATATGTATACAAGGCTTCTTAAACACCTGTATATGTATACAAGGCTTCTCAAACACCTGTATAAGTATACAAGAACCTCTTACATCTGAGAGGCTTCTCAAACACCTGTATATGTATACAAGAACCTCCTCCACTTGATAGGCTTCTCAAACACCTGTATATGTATACAGGAACCTCCTACACTTGAGCAGCTTCTCAAACACCTGTATATGTATACAAGGCTTCTCAAACACCTGTATAAGTATACAAGAACCTCCTACACTTGAGAGGCTTCTCAAACACCTGTATATGTATACAGGAACCTCCTACACTTGAGAGGCTTCTCAAACACCTGTATATGTATACAAGAACCTCCTACACTTGTGAGGCTTCTTAAACACCTGTATAAGTATACAAGAACCTCCTACACTTGAGAGGCTTCTCAAACACCTGTATATGTATACAAGAACCTCATACACTTGAGAGGCTTCTCAAACACCTGTATATGTATACAAGAACCTCCTACATCTGAGAGGCTTCTCAAACACCTGTATATGTATACAGGAATCTTCTACACCTGAGAGGCTTCTCAAACACCTGTATAAGTATACAAGAACCTCCTACACCTGAGAGGCTTCTCTAACACCTGTATATGTATACAAGAACCTCCTACACTTGAGAGGCTTCTCTAACACCTGTTTATGTATACAAGAACCTCCTACACCTGAGAGGCTTCTCAAACACCTGTATAAGTATACAAGAACCTCCTACACCTGAGAGGTTTCTCTAACACCTGTATATGTATACAAGAACCTCCTACAATTGAGAGGCTTCTCAAACACCTGTATATATACAAGAACCTCCTACACTTGAGAGGCTTCTCAAACACCTGTATATATATACAAGAACCTCCTACACTTGAGAGGCTTCTCAAACACCTGTATATGTATACAAGAACCTCCTACATCTGAGAGGCTTTTCTAACACCTTTATATGTATACAAGAACCTCCTACACTTGAGAGGCTTCTCAAACACCTGTATAAGTATATAAGAACCTCCTACACCTGAGAGGCTTCTCAAACACCTGTATATATATACAAGACTTCTCAAACACCTGTATATGTATACAAGAACCTCCTACACTTGAGAGGCTTCTCACACATCTGTATATGTATACAAGAACCTCCTACAGTTGCCAGGCTTCTCAAACACCTGTATAAGTATACAAGAACCTCCTACACCTGAGAGGCTTCTCAAACACCTGTTTATGTATACAAGGCTTCTCAAACACCTGTATATGTATCCAAGAACCTCCCACACCTGAGAGGCTTCTCAAACACCTGTATAAGTATACAAGAACCTCCTACATCTGAGAGGCTTCTCAAACATCTGTATATGTATACAAGAACCTCCTACACTTGAGAGGCTTCTCAAACACCTGTATATGTATACAAGAACCTCCTACACTTGAGAGGCTTCTCAAACACCTGTATAAGTATACAGGAACCTCCTACACCTGAGAGGCTTCTCAAACACCTGTATAGTGGCTTTGTTTATCTGTGATAACACTGAAACACATTTGAAAATAAATGTTTATTGCATTTCAACAATTGGTTATGTACTTTCAGAACAACAGGTTTTTTAACAAAGAGCTTGGCCAGGCAACCATCAATTGAAAGTTTCATTTGACAAACACATTAGTGACAATACCATCCTGTGGAATTGATGTATAAACTAAAAACAGTCATTAGTACAAGTGCATGTTCAGACACACTTAGATTACTTGATAAACAAGATTCTTGTCCCAGATATAACTGTATAAGTCATACAAATACTTATGTATAATACTGAAGGAAAACTTTCAATCATTTAACAAATGTAAACTGTAGAAAAGACAATGATTGCAAAGGAATCCTTATGCTCTGGCCAATACAAAATGAAAAACAGCACCGGTTGTGCCTACATTTGAAATAACATATTAAAGCAAATCAACATACATACATGTAACAATCTTGGGAACACCTTTTTTATTTAACACTGGATTGCCAGTCTGATGCTGTATAATACATGGTTGGTCCAGGCCATTTCACAGGTTTTACATGAATGCATTCCTTTTCTTTGTTTTCCTATCGTTAGTCTTTCAAAAATGTGGAACAATCACAGCCTCACTCTGGCCCCATTTTCATCCGTTTAGATGGGGGTTCCCTCTATTGTCACTCTGGCTCCGTTTTGATCCGTTTAGATAGGGGTTCATTTGACTGTTCCTTTTTCCCCTTGGAGAGCCACTTCATCATCAGATTACTGCTCGGGGTAGACTTGGGCTTCCTGTGGCAAGTAAAGAAACACATAGATCAGTCCAAACCTCGGAACTACTCACAAAAATATGTGATCTGTATGTTTGGTACAGAGTAATAGACTTATGAAATGTCTATAGATTTGATAGTCTGTTGCTATAGGGGTACTTAACATGCTTGAGGTTTGTTCGATCTTTGTTATGTGGTAATACACTTACGTGAGATCTATAGGTTTGTTCAGTCAGTGTTATGTGGTAATACACTTACGTGAGATCTATAGGTTTGTTTGCTCTTTGTTATGTGGTAATACACTTACGTGAGATCTATAGGTTTGGTACAGTCTGTGTTTTGTGGTAATACACTTACGTGAGATCTATAGGTTTGTTCAGTCTTTGTTATGTGGTAATACACTTACGTGAGATCTATAGCTTTGTTCAGTCTGTGTTATGTGGTAATACACTTACGTGAGATCTATAGGTTTGTTCAGTCTTTGTTATGTGGTAATACACTTACGGGAGATCTATAGGTTTGTTCAGTCTTTGTTATGTGGTAATACACTTACGTGAGATCTATAGGTTTGTTCAGTCTTTGTTATGTGGTAATACACTTACGTGAGATCTATAGGTTTGTTCAGTCTGTGTTATGTGGTAATACACTTACGTGAGATCTATAGGTTTATGTGGTAATACACTTACGCGAGATCTATAGGTTTGTTCAGTCTTTGTTATGTGGTAATACACTTACGTGAGATCTATTGGTTTGTTCAGTCTTTGTTATGTGGTAATACACTTACGTGAGATCTATTGGTTTGTTCAGTCTTTGTTATGTGGTAATACACTTACGTGAGATCTATAGGTTTGTTCAGTCTTTGTTATGTGGTAATACACTTACGTGAGATCTATAGGTTTGTTCAGTCTTTGTTATGTGGTAATACACTTACGTGAGATCTATAGATTTGTTCAGTCTGTGTTTTGTGGTAATACACTTACGTGAGATCTATAGGTTTGTTCAGTCTGTGTTTTGTGGTAATACACTTACGTGAGATCTATAGGTTTGGTACAGTCTGTGTTTTGTGGTAATACACTTACGTGAGATCTATAGGTTTGGTACAGTCTTTGTTATGTGGTAATACACTTACGTGAGATCTATAGGTTTGGTACAGTCTGTGTTATGTGGTAATACACTTACGTGAGATCTATAGGTTTGGTACAGTCTGTATTTTGTGGTAATACACTTACGTGAGATCTATAGGTTTGGTACAGTCTGTGTTATGTGGTAATACACTTACGTGAGATCTATAGGTTTGGTGCAGTCTGGACTCTTGTTCCTGGAATTGTTCACTATGTCAGATACTGGATGCATCTGAATTTCTTCAGTGGCTCTGATATTCTTGACAGCCTTAAAGAGATAAATCAAAATTCTGTAAACATACCTCTTAAAGGTGTTTCCAAACTACTAGTATTCAATTTCAAACAATGAAAACACTCAGTAATCTGGGATATAAATTTACATTCATACGTATACTAGATATTTCTGAAGTGCCTAAGAACACAGTCAAGAACAATCAGACTTGTACCTTTTCCAGTGGAACATTCTCCGAGTCTAACCATTCTTGAACTTCTTTGTCGGTCAGCAATAAAGCCTGAAAATAAATCATGAGGCTCTCAATATTCAAAAGAACTCAACAAATTTTCTCTATCAAAGTTTCATACGGGTAAAATATGCATACTAATTATACTTTCATGTTAAATACTGAAATCTGATTGGTTCAGACACAGTTTATAATCCATTCTATTACTCTCAGCGTTTGCAACACACTTGGCAACTGATAACAAGAATTGTTACATGCGCGTAAATTATGCAAATACAGTTCGCAGTAGAATTCATGTCATTCATTTTTTTTTTTTTATTAAAACTTGACATTCAGTATCATTAAATAAAATTTTTATTTAATATGTTCCATGCTCTATGCACTCTACAGATTTCTGGTTCCAAGACTTACTGGCATTCTGTGGTGGACTTTCATCATTGCCGGTGAAGACTCGACAGTGATAACGCTATAGGAGAGGACTGGAGGAGAGCCCTGTAATACAGACAGGAGTCATTTGTTGTTTTTTAAATAGAAAGGGGCCTGTGGCATCAGAATCAGGTAAAACCAGCATTTGGTCATTTGGGAAAAACTAGCATAGTATATATCGATTATGGGCTATAAAGCTATAAAACATGAAGGCCCTGAGACACTCACATCACTGGATTTCCAGACATCAAACACCCCCGCCATTGTCATCAGTCTCTTTGTTTCACCCCCTCCTGCAAAGAATGATAAAACACACGTTAAAAACATCTGTCCAACATCTGCAGCTACCTCACATGTTGACCAATATAATAGTTGTGAACATCTTTTGTTAATGATCTTAAACTATCTAGTCTGACTTGTAAGGTTACGGTATCTTGGATAGTTCGAATGTTAAGACTTAGTAGGTAAATTAAAGTTGTAGGAAGAACAAAATACTATAACCTTCATTGTGGGTGTACAGATAAATGCACATAATTTCTTAATGTTAATGAATATGCATACAATGTATATTTTTCATACTTGAAAATTCATAGCTATAGAGAATGTAAACTTATCTCCAACATTAATAGCCATTGGAAGATATGGTCTCAAAACATCTTCCAGCTCAGGCAAGATACATGTAAGTACAATGAACTAAGGATCTTTTAAAAGTTCTAAAGAAAAGTCAACATGCAATGTGCTTTAACTGATAGAAGATAACTGCTGACCTGTGTGTGCCTGGTGGTCTTTATCAGTTCCATTAAGTTCTGTCTTTATTTCTTTTTTCAACAATACATCAGCAGGATTAAGGGAACTTGTGTCTGCTGGACATTCACTGCCTCCTTCCTGTTCCAAGTTTTCTTTTTCTTCTTTTACAATGCCCAGATTGGAGTCTCTCTCCGATTTTACACTAACCCCGTTTTCTTCTTTCTTGACTTTCAGACAGGAAGAGTTAGTTTCTCTTTCATCAGTGTCCTTTTTGTCAGGAAAATAAATAAAGTAGGGCTGTTTCTTTGCCTGGTCCCTCTTCCACTCAAAAAATCTGAAGAATGGGGAAAAAAACTGGATGAAAAATAAGAAATTACATACATATTTAATATACTTCAGCACTGACTTCTACAGCTAATATAATCTGTTTAAACCTCAGTGAACCTGTATGTGAGATAAGACATGGACATTGAATTCCCTCTGATTCACTTACCCATCGGCCAGCACCACACATCGCCGCCCTCGCTGCAGTGGAACCTTGTAAGTCGGTTTCTCCAGCATGCTCTCGGAACGACAGTTGTTGGTTTCATAGCTAACCTTTTTTGGGGATCCTTTGTGCCAGGAAGGGATCAGTCCCCACTGCATGGGCTGAACCACCCTCTCTGTGGACACTGCATCATCCTCTGTACCAAATCTATGATGACTGGAGATGATAACTGGTCTAAAAAACACATGCTCTAGTCATTAGCAAACATGCAATTAAAACATCATTCCTTAAATGCACATAATTTATAGTCACAGATAGATACATGTATAAATATCCAATTCTTCTTTTTTGGGGGGGGGGGGGGCTTACCAAAAGACACTTTTATCATTTAGTGTTAAGCTTATTCTTGAAATATGACATTAACACCAATAGTTAGTTTCAATGTGGTGCGAAGCTCTCCATCTATTTCTTAAAGATTTTTATCAACATTCTTTCGGGACATTTGTCAGACTTACGTATGGGCCCCTGGAGCCACATTGTGACTGGGGTAATATTTCTGACCCCCAGGTGGGTCCCTCCACTGAGGCTCCTGTCTGCCCCCACTGTGACTGCTGTAGCTACATGACCGGCAGATCTCATCAGGGGCCAGGGTACTGAAACCAGAATAAGGTGGCTAGAATCACAATACATATGGATAGTGCCTGCTAGAATCACAATATATGTGTATAATGGCTGTTTGAATCTCCAAATATTGTGAATAGTGGCTGCTTGAATCACAATACATGTTGATATTGGCTGCTAGAATCACAATGAAAGTGTATAGTGGCTGCTAGATTCACAATAAATATGGATAGTGGCTGCTAGAATCACAATACATGTGGACAGTGGCTGCTAGATTCACAATAAATGTGGATTGTGGCTGCTAGATTCACAATAAATATGGATAGTGGCTGCTAGAATCACAATATATGTGGATTGTGGTGCTAGATTCATAATAAGTGGATAGTGGCTGCTTGAATCAGAATAAATGTGGATGGTGGCTGCTAGAAACACAATTATATATATATACATATTGATGTTAAAAATAGGAGATTCATGGGCTCTATTACTAACCTAAACAACAGTTTATTTGACCCAAATATATATTGCTACCTAGCTTAACTACAGTCAAACTTCATGATCTAGATGGGTCTCTTAAAAAACTTGGATATCCAAGTATTCGAGATATCGAGGGTAAAATACTTAAAAATAAGTGGTCGGGACTTACAAATCACTTCAACATATCCATTGTATTTGGGATATCAGTTCAAGTGTATATCAAATACAATACAATGGTATGACAGAAATGGATTTTATGTTCTTTTTGAGAATTGTTTTGTTAATTGTTTTCATTTTTATGATGAATTTTGACCCCATTAGGATTCTTTCAGACCTCTGGGGGAATCATGGGTTTAAATAAAATAAAATCCATGAATTATAAAGAAGTTTTTGCAACAGTTTGGATATTAAAGATGGGTTCGTTCAAGAGAGGTTAAAAAAAACAATCAACAACCTTTTCAGTCAGTTCCAATCATCTCCCTTGCCAATCTGTGTCTGAAGTTTAATTACTGCTCTAGAGAAATGAGCTGACTATCACCTTAAATGGATATATATATATAAGAAAACCTAGTTACTTTGAAAATCAATTTATGCCATCCATTGTTGAATAACAATGGGCAAACTGTATCAGATATTTGGAGGCTGCCATTGACAGGCCTCTCAAGCCATTGATTGGGCAACAGCTAATAACCAGCTACACATAACACTGATGGCAAAAGCAGACAGTAACATTACACTTATCTCTAAGCAAGGAAGAATCGGGAGAAAATTAGTTTATCGCCAATTACTGACCAGTTATCTTTACAGTGATAATTACCACATCTTACTTTCAGTGTTTACACTACAATATTTAACAAATATCTTCAACTGTAAATTTATTTCTATTTCGGTTATCTAAAGCATGTATCTCAAGACTACTCCCCAATCTAAACATCCCAAGGAGAGCACGCTGTCTATCATACCCACTTTAAGAGGAAACCCATGTAACCAGGGGGAGCTGGGGCTCTGATGTACAGATTTATGTCAGATAAAAATGGAAATATACTCCTATATATAAGATAAAAAACAGTAGCAATATAACAGCACTTCCTTTCTCCTTCATACATGTTCTATTGTTTACCTGTCTTGGGGAATATAAAGCATACCAACTTTTCTAGCACTTTTACATCTAAGTGATGGGTGCTTCAGAGATTGTGATTCTTTGCACTTTCCACATAATTACTGCTCCTGCATGACCCAATTTTATTGACCTTGACAGAGACAGAGACCTTGACCCATGATTACTTATTGTCTACCATTATTCAAAAATCAAATAAAGGAGTTGTGATTAAAATAATGATCTTGGGTTTTTGGAATGAATCATTCTCAACAGTGATGGTCATCTCTGTCAGGTCTCAATCAGATATATGACATCATAATTTGACAACCACATGATGTATCAATACAAGAGAGTACAAACTATAAGGAACAGTCGGTTCTTATTGTTAGTC
Organism: Magallana angulata; assembly: GCF_025612915.1. Taxonomy (NCBI): domain Eukaryota; kingdom Metazoa; phylum Mollusca; class Bivalvia; order Ostreida; family Ostreidae; genus Magallana; species Magallana angulata. The sequence continues at coordinate 4,617,372 of NC_069117.1, forward strand.
AATATAAATCAACCATCACCAACTTTCTCTGAACTATTGAAATATTAATCCTTTTAAGCTAAGACAGCTCAACTGCCCAACATATTTTTTGAACCTGTTATTTCATCTGAACTACCATTCCTTCATCACAGTAGGAATTCTGACCCAGATTTAATTCTTATCAGTTATTACCAGTAGTTTTTGAAGGATTTTATTAATGATAACGGAATGATAACTTTACACTACATCAATTGCAATGGAACCAAATCTTCCAGTGGGGTGTATATAAACAATCCCTTGTACATCAAATACAGCACAATTATACACATTGCTTTCTAAGTTGCTCTCTCATCATCAAAGTTCTCCAGCCCAATTACTTTGATGATTTCAAGATAATCAGTGCAAGCATCACAATGGATTATCTGCTGTATTCTTTTATGCATGTAACAAAGCTTTGGAATGCTGAATACAAAACAGTGCTTACAGACTTCATTATAACTGACTTTGTCTGAGTATCTGGAAGCTAAAAGGGTTCAAACATATATTCTCAGCTTCAGTACACTTAAATTAAGCCTAGCTGAATGTGTCATTATACCCGAGACGGTTGACCTAGAAAAGAAGAGGGTCATCTATAGTACCATTACATTGGTAACCTTCATCTGAAATTGGAGGACGAGCAGAAGTTCTAAGGAGAGAGATCACAAAGGACACAAATTAAACAGGGGACATTACCCAAATAATCAGATGAAATATAACTAACTGTACCATAAGAATTCAGTCAATTCCATTATACAGAAACATAGCCTGATATTTCAAATTGTTTTTCTTAAATAAATTAATGTTACACTGCACTTCTTAAAAATGGACAATGCATGTGAACAACCAATGAAAATGGCTCAGGGTTCATTCAACTGGTTTGAGGTCTATTTAGTTGGCGAAAAAAATTCTAAAAATAACATTTTATGAACTGAAAAAATCATTATACATTTAAACTCATCATATTTTGGTTTGCTGGTGTATCTTGTAATCAACCTTATCTCTGTTTAGCAACACACTCATATAAATAATTAGATTACTAACAAGATATCTGTGAGCCAATGCTCACTAGTGAGTAGTGATACCCCCGCCCTGATGTGAATATACAAAATAAGCATAGGCAACATTCAACAACAAGTTGACATTAAATTTGGTAAAAAAAAAAAAAAAAAAAAATCCCACCATGTGGCATGCCATAACAAATGGTGTGTTAAAATTTCAAGCATATGATATGCCATTTATAGTTGCTGCGAAACCATTGACAACAATTTAGACAAAAAATAAAATTGTCATTTAACAGGAAGTTGATGGCTTATTGGTCCATTAACGAACCCCATCATATGGCAAAATTTGGTTGAAAATTTAGGCCAAAAAAACAGTCATCATTTAATTAATAACAGGTAGTTGATGTCTGATTGGTAAAAAATGAATCTCACCATATATGGCATTTCTTAACACAGTGTGTTAAAATTTCAGGCATCTGTGATAAATAGTTGCTGAGATATCTTTAAAAAAAAATCTGTTACAGACAGTGGGTGGGGCAATAGGCTATTCCGTTTATATTTTTATACCACTTGTAAGATCGTTGTCACTATAAATGAAAAATAATTGCAGGTCTGTATATAACTCCCTGTTTGAGAAAATATCAAACATTGCTACAATATGTTTAAAAAATAAGGTTAATCTATCCAAAACTAACACAATTTTTTGTGCACCATAATTGCAGTTTTTACTATTGAAGGCACTGTCACCGAGCTCCCAACTCGGCTCTCCGAATTATTTCAGACCGCGAGATACAGACCTGCAACTAAATAATAGAAATTTCCTTCTCTTGGCTTACAAAGTTTATCATGTTAGGGAATAGATATCTTATAGGGCCTGCTGTGTGTAAAGCTTTGTTATTCCTTTGACTGGATTACAGTCCTGGATAGGTCCTTTCTAAAATGACAGGTGGGGCACCAATGTTTAAATTACCTATGACATGCAATGATATTTCATACAAAGAAAGTTCAATATACCATGCAGTCCTCCCGCACATGATACGCTTTGCTACTGTGTAGGATCGAAGGATTACTCATCAAATTCAATGATTCACCGTCCCAATCAGTCAGCGTATGAAAATTTCCCGCCAAATTTACTTTCCATAAACTGACCCAATCAATCTTGATGAAAATAGCGCTAGAAAAACAAAAAGTTCTGTCATCATTCTATGCCATGTGTTCTGATTTCAAATATTGACATATATATTTACAAAAACACCAAAATGTCCATCTCACTTGTTTGTTGACTTCGCCCACGTGTTTATTCCCGAAGCCTAGCACAGATATAAAATGAATTGTGATTGGTTTACTCAATTCGCGACCTTGTCACGTGTTATTGCATGTCGGATCAGTGGAAAATGTCTGACGAGAGGCAAAGAAGATGAAATATATTTCGCGTCCTTACGCTTGCAGATTTATATTATATTTGTAAATTATGCATGAAACGAAAATACATAATTGACGGTTTCATGATTAAAACCGGTCTTTGAGAGGGGAAGTTTCGTTGCCTAATATTTTACCTCGTCTCGGAAACTCATTTCCTTGTCAGAAAAACAACAAAGATGGCGACAGACTCGGGCACCTCCTACTATCAGGTAAATACAGATTTAAAGTTCGATCAGTATGTGACTTAATTAATTCGTAAACTATATAAACAAAAATTCTGGATACTGTGTATAACGGCTGTTCTAAGAACCGTGTTTACCTCTGATGACTCCGCCCCGACCCTCCCTAGCTTAGGCCTACGTTAGCTTATTTTGGAACCATCAGAGCGCTGTGGGGTAGGGGGGTATACACATATCACGATGTTACGTGCATCAAATAATCTTATATTGAGGGACGGGAAGTGTTCAAGTTTTGTGTGAAGACAAAGCCAAGATTAATTTGATGATTTCATAATTTGAAGGTGTAAGAATTGCTCTTCTACTGGTTCATTTGCTTTAGAAATTAAACAATGAATAATTATTATATGTCTTTAAGATGACACTTCCTGGAATTGGTAAATAAGGTGATGATGAGTCAATTGAATTCCAATGTACCATAATACTACATAGAAAGATTCATTTCACTGTTGACTCATTTTGAAAAAGCCATTCACAGTACTTCAGGATATGGATTTACATGACCAGTGAATTGTTAGATTGGTGCAAGGTGATATAGAGAATTGTTCATTCCTTATCAAGAAATAATTTTCCATACATGTTGAACTGAGCTGAAAGTTGAGATAATTCTATGAAATCAAAATCAGAAATATGATAAATATTGTGAATATGTACTTGTCACATCCAAACATTATGCTTGTAAATTAGTGTATTATTCAGTATTATTATTTATTGACCTTTCCTAATATAAGGAAACAGTGTGTTGTATTGTGTATTTAAACACAATGATATTTGAACCGCTATTTTGTTTACTTTATTGATATGATACAACATGACACTGATACTTTTGACACACCATGAACGACTGATACATGTAGATATAAAAGACACTTAAGTCAGCAGGAAATATTTGGAAGAGTCGCTCTAATTTTAATCTCTAAGAGTATGTGTCATATTAAATGTATTTCCTTAAAATGTTAAGATATTGGATAATTTTCTTTCTGAACTAAATGTATTAAAAATTAAATACATGTGCAGGACAAAATTTCTGTTTTAAGAAAAACTTAGCTCAGTATCATGTTTTTCCATTTTAGTATTTAAGAATTTAACATCACTGATTCAATTGGCAGTTGAACCAAACATTTTGTTCAGATTTAGTCAGTAAAGTTACATAAATAGTTACGTCATTGTTAATTGTTTTAAACAGGGAGGTGCCGTGGTCAACTCGTACACCGAGATAGGAAAGAGGTTTGGGTTTGACCCCAGCTTAACTGAGTTTGACCTTCAACAGAGGCTGGAGGAGATGAGGGAACATCTCAAAAAGGAAATTAGAAAAGAGATGAAGATCAAGGAAGGGGCGGAAAAGTTAAAGGAGGCCACCACCGACAAGAAGAGTTTATCCGACGTCCAGAGCATCGTGAAGAAGTCGAACAATAAGCTGAAGGAGCTTCAGACTGACCTCCAGGAAATTAACGCCTATCTATTGGTGTCCAACAGTGCCAGTGTTCATGATTCTCTCGCAGGTAATGTCTGAAATCTAACATCTACCATTCCTAGTCTAGTCTTTGGAGTGAAAAATTATTTCTTCTTAATTAGAACCATTTGAATAAGAGCTTGGACTTTGGTTAGTTGTGTCAAACAGCAATGTGACTGACATAGGCCTGTCTATTTCATTGTAGGCCACTCAGTCATATATCTTTGAAATCAACAAGATTTGTATGGCTTTTGAGCTAAGACTATGCAATCAGTGTAAATTTTGCTTTAAACCAGTGTCATTTTTAACTTGCTTTGAGGCACTATATAGATAGTTTTGTCCCACTAAAAGTCCAAAGGCTTAGGCCTGGTTAAAATGGTTCTAATAATCTTCTAATCAATTAGCCAGGGTCAGTTTTTCATTATGTTATTAATAAATTAATTTGTTTCTCTGAATCTCTGCAGTTAATTTACCATTTGCATTGTAAAATGTAATAAAGAAAAATAAATCAGAGATAGATATGTATATAGGTGTTGCAAACGTTGATATGTGTACATCCAATAAGATTTAAGTAATATATACAGATTGAATATTTCCATATTTAGACACCACATGAAGTATTTTAACCGAAACCTAGTAGTTGTTAGTTAAAAATGAGAGAATTGCCGATTTAAGATATACTGATTCCCTAAGAGGCACTGACACACAAGCTACTTCAGTTGTCTGTAAATAATACTGCATCCTTGCTCTGTTTTATTTTACTCCTTGTGTTTTATTACCACTTGAGCGAGTTAAAGTCAATAGATGTCCATAAGACATTAGAGGGGCTTAAAAACATCATAGACAGCCCACTTTGATAGGTCAGCACTGGTCAACAGATTATAAAATTCATTGTGGCAAACTTTTTTTTTTACAGTAATAATATGTGGTATGCAGAATGATTATATTGGGATTTTATCAATATATTATATTTTGTGCATTGTTGCAAGTTTGGAAACACAAGTGTTGCATCCGCTGACATGTATTGATCCTGTATGTACTGAATAGATGCTTTGTATTGTTGGAGAAGACACTATTGGATTTTTAAAAATATCTGTTATGCAATATGACGATCCTCCCATTTTTCGTCCGTTTGTGACAGATTAGCTAGTTGTGTCTGATGTTGTCTATTGATTGTAAGAACTTCATAATTGAAAGTTTGATGATTATAGCATTTATGCAGTCTAAGGAAAATTTCCTTTTTTCACTCTTCCCCGTGTTTTGGAAGGAAAAAAAAAATCGGACAGCAAATAAATGTCACTTTTAAATGTTTAGATATAAGATTTAATATGGATTTTTTTAGTTTCAAGGTTTACAGGATAAACTGATTATAATTCATAAATTTTACTGAAATCAGTACTTAATCACCTCTAAATTGCCTTCCCAATACATGCACTATGTGCCCTTAAAAAAGTGAGAAGAGTTATAATGAAAAAGAACCACTTAGTGACTACCAGTATGCAATGATAACAGAATATTTACAGCTAATATATTCTAACAGCAAATACATTAATGAGAGAGCTTTCTGTAGTAACTTGGTAGATACATTTATAAAGTAAATATAACCCCATCTATGATGTGATATCTGTTTCAGTGTTATAAATCTCTTGTTTTATATTTAGAAGACAAAGATCGAGAAAAAGATGCTGGTGATATGGACCCCGTATCTCAGAGGCTTACATCACTGCAGAAACAGTACAACATTGAAAATAAGGTGAGTCCTGAAGTCATAAACACAGTGACATTACAATCAAGATCAATCTCAATGCATAACAATTGTGTCATCAAAATCAAGATGAGAACTCTGACATCATCAGAACTCACAACAGAAACATTTAGATATCAGGATAACTTATAGCAGGTACGTTGTGACATCAAAGTCAAAATGGGGACTTGATACAATTAAGGCAGGACATAAATCAATACAGAAATATTTGCAATCAACTTTTGAGATGTTGAAATAGAATAGACCTTACATAATACAATGCCAGTTATTTTTATTTAAAAAGATGTCATCTCTAAAAGGGGTCTCAGCAAGATTATTGACTTAAACTGCATCGTGTATCTTTTTGTCATCAAATTACATACTACAACATTGACTTCAGGATCTACATAGCTGGGAATAATATGATTAACATTTACGTAGATATGAGATGTGACAACATGTTTTGATTTGTTGACAGGTTAAACAGGGAGCAGAAAACATGATCAATATGTACAGCAGTGGGAACTTCCGGGACAAAAAGATGCTAGCTGAGGCCCAGCAGATGTTGTCAGATGCCAAAACCAAGATGGAAATTATCAGAATGCAGATTCTGAAAGTCACTCAGGATGCAACCAATATGGATGATGGTAAATTCTGTCTGGAAACTGATATTGATGATTGACAAACTCTTCAATTAGTCTGAACTTTCCCCTGTGAAATACCTAAATATGTAATGGCATTCAAAATTAATTAGCCTGATGATTGGTACAAATGAGCTAACTCTTCCATCCATTTCCTTTTATGAAACACATCATTTTTGTCAATACACGTACTAGTTCTTTAAGGTATTCTGTCTGATACAAATGATTTATTAATTTTCCCATCCAACTCCTTTATAAAATACTCCAATATGTACTGGTATTTAAAATTGATGGTGTTAATTGAGTGTTGACACATGACTCTCTATTTTAAATAAGCTCTAAGCATCTTCTGTACTGTGCATGTAAAATGCACATTAATTAGTCTTTGACATTGAATGTGATTGGGTTCTAATCCCATATCCAGAGTAACCCCAGCATCAGTATACAAACCTGACAGCACAATTCAAGACTTCAATAGCCTATGACCAAGTAAATTAAATCGGTTCCCTCTGATTGCAGCAAGTCAGCGGTGCGAGGTGCTGTCTCCTCTGGAGCTAAGAATCGAGGAGTTGCGACATCATTTCAGGATCGAGTCAGCTGTCCAGGAGGGAGCTAAGAACGTGATGAAGCTTCTTCAGAACAGCAAGTCGCCGGACAGCAAGGCCCTGAAAGAGGTACAGCAGCAGCTACACCATCTCACCAAATCACATAGGATCTCACACTCACATTATAACATTATAATAGTGTTACATCATATATTTCTTTGTTGATCTTTTGTATAAATCCATATTCATTCTAAACAAATGTATATATAAGTACATGTATATTCATACATATCAGTTTTCATGAATATTTAGTTTATTATTCAAAAGTCAAAATAAAATATTGTTCTTTGGTTTAGATATTAATTGAATGTGACTTTAAATACAACAGATTTTTTTTAGTTTATTTATTATATGTAACTTTTCATTGTCATCATCATTAATTTTCAGGCAACCCTGAAATTACAAGAATCAAGTCAAAAACTTGAGCTGTTACGAATCTCCCTGGAAAATCGGTGCAATGAACTTGAACCCAAGTCTAAAAAAATTGAAATGTTAAAGAAGGAGTTGGACACTATTACTGTGTCCCCTGGTTACGCGTCCAAAGACAACACATTAACGCGGGATTCCTCCAAGTCACAAAATTCCTCGCCATTCTCCAAGGCAGCGGCCATTACCGGCAAATTGGAGGTTAGGTAAGTGCCCAGAGGGAAGATTAGGTAATGCAGCAAATGATGCATTATCTTTCTCACGCGATGATATTCATACTACAGTAGTACGTTGTTTTCAGCCTCTATTATTGAAAACGTTTTTATGGTTTTGCTATTGTATGGTTTTTTTATTTATTCGTGAAGTGCAGTTTTTATATGCTCCAGTTTTAAATTTATCAATCAGAGTATTACAAATGGAGACTGTGCTAGTGTCTAGCACTGACAGTGGCTTCCTCAGACTTATTACCTGTACATTGTACATAAGGTCCAACTTAGTCCTGTATTTTGTCCATAGGCTTGTTGGGTGCCAAGGTTTACTAGAAGACATTCCTGGAAGAAAAAAAGACAACCTTCAACTTCTCCTGTCAAGTCCTGGTGAAAGCAAAAGTTTACTCAGGTCCAAGCGTAGCAGCACCAAGACCTACACTGTCAAAGAGGAGTTGTCAAGTTAGTGTTGTATAGAACTAAAGTCGAGTCAATCAGTATAAGATATTAAGGAGGTGGGATGGTCATTATATCAACCATCACATCTACCTTAAAATTTTAGATCTAATTTTTTATCCATATACTATAATTTCATAAAAAAGCAATTTCTGATATTTGATATTTAAAATTTAAATGTTCTTTTTCATGCCTACCACTCATGATGAATATATATGCTAACAATTTTGTTGTTCTCAGAATTTGATTCCTCTATTTATGGGTGGGATTTTATTTTGGGTTATGTAATCAGGAAATTTGTTACAAAATATGTGCACTCGACACTTGATATTGAGAGTGTTTACATGTGCCACTACAAGGAAGCATTTGTTCACGTAGACATACTAGTAATGCATCCAGTATATGCTCAAAGTAGAGTGGGACAATAAGACTAGTTTTACATACACATACATGTATGTAGTCTAACTATGCCAAGAAAAGGCTACCTAAAGAGGAAGCTGGAGGGATCAATGGCATCAAGTCGGTGCTTGTCATTTGATATTACTCTGGAGTGTGTCTCCTTCTGAGTTACATAATTTGTGATATCTGATTATCTGTGCAACACAAGCTATATTATGCTGAAATGTACGATGGATAGGAAGGAAAACTATGTACAGTCTAACATACTGCATTTAATTAACCAGTCAAGTGATTTCTAAAAAGCCTATTTATACCAGGTGGTCTCTTAAAGGAAATCATTTTCAGCAGTTGTATACGAATACATAAGCATTTTTTATTTAACAAAGTTTTAAATCATTTTTACACATAAATTCATTGGTCAGAATGATTTTGTTCTGTAAGTTTTTTTTTGTTTTTTTTTTTAATGTTTTTGAAATTTTTTTTTTAATAAAGTATACACAACCCAAAAAAAAAGTCATGCTCAAAAATTACATGTTTCATGTCTTTATCATTTCATTTTAAAGCTTATTGGTTTCAGGGATCGACATTAACGGTTGTCCGATTGCCCGGGGCAAGTAAAATCTCTATTCGGGCAAGTGAAACTCTGGTTAGACTTGTCCGATCGGGCAAGTAAAATTTCTGATTAAAAGTACGTCTTGTTTTGGTTACAAATAATTTTTATCATAAAATCAACATCCTTTCCGAATTGGAACTCTTCAGTCTTCTGTTACCTTAGCGTTTAACTTTAAGTAAGTCGTTCCATATGACATTCTTGTTACATTGATTTACAGATCGCGTGAATTTATATCCATGTGCTCGATGACAGTTTTTTTCTTCATATTACGGTATGTGCTGTCACGATAAAGAGCCAAACCATGTGCATGTCGCGATATTATGAATGCATTTGTGGTACGACTTAATTATTTCACAAACACGTGTGTTGATGGAAACGAAGATAGTTCGGTTTTATTAAACGTCATGGCATTGCAGTCTTCTCTTTTTAAATGTATTGGGGGAAACAAAATTAAAGTAAATCAAAAGAATCAAAAGAGTCTACTGAAAATAAAAAAAAATACGAACTTAAAAGAAAACGGGGATTTGTTGATTCTTGGAAAACTGATTATCAAGATCCACTTGCCTATGTACTGTAGATTAACATTATTGGCATATTACTACTTGTTTATATCAATAAAATTGATTTACAGTGTGTTTAACTTTTTCTTCTTACTAAATTCGGGCAACCAAGTTTAAGATTCGGGCATGTCAAAATTTGAGTTCACTTGCCCGAAGGGCAAGTGAATTTAAAAGTTAATGTCTATCCCTGGGTTTACATATTATATCAATAGTTTAATACATATAAAGTCATTATTTTCATGTGATTATAATTGGCACAAAAACACTTTTTGCAGTCAAATATTGACTTAATAGTTATTTAGTAATACTTATTATATATATGTGATGTTTTAGGTGAGGTGATGGCGGTTGTGAAACTAGACAACCTACAGGTGGCCCAGACTAGCTGGAAGTCTCACAGTCAGCAGTGCTGGGATAATAGAATTAGTATAGAACTTGATAGGGTAAGCCAATCATGTAAAGCAGTATTTGTATAGAATAGGCTGGATAAAACTCAATTCCTTACTATAACACGCAAGTTTATGAATTAGGTTAATATTGTAATAATGATTTTGACCAGTATACCAGAAAATTTTATTTGTATGTACACTGGACAACTAAACAGTGATTGTACGAACATTACATTGTAATAACACACCTTTCTCTGTCTGCAGTCTAGAGAATTAGAAATAGCAATATACTGGCGGGACTGGAGACAGATGGCAGCTATCAAGTTCCTGCGTCTGGAGGACTTCCTGGATAACCAGCGCCACGGAATGGCAATCCATCTGGAGCCGCAGGGAATCCTGTTCGCTGAGGTCCGTCTCTTACTCTTGCCAATACCCGTCTTATTCATGTTTCAGTGTTTGATTTGCATGTTTTGAGTGCTGTCCCATATGCATGTATGCACATTATCATTTCAGATTACATTTTTAAATCCTTCTTTGTCCAGAAGGCCAAAGCTACAAAGACAGAGAAAAATATTCCCCAAGCACAAAGGTAGAGATAGTTTGGTTTATACAAAAACACCTACTTAGATACGATGTCATTGATGTGTACTGTAAGATGTGGTTTTGTATTTAGGAAAGGATATTTTGAGAGCTAAGCAAGTGAATATCAATGTGGCTACTTGGGGTCGTCTCATGAAAAGGTCGCTGCCTCAGCAATGTGTGGACTCCAATGCACTCACCCCACCTACACAGATTACCTCCCCTGGTATGCATTCAATATCCAAGTGAATCAATTTGACATTACCTTAAGATACATGTACTTTTTCAGAATATGCTCAGGACGTTGATTAGATTTATACAGTAAAACTTGGTTTTAGCGAAGTCCTAGGGACCAATGGAATTACTTCGTTATATCCGTAATTCGTCATATCTGTATGACGAATTCGTAATAATATATACAGCGAATTCACCATATACATGTTCTTTCACTAGACAAAAATGTTTGCTAATTGAGGCTCAAACAGAAATACATTACGTTAATACCTTCAATAATCGGATTGTGAATTGAAAAAATTGTATGAAAATAAGTTCATTCAAACTATTTTGTTAAATAATAGTGCAAACTTTTTTAAACTGTAAAGTAATTCGTTATAAAGGTGTTAAATATTGTTATTATTCACCTCTACGGGACTCCAAATCAGTTCGCTATATCCATAAATTTGTTATATCTGAATTCGTTATAACCGTAAAATTTTGCAAAAATTTGTTACAAATTTCACCGGGGACACACAAAAAACTTCGCTATATCCGAGAATTCGCTATATCCGTGTTCGTACTAATCAAGTTTTACTGTACATATATATCTGATGGTTGATTGTCACAAGGTGTAAAGGTGAAGACTCTGCTCTGTACTGTCTGTATATTTTGACAGGCATTATGGCATCAGACAGGGGGCCCCCTATTCACCAGATTAATTTTGAGCCAACTGAGGAGAGACCACCACGGATGCCTGATTCTTCCCCACCTTCCATACTTTATGCACAAAAAGAATTCACCACACCCCCTCACCAGCAGGAGCGAGCTGTACAGGTACTGCAACAAGGATAAGATAAATAGAAAAAGAGAGATACAGAGAAACTTACTCAATAGTCCTAGCAATCTTGTCAACAGACAATCTTATCATGAGAAACGGAATAAATTACAGTTTGACCAGCAGATTTACTTGTTATTACAGGACGCCTTGAAATCTTTTGATTTTCTGCCCGACGACCAGTCCAGTGTGATTGATCTGGACAACTTGGAACCTAAACCCTCTAATGCCCGGCCCGTGTCTTACAAGGACTACCGAGCGCCCTCACCCCCCACAACCCAGCCCCGCCCTGCCTCAACGGCGGTGATGGAAACCCCCAAGTCTTCCAGACAACAATCTTATGCAGTTGAACCAGAGTATGTTTACTTTCACTTCTTCACTTGTGAAGTTCTGTATTTATGCTTTTTATTATTTTATTCTTTCTTTTGTGCTTATCATCCTGTCACTCTTTGTCAGAAACTCACTACTCCATGCATGCTGATTTCCATGACCTTTATTTGCTATTACAGTGACTGTGGTTGTTCTTTGATCCTATTATTGTAAGGAACTGTACCAGCACCAACTTATCTTGGCTACTTTTTTTTTTATTACGCAGCTATTCAAGCCAGCATGTGAACATGGATGAGTTCAGGCCAATAAGTGTACTGGGAAGAGGGCATTTCGGAAAAGTAGGAATCTTTGCTACTGAATGCTTTCTTGTGTGTTTGTTGATGTCTTAGAATTTATAAAGCTTCTTAAATAGTAGTATATGTATAAATGTCTGTATATAGATATATGTCTTTGTCATTCTTAAATATATATTTCATGAGTTTCCTGATTATGATTATCCACTGAGTTATTTTGTGGTAATTTCCATTCTTTATTACGGTAGAAATGGATAAATATTAATTCCTCTCTGATAGGTTATCTTGGCGGAGTACAAAAATACCAATGAATATTATGCCTTGAAAGCTTTGAAGAAACCAGACATCATCGCTCGGGATGAAGTGGAAAGCTTGATGTCTGAAAAGAGAATATTTGAAGTTATTAATTCCATGCGACATCCATTCCTTGTTAATTTATTTGCTTGTTTCCAAACTGAGGTAGAATTTTAAATCCCAAAGTACAATGTAAAAACTCACATCCTTCTCTGAATTTTATCTGATCAATAAATGATTACTTTGATATGTAGCCTATAATGCTGTGAGGTTTGATTTCAGGCTCACGTTGTTTTTGTGATGGAGTATGCCTGTGGTGGTGATTTGATGATGCACATTCACAGTGACGTCTTCTCAGAGCCTCGGACTGTGTTCTACTCGGGTTGTGTGGTTCTGGGGCTTCAATACCTACATGAACATAATATTGTGTACAGGTAAGTCAACACCTCAAAAAAAAAATTCATAGAATAAAATGCAGTATAGATTTAACTTTGTTTTTGTCATTTCTCATCAGAAAGAGTAAATGAGATTTTTAACAGGAAATATTAGAATGTTATTCTTAAGTCACTAGTTAAGAGGTGATTAGGGAGACAGTGGTCAAGTATCCAGAACTTGGGGAGAGGGCTTAATAAGTTTTGGAACTTGTGCTCGTCCCGTTGAGTTTTATACAATAAAAAATATTTAAACCAAACCATCAGAACTTGTGCCAGATCCCAGTTGTTTAGTAGTTCATTAAAAAAATGTTTTTACAATAAAGTTGTTTTTGTGTTGATTAGATTATTGTAATTACATATCATTGGTTCTCTACTTTCCAGAGATTTGAAATTAGATAACTTACTGTTGGATCAGGAAGGCTACTTAAAAATTGCCGACTTTGGGTTGTGCAAGGAGGGGATGGGTTTTGGGGACAGAACGAGTACGTTTTGTGGCACCCCCGAGTTCCTGGCCCCTGAGGTGCTGACGGAGACCTCCTACACGAGGTCTGTGGACTGGTGGGGCCTAGGTGTTCTTATCTTTGAAATGTTGGTGGGAGAGGTAAGTGAAAATTGTAGACCAGGAACTTGTTACTCTCACATAGGATTGATTTATGTAGACCAGGAACTTGTTACTCTCACATAGGATTGATTTATGTAGACCAGGAACTTGTTACTCTCACATAGGATTGATTTATGTAGACCAGGAACTTGTTACTCTCACATAGGATTGATTTATGTAGACCAGGAACTTGTTACTCTCACATAGGATTGATTTATGTAGACCAGGAACTTGTTACTCTCACATAGGATTGATTTATGATGTAGACCAGGAACTTGTTACTCTCACATAGGATTGATTTATGTAGACCAGGAACTTGTTACTCTCACATAGGATTGATTTAAGATGTAGACCAGGAACTTGTTACTCTCACATAGGATTGATTTATGTAGACCAGGAACTTGTTACTCTCACATAGGATTGATTTATGTAGACCAGGAACTTGTTACTCTCACATAGGATTGATTTATGTAGACCAGGAACTTGTTACTCTCACATAGGATTGATTTATGTAGACCAGGAACTTGTTACTCTCACATAGGATTGATTTATGTAGACCAGGAACTTGTTACTCTCACAAAGGATTGATTTATGTAGACCAGGAACTTGTTACTCTCACAAAGGATTGGTTTATGTAGACCAGGAACTTGTTACTCTCACATAGGATTGGTTTATGTAGACCAGGAACTTGTTACTCTCACATAGGATTGATTTATGTAGACCAGGAACTTGTTACTCTCACAAAGGATTGATTTATGTAGACCAGGAACTTGTTACTCTCACATAGGATTGATTTATGTAGACCAGGAACTTGTTACTCTCACATAGGATTGATTTATGTAGACCAGGAACTTGTTACTCTCACATAGGATTGATTTATGTAGACCAGGAACTTGTTACTCTCACATAGGATTGATTTAAACAGCTGGATGGCTGTGGCTCTTCTTAACAAGATGAGCATTGTTAAAAAGTATAGGAAAATATTGAAATTTCAAAGCTAAAATATCTCAAATATTATTTTAAAATTTGATAATAGTTTAATAACTTAAAATTCATGCCTTAAATGTTAATGTAGATCTGATGGGTAGTATTTTGACCAGTGTTCACTGTAAATTATAAACTGTTGTTTGGTTACACATATGGGTTTGTCGTTTGTATTTCTGCCTGTTTCACTTTTCAGTCACCATTCCCTGGAGATGATGAAGAAGAGGTGTTTGACAGTATTGTGAATGAAGAAGTCAGATACCCCCGCTTCTTGTCAACAGAATCCATTGCCATCATGAGAAGGGTGTGTGCCATTGTATTGTTCGCTTTATGTATGTTCTTGCTTCTGTAATTGGTCACTTTGTGAAGCAATCTCTTTGTTTTTCCCATTGCAGCTTCTAAGACGGAATCCTGATCGCCGCTTGGGATCCAGTGAGAGAGATGCAGAAGACGTCAAGAAGCAAGCTTTCTTCAGGGTTAGTTTTGTTACTGTGTACTATCCAAAATTTTTCTTAATATTGAAGTAATCTTGCTTTACACTAGATTAGTGGATTAAACATCTATAATGCTTAAGGTGAATCCTGGATTTCCTTGTTGTTTTATTCCATTGGAATTATTAGATATGATTTTGTGTTTGTATCTGTTGTAGAATTTATCTTGGGATGACCTGCTGATGAAGAAAGTCAAGCCTCCATTTGTTCCCACTGTGGTGAGTTTATGATTGCAAAGTACCGGTACTAATACACAGAGTAGTACAGTTGTATTCTACTACATTGTGGTGGTCAATAACAGAATTACTATAACATTATCCTATCAATATTGTTTTAATGCTCAATTTTTATGTCTTTATTTTATGCATTCAGAATTTTTATTTAACTTAATTCCATTTATTCTTGTGTTGCAAAGTATCTTTAAATAACTGTTGGACATGGCATTATATAATTCATTTTATATTTTATACTTATTTTGACCTGGATTTTCTATTTTTGTAGAAATATTCTGAGGATGTGAGCAATTTTGATGAAGAGTTTACTCAAGAGAAACCCGTGCTAACTCCTGCCAAAGACCGCAAATCTTTATCTGCTGAAGATCAATTACAGTTTAGAGACTTTAACTACATTGCTGATTGGTGCTAGCATTGTGACAAAGTTCAAAGGTCACTTAGCCTCTGCTTCAGTATTTCTTCCAAGATGTATGTTGCCAGCATTTTTCACTGGCATTGATCAAGCAAGTAGGGAAAACAGCAATAAGGATTAATATATTGCTAACACTGTGAATGATGCTTGGATCTAATGCCTCTAAGTATTATATGTTAGGACAAAAACTGCTTTCATGTTGAAGATAAAATAACAAGCATATGTGCACTTGACATTTCTCGCTCCTAAACCTGAACAAATTCACACTGACCCCTCTGTATCATTGTCATTAGTTCTGGAGCAGGGATGTCCATCGTTACTGTATGTTTATTTCTGTATCTACAGGGAATAAATTAACTCCAAAGAGTTGTGCAAATCTACAAGGGTTTAAATGTTGGTGCATTTAGTCATAATATAGGTAGGGACTATACAAGAGTGTGAGAGGGCCGCCCCTGGGTTAGATGATCCCTGGGTGAGTGGTCTTTGTGAGGAATTCTTCCCCCCTTACTGTGATATTTGTGTAGTCTTTGGATGTGTGTGTGTGAATCACAGTATCTGTGTACTTACACGGGAGCCAACTAATGAATGAAGTGAATACCTGGAGATATCAACAGACAAGTAGAGCATTAGATTTGTACACACTACATTATGATTGTTGCTACTGAGGGAATTCATTGCCCAGTTATTTTATTGGGAATTATTATGAATAAAATAAATAACCTTATTCAATTGTTGTTTATTATTTAATGCGATTGGAGACCAACTGATTTTGCGTTGTGACAATTAGTTCTAATTAGGTAGTACCATGCACTGGATGTTTATTGGAACACACCGTTTATTGATATATATTAATTAATCATTATTGTGAACACATCAAGTTCCTGAAGAGAGATTTATATACTGTAGGTACAAAAATAATGCATGCATTACAATTCTGAAATTTGCATTATTGTTTTCTGGAATTAAAATAAAAACCGTGTTCGCCAAATGTTACGAACGTCGTAACAATCGTCGTAGATTGTGTACTTCTTAACTTTTTCTGAATACTAAATATGAACACCTAAGAAGGGGGGTCTACATATTACAAGGTTTTATAATGAGTCTTCAGGCACGTAGCACCGTTTTTGAAATGGGACAGAGTTGTCCAAAATATCTTTACAAGCAGAAATAAATTTTTTACGAAAAAAAAGCAACTTGTCTAAAATCATGAAAATGCTAATCTGAGGTTGGGGTAGCGTAGTATACCAGTAAATTTAATTTCACTGTTTATTTCCTTATTTTCTTTTCAATTTTAAAGGGTCCCCAAAAAAGGGGGGGGGGGGCAACTTCATAATTAATAAAGAAAATGTTTTCTGCGACGGAAAGTGCATCCAGCCGCCCCCCCCCCCCCCCGAATGCTACGTGCCTGATATATATATGCATGAAGATTTAATTCGGGCTTTTTATAAGGTTGTAGCATGTTTGTCCGCGTGAGGTGTAATGAAAAATAATAAAGAATTGAAATCGTTCATCGGGTGAATTGACAAGTCGGACCCCTTAGCTGTAATGAGTATTATATGCATCTGCGTGACACCATGTACTGACCCAAAGTATGTAAATGGTGAAAATTTAACAAAGTATCTTTTTTTTATTGTTAAATGGAGTGTATTTTTAAAAACTAATAATATTACATATTTACCAACAAAAATGGCAAATTTATGATACAAACAAAAAATTGTTCTCTAGGATAATTTAGGGCTATCGGATCAACAGCTTTAATGTTGAAATATATATTTTTGTGTTATAAGTGTACTTTTATATTAAGGTGCTGGAATATATGATTTCCAAAAGTTGGACTAACAAAATATGAACAAAATTTCCACTTATGAAATCATACATATGTACTTCAATATAAAGTTGTGATATAATTAGGAAAAAGGTTCCAATATGAACTTGAAACAAAAAAAATAGGATGAAACTAACAGTTAACACAAACAAAATTGAAACAAAACAGTATATCGAGTACGTATTATGCGGAAAGAGTTAATAAACTTTATACCGGTATTAAGAGCTTAAAATTGACATGATTAGATTCATGTTGCTCAGTGGGGATTCTGCTATGTTTTAACAAGAAGGCTTACAGCCAACAACGATTGGCATTTATTTTAATATTAAATTTACTGCTACGAAATGTTGTGTCGACATACGGTAGACCATTGTTGCTTACGGTACAATGAATCTAATATATTTAAAACAAGAGGCCCATGGTCCACATCGCTCACCTGAGGAACAATGGGTAGATAAAATCAGCTTATGGAGTCATAATACAAATTATCTGGACAATGTACAATAATACATGTAGATCCTGTATGAATAAAATCCATTTTTCCCCTGGATATTCTTATGTTTATAATCATTAGTCTCTTTTCTAACAGGATGATTTTATAGTCATATCACATGTTGAGCATTGCAGTTCTCAAAAAGATCCTTAACAATTGTTTATATATGGGATATAAAGCTACATCAAACTCTGGACCTTCTTGTGAGGCAGAAGAATTGTCCTGGAGCCAAAGTCTTAACAATGATAAAGAATCATCTGGCTGATTAGTTTCTGAGAAGAAGATTTTTAAAGATTTACTCTATATATTCCTATGTAAAGCTTTGACCCCCCACCCTACACCTGGGGGTCATGATTTTCACAACTTTGAATCTACACTACCTGAGGATACTTCCACACAAGTTTCAGCTTTCCTGGCTGATTAGTTTCTGAGAAGAAGAATTTTAAAGATTTACTCTATATATATTCCTATATAAAACTTCGACCCCCCCCCCCATTGTGCCCCAACCTATCCCCAGGGGTCATGATTTTCACAACTTTGAATCTACACTACCTGAGGATGCTTCCACACAAGTTTCAGCTTTTCTGGCTGATTAGTTTCTGAGAAGAAGATTTTTAAAGATTTACTCTATATATTCCTATGTTAAACTTCGACCCCCCATTGTGGCCCCACCCTACCCACGGGGGTCATGATTTTTACAACTTTGAATCTACACTACCTGAGGATGCTCCCACACAAGTTTCAGCTTTCTTCCTGGCTGATTAGTTTCTGAGAAGAAGATATTTAAAGATTTACTCTATATATTCCTATGTTAAACTTTGACCCCCACCCCATTGTGGCCCCACCCTATACAAAAGGGGTGTGGCCCTTCATTTTCACAACTTTGAATCCCCTTTGCCTAAGGATGATTTGTGTCAAGTTTAGTTGAAATTGGCCTGGTAGTTCTTGAGAAGATGTTGAAAATGTGAAAAGTTTACGGACAGACGGACGACAGACAAAATGTGATCAGAAAAGCTCACTTGAGCTTTCAGCTCAGGTGAGCTAAAAATACATTGACACACATAGGCAGTGATGTAAACTGGGTCAACTTTGGGTTGATGTAGGCTTCACAAAGAAGAGAACATTTATTTTGTTGAGCCAATTGTGCATAATATATAATGTATGTATTTTATGGTTTTCCGATGGGGCCACTTCGACCTTCGCACTTTCGCCTTTAGGTTGAGGTGCGAAGTTGCGAAGGCGAAGGTGCGACGGCGAAGGAGCGGAAGTGCGAAGATGCAACGGCGAAGCACGAAGATGCGACGGCGAAAGTGCGAAGTTGCGTAGGCGAAGAAGCGATACTACTATCGCTCCTTCGCCATCGCAACTTAAATTCGCACTCTCGCCTTCGCATCTTCGCGTTTTCGCCTTCGCCTATTTATAATTGTGGAGCTCTCTATCGTTTAAAGACAATTTTAGCTGTATAAAAGGACATATGAGGCAGACGATGAACCTTTTAGAATTTATTTTCAACAGCCTACGCAGATCTATAACTTTTTCTAGGGGGGGGGGGGTCGATGGATAATTATATTTGTTGGGGGGGGGGGGGGTCCGAGACATATTTTGGAGATTTTATTATATATAATTAATAACATTAAATTTCCCGGGCGGATGGGATCCGGATCCTCTTTCCCCCTTTACTGCATGTGTGAAGTTATTAATATTGAATTTTCCGGGGGGGGGGGGGCTCTCCCCTTCTTGATCCATACATGAGCAAGGAGTGTCGTATAATGAAATTAGAATGTTACTGTGTTTGATCCACGGTAAACAGACAGCTGGTAAGTGACAGGAGTCTGGAAGTGCATATGTATACATTATGGCGGACATTACATTTTATATGGAGTATATAATGATTAGGCATACACATTAAAATATATATAAACATTCATAGTAAGCACAATGGCCTAGCGCATGCATACCAATAATATCCTAGATTAATCGGAAAACCTTGGCGAGTACAGTGCCTGCATCAAATTCTATGTAATCGACCGAGACTTTCTGAATGCTATCAAAAATGGAGAAGGCGAAAGTGCGAAAGCGAGAGTGCGAAGTAGCGAAGGCGAAGGAGCGATAGTAGTATCGCTCCTTCGCCCTCGCACCTTCGCACTTTCGCTGTCGCATCTTCGCACTTCGCCGTCGCATCTTCGCACTTTCGCTCCTTCGTCGTCGCACTCTCGCACTTTCGCCTTCGCAACTTCGCACTCTCGCATCTTCGACCTAAAGGCGAGAGTGCGAAGGTCGAAGTGGCCCCATCGGAACACCATAATTATTGTTCATTTACATATACATGCTGTCAACATTAAAAGGCATATAGTACTAATTATTTAGCAGCACATGATGCAAATATAAAACATATTACGATAAGGTACGTATCACTTGGTAAAGACAACGTATGCCCATTTGATCAGAATAGTCAGCATTTGAAGACGAATTTACTTGAGCATAAAAAGACAATATTTTTTAGGAAAGATCATTCTAAGTTTTAAGAACTTGTGCCTAATCCCTTTGTTCACACCAGAAACAATAAAATATGTTCAAATCACACAATATACCGGTATCACCATATAATGAAGAAGTATATGAACTCATTTAATGTAGATAATTATCCTGTCGTGTATCCGCGCCGGTAGTGACGTGTTTGGATAAAGTGAAAAGGGTGGTTCCGTTTGCTTCTTCATAAGTTTTCGTTTTATTTAAGTCTTACATTGTCTACTTTTACATGAAAAAGATCGTCAGATCTATTTAAAAGTGTATAAAATCTTTAAAGTTCTACGAAGTTTATGTTAAGATTATGTAAATATGCAGTTTATGTCCATTAATTGTGAACAACGGAACAGGTTTGGATGACCTTGTTTTTCAAAATAGGAACGGTTTGGATACGTATCTGATACGGTGTGGATGTAATTAATATGTGAGTGTAAACAGTTCGTTTTGTTATCCCCTCGGGAAGGGGATATAGCATCGCTACTGTGCGATATGCATGCCCTCACTCAATATTATGGATATCGTCATCCGATAGACATATGAAGTCACATTGTTTAAAAAAATAAACATACACGTTAAAGACTTGTGCATTTAAGCCAACAAAACTTAATATACCGTAATTTGAATTTCAATTTTACACCGCTTCAAATAACTTGCAATTTGCGTATAAAAATTGCATACAGAGCGCTTTACAGATATGTTAAGTCTGTTGTATAATCATTCCATCGATATTAATTTCGAAAGATTCAGCCTTACCAAAATCTTTACCGACACAAAAAACGTGTGTTTACGACAGTTTCAATTGTTATGCTTCTATAACGTTGTCGGCTTTAAACGTGAAAACGTCAAAAAATCAAAAGAGATCAGTCAAATACAGAATTATGTACCGACTTTAAAAAGTTTAATGTCTGTAAAATCATCTAATGATACACATATTTTTTTTTCTCTTTTAAAATTGAAACGATATAATATATAGATACAATGCACAGAACAAACCGTGATAACGTGGATATTTTTAATTATTGGTATCCTGATATGGGTTTCATGAAAATGAAAAAATAATTCACTTTTGATACAGAGTATTTAACTTACAGAACATCATACTTGTCTATTTTTTTAAATTAAAAATTGACACTTTCCCAAACAACTTTTTGGTTTTGCAACAGCAAACTGCGCTTTGGCAAATTTTTAACTATGAAATTTTTATCATTTTACTTTCATGTTAAATACTAACGCGGGTTTTGTACTTTTTCTGCGGTAACGCCACCTTCATTTCCCGCACGAGTGACCAAAACTTCTTGATATACATAGATACTGTCATACATCTTTATCGTTTTGATTTTCTGGTGAGAATCATGATTGAATAAATGTACATATAAAATGGCGATGTTTACTTAGGTCTCGTCATCACTTGAATTTTTTGGACAAACTATATCTAACAAAAGAGTAAATATATGACTTGGCAGACATCTATGGACTTTGTATTATATCACTGGGAGTGAAATAGTTGTAGAACTTTCTTTGTCTAGCGATGTTCATGCTTGGTATTGAATGTAAACGAGGCTCACTTTCATAATATTATTACCAAGCACGTTCTCCGATCAACTTACTTCACGATTATAAATATCATTTCAGAATAACTAAAAAACACATCATATACATGAAGTCGCTTGCAATAAAAGTAGTAGATAGTTATCTGTTAAGGTGTTTATATGATGTATTGCTTTTCAGGTTAAAAGTGAAAAACTTTTTTTTTTTAACATTTAATTGTGTTCCTCATGTTTCAACTCATATTTTCTTTATAATTCAAAATTAAAGAAAGAATTCTTTTGAACTATTAGTTAAAAAAAACTTGATATAACTATATTTACATTTTTCAGTGGTTTTTTTTTATGTGATAACACTAAGTATCAATTTGTTCATATTCAGTCCAATAAATTCAAATGACGTTTGCTTATTCAAATATTTAAAAGTACAATTGCTATGAATTAAATTAATATAAGTAATAAGGAATCATTCTGTCGATATTGTGAGGTGTAATTTCGTTTCGAGCTTTATTGGATTTGATCACGCCCCGACCAAAATAATCAACTCATGATATTCGATCAAAGAATGATTCCTTATTCGTTAAATAATAAATTTCTGATCAATTACTTGCCTAAAGAAATGAACTTAGTAATCCAGTTTTCATTCCCTTTGAACATGTGGAAGTATTTTGGTTTCATCACGTTTATAAAAATGTCGGACAGGAAAGAAAAATACATCTTCTGTATATTAAGTTCTTTTTACCTGACTTTAAATACATCTTTTGCATGCTGTGTAATTGAATGACCCACTATTTTTTTAAAAGATGTATCTTCGGTTGCACACCGATAAAATGCAAACTGCTCCCTTTATGTCTAAAATATCAAAAATGCTATAACTTTAAATTATTCAAACCGTACCATTTGCACAATTTATATTTTAGCATCCAAACCGGAATAATTTATTTATCCAAACCGTACTACTTCTTTAGCAGGTGCATGAAGTTATTGGTATTTTTATACATATTAATGTATTAAAAAAACATCGGTTTGATTTTATTTGGTTAATGTAATGTTTTAAATTAATTTTGGCTGCTTCAGATTTTTAGTATGTGTTATAATATCTACGTAATCTAGAAATAGTTCTTGGTTTTAGCGTTAAAATGACACGTTATCGATTGATTTTTCTACAAATAAGTCGTTTTTATTAACGATGAACTAAAATAACGCACACTCTTTTCAACTGCAACACCTTCAGAAAAATATGAACGACTATTACGATATTTTAATTAGTATTTACCTCGTTGTCGATAGAAAAAAGGACACAACACTTATTGTTTTTGCAATGGATACGCCATTTTCACGTTATCCAAACATGTCACTACCGGCGCGGATACACGACAGTGATTATCATTCCGCGGAAAAGTATCGTAAAAAATAATCCATATAAGGCAGGCACACGGTGATTACAATTAAACAGTATTGAATGATCATCTTTTTTCGACACCGACCTTTACAATGACTTTGATTTCATTTCAAATTTAACTTTTTAAGGTAGCTTGATCAACATATAACATAGTTGAACTGTCATATAAATAACCCTTTGCAGATCTTAAAACTGTCAGGGTTAAATACGTGTTTTTTCATTATTTTCCGGTTTCGACTTTCCCTATATCAACGTGACTTCACTATTCCTTACTTCACGATTTCCATTTTCACCAAACTTCACTTACTGATACATGTATGTGCGTAGAATAATTAAGACAAGGTGCAGTTTTTATTCTAATATTGGTCTAAAAATCAATGTATCTTATTAGGCAGGATATTCATGTTTTATGGGAACATGTTTAGTTTAAATACTTTTTAAATATGTATATACGTTTTTTTCATACGCAACAATTTTCCTGTGCTTGATGTGCATAGTCATAAAATATCCATCATGTTGTGTAGTTGGAGCTTTAGACAAACATTCTGAGTGCTGTGAAAATGATTGCTCGATAGTGGATACTATTGTTTTTGTCACATTACTGTGACCGATTAACTTGAGACCGTGCGTGGACCCCCACTGTGTCCCATCTCTTCGTCCCTGGAACTTTACCGGCCCTCACTCTCCACCTGTGTATACCTGCCAGGTGATCACAAAAGCATCACCTATGTGTTACCTTGACATTAGGAATGAGTAACATCGTCCTGGTCCCGAACAGCTGTTGGTGCTAGAGTGTTTTATCGAAGTTTCTAAAGATTCTAAGCATGTCGGAAACTTTAATCTCAACGCATGTATTTTAAATAGCCAATTTCAAATCGAATGCAGTGCAATTTACAGTTTTTAGACAACTGTGTGAACGTTAGAGCCCCTTGGGACCCCTTATTGAGAGTTAAGCGTGAACTGTGGCACTTGGATACTGGTCAAATCTGGGAGCTTCTACTGTTACGGCAAATGCGCACCTAGCACACCCTTTTAATATATCGAATTTTTCGAAGCTACTTCCGAGAACAAACAATATTGACCCGGGTTGAAAATTGACCTGGGACGATTTTCAACGTTGAAGGTTGATCCAGTGGGTACTTTTTCAACGTTGAAAATTGAGACGAAAAGTAGTGTAATTAATACCCTATATCAAATTTTCAACAGATATCTGATAACCTGCACCCGTCGAGAAGTTAATGACCTTGTTGAAAATTTCCAACTACAAAGTTTTGAACTGTCTTTGAACTGAAAGTAGCTCTAACTGATCTTAATATTTCAGACAAGAGCATGGGTGAATAAGGCGTGTAAACTGCTATAAAATTAAAATATCAACAAATCTTATACATTTTTTTTTAATTAAATTATTAAAAACAATGTAACTTTTACCATAGCATCGATTTATAATCCTTAAATGGAATAGGTTGATTCAGACTGGCGTACGTATGCGTGTCAAAACCTTCAAATAGTGTCATTTTTAGAACTTAAATGTCATTTATAGAATGGATCTGAGCTCCATATTTTTGCCATAGTTTATGTAAGGTTTAGTGGAAATCAAACGGATTTCAATCAACAAAAATTTGGAGAGGTGACCCACTATACTTTAAAAGTGTCATTTTGTATCCCAACAATTGAACGTTCAAGATAATAATACAAGACCGTAAATTCGTGGTCGACGTCGCATAAAGCATTTAAACGATAGAGTTTCAGTGGTTAGAGCACCGGATTTTAGGTTGTGAGTTCGATACCACCAAAACGTTAGAATTTATTTTTTTCTTCCCGTTTTTTTAAATATTCAAAACTGAATTTAGTTATAGATTTTGCTTTTGTAAACTTGTATTATAACATTATCAAGTATAGTTAGTTAGAAGATATTGAATTTGAAAATGTATTTTACGACTTAATTAATGGGCATCTGCGCTATCTTATTCCCCCATCTTCTCTTTGTGGGTAAAGGGGTATCATACATTTTTTAAGCCCTAGATAAAGCATTTGCATTAACGAAATTTTAAACTCTGAAAAATCTACAGGGAGGGGCTGCATTTAAAAAATGACACAGGGATAATTTTCAACCTGGGTCAAAATTCTTCGTTACGAACCCCCCCCCCCCACACACACATTTTCCACATAACACTTCAAACATATTATGAGGAATAAGAGACCTCAATGTTATGACGTATTGTAATCGTTGAAATAACCAATAAATTATTTATGTTTATACCCAGATGTAAATCTTGTTCAGTACGATATATCTAAATCACAAATAAAGTAAAGTTGTGTGGAATCCCTGAAAAGATTAGTAACAATTCCTTTTAAAATGTGATGGTAATAACGAACTGTGATGAAGTTAATAGTCCGATAAATGAATTGGTGTTGAGAAATGAGTAAAAATAATAAAATGTACGACTTTTAAAACCAAATGTTTTAAAGTCTTAGTCCTAAATCTTTAAAATCATATTAGGTTTGGAAGTACATGTATTTGTCTTCACATAATTTCTTTAATTTATTGTTAATAGTCAATGGGTACATCTTATTCTTAACTTGTCATAGGCGTTTTGCAAATTGTCTATATTTATTGTACTAATTAATTAGTATATATAAGGAATAAGGAATCATTCTTCGAGTATTATGAGCTAATAACTTCGGTCGGGGCGTGGTCGAATCCAATAAAGCCCGAAGGGCTTTATGATAGAGTTGACCACGCTCCGACCGAAATTATCACCTCATAATATTCAAAGAATGATTCCTTATTACTTATATTTATATTATTTCCAATTTGTACACTTTAAAACAACAATATTTTAAAACCACTATTTTTATTTAGCACATGCTATGTATTTCTACGCGGCGCAGCCAATACCGTTTTCCGCGCCGGTTATGCTATATTATAAATAAGACACGCCCATTTTGTGCCACTCATGTTTTATTAAGTTATTGGGTTTTAGTTTCAAAATTGATTCGTAATGTTATTACAGACAAAGACAGTTGAAAATGTAAATATTAGGGAATAAAGGATATGGGGAAATAAATCAAGGGGTTTTAGGACTTTGTTATAACTAGGTTCTACTGTACGTGTAATTATTACCAATTTTACTTAATACTCTGTCTTCCAGTTACTCTATTCTTATGATTTAATACAAGGATGTTTTAGTTTTCTACTGCTTCAATATTTGCCTATTTGTCTGTCTCTAAATTGTTCAGCATGCTGTGTGTCAAAAGTACAATGTATGGAAAATCAAAATCAAAACAGTAGTTTATATATCCATATTGTGAAATACTTTCTAAACTTTGTATACTATTTTGAATTCCTTTTACAATTTTGACGTATAACAGCATAGCCCAATAGGTTCAAGTGCCTGTACTAAATCTGCAAGTATTCAGTTCAAAATATGCTGGGGCTTTAACATTTTTTGTATTACAGTTAACTTCAGTAACTCAAACACAAACATCTCAAATAAAATGGATATGTTATCAGGCCACATCAATATAATTTCTTGTTCCTGGTACATAAATAGAATTGTGCAGACCATTACACTTTTGTTCTACTTGTTTCTGATTTATGAATTAAAAACCATTTAAAATGCGAAAAACAGAGCAGAAATAAAACAGCACAGAATTCCCTGGATGTGGGAAATTAATATTAATAATATTATTTGTATGGTTTTAATTAAAAACGAGCGTGCAGGGTCATGATAAACAAGAAATTATACTAGTCAGTAGTGTGACCTTGATAGTGATTTGTAAGTTCCAACCACTTATACATGTACTTTCAGTCATTTACCCTTGACATCTCAAATACTCTGATATCTGAAAGTTTTTAACCAGTCCCATCTAGTTTGAGATCACAAGATTTGACTGTACTTATTTTTCATTGACAAATACATTGTAAGGTCAAATACTATACAATTCAAAAATTGAAAGATGATGATTTAAGTACTTCCATCAATATATTTAAAATCTCAAGGTACAATACCACCTTCAACATAATGAATAATTTAAATTATTAATTTTAGACAACCAACAACAACCGCTAAATAATGATTTCCAAAAAATAAGATTTTAAAAGTATTTAACATGTAACTTGAATTTATTTCTTAAATGTTGACTTTTATCTATGCACATTTGATAAACATGTTTTGCAGTAAATATAAGCTATTTGTATAATTCAAATTTTGACAAATTGCCCTTTTCTCAAAATAAAATATCTATTAACAGTGCATTAACATGTAAAATTCAGTCATGTTCATTTAGCAATATCAGTGTCAGATAAAAAGCACTAGTTTTGATGTTCAATGAGTTTCTTCTAGTTTCATTGAACAATTATTTCAAATTTAACAAGTCAACTGTCTTCTTAAGAAATTTCATTCTCCATCTTTGTACACTCTGCGCAGTTTTTCTCGTTTGCCTTTGTTGTTGTGTTTTTTCCATGGTTTGCCGGCTATTGAGGTCATGCTGCCACTCACACTTCCTCCCCCCATACTAACTCCTCCCGTCTGACGTATGTTGACGGAGCCCTTTGAATGCATGCCCACATTTAACTTCTTAAAGAAGTCCTTATCCAGCTTGCTTTGGGAAGGAGTCGCCTCCTTAGGTTTCTTTTTTAACAAAGCACTTTGCTTCTCCATAAGGTCTTTTGGAACTAACCCACAATCATGGAATTCTTCAGGATCTACATCAAGTGGAGGATGACAATAGAGCAAGCGTCCATTCACAAAGTCCTTCAGGATGTATCTTGCAGTTCGCGGGCAATCTGGGGTCCCATTTACAGCCATGTACCCCCTCATACTCCCGTAGGTTGTCAGTAGTTCCTCCGCAGTAGGAAGTCGATTAGGGTCTTCTCCTTCTGATGGAGGTGGAAGATTAATACCATACAAAGCCTCAAAGGTTGATCTTGGAATATAACTGCACACAAGGTTCACTGGGGGCCAATGGTCCCGCATCTGGTCAATAGGTAGAATTCCATTCACAATCAGTTCTGCTTTTGTTGACACAAATGAGGGGAATACAAGACCGGGACAATCACACAACATCAAATCACTCTCCACATAAAGCGTCTGGAAATGCTTGGTTCTCCCTGGGGTTGAAGATACAGGGACTTTCTTGGTTTTAAGGATGGCATTTATTGTTGAACTCTTCCCAACATTAGGGTAGCCTACCATTCCCACTGTAGTCTGTCCTTCTGTAACCTTTTCTCCTTGATGGATGCTCTTGAAATAATCCAGCAACTCCTCTGCATTAAAGACTTTCACATTGTTATTTAGACCACCAGATGCTTCAGCCCTAGTTGAACTATGGCTGAGTGCTGTTTCTAATTTGTCAATATCATTGACTTCATTGATTGCAGGAGATGCTGTCTCAGCTGATAGGACCTCACTCTCAACTCCGGTTTCTTCTTGTTGCTGATTTTCATTCTTTACATTGTTGGGGTCGTCCATCTCTTCATCTTCTTCTTCCTCTTCTTCCTCATCATAATCTTCCTCAAATTCCGGCTCTAAGATATTTTCTGCCTCTCTCTCTTCCCTCTCTG
The DNA here is from genome assembly GCF_025612915.1 of Magallana angulata. Classification (NCBI taxonomy): domain Eukaryota; kingdom Metazoa; phylum Mollusca; class Bivalvia; order Ostreida; family Ostreidae; genus Magallana; species Magallana angulata. Next base: position 4,646,599 of record NC_069117.1, read on the forward strand.
CTTTTTCATATCTCTCTGTTTCTTCTAGAGCAGACCAAAATGCCACTCGAGTTCCAGCTTTATCAAAATGTTCCTTCCACATTTCTCTCTGACTGTCACTCAAAAAATCTGCTTTATTGATCAGCAAAACATTAACTTTTCTGGAGTCAACTTCCTTGACATACTCTTCAAGATCAATACATTGGTACAGAAGAGGATTTCTGGCATCCACTACTTGAACAATAATGTCACTTCGCTCAATAACTCTCCATAACTGTCGCCAGAACTCAAGATTCTTTTCATATGGAGTCATGATAATGCCTTCAATTTCTTGCAAGGAAGACAGTCCTCTTCTCCATTGCAGAAAAGCTTCCTTCTCCATGTGATCCAGCTGTTCAGCTGTGGTACTCTCATCCCAATGGGGTCTTCTTGGAATCCGAAGTAAGGTTTCATGTTCCTTGTGTAACTGTTTAATTCGTTCCAGATCCTCGGGTTTTAGTCCTGTATGCTTTTGAGGATCTACAAATTGAATGTTAAGTTTCTCAGCTGCGAACTCTGTGCCAGCGAGTTCTGCAGTTGCCAGAAAATCGTCCAAGTTACTCTGTTCTGTGACGGACTGGAGGTTCAGTCTCCCCCAGTCATACCCATCCTGAAGCTCGCTGGTATGGAGGAAGGAGTCGTCACTCTTAACAACATTCCGTTTACCAAATCGATCCTTTATTATGGACCTTCCAAGATTTCCACTAGTTTTCTTTCTCCCCATTCTGTATATTATTTCACAACTACAAGTGACAAAACAGTGTACCACATGTCAACAATGAAGATTTACAAAAAAAGAAGGACAACTCTTGTGGTTTAAAATTTTCTATTAATCTAAATAATGAATCTGTTTATTTATTTATTTTTTACTTGTATATGTCTGTTTTCAATTAAATTAAAGCCTTGATTATGATAGCTAAATTTACTAAACAGCATATATTACACAATATTGATAATTTACGCACGTATTAGCAATGTGTAAATGTTTTCGGAAATATTATCGTCGCCGACAGGTTTTAACAATCACTTTTATTTTTCCGGTCGCACCTGATTGGCTGAGATGAACAACGAAGGATTAGGTGATGGTCGTATTTGAACATTGGCGGCTACAATCACCGATGACAAAGTGAAGACCAGATCAGAAGAATGTCTTTCCCAAAAGCCAACCTCAAAAGGTTCAACGAGGTGTCGGGTAAGTCTGGAAAAGTTTGAATTTATTTGATAATGTTGATCTAGCGTGAAATCCATCTCGTAAAAATAATCACAGGATTTAAGACCCTATATAGAGGCTTGATCACAGGCGTTCACAGCTAAAAGACGAGAGTTTAATTCAATGACAGGAAATATGTTGATGATCGGAAATAAATGTTGATATGATTTTTTCAGGATGCGCCCCTCCTGTTGGTAGTTATGACCCAAAATTAGCACCAAAACAAGCAGGAGGAATCATTGATAAATCAGAAAGATTCAGACCCCCAAAAGGTAATTATAGATTTTCTTAGGTATGTATTTGATTAAGATAGTTGGTATAAGGACTTAAGTCTTGAATTCTGAATAAGGTTGGACAAGGTCTCAGCAGAGATTTCAGCTCGGCTTGATTATTCCATGTCTAAAAATTCAGCCTTAACATTGGTCGCTTGTTGAGTTTAAAATCGTAATGTGTATGTCTTGTCCACTTCAATTTTGCAGCATAATCAACCCCCCAATGAATCTTTTAAATTTAAATCTGCATTTCTTATAATTATCTTATGACTCTTACATAATTTATACTGCTGGTATCTATGTATTGATTCTACCGTGTGTTCATTTTCACTCATTACCTAGTAGGGAAGCTTGAATGATGCTGGTGAGCAGTACTTAGTGCACATTAAAAATTATTGTTATATTCAGAAGTATATTCTCACTATATAACTCTATATAGAAGAATAGTCAATAACTGTAAGATTTTTAATATTGACCATCTAGGAATAATATCTAGAGAAAATTCCTTCCATTTCAAATGATTGCTTCTGATTCGTTGATTTGTACACGGTAACGTAAACAAATCGTTGCGTCTCCAAATTAAGGTGACGTAATAATAAGCAATCAGTCACGGCAAGTAAACAATGGACGCGCAATGCGATTGTTTGCTATCATAACGGATCTAAGGATTTGCGAATTACTAGAAAGTAAATCAGTAGAACCTCTGAAGCTTGATTCCTATTGCGACAGAATATCAGCAGTGACCTGGTGATGCCAAAGTAACTTTGGAAATGGACTTTGCTCATAATTGAAGTGTGGATTTTATGTTCAGCTGAGTAAAATTATGATAATCTGCTTTCAAATTAAGCTTGTTTCTTCATATAACAAAAAACAAATGTTGACTGTGCTTTTCGGGAAAAATTGATTATATTAGCCCCCTTGGGTGGAATATATGCCTTCTTCTTCAAGTCGGGAAATATTTCGTTCCTCAGGGCTAAACTATATTGTGTATTCTCTTATACTTACAAAAGGAAATATAACTTTTAACCCTTATTTATTAATTTATCGAGGATGTTAATTTGTGGATGAGAGATACCCTTAATATCCAGGAAAATTGAGCGACCATGAAATTGAATGATTCCACAGTAATCAATGTTGCACTCAACTCCAGTCAATATTTGTATAAAATAAAGCTTTCAAATGATTCTGAGGGAACTTTTTTTTAATAGAAAGGTACAATATGGCAGTTTAAATCAAAACAAATACCTGCTGGATAATTGTTGGAATAATCCTTTTCCTTGAGAGAAATGCACATAATATAGTAATGATTGATAATTAGAATAATAATATTTGATCTGCAAAGTTAAAGTGAGCAACAGTTAAAGATATTATGATTTTAGCCACAACAAACAACCAATGTTTAGGCTGAATATGAATAATGAATGACTGTCCATGATTGGGCACAGCTCTCTATATGGTTGGTTCACTTGTGTTTGAGGGTCATACACATGAATGATATGTCTTCTATTTTACCTATCAAACAAAACTCAATTTTCATTTATTTTGCCTCACACTGTGGCTCCTCTGAAGAAAAACTGAAAGAACACTTTAAATCAACCAGTTTGGCATATTTTGTGGCAAGTTTACTGTATGAGACAACTTTTTTAAAACAATCTATGAGTCAGTTTGTGCTTGTGTGATCATTAGGAAAAAGTCTGAAATCAAATGCACCTATAAAGTTGCAAATTATTGACATGTTTTAGTGAGTCTTAAAAAGATTGATTTGATTCAAAATAAATCATGGCTTCATTCTTGGGACTCTACTTTTGGTTCTATCACCCATCTGTGCAAATGCAAAGCAATGAAACACTCTATTCGGTAAATAAAATATTGGTCCCATACAGGTGCTTGACCATGCAATGGAAGTAAAACAAAATCAAAACTTGCACACATAAGCATAGAAGAAAAAGGTCAATCACTGGCAAGCTTTACAATTGTCAACTTAGGATCTGTTCTACATTGCTCATGTGTTTAGCATTTGCTAACATAATATACGAGGACAGAAGATATGGGTTGTTGTATGATTGTTTATATGCTTTCAATATCAAAAATATAATTGTACTATGTAATTTTTGGTAATGATGCATCAAAAATTTTTTTTTTACTTTTTTTGAATTCAAGATGGAGGATCAGACATGTTGGATACTCCCTCCAAGAAAAGAATCCCAAGTGATTCTATGTGCATCAACACCTCTGTTGTAAGTCAGATCTAGCATCATTTATTGCATTCTATAAAAGCACATCAATATTTTCTTCTTTGTTTAAAAAAAAACAATCAATATTTTTCTTCTTTGTAAAAATCATGATTTGAATCTCTATTTCTCAAGATTGATACTAGCATCCTGAAAACTAAAGCAAAGAAACCAGACCAGACTCCATCAGCTGAATTGGCAAAGATCAAAGAGCTTGAAAGAGAGGTAGGGAAACTGGGCATACAAAAGGTGGATAACAGTGTATGTTTTTAACTTTTATCATTTTCATAATGTGTGTTGTACTTTCATCAACCTACGGTTAACAGGACTCAAAGTAGGCTTTTGGTCACAGTCGCCAAATGACGACCTACCATAAATTTAACTTACCATTTTCGAATTTATGTCCCCAGTAGTAAAACTCAATATAACATTTAGCTGCAGATCTGTAGCTCTCGGGTTGAAAAAATTCGGATAGACAAACCAGAGAGCTACAGTTCCAAGCGTTGTAAAAACCTCCGATTTACGCCGCCGTTTTTGTGTCGCTCGCTTCGGGAATTATATCCGACTTTAAAAGCATTCAACCGCCTAAAAAAATGGATTTATTAATTAAACATATAGTTTACCCTAACTCTGCTAACTTTGTTTTCCTTTCAATGGTTCACAACGGCCATCCTTCGCCTTGGAATGTCATCGTTTTAAAAAACTCGCCTTATGACAACCATGTTTACCTAGTAGCGAGATCTCGGGTGCGTCGATTTACCCAAATGGACCCAAATGAACCCAAATGGACCCAAATGGCGAATAAAGTGGAAAACAATTATAATAAAATCCTTATTACTAATATTATCACTTGTTTTAGTCATTTCATGGGGTTGTTAGCCGTTATTAAGAAAAATAAAGACCCAAATGGCGATTCAAGCGGAAAACAATTATAATAAAATCCTCATAATTTAGGGAAATTTGGAAAAATAAAAGCCGAAGGTCCAAAACAATAATTAAAATTATTTCAGTATATCTTTAAAAATTGTTTCTGAAAAATAAAGATGAGCATTTTATCTCGATTTGTAAAAGTATATAATGTATGTAATTATATTCAAATAATATAAATATTATATAAAAATAAAACAACTTTTTAAAATAATTTTAATTATTGTTATGGACCTTCGGCTTTTATTTTTCCAAATTTCCCTAAATTATGAGGATTGTATTATAATTGTTTTCCGCTTGAATTTGGGTTCATTTGGGTCCATTTGGGTAAATCGACGCACCCGAGATCTCGCTACTAGGTAAACATGGTTGTCATAAGGCGAGTTTTTTAAAACGATGACATTCCAAGGCGAAGGATGGCCGTTGTGAACCATTGAAAGGAAAACAAAGTTAGCAGAGTTAGGGTAAACTATATGTTTAATTAATAAATCCAATTTTTTAGGCGGTTGAATGCTTTTAAAGTCGGATATAATTCCCGAAGCGAGCGACACAAAAACGGCGGCGTAAATCGGAGGTTTTTACAACGCTTGGAACTGTAGCTCTCTGGTTTGTCTATCCGAATTTTTTCAACCCGAGAGCTACAGATCTGCAGCTATATAACATTCAGGCCCCGCCGTCACCAACATTTTTAAATCCCTCAGCTCAGTCCTCAACTCAAATCCTCAAAGGAAAAGTGCATGAATTTGAAGTAAAAAATCAGACTTGAGGCTGAGTAATGACTTGAGGAAAGTTGGTGACGGCAGGGCCAGATATTTGCATATTTTCATTAAAGAAACTATAGAAAATATTAAAAGAAGTGTATTGTTGGAAAGGTTTTATTTGTTGCATGTTTGATGTATGGCAAAAAATCAATGAATTTCCATCTATCCAATCCTATCCTCTATAAATGACACAACGAACTCTTGATTTTTATTTTTTCTGGCACTAGAAATTTTCTTTAACTTTGATTAGGAGATTAACTAATCTCCAATATTGTGTGTTGTTTGGAGTTGATACATGAAACGAGTTATTTAATCAAACAAAATCATTTTACCTTCTTGTTATGTTAAAGTCTCACAAACATAACTAAACATGTTTGTCTCATGCAGTTTTGCATAAAAACTTCTATTTGACAAAATCTCTTCTTTGTATACAACACTGAGACAAACCACATTTTTTATATAGTCTGCCATTTTGTCTTCTTTGACAGAATATTGAACCCAATGTAAAATTAGAAAAATGATCCGGGTGGATATATTTGGTTGCCAAATGGCGACTGGCTTTTAATTTAAGTTGAAAAACCTGAATTTAAGATGCAAATGTGACCTATTTAGTCGAAATTTTGAGCCCTGGTTAACAGAGTGTAAGTTTTTGTGTCAGTCAATTAAATGCGAAAGACTTTTCCTTCTTAAACATTCTTTGAGTCAAAATTTACAATGACTTTTAGTTAAAATGTTGTAATACAAATGATAACCAAATTGGTTAATGCTGGCTTTTGTTATTTTAGATTCGTGTACTGTTACAAGAGAGAACCAACCAAGACAAGCAGTTATATCAGCGAGAAGAAGAAATAACAAAATTGGAGGGTCGTCTCAACAATGCCCAGACTGACCGCAGTTCTCTAATAGCTAAAGTGGCCAGCCTAGAGAAAACCATCAAGGATGTCAGTAAAGGCAACGACCTTCTCAAAACAAAGGTTGTAATTCTCTTCCATAGTCCTAAAATGTTGAGAGGATCCTGGGTTTTTTTCAGTGTTTCAACAATTTTCTCCTATTTTATTTAGATTGCTGCAGCGGAAAATTCGGGGAAGAAAAATGAGGCGTTGCAGTCTGATCTGTCTAACCTCAAACATCAAATCGAGGTCAAAGACAAAGAAATTCACCGCCTCCGTCAGGAATTAGATGCCCTGATGAAAACCCAACTCTCAGAGTTTGCTATGTTCGAATCTATCATAGTTACTTTGGAAAAGAAGGCTGCAGATTTTGGTAAGAAATTATAGAACAGCAAAAGAAGGCATGTTGGATGTATTCGATTGAAAAATGTAGTAATGACACAGAACTTTTTTATTCCACACTGTTACTGTTTTAAAAAGCTTAGCTTACAAATTTCTAGTGCAAAACTATTCAAATTATAAACTCTTGTTTCTCTGGTTACAGAGTATAATGGTTCTCAGAAGCGTGAAGCTTCAAAAACAGAGTCCAAGCCCAATAAAACGGAAGGAGGAACCATGTCAAATGAGAAATCTGGAACATCAAAGAAAAATGCAGAGGTAACTTTGAAGGGTCATTAGATGAGACAAACATCGGTTTGTCATATTTTATGGGGGCATACTTGAAAAATTTGGAACTTCCCAATCTTGTTTGATTTGATGAAACAAATCTAACTATCCAAACATAATGTATTTTTGCTAAAAATGTTTAAATTTTTCTGTCATGTTATTCATCTAGTTACTCTAAATTCCTTATATTACCCGAATACTTAATTCCGCAATCCCACTGGTTTGTATCAAACCGCAAACGTTGAACTTTTCTCCTTATTTCTTATAGTTTTCAACTCTCAGAAAATAATGGCAAGATTTAAAATCTGCGAAGGATGCTTCTCGCAATTTTACGCGGATATTAATTCCTCGTTTAATTAGGAATATACAGTACATTATGGGGGCAAGTGTAATGTTTTCAATGCGTTTTCCAGATAAGGCATGTACAATGTGATGTTGTTTGGTTAGTATCTAATTTTGTGTTTGTTTCTGACAGAAACTAAGGAAGAGGTTTGAGGAGGCGGTACAGAGCTATGGTGGTAAAGTAGAGGAGCTGAGGCAGGCAATGGAGGAAAAGTGTAGCCATGCCCAACAGCAGTTGGTGGATCTGGAGTCAGCACTGAAGAAAGCTGAGGAGGAGGTGCTCAGAGTGTCCAAGGAAATGCAGGCCGAGAGGTAAAATGTCTACAAGATCATAACTGTAGAAAGAAATTGTGTTGTGATAAACAGGATTTCGTTGGTTAATTGGCCGTGAATTTTTTTATTAGAGAAAAGGGTAAAGACCAGAAGAGACAGTTGTATAACAAGATCAGAGGTTTGACTGACAAGAACTGGACCAAGGAGGATGAAATCAGGTAAAATGGCATGCACCGTGGGATGGAATCCGTTATCTTTGTGCTCATTTCTAGCATAAGTACTGTACATATGTTGTATGTGTGTAAACAAGTACATGTAATAAAGTATCAAGGGGTTTTCGTAAAATCCAAGCTGTGATGCTTGTATAGACAAAACATGCATGTACTATTTTCCAGAAATGATCTAATGGTTGTAAAGTAAGTTGACCTTTAGACATGGCTTCAGACTATTATGTCGCATATACAAAAACATGATGAGGTTTTTATTTATTTAGACATTTTAATATTTTTATTGACTCAAGTAGAATACACCCAAGTATTCCTGATGTCCAGTATGAGAGGCAGTGTTGACTGATATCTTCAAAACACACACATTTTGTGTTTCTTAATTCATCCTCAAAACATACACATTTTGTGTTTTTTAATTCATCCTCAAAACATACACATTATTTGTTTCTTAATTCATCCTCAAAACATACACATTTTGTGTTTCTTATTTCATCGTCAAAACATCCACATTTTGTGTTTCTTAATTCATCCTCAACACATACACATTTTGGGTGTTTGAATCATCCTCAAACACACATTTTATATATTATATATATTTCTGTGACTCAGGTATCTGAAGGGTGAGGTGGTGGCAGTGTCGGGGGTAGCTGGGGAGATGGACCAGGAGGCGTTTGAGTTGGAGGCTGAGGTAGCAGTACTGACAGAGAAAATGGAGCAGTTGGAGGAGTAAGTCAGGGAGATCCCCTGTACTCAGAGTTGTTTAAGAAAGATAAACACTTACTATATTTTTCAAAAAATTAATTATAATGTTGTACATGTATATTTTATTCTAATGGAAAATGAAATTTCAATCAGTGTTTAATGTTCCTTTTTTAGAGAGAAAAATACTTTAAATGAGAATATAAGGATTCTTATGGATAAATTCCAGATCCTTGAAAGAAACCATGGTATGTTTAAATATTGTTTAACTAGATGATATTCTTAAAGATATGTTTTACTTTAGCATGCATCTTTCTTTTTCCTGCCAGTGAAGGCAAATACACAATAAATTGCACAGACTGAAGGCATATTTTGTATATATTGATATAAACTTAAATGAATATATGCAAATTTTCATATTCTTTCCCTTTAGGGCAGGAAAAGAAATCAAGTAAAGAAGTGATTGAGAGTCTAAGTATGCAGCTGGAGATATCACAGTCAAGTCTTGGCAATATTCAAAAGGAATATTCTTGTCTGGAAGGAAAGAACAATGAACTGATTCGAAAAATGCACGAACAAATGGTAAGTTAAAGATATCATTGAAGATTGCTTGGAAACTTCTTAAAATTTGATTTAACTACATGTATGTAAAATCAAAGCTGGGTTTTTTTCTGAATTCTTATTGTGATATAATGTTGATAACAGGAAGAAGTGGAAAAGCTCAGACGCCAGATACAAGATAATGATCAGGAGTGTGCAGGCATGACTGAGTTGATAAAGGAAAAGGAGGACCGAATTACGGATCTGGATGTTCAACTGGTGGGCGCTCGAATAGAGACACAGCACCTGAAGGAGGAAGCTGAGAAACAGGAAGAGGAAGTCAAGAAATTAAAGAAAGAAATTAAGGAAGTAGAGGAATCTTTGAGGAAGCAGTTGAAAGAGGAGGAAGAAACCCATCAGAAGACTGCAAGAGGGCATGCTGACCAAATTATTGACTTGGAGAAGAGGGAAATCAGTTTGATGGAGGAAAATGAGGCCCTGAAAAAGGAAGTTGAGGGGGCAGCATTCAGATGTTCAGAGATGAAATGCATGGTGGAGAAACTGGAAGCAGATCTAATGAGTGTGCGTAAAGAATCTGAGCAGGAAGTTGAGCACTTGTGTGAAGCCAAAGACAATGATCTTAGGATTCTGCAAGAAAATATACAGCAAGCAAAAGCTGAGAATGACAATCTTCAGAAAATTATTTCAGAGAAGGATGACCAACTCTTACAGCATCAAGCCACTGTCTCTAACCTTGAGGAGAAAGAAGCAATTCTGAGGGCGGATGTGGAATGTCTGGAGAGAGAATATGCAGACTTTAAACTGAATCAGGAATGCTCCGTGGAGTCTATCATGCAGAAGGAAGGAGAAATGAGGGAAGAAAATAGTCAACTGAGAAAAGATTTAGAATCTACAATCAAAGAGAAGCACGAACTGTTCTGTAAAGTGGCTGAACTACAAGTAAGCATCACTGAGAGTCATTCCTCTCTTGCTGAAAAGGAAAAACTCATAGAAACTCTTTCAGTGGAAAATGGCAACATAGAGGAGAAATTAAAGACTATTTCTACAGAAAAAGACCAGCTTGATTTGGCTGTTGCTGAGCTGAACATCAAACTTAAGGAAACAACAGAGGAGATCTTAAATGAAAAGGAATTGTTATTGGAAACAGAAACTGCATTTAAAGCTGACATTGAAAAATTGCAGCAAGAAGTGGAAGAAAACAAGAATGCGTGTATACAGAAAGAGAAGAGTATTACAAGCCTAATGGTGGAGAATAGCCAGCTTATGAAAGAGATTGATTACCTGAGTTCTGTAAGGGAGCAAGATCAGGACCAAATGTCCACTGAATTAAACAGCTTTGAGGAACGAGTGAAACAACTGATTGAAGAGAAAGCCGGTCTGTACCAGAAAGCAGCAGATATTTCAACCCAGAAAGAAAAACTGGAGGTGGAGATTCTGAAACTAAAAAATGAGAAAGAACAAGCTGTGGATGATCTAGAGAGAGAGAAGGTAGCAATAGGGGAGAAAGAGAAGTCTATTTCTGCTCATCTCAATCAGCTGGAGGAGCAGAGGCAGTCCTATGAACAAGTGATTACATCACTGAGTCAACAGGTCAAGGTGCTGAAGGAGACCAATGATAGGCTAGAGGAAGACCGTCAACAGCTGTCCAGTATGTCCCATTCTACACAGGCTGAGCTGGAGGGTCACATTCAGGCACTGGAATCAAAGCTCTTATCTGTTTCAGAGGAAAATTCATGTTTGACAGATCAAATGGGTCAGGCTGAGCAAATTAAGTGTAAACTTAAAGCCGAAGTGGAGGATCTGAGGGCAAAGATGGTGAATTTAACCCAGTCACATGATGGTGAGATTCTAAAACTGACAAACAGCATTCAGGAACTCCAGAAATCCCTTCACATTTCCACCAACTCCAACCAGAAGGAGCTCCACCAGCTTCAGGCTGAGCTGTCCAATGTTGTGAAGAAGAAAATGGAGGACAACCTCTTGTTTACGGAGAAGATCAGTAAGGCTAAGTCAGAGCTGCAGAGTGAGAGACAGATCCGACAGACTCTGGAGGAGGACTTCAACAACCTGAAGGGGAAGTGTTCAGACCTGGAGACGACCAGACTCACCCTCACAAAGACCATAGACAGGTGAGTGCTGGTCCATGTACAGCTAATGTAAAGGAAGACTATTCCTGTACTGTAGTTTCATTTTAAAATCCCGATGATTAATATCATTTGTGTGATTTTATTCTTTGTCAACCATTTCAGTTATATTGTTTGTTTCTTTTGTAGACTGGAAGAGGAAAGAGATTATTTAAAATCAGAGAATCAAAATAACAGTGAAATGGTGTCTCAAAGAGAGATTGAAAAGGAAAGCTTGATGAGTGAAATCCAGAAACTTCAGAGGTACATATGTTGAAATAATATAGTACTTTTTATTTAATGTACCAAATTAATCATGCATGTCATTTTGAGATACTATTCAGAGGAGAGACACTATAAAATGATTATTTCCTAACAGTGCTCATAGAGATTTGGAAGTCAAAAGCTTAGAAGAAACAGAAAAACATGCTCAAGAAATGGAGGTTCTAAAAGAGTCTTTACAATCTCAGGCAAACACCGAAGAACTGGAGCGGATGAGTGCTGAAGCTGAGAAGTAAGCGGTTTCAAAATTCAGGATCACCCTCATTTCTAAAAGACTCAGTAGATAGGTTTTACTTGAGTTGCAGTGAATTTTGGGAACTGGGAAGGAGGCCAGAGTAATTATTTAGACTTAAAATTTACGGGTATACAGTGAGCATGGGTGCATTTGTAAAAGATGACAAAAATGACTCATTATTTCAGATGGCAGAAACTGTTTGAGGATCTCCAGGCAAAGGTGGAACCTTTTATGGAACAACTGGATGCTTTTGAATTGGAGAAACAAGCTCTTCTGGGTAAATATAGAAATAGAAGAGTTGATATTGGTAATGGTCAATAAAGTATATCATTAGCTGTTCTGGCAATTTTTAAAAAGAAATTAAATTATATTTGAAATAAAAAATGATATGAAATAAATTTTATTTCAAACAGAATATCTGGTGATAATATGAATTAATTAACTGAAATTAGGTACTTTGAGTTCCAGTATAAATTGCAGGGAAACATCCACCTTTTCAAGTTAAAATATATTTTTTATGATTTACGTGTGTGTGTGTAACAGAATAATTTAATGCAATGTTTGGTTTACTGTAGGGCGGAGTAACCATGCCCAGGCAGAGATGGATAGGTTAGCCAACCAGTATGCCAAACTTCTTGGACATCAAAACCAGAAACAGAAGATCCACCATGTCGCTAAAATCAAGGAAGAAAATATCAACCTCAAGAAGGTGGGCTTTGTTTTCTTAATGACTATTCATTGTGTTGGAATATGTATATGTCATTTCATTCTTGTGAAATGGAATTTTACAATAAATTTGAGTTTTCTGAAAATGTACAGGGTTTAGCAGGTTTAAATTAAAATGATGTACTTATTCTTTGATATCAGGAAGTGACCATTTTAAGAGAGCAGATCACCAAACAAAAGAGAACCATCCAAAAACTTGAAGACAAGGTTGGAACCAATGATGGCAAGACAAAGTTTGACCCCAGCATAGCCTTTAAACACAGCAAAGAGAATCTAGTCCCTGCCGCATCGCCCCTGAAGGATGGTGGGTGTCAGTAAATCTAATCTTTGTCTGTTGTTTATCTGTACTGCATGTATCTCATTGTCGTGAGACTGCTGCAAAGTATTATAAATGTGATAATTTATCGTTCCATGTTGTCTGACCTGTAAAACGGGTTGTCCTTAATCAGTATCATCATTAAAACCTGAAGCCATTTATTATACACTTATTGACAAGACGGTAGGCCTACTCAATGACATATTCAAACTCAGCATTTTTACACTTTTATAAGGAATTTCTAGCCTATAATGTTTGATTGATTTTCACTCTCATATCTTCAAAACCTTCTTTTGCAACCAGTTTAAGTTTATATTCATAAAACTGACACAAAGCCAACTATCAGTAAGCATTCATGTATGTAAGACAGACCTGATGATATCTGACATTGTATTCTTGTATATTCTTGTCTGTATTTATGTATACCTTTGTTATTATACCATTACCAATATTGCAGACTATTCCTCAAGCATTCAACATGTTGAGCCCTCAGACTCTGTATCTGAGCCTTTGACAAAGGTTAAGACTTGTCACACCTGTGGCAAGCGTAAACAAACAAAGGGTAAACAGATGCATGTCCCGAATCCTTGGAGCAATGCCTCAGTTGTTTTGAATGGCAGTTTGTCTGAGGCCACCAGTAAAAAATAAAATTTGCTTCCCCTCAAATCTGAATCTTTTTTGATAAATACAATAGGCTCATAATTGGGGGGTAGACATTATTTAAAAATAATATAAAAACTACATGTTATGCCCATCATTTTGTTTCTTACAGTCAATGTGATAAAGACAATTTTTGAGAAAATTTGATATCATAAAATGTTTTTACTTTAATGAATTGGTTTGATTTAATTGGATTATTTGAAAAAGGGAAAACTAAGATATTTTTTACTTTGGCCTCATCAGTTTTGTGTTTTTCCTTGTCACACAGTGATACCTCTCGGGTTTGTGACTGAGATAGCAGCATGTCCTATACTGTTTAGCCATCATCAGAATGCTATTGTATGCGTCTTGATTCAGCATGTTTCATTCTATTGTCTCATCCTGTAAAGGAATCCGGAAAGTTCTAAAGCCAAATAGCAGCATGTGTTTGAATTTCTTCTCACTTTTAGCCTGTGTGACTGATACACATGGCCTGAATCTTTTATCAGTCAGAGAATAGTCAGAGAATAGATATACAAGCGACAACTAGATACATTTGTAGTTGTTCTAACTTAATGTCTTGACAGCTCCACTGGAGATTTGATTACATCAGCTTCTTTATTTTATCAATATACATGTATCTACTGCAGTACGTAGTAAACTTTATTTTGGTTGGATTTTTAAGAACTCAGCATTGAATACATTTTCTATTGACGAACTTTCATTAATTGCTTTTAATTAGACCAAATACTGGTCCATTTCATTCCATTCAGAGTATACTGTGGTTTCATTAATATTCAAGGGTATCAATTTTCGTGGATAAAGTGAAAATCACAGTTTCAAGGATACGTAAATTCGAGGCCAATGACCCTATCAATACAAAATGATAACAGAAATTGCACTTCAATGAACATTAAATTTCGTGGATCAACTTAACAACGAAATCCACGAAAATTGGTATTCAACGAATATTGATGAAACCACAGTAATAGAGTATCTATTTGTAGCTATTGAGGTGTATTTAAGATTGGATGAAACCATTTGCAAATGTCATGAATGTAGATGGGCAATAAAAATATGGGCCGAAAATATACATGATGTAAATCTCTAATCTTTTAATATGCAGGTAATCGAAATAGAATACTGGCAGATGCTCAGACAAAGAGGAAGTAAACAACAACTGGTACATTCATGAAGAGGAAGTACCTGGTACACAGTTTGTACTCATGAAGAGGAAGTGAACACCAGTTGGTACTCATGAAGAGGAAGTGAACACCAGTTTGTACTCATGAAGAGGAAGTGAACACCAGTTGGTACTCATGAAGAGGAAGTGAACAACAGTTGGTACACTCACAAAGAGGAAGTAAACAACGGCTGGTACACTCATAAACGGCAGCTTTCCACTCAGGATTTTATTAACTAAACTTGATGTTTTATTTCAGCATGGCTTTGCAATTTTATATCTCCTGAAATTTTTAATGAAGTCTCTGCTTATTAGTTGAGCATTGTTAGCTACTAGTGAATTGTCATTAGATTAGTATGGTTAGATTTGAACACATATCAATTATGTATTCAATAAAAGTTATATTATTCTTGTATTTTGTTTTTTGTTGTTTCTATAGCATAAATGCTTTAGTGTCTTATGTATTGGGAAAGTAATTGATTAGCCCAGATTTTGGAGTTGAGTGCAACAGATACAGTAGCAGCGATTAACTTCAGGATCACTAAATTTACATGGATATTAATGTGACCAAAGTGTCTGTAAATCTCCTATTAATCAGCCTATATATTAATACCAGTATTGAGGTATGCAGGTAGTAAATCGAGTCACTGCTACAAAGTTCATCAAGACGCAAACATTTCAAAAGTTGCATCAATAATTTTTTGGGGTATTAGGCCTACAATTTATACCGGTACTACTGGTATATCAAACTTCAATGCCACAATTTTATCTTGAAGGAAAATAAGTCCCTGGTTTTGTCATGAAGCTCACAATTCCCACTTAGAACCTTTTTAACAAGAGCTTGGACTTTCAGATGGATGTTACTAACTACTTTGCTCATCAAAACAAGCTGTCAAACAGTGTCCTCCTTTCTTCTATTTCGCTAACAGAACCTCATTAATATTCATAGACTGTCAAAACCATTGCTCTGCTGTGTGAAACTTTGTTTCACTGAAATATACATCCCTGGATGAAGTTGGAAGAGTATCATTGCGTTCAATGTATGCATATCTATTATCCAATGGCTGGACAGTAAACCTTTAGTAGACCCTGCCTTCATCAAATCGTAGTTTATTACATACTGCCCAAAGTCCAAGCTCTTGTTAAAATGGTTCTAATACTGTAAATACATGTAGATAACATGTAGCTGTGTATTCTGCATGTAAAGGGGAAAGGGCTTCAGCTAAATCATGAACATTGCCTTATGTCATGTGTTAATTGGTATTTTCAAAGATAAGTTAAGAAGGCTCGATAGTCGTGGCCATTTTTAGATTGTATTGACCTCTTTTAGAGGAAGAGCTCTCTATAGTTTATCGCTAAACAAATCGTACCTTAAAATTTTACACAGATCTGATTGTTAATTTGTTGACTATCCAGCCTCCTTAATTAAAATTTTTGAAACTCTATTTTCAGCAAATAATTTACAGGCCAAGTAATATTACAGTTTACAGTACTTTAAAAACAAAATTCACTCTTTTAAAGAAATTTTATTAAAAGTCACAGGGGAATGAGCAACTTAACACAGAATATTCATTAAAATAAATAGCAACATCAGATCTATCAGATCTACAAGTAGCCGTGGAGAAGCTGTAGAAAGTTCACTGTTGAATATCAAATACCAAGAAAGGAACCTGGTGGCCTAAATTTGAGTATGTCCCTCCTCTTTATCAATGTCATTTACCATTTAGAAAAGTTCATAACTTTCCAGTAACAATAGCTAGGATTTACATACAGAGTGCATTAAACAAAAATTTATATAGCCTACTGAAATAATTTGATTAATCTTCGAGTTTATATCCTGATATATAATTATAAATTGATTTTTGATTCAGATTGATTGATACACGTATGGGAGTAAAATTTAAATTTTTTAATTTAATTTCATCACGAATATAAAAATAAAGACATGGAGAAAATTAATATTGAAAAATAAGGATTGCTTTAGAGAAAAACTTAGTGTTTTAGCATAAAGCTTACACAAACTGTTTTTCAACTTTCCATTTTTTTTAGTAAAACATGATGATCCACTACCTTCTAATCTGACATGTACAATCATCTATATTATTCATCTTATTTATTTTACACCCTTGGCACTTCATTTATAATAAGAGGTGGTTGATTTATCTACCTACTGAATACAGAAAGGGAGTGTTATAAACGTTTGATATTTTATATTTATATCAAGGATAAATGCATTCTCTTGATAACAACTAATTATAGTTATCTTTCTCTACAATGCTAAATATTTGTCAACGAGTTTAAAAATAAAAAAATACCAAGCATAAACATGGAAATTGTTCCACATAGTATTACTAGATGTACATGTAAACAAAAATTAGCTGCACATAGTGCAGTAAACTCAATTGCATATGAATAATGACAAATCTTTAGAACACAATACTAAGATGAAAACAACTGCTGTATGCTCCTTGTTATGAACCAACCTTATAAATATACACAGTTAAATAAATACAGATGATACAGCTCATCAACATAGTAGCACTAAACTAACCACATCATATGTCTTGTTCAACCTATTTCTAGCGTTTAAAATTATTTGACTATTATTTCTGAATTATAAAAATTCTATAAATGACTTTTAAACACAAATGTAATTCTTTGTTTTATAATAATTCTAAAATCCTAAAAACAAGTTCATTCCTGTGGTTTCATCAATGTTAAACTTTGCTGGATTTTATTACCCATTTTTGCAGATTTTGTAAGTCAAAATCAAAATTGTAAGTTCATTGAAGTGCAGTATTTATTAACATATTGTATTGTTGGGATCATTGGGAACAAATTTATGTAGCCTTGTAAATCTATGGAAATTGATGCCCCCTAATACCAACTGACGAAACCACAGTACTAAATGGAATGTTCTTGTCAAGTTGTCTTTTGTTGTATTAATCAAATTAAAGTGAAAGATAACAAAATTAACAATTCAAATTGACAATAAATAAGAATTATGATCTCCTATCAATAATAACATTTCCATCACGGTCTTTCACTCGGATCCTACCATTGGAATACTTCGTTTCCTGCCGTCCATCTGGATACACTGTCTTCACTGTCCCATCCGGATATTCCCTCCGCTTGTATTCCTGAGTGTGAATCTCTTTCTGTCCATTCGGAAATTCCATTGTTTTGGTTCCATCTCTATCCACTCGAATCACAGTTCCATCTGGAAATATGCTTTCCTCTGATCCATTTAAAAACAGATACTTAATAGTCTGATCTGGAAAAATGATTTCTTTAGTTCCCTCTGGATAGTGTTTTTCCACTTGATTGTTTGGAAACTGTATAATTTCAAGTCCATCTGGATAAGTGCTGTGTGTAGTTTGTACTTCAGCGTAGTAATAAATGACTCTTTGATCGGCAGTTACTTGTTTGACATCACCATTAAAGAAAGACACAACAACAGATTTCCCATCAGCGGATATTTCTTTTCTGGTCCTATTAGGAAATAAGATTTCACGTACTCCAGTACTGTAGATTTTTTCCACTTTCCCATCAGGATGTTGGATTTCCCTGAATCTTTTGTCCCCTTTATCAATGACCGAGCGATCAATAGAATATTTCTGGGCAGTCTTTCTGGGAACACATTCCAAGTAAGACCCATCCATGCCTCCTTCTGTATAAATACTGGTGTCCTGGGGAACCGCTGAAACAATAGGGTCCCCCCTGGGTACCTCCTCCTTGATTCCCTGGGAGCCATCACTCTGACTGGCCCTGGGGTTGACTGCAATGTCTGGCTGAGCTGAGTAGAGATTCCCTGAGCTGGTGACGGGTCTCTGTCTAGAGGCAGCAGGAACCTCGCCATTCTGCTGTCTGTTTCTGCCCGTCTGCTGAGGAACATGAGAAGACATGAAGCTGCCTGCCTTGTTGATGGGAATATCTCTGACAGGGTCCTTCTCCTCGTCAGAGTCTGTCATCTGGAACTCAGCAGAAGTAGAGATGGCCTTTGGAATTGCTGATGTTTTAGCTGCAGTATTCGTTCCTTGTGCACCCTTTTCATGCTGTGAATTTCTTTCAAGTTGTGCATTTTTCTCCTTCTGCAGCCACTCAAGGCGTTTTCTCTCCATTGCCTTGATCTCTTCCTTAAGCTGTAAATTTTCATTTTCAAGCAGTTTGAGTTTTTCTTTAGTTCGAGAATCATTTGAGGCCCACCTGAACTCTTTCCTCTTCATCTCCTCCTGTAGTTCTTTTAACTGAGTTTTTAGCATTTCAATTTCCTCCCTCTCCTTCTTGTCTGGGTTATTTCTTTTTGCCTTTTGTAACTGTTCAAACACCTTTTTCTCATGACGTAATTTCTTCATCTCTTCAGTTTTATACTCCTGTATTCTTTTCAACTCATCAGATTTTTCCTTTTCAAAATCAGCAACTTCCTTTTTTAATTTTGACAACCCATCTTCTCTCTCTATTCGAAGTTTATGAAGATTGGCATTTTCATTCCTAAATTTCTCAATCTCCTTGTCTAATTCTGATAATTTTTCCCTTAATAACTTTGACTGAAGCCCTTCAGATGGCATAATATTGTTGACTTGGAAGTTTGGCTGATTTTGCGTTTCTTTTGATTCTGCCTTCTTCAGTTTAGGAAACAATTTGGCCATTAGTTTGGAGGTAGGAGGAGTGCCTCCCTGTTCCTCTTCACTTTTCTGATTGGGAGGGTGAGGTGAGACTGCCTTCAATGTTGTATCTCCCCACTCCTCTTCATCATCGTATACGTCTGATTTCCTGGAGGTAGTTTTGTTTTTCCCTTCCTCCTGTTTTCTCTTTATATTGAGATCTGAGTAAGACACTAGACTGCCTTCACTGTCACTATCATCCGTATTCCTATCCAACAGTTTACTGTGCATTTGAAATCCTTTCTCACTTTCATCTGAATCACTCTGCAGTCCACTCTGATTAATGTAATCAGTCTTAATTTCAATTGTCTTTTCAACACCTGAAGACTTGAAAAGATGCAGGACATTCCTCTCCCTTGTGACTTGAGGAACTGGACTAGATTTATCTCTTTGTGCTATCTTTCTCTTCATGAATTTTGATGGAGACACTTCAGCATTTTGATTGGCGTTGTAGTCTTCATCATTGTGTATACCAACAAAGCCTTTGTCTCTATAGTTATCACTGTCTCTCTCTATATCACTTGTCCCACTCTCTGAGTCACTGGATTCAGAGTCATCAGAATCGGTCTTATCTTCTTCACTTTCTTCCAATTTATAATCATATCTTCCTTGTACTGGCTCTACTGGTTCCCTGTTTGGTTGCACAACTGATTCTCTGTTTGGCTGCATAACTGGTCCCCTTTTTTCTGATTCAACTGGAACAGAGTTCTCTGCTGGTTTGACTGTAATCTTCTCGTGTTGGGATTTTTGAGCTTCACATTTAGATTTCTTAGAGAGAGGTTTCAGTGTTAATTTGGATGGTCTTTTCTTTTCCTTCACTCTGTCCTCCAGTTTCCGAACCATCAGTGATGTGTTACTGCAGTATGACATGTTGTCTGCCAAGTTCTCCAGAAGTTCAAACTCCTCCAGATCTCCTTTCTCCAGCTCCTCATTTATCTCTCTTTCCCGCAGTTTACCAACGTAAGAGGCATCATCTGGGAAGGAAGATTTTCTTTCAAAGTTTTTCTTCCTGACGGGATCTTGTTTTGCATTACTTCCCTTGCCTGTTTTGTTTGATAAGGACAGACTCTGGGTGTTGTACGGTTTAACACTTCTACTAGATTCACTAGCATCTCTTGACCCTGATGGCTTGGTGAATGCTGGTTGTCCACTTCGGAGCCCTTTATCATTCTTCTTTAATTCATCTGTTTTTTTTGCATTTGCCTTCGAGGACAATGTCTTTGTATTTGTTGGACGTGAAGTATTCCCTGAAGTTGGTCTCTCTGAATGTTGATTTGGTTTTTCAGATGGGGGTTTATGAGGAGGTCTCATATTAGCCTTTTTTTCTTTCAAAGCACCAAACCTTGCAATACCCTCTCCTTTTTTCAAGAACTGGTGTTTTGGACTTTCCACATTTCTTTCAGTTTCATATTTTTGGTTTTCACTTTCAGCTCTTAATTGTTCTTCCAGTAGTTCTTCAAATGTCTTGGTGACCATAATTGGTCTGTCATCTGGATCAATGATTTCCTTCTCCATTTCCTCCTCCTCCTCCTCCTCATCATCATCATCAAAATCTCTTTCCTCTAAATCATAATCTGACAATTTTTCTATACTTTCTTCACCTCTGTCTTCTTCATCTTCATCGTCATCCTCATCTACCACTTCCTCCTCTTCTTCATCTTCTTCCTCACTGCTGTCAGTTCTATCTGGTGACCTTACTCTTCTCTGAGCCATTTCTTCTCTGTATAGCCTCTCCTCTGTCATTTCACTTGTGTGGGAGTTGGTGTCGCTGAAAAGATCTGGGTTTGTATTGGCTTCATCATTATCCTCATTGAATGGGACATACATGACAGGGACTGGAAGCTGACCACTAGCTAGCAGTGACTCCTGTTGGGGAACAGACTTGGAGTCACGAGCTTCTGATGGTTTGAAATTGGGTTCAAACCTTGATCTCACAAACCTTTGGGAGGGTGGAGGAGTTCTAGTTAGAGCATCATCATTCAATTCCGATCCCCTGACAGAGTCTTTGTTTTTGCCGATCACACTTTTGATCACCATCTGCTCTTTGCGTAAAAGTTCTAGTTGCTGTTTCTGTTGATTCATTAACTTTTCCTGTTGTTGCATTTGCCACTGCCTGAGCTCTTTAAATCTCTGTAAGAGCATTGCTTGCTCCATCACTTGTTGTTGTTCCAAAGGATTAACTTCAGTTCTTTCTTCATCTTCTTGGTCACCATTTGGTTGTAATGAGGACTTCCCTCTCAGCCCTAGCTCTTGGAAAGCTGCATCAAAGTTAATTGTCTGTAGGAACATGTTTGGCAGGAGTCCAGTGATGTCTGCAGCACTAGATGGGCCCTGTAGAGTGCTTTGAAGAGAAGCAGGCAATGAAGTTGGTCCATTGTGTTTCACAGCAGTTTTCCCTGCTTGTTTTGCATCATCAAAGTCCACTACAACCCCCGACCTTTGTGCATTCTCTCGCTGATTTACATTCATTGTCTGGAGTTCACAAATGTCAGCACATCCTTATCCTGTGTGTATCAGACTCAGCATTATGCAGATGAATGCTGGTCGGTTATTTCATGCAGTTCATAACTTTTCTTTTCTTCAGAAAGAAGGATTCATCACTGCAAAAGATGAAAAGAAAATTATAGTACAGTGTACATGTATTACATATACGTATATATAAAGGACACACCAAATGCTATTCTGGTGAAGCCAAAAAGAGCAATATTTGATTGAACAGTTACTTGTATGTAGTCATTTTTTTTCTTAAAAGAAAAAAATGCATAATTTAATACCTTTTAACAATCACATAGAGCGATAGATGTGAATCTATATTTATTTGCAGACAGATAAACTTAGATTATCTTTCGTAAACTATAGTTTACAACCGTGAAATATGGTTTTGCAGATGAAAACTATGGTTAACTGATTGTTAATTATAGTGAACAAATCGTTAACCAAGGTTTAAGGTTCATTAACTATAGTTAACAATAACCTATTGTTAACTATAGTTAACAGTGGATAAACCTAGTTTATCTGGTTTTTGTTAATCTATTAATATTTCACATCTGTAAATCAAAGTTAACGCAATCATCTATGTTTCAGAAGTGTAAAACTATAATTAACACTGAAAAAACCATTTGCGATTGGAAAACATAATTTATCAGATAAATATAGTTTTACGATTGTGAAACTATGATTTATCAACTCTCAACTGTTGTTAAGGAATGTAAATTATAGTCTACAGATGTGAATCTATATTTATCAGCAAAATCTATTGTTAACGTTATATGCTGACAGATAAACTTTGATTATCATTCGTTAACTATAGTTTACAACCGTTAAATATAGTTTTACAGATGAAAACTATAGTTAACAAATTGTTAACTATAGTTTGTGGTTCGTAAACTGTAGTTAACAGTTGATTGACAATTTATTTTCTGTGAAATAATGTTTAGCTCATTTTTGTGAATTTGGCGTGCCATTCATATAGAACTATTATACCATAATATCTATTGTATCACAACTACTATATAATTCAATTTTTTTTTAAACATAAAGCACTTAGTATCACAATTATTTTATACAAAAAATAAAACACTTAACAGAATCAATAAAGGGTATACAGTACATGATTTTCTGAAATATCAACGCAAGGAGCATTATTTAGTGTTAAACATATATGTCAATTTTACATGTATTATCCGTATAATACATGCATAATCTTTAATCATATACATGGATTGCTAAAATATTCAGCATGGTCAAATAATACTTTTAATTGATAGCACGGGTCCTCAATCAGCATTTTTTGGTGAAGTTACATTTCTTATAAATCAATAGAATTATCAGTATATCATTTTATGCAATTAGGAAGTCCAAACAATATGTACCGGTATTAACTTCTTACTTTTATCATATTGATAATTTTGAATTTACAGAGTGTGTGTAAATTTCAGTTGCCATATAGTAAAGTTTTTTCATATCCTCATAATTCACAGTATGACAATTTTCTGACCTTTGTCACTCTTAGTCATTGCGCATTTTAATGGAATTAAGCCAAACTAAAGCATTTTTGTTTATAGTAATTTTGCAATGGTTTGCAACATAATGTATTATTATACATGTACCTTTAAATGGACAACTCTGTATCTAGTATTTAAAAATAGTAAAGGGTATTTATCAAATCAGTTCGAATTGCTAATTTGTCAAAACTGTTCTGTGTTACCACTAAATTGGTAATATATTGTATATCTTAACTTAAAGAAGATATGAATAGTGCCTGTTTGAGAGGACAACAGTTGAAACTGACACCCCGAGAAATCCATTGTCAACCGAAGTGAAGTAAAGTATAATGACCAAATTTTCTACCTAATAAATAAATGATCTGATATTTCAAATCATGGTTCCATTTTCAAGGTGATATCGATAATACCCCATCAAAGCAATTTTCATCAAAATTTTGATCATTGTCCAATTAATTGCACCTTGAATTTTACATTAAAGTCTAAGGGCAGTGCCTGTTTTATTAAAATATTGTAAAAAGTAACTGTAACTTTAATTTCATACAAATCTCTTGGTGAATATATATGCGTAAACTCTCCTTTTTTCAAATATGAAATAATTTAAAATGATTCAAAATTTTTCAATATCCCTTTTTTATACATTGAATACCTTAAATTTTTGTATGTGAATTTTGCGGCAAATCGTATGTGCATATAGCAATTTGTTTTATTATACTTTCATGTTAAATACTGAAATCTGATTGGTTTAGATGCAGTTGGTAATCCGTTCTATTACCCTCAGCGTTAGCAACACACTTGGCAATGGGTAACACAACGAATTGTTACATGCGCGTAAATTATGCGCGTACGGTTCGCCGTTGAATTCACTTCATTTCTATATAAAAGCAGTAAAATTCTCTTTAAAATTAAGACATTCAGTATAATAAAATATATAGAGCCTGTTTGGGAGGGTAACTGTTGAAATTGACACCCCTCGAAAACCATTGACAACCTCCAATTCGCGTCGGTTAACAATGGTTGTCTCGGGGTGTCAATTTCAACAGTTACCCTCCCAAACAGGCACTATTTATATAGTGTAACCCTTTGCCAAGTGTGTTTCTAACACTATGGGTAATAGAATGGATTATAAACCAATTATAAACCAATTAGATTTCAGTATTTAATTAACATGAAAGTACCGTATTTTTTCGAAAATTAGGTCGATACAGTTTATTGGGCGAAGGAGGCCGTTTTTAGCCAAAAAATAAAAAAAAGTATAAATAGGTTCGACTTCGAAGAATTGGTCAAAAAATTACCGCTAGTTCTAATGAATAAATGGTTTAAACCAATAACGTTATCGTATAGTAACCTTTAATCTTATTTCACAGTTTTAAACAAAAGGGAAATAAAATGTATTTCTTGAAAACATCATAAGAAAATGTCTGAAATTGCATCAACATTTTCAAACCAATTAATTCAGTACCACCGGTTTTAATTTAAGATCGTTTTTTATTATTTCCCTGCCATGTGTACAAACTGGTGTCAACCGGGGGATAGTAACCTAGCCTTTAGGCATGACTTTGGTAGCACATGCCACCCTGTGTCTCTGTGTGACTTTTTACTGTGTATATACACACGAGTCAACCTCTGATCTTATTGAAGCCTGCGGGCATGAGTAGCACTTGCAGAGAGTTCAACTGTGCATAAACAAAGTAAGCGCTACCCAGACTGATTTCAGAGACACCTGGCTAAAATTTCATCGAAAGTTTTATGTTGAATATACAAAAAAAAAACTTGTTGATGTATTCTATTATGAAAACAAATTGTTTTTTTTATCTCTACCCGACGATATTTTTCCACCGTAATTACCCTTTGTACGGTTCTCATTTTACTTTTATCGTGCGAAATCGATTTCCTGTTTATCGTAAGCACACGATCAAAATGCATGACAGCATATAATAATGATCGAAAGATTATTCAGTCAGTGATCTCAGTAAGAAATGTAAGAAGAAATAAATCTATTTACATTTAATTTTGTTTAAATGATAAATTACTACAGTATATTGATTTAAATCCATACGATTTTTACACAGAAATTCAAGCAGTATTATAGTAAACACTCATGATTTTATTGGAGGGTTGCATTAATTTTTGCAAAATTTCATATCAAATTTTCCAACCAAAAAAAAAAAACATAAATTGGGCGAAGCGATGAATAGGGCGAGGTCCACGTGTCAGGGAACAAAGTATCGACCTAATTTCCGAAAAATACGGTATATTAAATGTAAATCTAATATGAAGGTCTTTGATTACATGTAACATGCTTTGTAAAAGATCTGTTGAGAAGTTCAAAAAAAAAAAAGAGAAAAAAAGAGAGGCACCTTGGTTTCTTTATATATACCGGTATATTTAAAGGTAAATGATATTACCGTATATACTCGCCTATAAGTCGGATTTTTGGGAGTAGAAAATTGAGTGAAAAGTGGGGGTCCGACTTATAGGTGAGACATAGTAAAAAAAATTTGACAAGAGAGAAGTAAGTTATATTTCTTTTTAAATAATAACCAGATAAATGCATTGAACCTGTGTTCATAAAAAGAAAATTCAAGCAGTCAGTTTTTCACACCTAAGGTGATAATAGATATAGGGGTCATATCACCTAAAACAACACAAGCCAACACCCCAGTTTAAGGGGCTAATTACCAACCTAATCAGTCAGTAAGGAAATAAATCACCATCATCAAATTTTCAAAAGGTCTCTATTTAAATACCTGGTAGTTTTGAAGCTATTACCAACTTGTAATTAATGTTATAAAAAATAATAGCATTTAAAATCAAAAGTTATTAACATCATAGACCCATGATAGAAATAGTCTAGAAGCAATTATGGGGTGAAACAAGGACAATTTTTTTTACAACTCAAAACATGTATGATAAAATGTGGTATTTTATTGAGAATATCTGTACATCAATTGTCCTGAAAAAGTGACCTGACTTAAAAGGGAGTCAACAGCAAAATCTTCAAATTAAAGCTGGAAAAAGGCAACCGACTTTAAGACGAACCATACTTATAGGCGAGTATATACGGTATATATTATGTATTTCTCACCTTAAATGATATGATCTCTCTCTTTCTCTCTCTCTGTAGTTTTATTTAGACTAAACCCTGTGACAATCAAATCCAGAACTTAAATAAAAGTATAAATTGTTCTTTTTCAGTACCTAAGCCTGACAAGAACTTAAAATTGCAACAGTGATAAAAAATACAATTGCCGTTTAATATATATGCTTAAATATGTTTATGTCCAAACTTTTGACTCAGGGTTGCAAATAACCACTCGCCCACTCGCAAATGCAAGTCATTTTTACTGTGGGCGACCATTTCTTAAAGATTTAGTTGCCCACATGGCGAGTATAAAAATTTTTGGCAATCAAGGACCAACTAAACGAAATTGTCACTTTTTGATCGGCAACTTCGTTGGAATTTCCTCCATAAGAGAATTTAAAGTCGCTCTGTATTATGAGTTTACAATCGTTTAAATTATCCCAAAAGGCAATCAAATGATAATTAATTAACTAATTCTGAAGACGTTTTCACAGCATCAGTTAACCCCTGTTGCAATTAATAACTCGAGATTTTCTTATCTTTAGGGGTTATAAATACCGGTGATGCAACCACATACTGTGCAACCGATGTTTATTACTTTTAGTGTTGAAATTACTACATCTATTAGTTGGTAATTTGTAATTAGTTAATAATTCTGCCAAATTAATGTTAAAATAATCATAAAACCGTTTGTTTACAGTTATCTTAAAAAAATAAGATCCTTTATATATGGTAACAGTTGTAACTGGGTCAAAGGGTTGGACTAATGCCTCCACAATACACAGAAATACAGGACTAATTTTATTTGTCATTTAGCTATTCTAACAATTACAAAACATCTCATCTATAAAATGTATGAACACATAGAGAATTAAATTTAATAAATTGGATCTAATTCAAATTAATAATGGCACTTCACAATTTTTATTCTACATGTATATATTTTAATATTATAAACTAACTTCATTGTGAATATCAGTGGGCCCCTATAAACTATTGTGGGCTTGTATAACTTAAAAAGTTGGGAGCCCACACAGTGATTTTTCTACACTAAATTTGGGTCCGTATATCGGCCCTTTCCCCTAGCAAAAATTACTGAATTTTTCCCAAATTTATCAACATTTTTTCCCAATTCAATCAATAGAATTTTTTTTTTGCACATCGATAATGACGACCCGAATTTTTTTCGTATGACTTGGCAAGCCTCCATTTATTCTTCGTCGGTCAAGCGCTCTAATATATGCCATAATATATATTAGACCTTTCAAGTGCTTTTTAAACAATGATGTAAACGTGATTTGTGAGACATTGTGGTGTAATGTCGCATAAATCGAAGTATTACGTTAAGAAAATTAAGAAAAAGAGGGCTACTCATGGAAAAAAAAAAAGAAAGCATCATATTTGTATTTGCTTCTGTTCATTTTATTTTAATTTGCATTTGATTTTCATCTTGGCTACAATATTTATACTGATACTGTTTTTCCCAATTTGATCAAAATGTCAATGATTTTTCCCAAATCAATAGCCACAGGACCCTTTTAAAAAATGTAGAAAAATCACTGCCACATGGCCCCTGGGTTTGAAAATGTTATTTGCAACCCTGTGACTATCTATAACTTATTAAATAGACATAAAATTTTGGCTTAACTTTAGTTGGACATAAAAATGCACTCTTTAATGAGTGCAAATATTTGAACTAGTCCTGTATTTATACTGGCATAGCGCTAAGTCTTGGCATACGACCCCTTTATGAAACGAGCCCCAGATATCTATGGGTTTTTTTTCCAGCCTAATGAATAAAAATAGTTTGGATACCGATGTTTAATTGAAAATCAAAATATCAAAGAAAAGGTAACGGAAAAGGGGACCTAAGGTTGGGCGGAAATTGAAACGATTTTGGAAAAAATTCACCCAGAGGTGCTCAGATCCGAAGTACAAAATTAAAACAAAAAGAGCAAATCCTGAAATGGTCCATCACTCCCAGCACTTTCAAATAAATTGAAATGAATCGACGACTTGAGGCACAATATCATCTTTTAGAATGAATTAAATGTACTGCAGTACAGTAGAGCCCTGATCACCTTTTTTCTGATTGTTTACATAACAACACTTACACAAATTACTTAATATCAGATATGAAAATAAATTAGGTATTATTCATTACATATGTATATTATACAGTCTATACATACCATCTGATTTAGCCTTTTGGTTCATATGGGACTAAACTTACATAAAGTAAACGCGATTAAAACTTGTTCGTATCAGTTTGTTGATGCCGCCATTTTTCCTTAAATGCATATCAAACCCGATGGAATTTTAGGAATTGGGTTCACAAGTTTACTGATGACAACAAAATTGAGATATCAATCCCAATTTTAATAATACCTTTTCATGCATATTTTATTAAAAAATTATAGAATGATTTTATACAAAATTTTATTGATCGGGTACGGATTTCTTAGGAAGAAACCGAAAGTAGAGTTTTCTAAAGAAAAACATCCATAATATCGGATATATCAGTTTAAAATGGTTTGTTATTTTTATATTTTGTAAGAATCAACAAATGATGTATGAATATCTTTGATGAATTTCAATTTAATTTAAATCATCATTATAGTCATAGATTGTTACAATTATGTTTTGACCCATTGTTTAAGTTAACAAATAAAGATCAAGAAACTCCTTCCACAAATATTCAACAATATCATCGGGTACTTTTCATGTCGTTTGCGATGCAACATCACCTTATTCTAACTAATTTTGGTGTTGTAATTGAAACATGAAGCAATGTAGTCTAGGACGTTTCAAATCAGGAAAACAACCGTTTTTCACTCTATAGTCTGTCCCAGGATTTTAATGCAGCACAAGGATAATCCCTGTAGAGAGGGGGCGTTTCAGAAGAGAAATTTTGCAAAAAAGTCGGAAACCATAATTTATGACTGAGTATATGATATATTAATTTGTCAAACCACCATAAAAGCAATGAACATTGAGCTGCTGAACCGTGATGTTTAATGACCGACTGATTTAACATTTTTAACTTTTAACTTTGTTTAATTATAATGGAGTTCCATGTGGCATCACCCATGAGGCATCACCCATGAGGTTGAGGAAAATTTCTTAGAGGATATTATTTTAATTTTATCTTTTTTAGAATTGATTTATTTAGGATTTCCATGTAATATGATCTTTTATGATTGCAGTTTTATATTGTACATTACAGGTTTTTAAGCTCACCAAAGCCAATTTTAAGGCTCAAGTGAGCTTTTCTGATCAAGATGATCCGTTGTCTGTTGTCGTTGTAATCTTTTCACATTTTTATCTCAACCAAACTTGGCATGAATCATTACTGATTTAAGGGTATTCATATTTGTTCAAATGAAGAGCCAAACCCTTTTTAAAGGGGAGATGATTTAGAATTATTAAAAAAAATTGGTATTTTTTCAAAAATCTTCTCCTCAAAAACCATTTGGCTAGAAAGGCTCAAATTTGTGTGGAAGCACAAGGTCTCAGGTAGTGTAGACTCAAGATTGTTCAAATCGTGGTCCTGAGGGTTTGGTTGGGGCCTCAATGGTTGGGGGGATGAAGATTTAAAATAAAAAATATATAGAAAATCTTTAGAAATCTTTACCAGAAAATCTCTATCTTGTGTGGAACCATCCTCAGGTAGTAAAGATTCAAGTTTGTTCAAATCATGGTCCAGGGGGTAGGGTGGGGCCACAATGGTGTGGATTTTTAATTAGTAATATACTGAGAAAACCTTTAAAAATCTTTTTCTCTAAAACCATTTGGCCAGAAAAGCTTATTTTGTGTGAAATCATCCTCAGGTAGGGTAGATTCACATTTGTTCAAAATATGATCCCCAGGGGTAAGATGCGGCCACAATAGGCATTAAAATTTTTACATTGTAATATATAGAGAAAAATCTTTAAAAAAAGCTGTTACTTGTGTGAAAGCATCCTCGGGTAGTTTATGTATAAGTTTGTTCAAATCATGATCCTTGAGGGTAGGGTGTGGCCACAATGGGGGGGTCATATTTTTACATAATAATATATGAAGAAAAATCTTTAAAAATCTTCTTCTCAAAAACCAGTTGGCCAAGAGAGCTGTTACCTGTTTAGAAGCATCCTCAATGATGTAGAGTAGGTTAAAGTTGTTCAAATCATGAATTCTGCAAAGGGGGGGGGATTTTACACAGAATTGATTAAAAAAAAGTCTTCTTTTTTGTTTTTTTCCCAGTCATTCAACAGATCTGCCTCAACCAACACTTACACATCAGGGAGGAACCAGACGTTCAATGAGAGACATTCCAGAGATAAAATTGAGAATTTTCTCAAGGAAGTAGAAACAAAAGATGGAATGAACAAAATTCAGCTTGCTAAAGCTTGGGATGAGTACAAAAGTTTAATGAAAAGTGAAAAAACCTTAGCATACAAGTATCCAAAACAGGTGAGTAAAACGTTGAAATGTTATTATTTGATACTGAAAAAGATATGATTAAAGAAAGATGCAATTTTTTAACAATGCGGGTATGTTGCATTGTAAGTTAGTGTGTATCAGGTATATTGATGTACAAAAGTTGAGAACAAAAGGAAAGAGAACTTGGAATCTTGTCATTAGTATTGTGATACATGTATCAGTAATTTCAAACCCATTTTCAAAGTTATTGCTGAATTATTTCTCCAGGTATCTGATATTTAAACAATGAAATGCTTCCTCTGCTGGATAGAAGGGTGTATAACAATCACTGCAAAAAATCCACTTGCACTGCTACAAACCTACAGAGCTAAAATGAACCTTCAAATAGAGCATTTTACTGTTCATATTCACTTCACTCATAAATTGTTTTTCACTCATCAAGTATGGTAACAGTTACTGTTTGTGAATTTTCATAATTATTGAACAAATTACCGTAACTGCATGAGAATTTCGACTAGTCTAAGAGTGTATGCTTGGTAAGCATCATTCAAGAAAAAATGTTAAAGGTATAATTTGGTGAACAATAAACTAGCTTTATGTTGATAAATGTGTATTGCATTAAAAAAATATACATTTTCTGCTGCAAGAGGACACATACTCAGAATTCATAGTTCTTAAACATCTGATATTTCAATGTTCATTCACTTATGCCCAATTTTAAGAATTTAACACTCTTAATAAATTCTGTTTGGGTAGTCCCTATTACCCTAATTTATTAAATTGTGGAGGAACGCAACACTGTTAAGGCTTACTAGGAAAATAGCAGCGGATTTAAACGTTCATAAAACAATGCATCTTTTATTGCAAAATATTAATGTAAAGTAATTTCATCATGATATAAATGTGTTATTAAATGAAAAAGTATAGTAAATGCTACTTTGTATGACACTTAGTGTGGTCCCCTGAATTCATAGTCACGTGACATTTGTTGATAATTCTCCCGAATGGAGGTCATAAACAAATTTCAATAATACAAGGGCATACCCTTATTTGAATTAAAAATTTAAATGATAATTAAATTCTTCTTTTCTGGTAGATTCTGAAAAGTGCTGCTGCTTTGTATAGAGTTCATCTTTTATAAGAATGAATATCAAAGAAATGAGCTCCGGTTGAAATTTATATGACCTTCGCTTAATATTTTACGTATTTATTAATTCATTCTATAGATTTCATCGAAGCAGCAGCACTTTTTATTAAATTAAACATTCCCTTAATATATATCCAAAAAATTGTAATGATCTGTTTAGCGTATGCCCTTGTAAAAGCAGATTAAGATAGGCTTCCCGGTGTCAAACACCTAGAACTTGTACATTAAACACTCTAGAAAAGAAACAATACACCCTCTAAATAATAATCACATGCCGAATCAAAACAAGCATAATAGAATGGATTTAATGGTATAATATTTGTTTTAAGGTAATGTTAATTTATAAAATGAATTTTTCCATGTTAAAAAATTGATTGATCCGCCTCTCTCTACACAAAATATGTGTAAAAATTTACAGTATGACGTATGACATCGACAAGTGCACCGCGATCAGTCAATTTTTATATTTATCGTTGTTGGACTCTTTTAACTACAAAGTTGCACGCAAAGGTAATTTTTAATGTAGTTTAATGTTTTTGCCCCCATAATGATCGGAAATTACATTATTTATTAGCATTTTTGACGACTTGTTGTTTTGTATGATGTCATAGTTAACATTTCCCGTACTTTCTGGTCGGTGCGACCACAAAGTAAACCTTACCAGTGCTGCGAAGTTAATTTGTGGATGAGAGGTACCCACAAATTCCAGGAAAATTGAGCCAGTACATGTACTGTAAAATCTAATGATTACGCAGTATAGAAAACAGTGTCTTTTTAATCAGGAATATAAATTAAATGTGTTTTATTAAAAGAAATGACTTTTGTTTCAGTTTTTTGATACATTAAAAGACCCGCAGCATCCCAAAAGACACATTGTTATGAGATTAGACCAGTCTCCACTGTCCAAATTAATAGGGACCAATATCAAATCTGTTTGGAAGGAAGGGGCAAGGATACAGTTTGAATCCTTACAAGCTTCAGATCAGCAGCTCTCAGATATAGAGAACTATGATTCTTATGAGGTACATGTACTTTGCATTTTTTACATCCTTGTGGTGTTTTACAGTATGATTATTACCATGATTACAGGGTATGTATACCCCACAAGGATCACCAACTTTATTACGTTGTTCAAATGAAGGGGGGTCATTGACAAATGAAGGGTCATGTCCCTCAATCCAAGACGAGTTACTAGTAATGAAGAAATAATGATAGGGTGAGGAGTTTTGAAAATCTTTTTAAAATTCAAACACATTTTGCTAGTACCGTATATACTCGCTTATAAGTATTGTTCGCCTATAAGTCGGTTGCCATTTTTCAGGTTTATTTACAAGATTTTGCCATTGACCCTCTTATAAGTTGGTAATTTTTTCTGGATAATCAGTCTACAGATTGTCAATCAAATAAGCACATTTGATCAAGCATGACTATATTCTAGATTTAAAAATATTGGTGTTTGACCCCTCTGTTATCATTTCTAGATGCAATGCATTTTCAAGGTGTTGTGTTCAGTTAAGACATCTATCCTGGATGAATAACTTTCGATTTTGGACGCTAATTTTTTATTGATACACTAATGAAAACTTGGTGTAAGCTGTAAAAATATTTTAAATATTAAATTAAAATACTATTGAAAATAAAATAGTGATTTTGATCCCCTGTTGACTGATTAAGATGGTATAGCCCCTTTTAACAGTGGCGTGTTAGCTTGTTTTGGGGTCTATGACAACTCATCGAAAAAATTCATTGATGCGACAACTCACCCAATGGACAGTTCATCGATACGACAAGTCATGGAATAGACATCTCATGGATACGACAATACATCGATACTCATCGAAACTTATCGAAAGTGAAAATGAAAGTGAACAAGAGGCCCATGGGCCACATCGCTCACCTGAGGAACAATAGGTATGATAAAATCAGCTTAATGGACTCATAATACAAACATTCTGGACAAAGTACAATAATACACGTAGATCCTGTATAAATAAAATCCATTTTTCCCCCTGGATATTCTTATGTTTATAATCATTAGTCCCTTTTCTAACAGGATGATTTTATAGTCATATCACATGTTGAGTATTGCAGTTCTCAAAAAGCTCCTTAACAATTGTTTATATATGGGATATAAAGCTACATCAAACTCTGAACCTTCTTGTGAGGCCGAAGAATTGTCCTGGAGCCAAAGTCTTAACAATTATAAAGAATCATCTGGCTGATTAGTTTCTGAGAAGAAGATTTTTTAAGATTTACTCTATATATTCCTTTGTAAAACTTCGACCCCCCATTGTGGCCCCACCCTACATCCAGGGGTCATGAATTTCACAACTTTGAATCTACACTAGCTGAGGATGCTTCCACACAAGTTTCAGCTTTCCTGGGTGATTAGTTTTTGAGAAGAAGATTTTTAAAGATTTACTCTATATATTCGTATGTAAAACTTCGACCCCCCATTGTGGCCCCACCCTACCCAGGGGGTCATGATTTTCACAACTTTGAATCTACACTACCTGAGGATGCTTCCACACAAGTTTCAGCTTTCCTGGGTGATTAGTTTTTGAGAAGAAGATTTTTAAAGATTTACTCTATATATCCGTATGTAAAACTTCGACCCCCCCCATTGTGGCCCCATCCTACCCCCGGGGGCCATGATTTTCACAACTTTGAATCTACACTACCTGAGGATGCTTCCACACAAGTTTCAGCTTTCCTGGCTGATTAGTTTCTAAGAAGGGGATTTTTAAAGATTTACTCTATATATTCCTATGTAAAACTTTGACCCCCCCCCCAATTGTGGCCCCACCCTACATCCAGGGGTCATGATTTTCACAACTTTGAATCTACACTACCTGAGGATGCTTCCACACAAGTTTCAGCTTTCCAGGCTGATTATTTTCTGAGAAGAAGATTTTTATAGATTTACTCTATATATTCCTATGTAAAACTTCGACCCCCCATTGTGGCCTCACCCTACCCCCAGGGGTCATGAATTTCAAAACTTTGAATCAACACTACCTGAGGATGCTTCCACACAAGTTTCAGCTTTCCTGGCTTTCTGGTTCTTGATAAGAAGATTTTTGAAAAATTCTCGGAAATTTTTCATTAATTTCTAATTATCTCACCTTGAAAAAGGGTGTGACCCTTAATTTTCACACTTTGAATCCCCGTTGCCTAAGGTTGATTTGTGCCTTTTTTGGTTGAAATTGGCCCAGTAGTTTTTGAGAAGATGTTGAAAATGTGAAAAGTTTACGGACAGACGGACGACAGACAAAATGTGATCAGAATATCTCACTTGAGCTTTCAGCTCAGGTGAGCTAAAAAGTAGACACTAAAAGTGAAAAGTAAAACACAATAACTATTAGCCTAAGGTATCAAATATTTTAATTGTATTCGCACTGATTAACATTTACATTACTACCTTATATTGTTTAATTTTCGATTAGTTGACTTTCGATGAGTCGTCGCATTCGGCGAGTTGTCTTTCGATGAGATGTCCGGCACCGCTTGTGTTGTTTTAGGTGACATACCACCTACAGCCACCAATATAGCTATTACTACCTCAGGTGTAATTAATTATGAATAATTATAAAATGATCTTTATTTTTTTTAAACAGACCAACAATTATTCTTGTGTTTAATTTTTAAGTATTAAACAGAAATTGCTGTTCTGTAAGCCCACTAGATCGCTTTTAGACGCCATCTTTTTAAATAGTTTTCTGTAAACAGAGTTATCTTTCTTGAAGTTTGTAACTTACAATTTTGGACGCCATTATATTTTTTAAACACTCATTACAACTTGATTATAGCTCAAAAACTATTTTAAAAGCTACTGGAAATAAAATGACAGTGATTTTATCCTCTACTGACTGATTAGGGTTGGTAATTAGCCTCCTAAACTCAGTGTTGGCTTGTGTTGTTTTAAGTACAGTTATACCTACAGCTATTATCACCTCAGGCGTAAATAATTGCCTGTTTAAATAAAAAATACTATCAAATAAACCTTGTTCATATTTTAAGAAATACAGTTGAAACTTTCAATGTATTTATTAAGTGTTTATCTTTTTTAGTAATTAAAAACTAAAAATGTCAAGTATAGGGATCGCAAGTCAAAAGTTGGAAGCAAAATGGCACCCAAAAACTAAGTTTTACTCAGTGGAAAAATTATCTGATTGTATGTCATGCCTATAAGTTGGACCCCTACTTTTTATTCAAATTTCTACTCCCAAAATATCGACTTATAAGCGAGTATATACGGGTAATATCAAAAGATAATTTACATAAGTTTTCTTTTGTTCATGTTGTTGCATGACCCCTTGAGGTTAGATAGAGACTTCAATGGATGTTTAAAATTCATCATTTTATTCCATTCTCCTTTAGTCAGAAAATGGCTATGTTTAATTCAAATCATATAACTCAAACTAATAAACCAACAACAATCTCTGAATCTGAATATCCATGCATGGCAAGTCAACATGATCCGACCCTTTGATGAAGTTATGGTACTGTTATGATAATATATGTATTTTTTGCAGTGTTCAGGTGAGTGAATGGGCTCACAGGCCTCCTGTTTTATCTTTCTAAAAACTCATTTTGTTTTTTTTAAATTCATATCTATCACAACTTTGCAGCAAATTGTGATGGATTCACCTCTGTAATAATCTAAAGCCTATAAAAATAGATATTTGCCAGTAGACATAAAAACAGGCTGAAAACATATGATAAAATAATCATTCATACCATATTTTGTGATCGTATAAATTATGAATGATGTTTTTATCCCCTTGCCAAAACTCTCATGGAATAGAAACTCACAACTTGTAGGTTTAATAATAAGATCATATTTACTATAACAAATCATAAAAAGATTGATCCTATATTTGTAAAAAAGATCTATATAGGAAGATACTGATTGAATTTAAATTCTTGACAGAAACCTTCTGATGACCTAGATGTACAGTTGTGGCCAGAAGGATGTGACGATTGTGCAAAACAATCAATTATGCACTTATTTGAAGTTTCTAAAAACGAACCAATCCTCAAACCTGAGCACATGAGAGAATATGTTAAACTAGTGTGTAAAGAAGCAGCCCTTAAAAAGGATTTTCCAAAAGAGGTAAGGACGGATAAATAATAGGTAGAATGGATTGGTGGATATTTGTGTATTTTATTGAGAAAGCTGAATGTTGATTTTATACAGAAAATCAATTAAGATTTACTCAAGACTTAATGTAGAACTTTACTGGGATATGGGACCCTTCTCTGTAGATATGTTCTAATAAGACTTGGTATTTATTAGTCCCCTACCGGTTTCACCGGAGGGGACTTTAGCTTTCCTCTGCGTCCATCTGTCTGTCCGTCTGTCCGTCCGTCTGTCTGTCTGTCCGTCCGTCCGTCCGTCCGTCCGTCCATCCATCCGTCTGTCTGTCCCTCTTCAGTTTTCCACACGTCTTTCCTTAATGCGTTTGAGGAATAATATGAAATTTGCTGAACAGCTTCAAAATGTCAAACTACAGATCAAGTTTACACTTTTGTAGTGTCTGGTTGACATAAATTTGAGAAAATAAATTTTTTATATTCCAATTTTTTAATGTTCGGGTTCGTTATCGGGTTCGATGTGTGTTGAATAAACGGGGAAAGTATGTAGTCTGTAATGATATCATTCATTATTAGTACTATTCCTTTTATTGTTTCTAACAAACAAATAATTTCTGTAAAATAGTGTCAAACAATGTGTTGTAAATTTAATCGACAGGGTTTTTTGTATTATAATTTACAATCGGGTTCGTTATCGGGTTGGTCTGTTTATTCGGGGTACAGAAGACGGTAAGAAATGATATTCTGCATAACAGTGCATTGTTTTCACAAATTACTTAATGGACTTGGCGAAATGACAGGAGAAAATCAAATAAAGAGTATTTTACCCATTTTTTATTTCATTTCCATATCAACAATGTAGTTTGAATTTCCTCTGGGTTTTTTATCTCTGATTAAAGCATAACATCTCGTTTATAACAGTTTTGAAATAGATGTATGCTTCGAAGCTTTCATAGAATAATACAGACCAGTAGGGGACGTGTATTGCTTATGCAACGATTTGCGGTTGCCCTATAGTAATCACTCTGTCTGTCTGTCACGCTTCCGTCCACAAATTTTCTGTTTTTTTCTAATAACTTTTTTTATGGTTGCCCAATCAAGTTCAAATTTGGTATGGTAGTTCAGTAGGCAGATATACATATTTTGATGCTAAGTTTGGTTCTATGTCTTCTGGGTTTGGAGTTGGGGTGGTGGGGTAGATTCCTTAACTATGCATAAGAATGAACGGGCAAAGAGGGATAACTGCTGAGAATGTTACCATTGTATACTTGGAAGGCTGTGCAACATTTGTCCTTTGGGATTAATTAACCTTCCACAGGAAGAAAATCCTAAGCTTTATCTTTATCTGTCATATTGAGATTAATTACTGCACTGCCTGTGTCTGCAAATGAACTTTGTTTTGAAGTTAAGGTCAATTTTGAATGATGTGTAGTATTGTGTACATTCTTTGAAATATGGATTTAAAATATAATATTCATACTTTATTTTGGTTAAAATACCATACACAATGATTTATGATAATTTTATTGAATTCTGAAATCAAGATATATATTATTATGATATCCTTTTTCACTATTTTATTTTTTAATTTTTTATTTTATTTTTTTCTGCCTTAAAGTAGTCAGAGTATCGCATTACGTCATAATACGGATTTTACAATATTGGTTCGACTTTTACAAAGCGTTTTAGATACCCGGTATTGATTTTGCTCTACATCGCTGTTGTAAACAATGGCAATAATAAGCAATTAGAACGGTAATATATATATTCTTTGAGAGATAGAAATGATTAATGTTGAGAAACTCGATTCTGTTAAAGTAAAATGAAAAACAGAAGTTTCTGATTAACTAGGATCTCAGGTATGCTTATATCTTCTTTGTTTTGATGCCCCCCTCCCCCGAAATATTATTTTTCTTTTATTAAAATCGGTTTAAATTTAGAGACAGAAGCTATTTCGAATTCAATCAATCGTCAATTAATTAATGTTTAAATGATATCTAACATTGTTGACAGATCTAGGCAGAAAACTGTAGCAAAATGTGATTTTTACGTATTTTTTCGTCAGGGTCTACTTGGTTTAGAGCTTATAGCGTGAAAAGTTATCCGTCAACATATAATTTATTTTACCAAATCTTTTTTCTAAGATGTCAATCTATAGAATAAACACCATGAATTTAAGTTTGAGTCCATAAAATAGTAAAAAAATTACCAAACGCGATACTAGCATTGCATTTTTTGTATTCTGTTTTGATACATCAGGTCCATAAAGCATACTTACTTACAAAAATTTGCGCAAAAATAATTGATGAGATATGGCTTAAATAAATATTTATACTCTATTTTGTATGTTCAGTTCTAATTTTCCCAAAATTGGTAATTATTTTTAGGAAAAACGGACGTCTGGCAAATTTCAATAATTTTCGCAAGGGGGTACACCCGTCTGAGAGGTGATAACAAACAAACTAGCATGTAAACATGCATATTTTCTTTTGTATATGTATTGCTAGAATGTATATTTGTCATTTAAAGCTAAGCTTTTAATGATTGAGCCCATTTAGTGCCGAGTATAGGACTACCTTAATGCTGTTAATTTTAACAGGTAATCAGATAATAACTCCATTCTGTCATTTCTGAAGAAAAAAAAATCTTATTGTAAATTTAGAAGAAAAGGATGAGAGAGCAGGACAATTACCCCCCTGGGATTAATTATCTTGCCTGCTGCAGAAAATTTAGAGGCTTATCTCTATCTGTCATATGAAAATTAATGAACACCTTTGTCTGCAACTGATGTTTGTTTTGAAGTTGAGGTCAACCCTGGGTGATACAATGTATTTGCATTCACTGAAGGCTTGCATTTTATAAAACACCTCTTTAAATCTTTTTTAAATACACATTTAATTTAGTTTTTTTAGAAGACATGAGGTTATCCCTGTTTTATGCAGATACAAGGTTACTAATTAGAGTTTTTGGACATTCAGGAATTATCTTGAAAATTTAAAAATACAGTTGTTACTTATAATTTTCATATTTCTTTTTTTAAATGTAATCAAATTAAACTTTCATTCCATGAGCTGCACCCTTATATTTTTACCCCTCAGTTTAACACTTTAATTGTTGGATGAAAATCATATCCAACTACAAATCATGAGATCCTATATATATTGCAGTTCTTTACATATATCTTATGCCAGGCATTTATTTTTCATCATTGTTAATATAAAGAGGATGGAATTCAAAGTTTTTTTCACTTCTCTATATTAATTGTCATAGCGGGGCCCTTCCTGACTGGTCAGTTTTGTAGTTGTTTTTTTTTTTATTCTCAATAAAAACAGTTGTCTGCTTCTGTTTTATAAACAGAGGAAAATCAGATTAAAACAACAAGAATCATAAACTGTTAATCAGACATGAAATTCACACTTTGTTATGCTAAATATAGATTATACTTGTTTCCTATCATATCGCGGGTTCAATGGTATCGCGGTATTTCTGTTTACATATAGTAGTACACGCTGAAGTTGGCATTTGACGTCGGGATATTTTTAGACATAGTAAACAGGGGCACGCTGAACATCACTGAGGTATATAATAGAGGAAACTCATAATAACATTAGTTTCTTAAAATATTTCCGTATTGATAGATTTTTTGACAAACTGATTTAACTACTGCTATATCATAGGACCGCCTCATACATATCGACATGATCTTACTTAATATATAGCAAACAAAAACCCATATTAATTACATTATGATTACTTTAAAATCATTAGAAAGAAAAACCACTGCACAGTTATTCCATTTAATGCAAACAAATAAATTAGTTCCCTTTGTTTACATTTTGTCAAGGGCGATAACTCCGCCAAAATTATCATTTTTTAATGAAAAAAATATTTATCAAACAATGAATTATTGCATATTCGCTGATTTGAAAGCTCAAGTCTGTCTGTCGATCTGTCCTTTTGTAAACTGTTTACATTTGATTTCTCAAGAACCACTGCATCAATTTCAACCAAATTGTTACAATTCAATTTCAATTTTTTTCAATTTCTTTATTAACCAATTAAGGGCCCTCAAGGGGCAACATGAAGACTGTACATACAACATTCAATGTACACATAAAACATTCAATGAACATACATGTATACAAGAGGGAAAGAGTTGGATGATTGAAAGAGCTAGGACAGACATGAACATTTAATTAGTATATATATGTATGTTTATTTATGTTAAACACCATACATAAATATGTCAAAATACAAATGTACATACAAATTTGAAATAGTTTATCAAATGATTGAAAAGTTAAAAAACCAATATTTGACTTGGAAATACAAATTAAGGCAATGCCTTTTGTAAAAATTTACCAAGAGAGTTTAATATATCTAATTCTTCACAGTTTAAAATCCAAAATAATTTTTGTTTGTCTTGTAAACTAGTAAAATGTTTAATGCTTTAGATGAAATTAAATCAAATAGTTCCTCTCTTTCTTTTGTAAATTTGCTGCATTGGATAAGAATATGTTAATTCTTCATCTTCAATTTACATGCAATTGTAGAAGTAAACTAGACTCTTGTTGCAAAAGCAACAACAAGGTCTTTTGTTTTGATAAACATATATCAATTTAACTGTAAGACATTGCTTCTCTCACATAGAAAAAAAAGTGAATAAGATAATTATTGTGAATGATATATCCAGATGTTACGTACATGTAAAACAACGAGAATGGAAAAGAAATCAATTTTTGAATTACTTTCTGTGACGACCGGAAGTAACGCCGAACTAAACAAAATTGTTAACCATTTATAATATCATAATTCCAGTCAATCTTTCCTTAAAGTTTGGTTGTTCATGTCTCTGCAAAAATCTATGACCTCTTTGAAACAATATTTTTTGTCTCGGGACCGGAAACGGACAAACGGAAGTGATTAATAAAAACAAAAGCTGGTATTTCTCGTACATTTGCTTAGCGTACATCACTGCTTATCAGGCTAGATGAAACAACCAAGAAAGTAAATTAAACTTGTTAAAAACATGATTTGTTTGAACCCTTCCGGTAAGAACCGAAAGTGACAGTTGACAAAATTAAACCCGTTTAAAACATCCCCAATCAAATTTCTATCAATCATAAAAGCTTCATGTCTCAATTACTTACAATGACAAAAATCTTGCAGACATCAAATTTGTCAAAAGGAAAGCTACATAGAGATATTTGAGATGTCTCAGCGGAAGTAAAAAAATTTTTTGCTAATTTAACATTATATAGATGACATATGTAAGATTGTATACTGATATTTTCATTTTATGTAAAATAGATAAAATATGAAGAAAAAAAAAATTTGAAGTGCTTCCGGTGACGACCGGAAGTTACGCCGAACAAAACAAAATAGTGTAAACACATGTACATACATAGGTCTATCATCCCACAAAGTTTGATTGTTCAATCGTCACCGTTTTTTAGATCTCTAGGAATCAAGGTTTTTTGTCTAAGGACAGGAAATGGACAAACGGAAGTGCTCAATGTAAATGAAAGTTAGTATTTCTTAACCACTTAACCATTACACAACAGGACTTAATTGTCTATCAATTTGTCTTACAGTGTCAAACAAAAAAAGTTAAACTCTTAAGCAACTTGAATTGTTTGAACTCTTCCGGTGTGGACCGGAAGTGACGGTTGACAAAATGGGAGCGGTTAAACACATCTTCTATCAAATG
Organism: Magallana angulata; assembly: GCF_025612915.1. Lineage (NCBI taxonomy): Eukaryota > Metazoa > Mollusca > Bivalvia > Ostreida > Ostreidae > Magallana > Magallana angulata. The sequence goes on from NC_069117.1 coordinate 4,689,309, forward strand.
TCTATCATCCATGTAAGTTTCGTGTCTTGGTCACTTACAGTTTATGAGATCTCGCTGTAGTAATATTTGTTTTAAAAAGACTACCTGAGATATTTGGGATATCTCACCGGAAGTAATTTTTTTTGTTTATTAATCATCGGATAGATGACATATGAAATCGTTCATACTTATATTTCAATTCTGTGTTAAACAAATAAAATGCGTAAAAACATAATTTTTAAAGTGCTTCCGTTGACGCCTGGAAGTTACGACGAACAAACAAAATAGTTTAAACACATCTACAACTATAGATCTATCATCCCTCAAAGTTTGGAGGTTCAAGTCCTTATCGTTTCTGAGATCTCATTGTCCATAGCTTTTTGTCGCGGGACAGGAAACGGACGACAGGAAGTGAATTTTGAAAAAATAAAAAAATCCTGGAGAACTTATCATTTTCTACCAGTCTTAAAAATTTCAAGAAAATCTATCCAGCCATCTCTGAGAAATCTGGTTAAACTTTTAAAAAACTTGATTTGTTTGAACTCTACCTGTGTGGACCGGAAGTGACGGTTGACAAAATAAAAACGGTTAAACACATTTTCTATCAAATGTCTATCATTCACATAAGTTTCGTGTCTTGATCACTTACTGTTTATGAGATCTTGCGGTACAAACATTTGTTTTAAAAAAGGCTACATGAGATATTTGAGATATCTCACCGGAAGTAGAATTTTTATGTTTAGTTAACATTGGAAAGATGACATATGTAAGCATTTATACTTATATTTCAATTTTCCGTGAAATATATTAAATGCGTAAAAGCTAATTTTTTGAAGTGCTTCCGTTGACGACCGGAAGTTACGACGAACAAAACAAAATAGTTTAAACACATCTACAACTATAGATCTATCATCCCTCAAAGTTTGGATGTTCAAGTCTTTATCGTTTCTGAGATCTCATTGTCCATAGCTTTTTGTCGCGGGACAGGAAACGGACGACAGGAAGTGAATTTTGAAAAAAAGAAAAAAACGCCTAGAGATATTATCATTTACTATCAGTCCTGAAAATTTCAAGAAAATCCACCCAGCCATCTCTGAGAAATCTTGTGGACAAAAAAAGGAAAAAAATAATAATAATAAGAAACATTACAATCACTATAAGGTCTTCCGTTGGAAACGGAAGACCTTAATAAAGATGAATATTTGGAAATCTTCCTTTCAAAAATCATTTGGCTAAAAATTCTGCAACTTGTGAGGTAGTGTAAATTTAAGTTCATTCAAATCATAATCCCAAGGAATTGGGTGAAGCCGCAATTGTATGGGGGGGGGGGGTTAAAGTTTTACATAGGAATTCCTCTAGTACTGTACAAATCTAATCAGTCACAGGACTATAAAATCATCTTCTTACGAAAGGGGCTCAATATCTAACGTATGAACATTTACAGAAAAATTTGAAAATCGTTTTATATGCAGGTAACTCGAGACAGCTCGAAGTCCATGGGACTGAGGAAAAACTCTGAGGTATGAAGAGTTCGAGTTTTCAAGAGTTCAAAATTTTTCGGGTTGACCGATGGGTTTCAAAATTAGTCTTATCGAATGTTATGATTAGGCCATTTATTTAGTGCTAACCTTACGCACATCCTTAAACGTTTTCTTTCCAGTTAAATATACATTCAGGATGTTTTGAAAACTTAATAGAAACTAATATTGAATAAATTAATGATACACTGTAATTATTTATTTCATGCATCATATTATGATCAGATTCCTTTGTACTATTGGACTGCGAGACGACATGTTGTAAATTAGATAATGTAGTATCATCCATTGTTCCCACTGTATGGGTCCTTCACTGCTGTAAGAACTTGTCAAGCAATAATCATTTAAAATAACAATAATGCTGATAAGCATAATTTCTAGTACAGTTTATAATTCAAAAATTTTGACCATGGCTCAAAATTATCGTTTCGTCTCAATTAATTTCTCATTTTCACTGCGTCTCCAACGTATCGTTAAATGGTCAGTGTTATTTATAGATTCAGTATCAGTAAGGTCAATCATCATGCAAACAACAATCACCTTGCAGGACAAGTGTTGCCTGAATAAACAACCTGTGACACAGGTTCTGCGTTTAACACCTGGAGCTATTTAGATGACCAAGTAGGTGTTAATTAGGTAATGCTTGGATATACACAGACACTTTGAGGTATCGAGAGTAAAAACTATAGATTATGATTAATGGGACTGCAGTTTGACTTCAAGGGATCAAGGGTATTGAAAGAGCAAGAGTTTGAGAAATCAAGAGTAAATTTGCCTATAGTTATATAGGGGGAAAAATTAGGACCCTTGACTCAAGAACTTCGAGTTACCTGTAGATCTATTCTTTTACATTGTACAGATATCTTGTATATGCATGATCCAGAAAGCTCACTTTATTATCAGTGGCTGCTGTGGAATCATTTAAATTCATGGGGGTCAATTTTCATGGATTGTGGGTTTTTTGCTTATTCGAGAGGATTTAATTTCATGGATGTGTTAGTTTTCAGTTTCAATAAGAAAAGTTACTCTTTTTAAATTTGTTTTTGTCAAAAATGTAAATTCGTAGGGGAGGGCTACCCACGAATACCACGAAAATTGAGCCATCATGAATTCTAATGATTCCACAGTGTATGTGTTGCTCAGGTGAGCAATTTGGCCCATGGGCCTCTTGTTGTGAATGCATATTTAACTAAATGTGAATATTTTAAAAATCACATTGAAATAAAATGTAAATGCTGGACATGGTAATGGAGTAAATAATTTGATTTAATGTCACAAATATACTGATATAGCAGTTTTATTGAATTAGTTATTTCTACAATATAAAGCTATCAGCTGCTTTATACTTGTTTTTTGATAAGATGATACTACTGTAAACCAACTTTTATTCGCATGCGAGAAATTTTCGCGAGGTTAGCGAGAGCCTTGTCGTCGCGAATATTTCTTGCAGTGAACCAATCCTATGTCTATAGTTTTTATAACATTACAGGTCTGGATAAGGCTTGGTCATGAACTTTTGTTGTCGCAATCCAGTTTATTTGCAGTTAATCGCGAAATAAAGTTGCCTCAAATAAAAATTGGTTTACAGAATTATATAGTCTTATAATTTGTTTGGTAATTTGATATTGTTTAGATTTCCCTTAATTAATGTTTCTGCCACATTTATCTGAAATCACAGAGTGTATTTCGGCTAGACATCCAGAATGGGGGATAAGGAAAACATGTTAAACAAGAACTATGTACACTAAAATATTTTTGTTACTTTTTTCCAGCATGGAAGAATTGTTTATGAACTTCAAGAACCCGAAGATGTTCATGTGAAAGAGTTTGATAGAAAAGTGCCTAAGAAAGGACCTCTATATGAATTCATAAAACACTACACTGTTGGGAACAAAGAAAGGTTAGCTAAGATGAGTTTGCAAGAATACTACATCTTAAGCTCAGCGGAAGACCTACTACATAAGTGTGATCCTAATTCAGAATGGACGTACAGATATCCAGAGGACATTCCAGCATCCACAGATGTACCCCCAACAGGGGCATCACCCTTCAATGATCAGTTTAGAAACAATATTGACTGTAACAGGGTTTTAGATTCCAATCAGATGGCTGGAACATACCCACAACCAAGCAGAAAATTCCCTCAAACAGAACCAGACGAGAGGACAAAAACTATCACCGAGATTCAAGGTTCTGAGTCAGGGAAAAAGGTGCTGAAAAAGCAGAGCAACATAATAAACGAGCCCATTTCTCTTGAGCCAGAGTCTCAATACTCAAAAGCAAGACTCCCTGGGAAACATAACTCATATACACAATCTCCAAGAACACAGGACTCCAATACAAAACCCTTAGAGACACAGAACTCAAGTATGAGACCCTCAGGGACACATAACTCAAATAGGAGACCTCCAGGGACCCAGGACTCACAGACCAGACCAGTAAAACGTACTGTAGAACGACAGAACAGTAACAGTCAAAACTCAGCCTTTGGAACAATTGTAGACCCAGGGGACAAAAATGTAACCAACTGGAAAGGTGCTTACTCAGACCTACACAAATCATGGACTTATCAAAATTCACAGATAGAGGAGCTTACAAACAGGCAAGTATATATCAGTAATCATTTTAGCTCACCTGAGCTGATAGCTCAAGTGAGCTATTCTGATCACATTTTGTCTGTCATCTGTCTGTCTGTCTGTCCATCTCTCTGTCTGTAAACTTTTCACATTTTCAACATGAAACAATGGGCCAATTTTTACCAAACTTGGCACAAAGCATCCTTAGGCTAAGGGGATTCAAAGTTGTGGAAATTAAGGATCATGCCCTTTTGCAAAGGGAGATAATAAGGAATTATTGAAAATTTTTGAGAAATTTTCAAAAATCTTCTTCTCACGAACCATAAGGCCAGGAAAGCTGAAACTTGTGTGGAAGCATCCTCAGGTAGTGTAGTTTCAAAGTTATGAAAATCATGACCCTTGGGGGTAGGGTGGGGCCACATCAGGGGGGGGGGTCGACTTTTTACATAGTAATATATAGATTAAATCTTTAAAAATCTTCTTCTCAGAAAGGAATCAGCCAGGAAAGCTGAAACTTGTGTGGAAGCATTATCAAGTAGTGTAGATTCAAATTTGTGAAAATCATGACCCTTGGGGATAGGGTGGGGCCACATTGGGAGTCCACTCTTTTACATAGTAATATATAGAGTAAATTTTTAAAAATCTTCTTCTCAGAAAGCAATCAGCCAGGAAAGCTGAAACTTGTGTGGAAGCATCCTTAGGTAGTGTAGATTCAAATTTGTGAAAATCATGACCCTTGGGGGTAGGGTGGGGCCGCAATGGGGAGTCAACTTATAACAGAGTAAAATATAGAGTAAATCTTTCAAAATCTTCTTTTCAGAAACCATTAGGCAAGAAAAGTTGAAACCTATGTTGAATCAACCTTTGGGGCATAGGGTGGGGCCACAATGGGGGTCAAATTTTTACATAAGAATATATAGAGTAAATCTTTAAAAATCTTCTTCTCTAGAACCATTTGTTCATTATTTAAGCGGGACCCTTTGAGATGGTCACCATCTCAATATTTCTTGTTCTTGGTTAATATTGTTGTTGTGTTTTTTGAACAGATTAAGCAGTTTTGCCAGTAAACAGTTAACTGAGGGTAATGCAGCTTTTACAGACCTCAGTGACAAGAACCGGCCTACAAAGATTGGGGAGAGGTTTGGTCTAATCTTTGACGATGAGTGGTCCGAAGCATTCGAAGAACTCACAGGTGGCGGGATGGATGATCAGAGTGTTATTTCTAACCTACTGCAAATAATTCAGGTAAGGCAGCAGCTGGAAGTATTGTTTGAAATCTTTGTAAGACCTCCATGAATACTCTCCATTTCTTTTACTTTTTATTACAAAAATCAAAATTTTAAGCGAAATCCTTACTTACATTTGTGTAAGATTTGCTTGATTATGGATTTGTTAGTGTTACATGTATATTTATTGTTCATCATTCATACCATTTTTCAGCATGGTTATGAATATTGCATGAAGAAGGCTGATGAGCAATTAGAGGACCTTCAGTCTGTCATGAAGATACCGATTCTTCAACCATTTCAAATAAAGCATTCACTGCATGTAAGTCTATTTTACACTTGTTTTTAATACATAGCTTTCACAACATTTTTAAAAATTAAGGTCATAATTGAAAAAGCTCATAATTCTTCCTATAGCGATTATTAATATGTGTGGAGTTGGTGTCATTTGATTTCAGTCATCATCATGCTCAAAACTGGGAGTTATTTCCAACCCAACTTCATTTTAATTTTGATTGAAGCAAATGAATAATTGAAAGTTTAAATATTTAGCCTGTTTTTTTTTTCAATCTCAGTGACCTTTTGCAGAACATTTATTATGAGAGACCTTCATGAATACATGTATTTGTCATTAAAAAAAATTCAAATTAAAGATGTTGAAATAAGAAATAAAGAATGAATTACTTGTATGGATATTTGCATTCTGATTCTTCCTCATAGAAAAGTTGTTCAATAAGTCATGTCAACGGTGGTTTTTGTTCATTGTTTTCTGAGTCATGTCAGCGGTTGTTTTTGTTCATTGTTTTCTGAGTCATGTCAGTGGTGGTTTTTGTTCATTGTTTTCTGAGTCATGTCAGCGGTGGTTTTTGTTCATTGTTTTCTGAGTCATGTCAGCGGTGGTTTTCATTCATTGTTTTCTGAGTCATGTCAGCGGTGGTTTTTGTTCATTGAATTTCTGAGTCATGTCAGCGGTGGTTTTTTGTTCATTGTTTACTTTCTGAGTCATGTCAGCGGTGGTTTTTGTTCATTGTTTTCTGAGTCATGTCAGCGGTGGTTTTTGTTCATTGTTTTCTGAGTCATGTCAGCGGTGGTTTTTGTTCATTGTTTTCTGAGTCATGTTAGCGGTGGTTTTTGTTCATTGTTTTCTTTCTGAGTCATGTCAGCGGTGGTTTTTGTTCATTGTTTACTTTCTGAGTCATGTCAGCGGTGGTTTTTGTTCATTGTTTACTTTCTGAGTCATGTCAGCGGTGGTTTTTGTTCATTGTTTTCTGAGTCATGTCAGCGGTGGTTTTTGTTCATTGTTTTACTTTAACCACAATGGTTACTGTGCTTGATTAAACTTACAATTTTCACCAAAGTTCTGTTCAGTATCTTTAATTTACCTTGCAACAGGTCCCAAAGGACATGGTCCAAATACTCACAACAGCTACCTTAAAACATGCCAAAGACTACAGAAAGGTCACTGCCTCCATTTCATCTCCAGAAGTGTGCAAGGTTTGTTTTGATATAGTCACTCTAATTTTCTCAAGAGAACCAAAAACTTCTTATATTTTGATTTTAATTTATGTATTATCTAGCTTAGATATAAATCTTTGAGAAGGTATATGAATAGACCTGAAGTTTAATGCATTCCTTACTGGTAGGTTTATAGAAAATCCTGTGAAAAATGTAACATGTACATTTTGATTATTGTCCAAACCTTAATCTTACATACCAAACAGAGTTCTAAACCAGTCTGAGATACCATGTATAAGATCATTTTTATCCCTAAGTTATTCACAAAACCAGGTAATCTTCGAAGGTAATTTGTAAAATATCGGCTTCATGTTAGGTTCTATGAATGATCTGAAGCTCATTTGTTCTATACATTTAGGTTTTCTTACGTGAGGAATCTGACTTTTTGAAGAAGAGACTCCAAACTCTGAGCTCTGGAGAGAAGCTGAGGGTATATATCCAAGTCTGTATTGAACAGCTGTGGCTGATGTGTGTACAGGACCCCCAAATGTCCCTGGAGTTTGCAGATCCCAATACACCTATCCAGAAAGACTTGTACAAGTTCCACGAGAAGAAGGGGACCATTGTCCACTTAACCGTTTGGCCTGTGGTGTTCCTCCACAAAGGGGGGCCCCTGATCAGCAAGGGATATGTGTTGCCAAAATAACCCACCTTATATATTGCAGCTTCTATAAACAAAGGGTCTTTATTTTTGTATAACCTACACATTTTCATAGCTAGAATATATCATTTGCTTCAAATATTTTTTTTTTTTTTTTCCTTTATCAGAGTCTATTTTCATAATCAAAATTTTAACGTTTGGTATAGATTGTAATGTTATTAAAAACACATTATTTAAAAATGATTTTTTAAAGGAATAAACAGTATTATAAAAAGCTTTATGTATTCTAAAGCATCGTTACCTGGGTTATGAACATATACCTTTTAACCCATAGAAATGAAACACGATCAGTATGGCATCAACTGAGATTACTTAAATTGTTCAAGCAATTATTTTGTCCATTTTACATTTATCATTTTTGAGACATTTTCTCAGATACATGTTTGCTGTTTGTAACACATTCTTACTACCAGTAAGTTAAACATCAGTGTTATATAGATATTGTCCATGGTTGATCCACCTTTATATCTGTGAGTTTCTGTGAAACTTGGCATTCAGAAATGATGTAGAATGTATGTACTCCTAGTATAGTAAAACATGGTTATAGCGAACACGCTTATGATGAATTGACATTTACAGCAAAGTGATTTTCATTCCCTGTGACAATAATATATGTTGTAAACTTAATGGATATAACGAATTACGCTTATAACGAAGCAAAATCGCCTGTCCCTGGCACTTCGTTATAAATGTGTTTTACTGTAGTAGTTATAATTAGTAAGCAGTAAATGAAGATCTAGTCAGTTCAGATTCACTTCAGAGAGCAGGCAGCTTAGGTTGAGTTTTGTTTGATATTTTTATACTGAGTTAGAGGTAATATGGCATTTACAGCTTTTTTCTTATGCCCCCGGTATAAAGGAGAGGGGGTATGCTGTTTTACCCTTGTGTATTTGTCTGTCTGTAACAAATTTCTTTCACATTTTCCTCAGGAACTATTTATTCCAGATGCTTGACATTTTTACACACTCTTTGTGTAGGAATGCCATACATTGGGATTCATTTTTGTACCAATCAGATGTCATCTTCTTGTTGAATGAAAACTTCATTTTTATCCTTAATCGTCTGACAAATTTTCGTCAACGATTTTTTAGCAACTATTCATCACAGATGCTTGAAATTTTAACACATTTCTTTGTTAAGGCATGCCATATGGGGGCATTTATTTTCTAACAAATTTGATGTCAACTTTCTCTTAAATTATTTGGCATATTATTCACATCAGAGTGGCGGTATCACTAGAGAGCATTGCATTGCAGGTATCTTGTTATTTGTGTTTACAATATGTACATATTTAAATAGCTACACTATGCAATAAATCATCAGAATCAATGTGCTTGCTAGAATGTTTGTGTCATGACATCCTTATGTGTTAACAGCTTTCTAGAATATTTTTTGTATGTGTTCCAAACCTTTATTATTCAATTCAATTATTTGTCCCATTTGAAATTAGCCTTGCGGGGATATTAGTCCCATTAGGACAGTTCTAGTTCAAAGCCAAATTTTGTGTTAAAATACTGCAAAGTTTTCATGATAGTTTCATTGATAATTTTGAATCATTATAATGTGAAAATTATATTGAGGAACAGCTTCAGAATTGTGAATTTTGTTTTAGATTTCAATTTTTTTTTTGAGGGGACCAGAGATTATGCATAAATTATCAACCATCTCCTGGGCACCCAGCTGACAAACTAAGTCTAATGGATATATGATTTCCAGTGATGTCTCATCCAAACTTGAGAAATTTATTACCCAATTGGTAGTGGGTTCAGGACAAGGCGTCTTAAAACTTACTTAGATAAATAAACTGCGATCGAGCTCTTACTTTTCAACAATATGATCTTGTCCAAGTGTTATGTCCACTTGGCCTGGAACTAGGATGCTGATTCTGTACTGGCGAACTTGTTGAGTTTTGATTCTGTACTGGCAAACTTGTTGAGTTCTGATTCTGTACTGGAGGACTTGTTGAGTTCTGATTCTGTACTGGAGAACTTGTTGAGTTCTGATTCTGTACTGGAGAACTTGTGAACTTGTTGAGTTCTGATTCTGTACTGGAGGACTTGTTGAGATCTGATTCTGTACTGGAGAACTTGTGAACTTGTTGAGTTCTGATCCTGTACTGGAGAACTTGTTGAGTTCTGATTCTGTACTGGAGAACTTGTGAACTTGTTGAGTTCTGATTCTGTACTGGAGGATTTGTTGAGATCTGATTCTGTACTGGAGAACTTGTGAACTTGTTGAGTTCTGATTCTGTACTGGAGGACTTGTTGAGATCTGATTCTGTATTGGAGAACTTGTTAAGTTCTGATTCTGTATTGGAGGACTTGTTGAGTTCTGATTCTGTACTGGAGAACTTGTTGAGTTCTGATTCTGTACTGGAGAACTTGTGAACTTGTTGAGTTCTGATTCTGTACTGGAGAACTTGTTGAGTTCTGATACTGTACTGGAGGACTTGTTGAGTTCTGATTCTGTATTGGAGAACTTGTTAAGTTCTGATTCTGTACTGGAGGACTTGTTGAGTTCTGATTCTGTATTGGAGAACTTGTTAATTATAGTTCTGATTCTGTACTGGAGAACTTGTTGAGTTCTGATTCTGTATTGGAGAATTTGTTGAGTTCTGATTCTGTACTGGAGAACTTGTTGATTCTGATTCTGTACTGGAGAACTTGTTGAGTTCTGAATCTGTATTGGAGAACTTGTTAAGTTCTGATTCTGTACTGGAGAACTTGTTGAGTTCTGATTCTGTTTTGGAGAATTTGTTGAGTTCTGATTCTGTACTGGAGAACTTGTTGAGTTCTGATTCTGTACTGGAGAACTTGTTAAGTTCTGATTCTGTACTGGAGGACTTGTTGAGTTCTGATTCTGTACTGGAGGACTTTTTGAGTTGTGATTCTGTACTAGAGAACTGGTTGAGTTCTGATTCTGTACTGGAGGACTTGTTGAGTTCTGATTCTGTACTGGAGAACTGGTTGAGTTCTGATTCTGTACTGGAGGACTTGTTGAGTTCTGATTCTGTACTGGAGAACTGGTTGAGTTCTGAGCAACTGTTTATTACCCGTTACCTTTTCATTAAAATGTATCCATTCTTATTATATCACCCACAAACAAAGTTTGTATAGGAATCACCTGTCTGTCCATCCATCTGTGCAATCGTGCCTGATCCATATCGTTCTTATGGAGAATCATTAAACGTTCTTACTTATCATAAATATTGCTTATGTGTGACCTGAAAGTGTGTCTTGATTTTGACTAAAGTTCATTTTGGCAAGTTCAAAGTCACTGGAAGGGAAAGTGCAAAATTTGTGTCTGATATAAAAACCTTTCTTATGAAGTTTACATAAAGTTCTTAAAGATTGCTTATGACCTGAGGGTGTGTCATGATTTTTACCTTAGATCATTAGAGCTAGTTCAAGGTCATTGAAAAGAAAAAGTTTATAATTTGTGTCCAGTCTATACCTTTCTTATGGAGAAACATTTGGCTTTCCTACTTCACATAAGATTGCTTATGACCTGAGGGTGTGTCATGATCTTGACCCAGGTTAAGTTGTGCAAGTTCAAGGTCATTGTTGAAAAAAGACATATTTTCTGTCTTGGCCATATTTTGAATTGAAAATGATTAGAAGCTAAAATTTGACACAAAGACCTTGTGACCTGAATATGTCCTGATCTTGAGCTTTGGTCATTATACAATTACTTGAAGATTTCCCATGACCACAAAAGAGTGTGGGGGTGCAACTCCTTGATATTTCATTTTTTATAAGTAAATTAGAAAAAAAATCTTTGCTGCCCCCCCCCCCCCCATCCCCCCGATGCTTCGTGCATGCGAACTTTCTTTTGAAAACAGACAGAATACCCCAGTCCCGGCCGACAACGAGATCGCGTATTGTTCGTTTTGGTGGGTTTTTTTATTATTAAAATGATGTACTACTTGGTTGATATGAAAAATCTCAGTTTCTCTATTCTGTGCAACAGTGCTCTTAGTTTTTGTAAAGGTAAATGAAGAAGAATTAATGAACATCAATTTTAATACTGCTTCTGCATCCAAGTCAAGTGGCTCGACTTTGTATGACTTGTCGGGTTCAGTAGAACTAGTGCATGCTTGATCTGAGAAAGAAACAGATACGGGGTCTCACCCGGACGGTCACCAGGTACCGTGTCTTTATGTCAGACCACTGGCATCGATTTAATTGGGGAGGTACGAATTTAAATTCCTTTTTGATTTTAATCAAATGGCGTTTTCATCGTGATTAAGAAAATATCACAGCCAGAATGAAAGGAACCAACAGCGTGAACTCATAGCAACAGCAAACTTTTTTAGTTTATTCTCCTTTGAAAAGTTTTATGAATTCGAAGTGCAATTTTCCTGTTTGAATTCGTCGTGTAAAATTATAAATAGTTATTGCAATGACAGAATAATTCAATAAACCATAAGAATATTTTACAGAAGCAAAATAATGCTATTGTCAACCATGTACAAATATGGTGCTTTGTATTCAACATAGAACAGAAAAAAATCAACGTTTTTGAACTGAATATATATTGATAGAATATTATATAAATGTGTAAATCCAACAATATTCAATTAAGTATACTTGCAATATACTCGTGTCTTAAGTATGCTAATTTCATATAATATTTAGTTATTATCTAATCAAATTTCATTGGAAGGTAATGAATAAATAAATGAGAAGAAATTGAATTGTAAACATATTACGGCTTACTCTAATCATGCATGTTTTATAAATAATGAGGGTATCTTATTTAAATAAGTTTCGAATCAATGTTTGCTTATCAAATACAAGTGTAGTACGATGGTCACCTCGTTCACACAATCTCTTTCAGACAAATTCGTCCATGTACTACTTTTCCTATACAGCAAAAAAGAGTCAAAATATTAATTTGTGTTTTAAGTCTTTATTATGCTAACATTTAATGAAATCTATGATTCTGACCAACATGGCCTCTAGATGAACCCAAACCCATACATCAAAAAAATAAAATGACTAATCAGAACGTTAACAACCCTGTCCAGAAACTCTGTGGTAAAAGTAAAACAACCCCAGTTAGATGTTCGATGACCCTTTGAAAATTGCTTCCAGTATTATTTATTTATTTTTGCCTTTAATCAAAGTTTTACAATGCGTGTCTTTAAATGTCAGTGTGATATGGGAAATGTGTTCTAGCTCGGAACAACAACAATCCCTGGCCTGTAGATAAACCTCATTTAAATCTATTTGTCCTTTAGGCTTGGTCAGTGTGACATCATTCCTTGTTCTAGGACAAAAATATTTTTTCATGGAATGTAATCGCTGCGAAAACACACGGTTCTCGGATTTGCAGGGGCCAGTGAGTAGCTCGGCCCGGGAAAGAGATGGTACCATTTCAAAAGCGTTTTGTTTATGATCGAAGATTCATTTGAATGATAAAGTCTGCAGACATGAGTGTGCTTATACAGTGGTCAGCATCATCGTGTCTATAACCAAATCAATGACGATGCCCCAGTGTAAGACAAGACCCTTGCAGTGGTCTGCGTCCTGGACAATTTTAACCGTTTTATTTAACTATACATCCGCAAACAGAACGTCAGTGGAAACACTATACAGGGGTCTTCTAAGTAACTACAATCCGTACATCCGACCAAACGACGACCAGGACCAGCAGACGACCGTCAGGGCCACGCTACACCTGATCGCCATTAACGACGTGGACGAGCTGTCCGGCACTATGTCGACGGTCGTTTACGTAGACGTCACGTGGAAGGATCCCCGGATGATGTGGGACAAGGCGGACTACACCAACGTGTGGCAGATCCTGGTCCCGCAAAATCTCGTGTGGAAACCAGATCTCGTGGTGACGAATCCGGTGAAGAAAGTCCGAAAAATCGGATTTGATGACATCATGATCCGTTACAATGATAACGGAGTGGCCCTGTGGTACACAGGAGACTACTTAGAAACGTCATGTGATATTGACGTCACACACTTTCCGTTCGATCGGCAGGTCTGTACCATTGTGATGATTCCCTGGAACTACCGACACCGTGAGCTCCAACTCTTCATCGTTGAAAACAACATCAAGTTGGACAACTTCACAGAAAACGGGGAATGGATTCTGTACGACACGGCCGCGGAGAGGGTCGGGGACGGACCGTTCGAATATATCTACTTCAAGTTGTACCTGGAGCGCCGGTCCTCCTTCTTCATCATCAACCTCTTCATTCCAGTGGTCCTGCTGGTGTTCCTGAACTGTATGGTGTTCCTGCTGTCGGCGGACTCCGGGGAGAGGATCGGGTACGCCATCACGTGCTTGCTGGCCATCACCGTGTACCTGACCCTGGTGTCTGACACCATCCCCAAGTCCTCCAAACCCATCTCCGTGCTGACCTTTGTCCTGATGGTCCTACTGATCTTGTCCACCCTTATTTGTTTTCTGACCATCATCGGCCTCAGGTTCCATTTCCGAAATGAACGGAAACCTTTACCAAAGTGGCTTTGTAAGCTGACTCGAATTTTAAGGTGCAAAAAGATAAGGAAACAATTTGGAAGAATTTTTAAGTCGGATTGTAGACAACGTAGAATAAGGTCGGCAGAAAATCAGCACAGAAGCCCTGAACCCGAGTCGCACCCAGGTGTTTCTCAGCAAACTGAATTCAGTAAGCCCATCGTGTCCATAGTCGGTTCCTCTGATGGTAAGGACGCGTCCATCTATAGACAGAGTTTTCATCTGGGAGAGTCGTCTGAGGTGATCTATGAGGACTGCGATGAGCTTCCGGAATACGAGTTGGAGACGTGGAAGACGTTCGCCAAGTTGTTTGACAAGTACTGCTTCATTTTGTGTGTCAGTGCAGTGATTATTATTGGGGCTTTGTATTTCATGATTTCCAGCGGTCGTCTATCGGTGTAGTCTAATATGGTTATGATAAGTTGTCCTAACCTAATTTGTGTGTGATGCTGCACGAAGGATGGTCCCGTGTCGTACTGCGGCGGTACATTCAGTGAATCCTATAACCTCGGCGAGATCACGTTTTTCGGAATAACCGGACTTACACCGTCAAGTCATAGGATCACGGGAGAGTCAACTAGTAAAACCCGAAAGTTTTCCGAGTCAACTGGTAAAACCTGGTAAAACACGAAAGTTTTCCAAATATTCATGCCATTTACCTATGTATAGTGATAATTAAACTGTGGGAATAGAACATGTTTTGTTTCGCCACCCAAAGTCAATCTGATTGAAATACAAAATAACCCTGTGTATAAACCATAGTTTTTTTTTCTTTTGTGTAATCACCAGTAAATCGATTTGCGTTTGTCGTCATTATGTTGTCATTTACATATTTACTAAGCATATTCTGGTATATTGTCCTAACTTTATGGTGGTATGGGACACCTAACGACATTAATGTGGATATTATTATATACTTTCACTGGTTTAGAATTTTCAAGTTTAACAATATTTGACTAAAAATATGTTTCAAAAGGTTTTGGAAAGGTGAAAATTATACAAATCCCAGCGGGATTCGAACTCATGAATCACAGTTTCACAGTTGCAGCTCTAACACATTGGGCTACGCTGTTTGGTAACAATTTAGGAAAGAGACAATTTATAAATTTTCTACTGAATTTTATTGTTTATTTTGATAGGAAGCTCGTCACAATATGGATGTATTCCATACCATTGTCTTTTACTAATTAACAATTTTTTAATTGCCAATGAGTCCATGACTTAATTAGTCATGGACTCATTGGCAATTAAAAAATTGTTAATTAGTAAAAGACACCATCTTAAGGTTTAGTCTGTGGTTCCAAAACAGTCAGATCTGTGAGCTGTTTTGAGCCTGTTACCCTTAATCAGTCGAATTCATTTAGCCGAAACAAAAACAGTTCTTCTCCATGGATTTATTTACAACATATATCACAGCAAAGTACAAGTAGAAAGCCGACAAGTACAGAGGAATTGCACGACATTATTGCAGATGAAGAGTGCATGCATGATTTCATTTCCCTAACAAAAATTATAGTATTTTATATGATGTTAATTCTTTATAACAGTGGAGCAAAATTTACAAATGAGGCGAACGTTCATGTCCGCATTGTCTGTGACATGCTTCAAACACTTCTAAAATAACGTAAGTATTTACACATTTACAGAGAAGCGCGCAAAAAAGAAACATAGCTCTAATTTTGTAGGAATTAAAAAAATATTTTTGGCAGGTGAAATATATGTCGGAAAAATATTGTCGCATGATTGAATGGATACATGAATATGTAACATTTGTAACCAGCAAAAACACTGAACATTGGTCCAGAATACAGGGATTTATTCATCATTTA